>NC_140996.1:13557590-14228469 GCF_052327205.1 Somniosus microcephalus | reverse complement strand
ATAGGTGCAGGAGTAGGCAATTCGGGCCCCTCAAGCCTGCTCCGCCATTCAATGAGATCATGGCTGATCATCCAAATTCAGTACCCTGTCCCTGCCTTCTCCCCATATCCCTTGATCCCTTTAGCCTTAAGAAATATATCCAACTCCTTCTTGAATATATTTAATGAATTGGCCTCAACTGCCTTCTGTGGTAGAGAATTCCACAGGTTCACCACTCTCTGGGTGAAGAAATTCCTCCTCATCTCTGTCCTAAATACCTTACCCCTTATCCTTAGATTGTGACCCCTGGTTCTGGACTCCCCGGCCAGGTGAGTGACAAGTGAACCGGACTTGGTGTGGGTTAGGATACGGGCGGAAGAGTTTTAGATGAGCTGATGTTAACAGAACGTGAAGGATGGGAGGCCGGCCAGGAGAGTGTTGGAATAGTCGAGTCTGGTGGTGACAAAGACGTGAACGAGATTTTTAGCTGCAAATGGGTTGAAGCAGGAGTGGAGGAGGGCAATGTTACAGAGGTCGAAGTAGCCTCTCTTTGTGATGGAGATATATATGGGATTGGAAGTTCAGCTCGCAGTAGAATAGGATGCCGAGATTGTGAACGGTCTGAGGCAGTGGCCAGGGACGGGGCTGGAATCATTTACAAGGGTAGGGAGTTTTTGACAGGGGCTGATGGCAATGGCTTCGGTCTTTGCAACATTTACCTGTAGCAAATTGCAGCTCATCCAGACTGGATGTTGGACAAGCAATATGGCAGCACAGACACAGTGGAGAGGTAGAGCTGAGCAAAGTTAGCACGCATGTAGAAGCTGATGCTGTATCATTGAGCAATGTCACCAAGGGGTGGCATGTGGATGAGGAAGAGTAGGGGACTAAGGATAGATCCTTGGGGAACTCCAGAGGCAATGGTACAGGGGCAGAAGAGAATCCATTGCTCTGGTTACGGCTGAAGAAGCAAAAGTAGAATCAAGCGAGGGCAGTCCCATGACAACAACACCTTACATTATATAACGCCTTTAACATAGTAAAACATCCCAAGGCGCTTCACAGGAGCGTTATCAAACAAATTGGACTCTTACTTAGCGACATAAGGCAACGTTAAGACGGGTGACCAAATGTGGGTTCAAGATCCACTCAGAGACTTGAGCACAAAAATCTAGGCTGACAATCCAGTGCAGTACTGAGAGAGTGCTGCACTGTCGGAGGTGCCGTCCTTTGGATGAGACGTTAAACCAAGGCCCCATCTACTCTCTCAGGTGGATGTAAAAGATCCCACGGCACTACTTTGAAGAAGAGCGGGGAGTTCTCCCCAGTGTCCTGGCCAATACTTATCGCTCAATCAACATCACTAAAACAGATTATTTGGTCATTTTCACATTGCTGTTCATGGGAGCTTGCTGTGCACAAATTGGCTGCCGTGTTTCCTACATTACAACAGTGACTACACTTCAAAAGTAATTCATTGGCTGTAAAGCGCTTTAGGACATCCGGTGGTTGTGAAAGGCGCTATATAAATGCAAGTCTTTCTTTCTTTCCTAATGCTTGGTTAAAGAGGTAGATTTTAAGGAGCATCTTAAAGGAGGAGAGAGAGGTGGAGAGGTGGAGAGGTTTAGGGAGGGAATTCCAGAGCTTAGGGCCTAGGCAGCTGAAAGCACGGCCACCAATGGTGGAGCACTGAAAATCAGGGATGTGCAAGAGGCCAGAAGTGGAGGAGCGCAGAGGTCTCGAAAGGTTGTGGAGGTTACAGGGATAGGGAGGGGCCAGGCCATGGAGGGGTTTGAAAAGGAGGAAGATAATTTTGACTAAGACATTATCCCTATCGACTCAATTTGGCTACAACTACATATCTAAACTCAGGAAGATTATTTCCTTCAACTTTTATTACTGTTTCATCAGTGACTTTGCTGATCAACCACTCTGCTTTATTCACTACTAGCTGGGATGCCCGGCGTTGCCGAGGCTTTTTTGTAAAACTGTTTATGAGACTGTTGGGATTGAAGAACTCTTCCTAAGCACAAAGGAGGTGGTTGTTTAACTTCGTTTTTTGTTAATGGGGATCGCCAGTAGCCATATACTCTAGGTTTTACTGTTTTGGGTATGTCTCACCTGGTCACTCTCCTCTCCCTCCTCCCCCTCTCCCATCCCTCCCCCTCTCCTCTCCCTCCCTCCCCCTCTCCTCTCCCTCCCTCCCCCTCTCCTCTCCCTCCCTCCCCTTCTCTCTCCCTCCCTCCCCCTCTCTCTCCCTCCCTCCCCCTCTCTCCCTCCTTTCCTCGCTCTCCCTCCCTCCCCTGCCTAACAATCTATCTCTTGTAATTGTGCGTTCAGTGTCCTTGCCCGCTCCGTTATGCGATAAGATAACATAAGATAAGATAGATAGATAGAAGAGGGGGAAGGAGAGAGAGAGAGAGGGGGGGGAAGGAGAGAGAGAGAGAGAGAGAGAGGGGGAAGGAGAGAGAGAGAGAGAGAGGGGGAAGGAGAGAGAGAGGGGGGGAAGGAGAGAGGGGGGGAAGGGGAGATAGAGAGGGGGGAAGGAGCGAGAGGGGGGAAGGGGAGAGAGAGAGAGGGGGGAAGCAGAGAGCGAGAGAGAGAGAGAGGGGGGGAAGGAGAGAGAGAGAGGGGGGGAAAGGAGAGAGAGAGAGAGAGGGGTGGAAGGAGAGAGAGAGAGAGAGGGGGGAAGGAGAGAGAGAGAGAGGGGGGGTGAAGGAGAGAGAGAGAGAGAGGGGGGAAGGAGAGAGAGAGAGAGAGGGGGGGAAGAGGAGAGAGAGAGAGAGAGAGGGGGAAGGAGGAGAGAGAGAGACAGCACACCCTAGGGGAAGGTCTTGGAAAATTGAGCCCGGCCGCAGTGGCCGTGCAAGGCCTAGTGCTTCACGCCTGGCCGGGCTCTCAGGCCGCGACTCACCTCAGCTGACCTCCCGCTTCGGGAGAGAGAGAGAGAGAGGGGGGGGGAAGGAGAGAGAGGGAGAGAGGGGGGAAGGAGAGAGAGAGAGAGAGAGAGGGGGGGGAAGGGGAGAGAGAGAGAGAGAGAGAGAGGAGGGAAGGAGAGAGAGAGAGAGAGAGAGAGGGGGGAAGGAGAGAGAGAGAGAGAGGGAGGAAGGACTTAGCGGCAGGCCATGGTGACTGCGCGGCCTAGCGCTTCAGGCCCGGCCCGGGCTTCTCGGGCCGCGACTCACCTCAGCTGAGCTCCCGCTTCGGGAGAGAGAGAGAGGGGGGGAAGGAGAGAGAGAGACAGAGGGGGGGAAGGAGAGAGAGAGAGAGAGAGAAATTCCTGAATCAATACCAATGAATCAACAATTTCCTCACCTCCATTACCATTTTTTTAGCTTTAGGCCCGGCCGGTCTTTAATGGCCTCCACTCACCTCAGCTCAGCTCCCGCTCCCGCACTAACGGCAGTTTGAAGGATTAGGCCCCACCCACAAATGCCATGAAATGCCCCGTTTGCCCCCGTAGGATTGGTCAACCATCACGTCACTCAAAGCTAATGAGCCGGCATGATTGGTCAACCGCTAATGAGCGGATTTTGTCTGTTTTTTTGAACATTTTTTGTATACTATCCAAACAATTTTTGTCTGACCAAAAAGTAAATATGCCTATGACACTCCCCTAATCATAAGCTTTCTTTTGATATAACATATGTGTAGGTACGCTCTATAACTTCTGAGTGATGCCCGGACATATCATACACACAGACAGACAGACACACAGACAGACAGACAGACACCACGATCCTTTTATATATATATATAAAAGATTATTTTAATGTCCCCTGGTTTTGGTTTCTTTTTCTAATTCTTTTGTCGGTGTGTGATTCATTTAAATCACGCACGTGATCTGCTTGGCAGGTCAGTCTCAACAGATTAGTTCTTTGGAGCTGTAGGAAACTTAGACTTAATTGATCAAATTAAGGCTGTTGTAGTAGAACTAATTGTTATGCCTATTGTAGACGGAAGAAGATCAATGGGATAGTAAGCAGAGTTAAAAACGTTCACTCTAGTTTCTGTGCTGTAGACTCAATGGCCCGTATTTTCCGATCACAGGGCTCCCTCGGGCTGAGGCCTGCGATCTGAAAAAATCTACGCCCTTACCTGAGGGCTCTTGGGACGCACACACTTCCACCCCTGGGCCTCTCCAAACTTCAAGTGCACAGGGCCCACGTATCCCAGGACCGCATGATCCCTGGGATCACGTGGGCCATGGGGAGCCAATCAAAGAAGGGAATCTCCCTTCATACACTTGTCAGGAAGACCTGTCAAATATATGAATGGAGGTCACCCCAAAAACATAGTAAAACTTTAAATACATTTTAAAAAATCACATTTTTAAAATGACTTGAAATTACAATAAATTAAAATATTTTAAACAAAATTAAATTTTTTGTAAAAAATAATTAAAGTTTTTACAGGGCTAAAAATAAACTTACCTTTTCTAAAATTATTTTTAAATGATAAATCAGTGAAAATTTATTTATTTTACTTTTACTTTTTTCCACTCTTATCCTGGTAAAAGCAGGCCTTACGCTGCTTTTACCAGGTGTAAGAATTGTTAGGGTTTTCTGCGGAACTATCTGCCCGCAGAGGCCCTTCTCCTGGGCAGGTGGAGGATCTTTCTTGACAGATCGGAAATGCTGGTTTCCAGCGCATGCGGTGTGCATGTCTGAAACTGGCATTTCTGATATCCCTACAGGTGAGTACACAGCCCGTACACACCCGTAGCGACCGGAATATCTGGGCCTATGTAACTATGTCTATGTAACCCATATCATATTAAATACTAATTAAACAGATATTGAACATTATTGAATTAAATAAGATTTATGTTGATCTACTGACGTGCCTTGTTTTCTGGGAAAGTAGAAAAATAATTTGTTTGCACTTTCGTTGGACCCTGAGCCTTTCGTATGTAGTTCTTCTGGGACCTGTGCCTTTCTGTACATTGGATTACATAAAGTGAAGGCTGAGAGGTGACCAGATAGAGGTCTTTAACATTATGAGAGGCTTTGATAAGGTAGACGTAGAGAAGATACTTCCACTTGTGAGGAAGACCAAAACTAGGGGCTATAAATATAAGATAGTCACTAATAAATCCAACAAGGAATTCAGGAGAAACTTCTTTACCCAGAGAGTGGTGAGAATGTGGAACTCGCGACCACAGGGATTAGTTGAGGCGAATAACATAGATGCAATTAAGGGGAGGCTAGATAAACACATGAGGGAAAAAGGAATAGAGAGATATGCTGATAGGGTGAGATGAGATAAATAGAGTGGGAGAAGGCACATGTTGAACATAAATAAGGGCATAGGCCGAATTGCCAGTTTCTGTGCTGTAAATTCTATGTAATAACAAAGTGCTACTGGCTGTACTCTTTTGATGCTGACTCGGTTGCTATACTCATCGGGCAAGAATTTCCAAGGGCCGTGGAGGTGGGAATGGAGGCGTGTGGGGTGTTAAAATCACAAAATCAGGGGGCACGAACCCATCCCACCCCCAACCCGCCTCCATGCCCGTTTCCCAAGAGGCGGGTACCCGACCTGTGCTGGGAGCCGCCTCCCCGAGACGGGAAGGGGATTAGTGCCAATTAACTGCCTGTTAACAGGTAGTTAACAGGCAGTTTTTAGCCTAATCCCTATTTTTATCCCTGAAGTGTGGGCTGCCCGATGGCTCCAAACCATGCTAAGTTAGCGAGGCGGACCGTCGGGCTAAAGGACTTGGAGGGTTCGAGATGTCCGGCGTTCAGGTGAGTGATGTGTGCATGAGTGCAGAGGTAAGTGTGTTTGGTGTGTGTAAAGTGTTTAAATAAGTTTTACTTACCTTTATTTACTAATGCAGGCTTCCTTCCCTCATCTCACCGGCACAGAAAGCAGAATGGCCGCGAGCTGTCAAAAGCTGCAGCATTCAGCTTTCCGTTCTGGAGAGATCTCTAAATCAGCCTGAGAGGAAGGAATTAACTTAGTGTACAGATTGTCAGTGTTTGACAGCTTCGAAGAGCTGTAAAACGCTGATATTTCATCTGTCAAAAGCTCTTGACAGATGAAATGTCAATCTGTGATGTCACCTGTTGCCGGGTGGCCCTTAATTGGCTTGCTGAGCCCACTGGGCGGGCTCAACAAGGTCAATCAAGGGAAGATCGAGTGGATTGGCCACAACTCGATGGAGGCGGGACCACAACCCCAAAAGTGGGAGTGCCGCCTCCTACTCGCCTCCATTGATAAAATCCAGCCCATCAAGTTGCTCGCAGTATACTGATTCAAGAAGCAATGGATGGGATTTCTGTGCTGCAAGCCAAACAGTTCTACAATATACAATCACTGAATAAATAATTTCATTCGAATGAGTGCCTATTCCGCCAATAGTAACAAAAAGGCTTGTGCTGTTTAGGGGGATTCTATTTACCATCGTTTTTTCCAATTATCTATGTCGCTTGCTCACTGAGGCTTGGATCAGATGTGAATAACAACCCAACTAGAAGCTGCATGTTTAAGACTGAATTTTTTTTTTAAAATATTCGTTCCTGGAATGTTGGCGTCGCTGGCAAAGCCGTAATTTATTGTCCATCCCTAATTGCCCCTTGAGAAGGTGCTGGTGAGCCACCTTCTTGAACCGCTGCAGTCCATGTGGTGAAGGTACTCCCACAGTGCTGTTAGGGAGGGAGTTCCAGGATTTTGACCCAGCGATGATGAAGGATCGACGATATACTTCTATGTCAGGATGGTGTGTGACTTGGAGGGGAACTTGGAGCGGGTGGTGTTCCCATGTGTCTGCTGCCCTTGTCCTTCTAGGTGGAATAGGTCGCGGGTTTGGGAGGTGCTGCCGAAGAAGCCTTGGCCAGTTGCTGCAGTGCATCTTGTAGATGGTACACACTGCAGCCACGGTACGCCGGTGGTGGAGGGAGTGAATGTTTAAGGTGGTGGATGAGGTGCCAATCAAACAGGCTGCTTTGCCCTGGAGGGTGTTGAGTTTCTTGAGTGTTGTTGGAGCTGCACTCATCCAGGCAAGTGGAGAGTATTCCATCACACTCCTTACTTGTGTCTTGTAGATGGTGGAAAGGCTTTGGGGAGTCAGGAGGTGAGACACTCGCTGCAGAATACCCAGCCTCTGACCTGCTCTTGTAGCCACAATATTTATGTGGCTGGTTCAGTTAAGTTTCTGGTCAATGGTGACCCACCACGATGTTGATGGTGGGGGATTCGGCAATGGTAATACCGTTGAATGTCATGGGGCAATTCCCGTAAGGGACAAAGTTCTGAATTCAGGCTGCGAGCCTGGCCTGCCAGCCTAGTCATATCAGAAAATTACAGGCGGCACTTTTCTTCATGGACACATAGTCATGGGATGTCCCAATATGTGCGTGTGGCAGGTGAGGTGTCCCCCTGGCAGTGTGAGCATGGAAAATCAGGCCTATAGATCAGCGGCAAGGTGGGCAACATCAAAATCAATCTTCCTCAACAGTCATTCATTGGCCCTGCTCAGCACTGAAGATCTCTGCTTACTGTCCCATTTATCTTGTTCTGTCTGCATTGGTTCAGCCGTCATTTGTCTTTCAGGTGCTTAGTTAACTATTCTATAGCCAGGAATGCTCTATTAACAAAGAGAACAATATCACTTTTGATTACCAGCACCAGGGGCTGGATTTTGCCAACGTCTGACGAACCCACACTATTTTCCCTTGATTGACCTTGTTAAGCCGGGCTTACCAGCCAATTAAGGGAAAGCCGGTGACAGATGACGTCAGCGTATGACGCTTCATCTGTCGAAAATTTTACACTCACCTCTCATAATTACCTCTCCGCATTTGCACCCATCACTCACCTCTACAGCTGACATTTCGACCCCATTCACCCTCGCAGACCCACTGCTCGCCTCGCTGACCCTGGCGAGGTTTGCAGCTGTCTGGAAGCCCGCAGCAAAAGGCTCAAAATGGGGATAAGCCTCAGAACTGCCTGTTAACTACCTGTTAACAGGCAGTTAATTGGCTCAAATCCCCTTCCCACCTCGAGGAGACTGGTCCCTGCGCGACTCGGGGACCCGCCTCCCGGGAAGATGGCGCAGAGGCGGGTTGGGAGCGGGTTCGGTACCCGCCCCCAGTTTCTGCCATTTTCCCGGCAGTCCCGCCTCCAAACCCGCCTCCCCAGGGCTGGGAAAATTTCCCCCCAACATTATTTGTGAAGATGCAGTAAACACTGAGAATGGGGCCAAACTCAATTCCTCAAGGGATTCATACAGATAGGGGTGGGGGAAACAAACCACTCTGGCAGAAGGTGCCATTACATTTTAAGCGTGAGCCAAGTGATATTGGCCCAGAAATTCGGGTTGGCGGCTTCCCGCGAGTGCAAGCCTCCGACCTGCACTTACCTAGCGCACCGGCCGTTGTGCTGTGGGCCGCGTGGGATTCTGATCCTGGGCCTGCTCCAACTGCCGGCGCGCAGTGCTTGCGTATCCCAGGGGCGCAGTTAGTTCGAAGCGTCCCCTGGGATCACGTGGGCCATGGAGAGCCAATGGTAGCAGGGGATCTCTATTCATAGATTTGTTAGGAAGACCTGTCAAATCTATGAATACAATTCAGCCCCAAAACATAACTAAAACTTCAAATAATTTTTTTTTTTAATCACTTTTTAAAATAACTATAAATTACATAAAATAACTATTTTAAACAATAATTTCAATGTTTGAAAAAATTAATTACAGTTTCTAATGAGGCTAAAAATAACCTTACCATTCTTTAAAGTATTTAATAATAATAAACCTGTGGAAAAAATGTTTTAATTTTACTTAATTCACCACTTACCTTGTTAAAAGCAGGCCTTGCGACTGCTATTTAAACACATAGCTCCTGGAGACTTACCCTCCCAGAGAAACCTGGAAAAAAACCGGAAGTTCCAGGCGTACGCGCTGCCTCTCCGGTGCATGCGTTCGACCTGTGAACCCTTTCCTTTAAGGGAACGGAAGTTCCGGTTTCCCGCGCATGCGCAGTGCATGCACGAAACTGGCACTTTCGTTGGGCCTACTCGTGAGTACCCAGCGCGTACTCACCCGTGGGGACCCGAATTTCTGGGCCATTATGCTGCTTTCCGTTCAGAAACTGCCAGTGTGGGACCCACGTCTGCCAGCATCTCATCCTGGCAAGCAAAGAACATCTGGATGGGCGAAGGAGCTGGAACCAGTCGGATTTGTGTGGGATAACATCGTTCCATCACAATGATGGTCATGATCAGCGCTGCACTGTCGGAGGTGCCGTCATTCGGATGAGACGTTACACCAAGGCCCCATCTGCCCTCTCAGGTGGACACAAAAGATTGCATGGCACTATTTCGAAGAAGAGCAGGGGGAGGCTCAGCAGAACAAGGACCCACCGCATATTCCTCCGCGATTCTCTCAGATAACGGCAACTATATACCAGCAGCGGTTAGCAATTTCCAGCCCAGTGCTTACCATACTGGGGTGGAAATGATCATTCCTTCCCCTTTTGTCTGCCTGACCTTCTCTGCTTTGGATAACAATTTCTGATATTTGTCGAATGATGCAGCACACATTAACCCAGAGCCAAAGACTATGTTTAATCGCTTGGGTTGTTTTTCTCTGTTAAAGGTGCTGTATAAATGCAAGTTGTTGCTGTAGGATAGAATCTACCATGCCAAATATGACATAATTGGCCTGAACCTAAATGAAGTATTGCAATTTTTAACTGGAAAATGGGAGGTCAGCCTGAGGTTGCAGTTTAGTTCGGAGACCTTTCCAATTCGCCAAGTGATACAGCCAACCTTTGCACTTAGTATCTGACGTAAGAAAACTACTAGGCACTTGGTCTGAGTATTAAACAAGGCTTTAATCAACTGTTTTTCAACATGGAGATCGAGTTGTGTCCTTCACTAGTTCCTGTTAAAGAATGTCCTGAGCAAGCTGGGCCCATGCCCGAGTATTTATACTGTCCCTGGACAGCGCCACCAGCAGGCCGCCCAGTATCATTTCATAAGTCATTTCCACATGAATGACAAGATTCATGTCAGTATCTGTTGAAGATACCAATTATATAGTTGAAGCCATTAGCAACGTTGAAGCATAGATATCTGGGTACTGCAATGGACAACCAAATTTTTCTTTTCATTCATTCACGGGATGTGGGCGTCGCTGGCAAGGCCGGCATTTATTGCCCATCCCTAGTTGCCCTTGAGAAGGTGGTGGTGAGCCGCCTTCTTGAACTGCTGCAGTCCGTGTGGTGAAGGTGCTCCCACGGTGCTGTTAGGGAGGGAGTTCCAGGATTTTGACCCAGCGACGATGAAGGATCGGCGATATACTTCCAAGTCAGGATGGTGCATGTGACTTGGAGGTGGTGTTGTTCCCATGCGTCTTCTTGCCCTTCTAGATAGTAGAGATCGTGGGTTTGGGAGGTGCTGTCGAAGAAGAAATACTGCCCTTTCACCTCTGGAAGCTGAGTCTGAATTCAATTCGGGATGATAAGATGAAAATCTCCTTCCTCTCTTAGACGCATGAAATGGGTTTCAATAATCGCAACCCAATTTGTAGCAGACGTTGACCTACAACACAAAACCGCTCAGAATCTTAGACAAATTTCCACGAACCTATCAATCTCACTTAGACAGACAATTGGACAGCTGGGCTAGGAAGTGAGGAAGCAAAATCACAATGATGTAGCAAGGTGTGCTCTCCAAGGATGTGGATAAGACACATTGTAAAATCATAACAGAAGAGTCTTTACTCTGAATCTGGCTATGCTATCTATACCTGACCTGGGATGTTGAAAGCAGATATTACACCCATTGATGAGTAAAATGAATGAATAGAGAACCTAAGTAAAGAGCACAGTACTTCGATGACAATCTGTTTCTGCTTCTGCTGAAATCTCAGAGTAGCGATTGATCAGGAGAATCATGTTGTTACATTTTTGGGTCTTTAGAAATTTTGATCAGGTTTAGCATCTCACACCACTACTGTCGGGGGTGAGCCCTCCGTCCCAGATACCTATCAATAACCACAGAATTCATAGCAAGCCCAGGGCTCCAACAGTCATCCCTCTTCGCTGTATTTTGGCTTGCTAGTTATACCAGATTTAACAGAGGTTTTTAAAGTTATGAAAGGTGTTGATAGAATAGATAGGGCAAGATTATTTGCTCCAGTGGGGGAGTCATGATGAGAGGTCATCAGTTTATAGTTGTCACTAAAAAAATCATGAGGCAGGGTAGGAGAAAATTCCTTATGCGGAGTGTTGTTGAAGCATGGAATGCTTTGCCACAGGGATAGGTTGAGTCCGAGACCTTTGCATCTTTAAGGGAAAAGTGGATAAATATTTGATGCAGAGAAAGATACAGGACTATGGGGAGAGCACAAGTAGATGAGATTGCACCAGCGAAGAGCCTGCACAGATACGATGGGTCAAATGCCCAATTTCTTTGCTGTAAACCCCTATGGGTCTATGATTCTGGATTTAACCGAGCATGCCTAAGGCCAAATCATGGGGCAGTCAGGACAAGGATATAGGGTTACTCCATTCAAATAGTTTGAGTTTGGAATCTGGGAACTTAGGGCAAGATTTGGGACTTCCACTGTGCTTTGAACCCCATCTCTACCATTACATTTCTGAAACATTTCTGTACAGGGCCTTGGTGAGACCACACCTGGAGTACTATGCACAGTTTTGGTCTCCTTATCTAAGGAAGGATATACTTGCCTTGGAGGCAGTGCAACAAAGATTTACTAGATTGATTCCTGGGATGAGAGGATTGTCCTATGAGGAGAGATTGTGTAGAATGGGCCTATACTCTCTGGAGTTTAAAAGAATGAGAGGCGATCTCATTGAAACATACAAGATTCTGAGGGGGATTGACAGGGTAGATGCTGAGAGGTTGTTTCCCCTGGCTGGAGAGTCTAGAACTAGGGGGCATAGTCTCAGGATAAGGGGTTGGCCATTTAAGACCGAGATGAGGAGAAATTTCTTCACTCAGAGGGTTGTGAATCTTTGGAATTCTCTACCCCAGAGGGCTGTGGATGATGAGTCTTTGAGTATATTCAAGGCTGAGATCGAAAGATTTTTGGGCTCTAGGGGAATCAAGGGATATGGAGATCGGGCGGGAAATTGGAGTTGAGTTCGAAGATCAGCCGTGATCTTATTGAATGGCGGAGCAGGCTCGAGGGGCCGTATGGCCGACTCCTGCTCCTATTTCTTATGTTCTTATGTTCTTATAAAGAGGTTTCTCTTTAGTTTACTAGAATGGAACAGCTAGGGTTTGTTGGGTTTTCGTGTCATCTGTTGGAAGGTGGGCCAAGTGGCTTTAGTAATTTATTGAGTAAGATTCAAGTATTTATTCTGGTGTGTGAAGCAAAGAGCACACATTTCTAAAAGCTACCCTTTGATAGAAAACAAATTCCTTTTATAATGCATGGCATCCTCTCAAAGTTAGCTCAGGACAAAAAGAAGACCACATGGCAGCTGTCTTTCATTCTGCCAGCGCAATTTACACTTCATCTAGAGCCATCCTTTGTTTCTTAACCTGTCCCATTACCATCTCCTTTTGCCTTGAATATCTCTTAATGTCTCTTAACCTCTTCTGCCTTCTATCCTATCACAGACCTTCACTTTTGTTCTTTCATCCCCTCCCCCCTTTCCCAGCCCCTACACTTGCTTAAAAATCTGTTCCATTTCCTGCTTTTTTCTAGTTCTGATGAAAGGTCATCGACCTGAAACGTTAACTCTGTTTCTCTCTCCACCGATGCTGCCTGACCGGCTGAGTTTCTCCAGCATTTTCTGTTTTTATTATAAAAAGAAGACAATGCTTTTCTGTATATTTTTAAGATCTGACCTACTCAGTAATGATTATAGATAGTTGCTTATCACGTTTCCATGTCTCTGCCTTTCTCACACCTGATAAGAGCTATATACGATAGCTATAATACAAGAGCTTTTTTGGTTCTGTTCCCTAACTGTGGTGCACTTCCTGCAATCCATAGGCTTGCCCTACAGCTAAAATCCTTTGCCACAGTAAAGAATTGTACTTTCAGCTATTGCCCATGTTAGAGTCCTCATAAAAAAGTCATGAGTGATCATTCAAAACGCAAAGCCCATTCAGTCCATTGGGCTTTATTCTGCCCCAACCCATGGACAATCCCATTGACCATCTGATTTCCCAACCATAAACCAAACTGAACTCTTATATCTTACATTTTTACATCCTTGTTGAGTTATTTTCCTTGGAATGACAACCTCGTGATCCCATGCAGTTCAGGAACCAACACATTCCATACAGGAAAGCAATAAAAGGAGAAACTGCGAATGCCGGAAATCTGAAATAAAAACAGAATATGCTGTAAATACACAGCAGGTGAATCAACATCTATAAAGAGAAGGCACTGATGCAGACGGACCTGCTGTGTATTTCCAGTATTTTCTATTTTTATTTCATGCCCCATATAGCACTCAATTATCTGTATCTATCCCGTGACCCACAATCTTAATGCAAAGTAGGTATTCACCTCGGTCTTTTCAACTGGTTTAGTTGGGAGCCTATTTCACAGCTCCACTACTATGAGAGGAATGGGAAAGTCTTCTAATTTGATGTTTTGTTTGTGTTTTGTTGATATTGAATTTCAATATTCAAACTCTAAATTCGTACTTCTAGTTAAATAACCTACATTCATCTCTATCTCCATCCTTGTCACCATTTTAAATGTATAGCTCACAGATCCTCTCATTTTTTTTCCCCCTCAGGAACATGTTCAGAACTTTGAATCTTCCTGAATCATCTTGTCACTTTGCCCTGAACTTTTTCCAACAGATTAAAGTCCTTTTGGAAACAGGGTCCCCACAACTCCACCCATTATGCCAAATGCAAACTCAGCAATGACGTCTTGCAATAACAATAGAAAATGCTGGAAACACTAAGCAGATCAGGCAGCATCCGTGGAGAGAGAAAAACAGAGTTAACGTTTCAGGTCAATGACCCAGGTCAGAACTTCTGTTTTTCGCTCTCCATGGATGCTCTCTGACCTGCTGAGTGTTTCCAGCATTTTCTGTTGTCATTTCGGATTTCCAGCAGTATTTTGCTATTGTATGAAATGATGTATTATATCTATATGCAAAAGGTTAGAATAACTCCTTATTGTATGGTGTATTTAAGGTTTGAATGAGTTGGAGTCAGATTATTTTACCTTACGGGTTCGTTATATCAGTGTGTCAGCCTCAGCTCAGTGCCTCTGTGTTAAGAAGGTCGTGGGTTCAAGTCCCACTCATGAGACTTGGGCACAAAATCTAGGCGGACACCCCAAGTGCAGTACCGAGGGAGTGCTGCACTGTTGGATGGTTCCGTCATTCAGATGAAATGTTAAACTGAGGCCTCATCTGCCCTCGCAGGTAAAAGATCCCTTGTCAAAGAAGAGCAGGGGAGTTACTCCCTGGTGTCCTGGCCAATATTTATCCCTCAACCAACATCATTAAAACAAAGTACTAAACAGATGATCTGGCCATTATCACATTGCTGTTTGTGGGAGCTTGCTGTGCGGAAATTGGCTGCTGCATTTCCTACATTACAACAGTGACTACACTTCAGAAGTACTTCATTGGCTGTAAAGTGCTTTGGGACATCCTGAAGTTGTCAAAGGCGCTATATAAATGCAAGTTCTTTCTTTAAAGGGAAGTCAGAGGCTCTGGGTTGGATTTTTGAAATGAGTAGAATTCACACCAGAGTGCACTGGGGCAGCACTTCCACCCGCTAAAAGATGCACTCATGCTAACGAGGGTGGGCTCCCAATGCTACCAGCGCTACCTATTGGGGTAAACTGACATCGATAGAGCTTGGAGAATGGGAGGCCAGCTAGTTGAGCATTGGAATAGTCGAGTCTGGAGGTGACAAAGACATGGATGAGATTTTCAGCTGTAGATAGGTTGAAGCAGAGATTCTAGAACTACGGGACATAGTTTCGAGTTTCACATAGAATTACACAGAATGTGCAGCGCCGAAGCAGCTCATTCGGCCCAACTGGTCCATGCCAGTGTTTATGCTCCACACAAACCTCCTCCCACCCCTTTTCATCTCACCCTATCCCTCATCTGTTTATCTAGCAGTCCCCTTAAATGAATAGTTGCCTCAGCTAGTCCCTGTGGTGGCGAGTTCCACATTCTCACCACTCTCTGGGTAAAGAGGTTTCTCCTGAATTCCCGATTGGATTTATTAGTGACTATCTTATATTTATGGTTCCTAGTTCTGGTCTCCCCCACAAGTGGAAACATCTTATCTACGTCTACCCTATCAGACCCTTTCATAATCTTAAAGACCTCCATAAGGTCACCCCTCAGCCTTTATTTTCTCGAGAAAAGAGCCCCAGCCTCTTCAATCTTTTCTGATAGGTATAACCTCTCAATTCCTTGAAGAAGAAAATTGTACAGGCAGTTTATATTGAACTATTTTATGCAGAGGATGATTTCTGTGTGAAATGGACCGAGGGAGTGAGTGATTGAACATAAGAACATAAGAATTAGGAGCAGGAGTCGGCCACATGGCCCCTTGAGCCTGCTCCACCATTCAATGAGATGATGGCTGATCATTGACCTCAACTCCACTTTCCCGCCCGATCCCCATATCCCTCGATTCCCCTAGTGTCCAAACATCTATCGATCTCATTCTTGAATATACTCAATGACTGAGCCTCCACAGCCCTCTGGGGTAGAGAATTCCAAAGATTCACCACCCTCTGAGTGAAGAAATTTCTTCTCATCTCAGTCCTAAATGGCCGACCCCTTATTCTGAGACTGTGACCCCTGGTTCTAGACTCCCCAGCCAGGGGAAACAATCTCTCAGAATCAACCCTGTCAATCTCCCTCAGAATCTTATATGTTTCAATGAGATCACCTCTCATTATTCTAAACTCTAGGGAATATAGGCCCATTTTACTCATTCTCTCCACATAGGACAACCCTCTCATGCCAGGATTGAGAGCTACTAGCGTTGGTCTGGCTAAATGGATATTCCAGTCTGTTACTTTCCCGCGTTCCTACCTATTTCTTGTCATTCTTTGTGTTCACCAAATTCAGTTTTCAACATCTCATAAACCTTGGGGTGACCTTACTTCACACTATCAAAGCTTGGTTGCGACCATATTGCATTACCGTCTGAAAAATGGAACTGTTTTGTTGCTCATATAGATAGCGGCATAAATCTGGTTTGGGTTTGGGGCTACTAACAACATTCCTCTTTCTGGCTACGGAGTTAACGATCTCTAGAACTTGCTCACTTGACCATATCAGCGACGGTATGAAATTTCACCCACTTCTGCTTCTTGCAATAATATTGAGGTCAAATGATCCATTGACTGGATTTCCTACAGAACTGACACTGTGCAAGATGTTTCTCCGTTCCCATTTTGCCCTGTCCACGGCACTTACACGACTGTACTGATGACTACTGCTGCAACACTGACTTATAAAATCATAGAATTTTACGGCATACTTAGGCTGCATTCTCACCTTATGCCTTGAATGTGACTGTGACTCAGTTCTTTGTGGCTCTGGTGCATTCTTTAGGAAGCTCCTCATGCATGCAAATATATTACTAAGCCTGATCCTGTCTCCCTAAGGAGTCTCACCCTTAACTGCGAGCCTCTGATTCCACGGGTGATCCAATCTCTAATCAAAGATTCATGCAATTTCCCAAAATTGCAGGTAGCTCCTAACACTTTCAATTTGCTGTCATTTCTCAACAACAACAATTTCCATTTACCTATGAGAAAGCAGGGACAGGGTACTGAGTTTGGATGATCAGCCATGATCGCATTGAATTACGGAGCAGGCTCAAGGGGCCGAATGGCTGACTCCTGCTCCTATCTTCTATGTTTCTATATAGCGCCTTTAACGTAGTAAAACGTCCCACGGCGCTTCACAGGAGCGTTATAGAACAAAATTTGACACCGAGCCACATAAGGAGATATTAGGGCAGATGAACAAAAGCTTGGTCAAAGAGGTAAGTGTGCTCCATTTGCTTTCCAGCCTCTTGATTGCAGGTGAAACATTTGTAGCACTCAATTGCCTTGCTTCTCTTAGGGCTGCAGTGCTCATCACTGGTGTGGAATACCATTGCGAGGGTGCATTCTTCTGGGACTCCAGCAAGCTGTGTGGTGCTGTATAACTAGGAGCAGCAATGTAATTTTTATTACCTCATCTTTATCAATCAGATATCACCGCAGCTATTCCTCATTATGCTCCCTGATCTAAGGTTGACACCATGATAGAAATGGACAACGAGGGAACCTACTCCAGCGTATTTCTTTATTCTTTTGAACCTCTGTAGCAGTTGGTGGTTGAAGAATTAACTTTAATCAATTGTTTAGTACTTCCTGCAATAGAGAGGCAATGGTATCAGAATTTTCAGGTTTCAAAGCAACTTATGTTTTTTTGTTGCCTCCCGTATTTGCTTCACGAGCCCCCGGTGAATTGTAACGCAGCCTCGTGCAGCCTTTTTCTTCTCCTTTTCCTTGAATTTGTGCGGAATCGTTAGACATCTGACATAACATTTTATCTCCCTGTATTTCACACCCGCAAGGAGCACTCAGAATTTGCATTTACAAACCAGCCGCTTTATTTATAACATCAGTGCTTGCTGTCTGCATGCTTTCATCTCCCCAGTGACTTCGGCTTTGTTGGTGTAAAGATACAGGTCAGTTCTGAAGCTGCACACCAGATGGTGCTGTTCCAGGAACCCACAGCCAAGCTAGCTCGTAGCATCAGAAGAGCAAATTCACATTGCAGTAAAATGGGCCCAGAAATTCGGGTCGGGGGCTTCCCGCGGGTGCAAGCCCCCGACCTGCACTTACCTAGCGCGCCAGCTGTTGTGCTGTGGGCTCGCGTAGGATTCCGATCCTGGGCCTGCTCCAACTGCCGGCGCGCAGTGCTTGCATATCCCAGGGGCGCAGTTAGTTCGAAGCGTCCCCTGGGATCACGTGGGCCATGGAGAGCCAATGGTAGCAGGGAATCTCTATTCATAGATTTGTCAGGAAGACCTGTCAAATCTATGAATACAATTCAGCCCCAAAACATAACTAAAACTTCAAATAAATTTTTAAATAAACATCACATTTTTAAAATAAATATAAATTACATAAAATAACTATTTTAAACAATAATTTAAATTTTTGAAAAAATTAATTAGTTTCTAACGGGGATAAAAATAAACTTACCTTTCTTTAAAGTATTTAAAAATAATAAACCTGTGGAAAAAGTGTTTTAATTTTAATTAATTCACCACTTACCTTGTTAAAAGCAGGCCTTGTGACTGCTTTTTACAAGCGTAGCTGCTGGAGACTTACCCTCCCGGAAAAACCTGCAAAAAAACCGGAAGTTCCAGGCGTACGCGCTGCCTCTCCGGTGCACGCATTTGACCTGTGAACCCCTTCCTTTAAGGGAACCAAAGTTCCGGTTTCCCGCGCATGCGCAGTGCCTGCACGAAATCGGCACTTTCGTTGGGCCTACGCGTGAGTACCCAGCGCGTACTCACCCGTGGGGACCCGAATTTCTGGGCCATGGTCTTTTCAACATACCCAGTCTCTGGTGCAGGCCAGCGCCTCTCCAGTCACCAAACTCTTACACAATCCTCTTACACGCTATTCTTAGGGTGTCAGCCGTGGCTCAGTGGGTAGCACCCTCGCCTCTGAGTCAGAGGGATTGTGGTTTCACAGTCCCCACTCCAGAGACTTGAGAACAATATCTAGGCCCACGCTCCCAGTGCGGTGCTGAGGGAAGTGCTGTACAGTCGGAGGTGCCGTCTTTCGGATGAGACGTTAAACCGAGGCCCCGTCTGCCGTCTCAGGTGGATGTAAAAGATCCCACTGCACTATTTTGAAGAAGAGCAGGGGAGTTATCCCCGGTGTCCTGGGGCCAATATTTATCCATCAACCAACAGAACAAAAACAAATTAACTGGTCATTATCACATTGCTGTTTGTGGGAACTTGCTGTGCCGTGATTCCTACATTACAACAGTGACTCCACTTCAAAAGTACTTCATTGGCTGTAAAGCGCTTTGAGACGTCCGGTGGTTGTGAAAGGCGCTATATAAATGCAAGTCTTTCTTTTACCTCCTTCCCAACATCTGGCTCTTGTACTCTGGATTCTCTTGTTTCATCCTCCATCTTGATGTCTCATTCCTTGCCTTCAAGAGCTTCCTAATGCCTACCCCTTTGATGATCTCCGCTAATGCCTCACCCTATCCTGTAATAAGCCTGACCACAGATGTTTGCTGTGTTAGAGGTACTGAAAAAGTGCAAGTTCTTAAGAACGCCACTAATAGCTCGTTGCTGTTTTTGGCTTTCGACAATAGATCAAACAGACGTAGCAAGGCTTGACATTCTTCTGAAAAAGACACAAGTTCCTTACAGAATGGTCGCTACAATCCCTGATTGTACCTTGTTTTTTCAGTACTATCTCTTTGCAAGAGACTGATACACAGATAATGCCTCACAAGTTTCTCAAAATTCTGTTTGTATTCAAATAACTCTAATATCAGAATTAAGAGATTTGCTTTTGGTATGGTATGGTACATAATGATTCTGAAGACTTGGGGTCTGATAAGTCTGGTTGCAGTTTTGTCAGAGTGTTCCCCTGTATGCTGCCGTAATTGTACTAGCATAATACAGTAGGGAAATATCTCCAGTGTAAAAATCCAATTAGGCTACAAAAGTAATCAGAACATTTGGGTATTGAATCTCTAATGGTCCAATCGTCTGATGAGCAATAATAGTGTCCAAGAATAGCGCAAGTGTCAACTTGGCTCAGCTGATGGCAATCTTGTCTTTTGAGTCAGAGGGTTGTAGGCTCAAGTCTTGTTTTAGGATTTGAGCATATCATTTATGCTTGGACTTAAGGCTCTGTAAGTCCTTTCTTACTGTGTAAGATGCTCACTAGGGTAGTTTGGCTTGTTATTGCCAGCATAAAGGGTACTTAAGGAAAAAGTAAATGATATTGCAAAGTTAATTGAAACATAGAAATATAGAAGATAGGAGCAGGAGTAGGCCATTCGGCCCCTCGAGCCTGCTCCACCATTCAATGCGATCATGGCTGATCATCCAAATTCAGTACCCTGTCCCTGCTTTCTCCCCATATCCCTTGATCCCCTTAGCCTTAAGAAATATATCCAACTCCTTCTTGAATTTATTTAATCAATTGGCCTCAACTGTCTTCTGTGGTAGAGAATTCCACAGGTTCACCACTCTCTGGGTGAAGAAATTCCTCCTCATCTCAGTCCTAAATGGCTTCCCCCTTATCCTTAGACTGTGACCCCTGGTTCTGGACGCCCCTGCCATCGGGAACATCTTTCCTGCATCTAGTCTGTCTAGTCCTGTTAGAATTTTATAAGTTTCAATGAGATCCCCTCTCATTCTTCTAAACTCTAGCGAATATAAGCCTAATCGACCCAATCTCTCCTCATACGTCATTCCTGCCATCTCAGGTATCAGTCTGGTGAATCTTCGCTGCACTCCCTCCATGGCAAGAACATCCTTCCTCAGATAAGGCGACCAAAACTGCACACAATACTCAAGGTGTGGTCTCACCAAGGCCCTGTACAACTGCAGCAAGACATCCTTGCTCCTGTACTCGAATCCTCTTGCTATGAAGGCCAGTATACCATTTGCCTTCTTAACCGCCTGCTGCACCTGCATGCTTACCTTCAGCGACTGGTGCACAAGGACACCCAGGTCTCATTGCACTTCCCCTTTTCCCAATCTATTGCCGTTCAGATAATAATCTGCCTTCCTGTTTTTGCCACCAAAGTGGATAACCTTGCATTTATCCACGTTATATTGCATCTGCCATGCATCTGCCCAATCGCCCAACCTGTCCAAATCATACTGGAGTTTCTCTGCATCCTCCTCACAGTATACATGCCCACCCAGCTTTGTGTCATCTGCAAACTTGGAAATATTACATCTAGTTCCCTCATCTAGATCATTAATATATAATGTATGGCACCGGTGGTGCATGTTTACTTGTAGTTAGTGCTTGTCAGGCTTAACATTATTTTTGGCTTACCCTGGTAGATCCCTTCAAGCCTGACGTCTTGTTCCTGATATCGTTCCAGGTCTTGTGGGTGCAAGAGAAAGAAATCACCCTTTCTGTCACTGCCTTCCTTCCTTTCCTTTTGCACCAGGTACTCCTGGCTGGGGTGGGATGGCAATCGGTTCCGGCTGCAGAGGTGTCAAAGTGCATGTTTTAGCACACATCAACTGAAGCCAGTGAAATCGGGTGTTAAGCAGCTGTTCTTCCTACCTCTCAAAAACCTACAGTAACGCTCAGTTAAGCCAGCAACAGCAATTTCTAGGCTTTAATTTGGTGAGGGGGGGAAAGGTGCAATAAAAATATTCATGCATTCGCGGGCTGTGGGCGTCGCTGTTGAGGCCAGAATTTATTGCCCGTCCCTAGTTGCCCTCGAGAAGGTGGCGGTGAGCCACCTTCTTGAACCGCTGCGGCCCGCGTGGTGAAGGTACTCCCGCAGTGCTGACTTTGTCGTAGTTGGTTTGGTACAACTGACTGGCTCGCTCGGCCATTGCAGAGGGGCAGTTAAGAGTCAGCCACATTGCTGTGGGTCTGGAGTCACATATAGGCCAGACCAGGTAAGGGCGGCAGATTTCCTTCTCTAGAGGGCATTAGTGAACCAGTTAAGTTTTTACAACAATCTGGTAGTATTGTCCCCAATACTAGCATCTTTTAAAATTCCAGATTTATTTAATTAACTGAATTTAAATTCCCCAGCTGCCGTGGTGGGATTTGAATGTACGTCCCTGGATCATTAGTCCAGGCATCTGGATTACTAGTCCAGTAACATAACCACTATGCTACTGTACCCCAAATAGATCCCAATTTTTATTTACAATATTTCTGTCGATTGCTGTCATATGTGAATGGAGCTCAATTTCATATTAATACAGTGATCAAGCATTAATTGATGAACAACGGCATTGCACATAATTTTAGTGCTTTAACACGGGACATTATGTTCAGTTACATTTCACTATAGTGACATCGCACTGTCCATCAGTTACAGTTAGTCTCAGTTTTCTATCCTACTGAGCAACTGAAAAGTAGCCAATTGGAAAAAAAATTCTCAATTAGGTTTCAAAATGAATTTGTCAAGCTGATTTAATGAGGAGATTTCTACAGCGAGCACCACTTGGAGGCTGTTAAGTAGACACGCCAACCGGCTTTTAGCCATCAGTCTATAAAGCTGACTATCGGTGTTTGGACTGCATTTTTACAGCTAGCATCGCCAAGACTGGTAGGCGAATCAGTGCTGCCATGTTGTCATTTTAATAGATTTAATAGGGGTGTTCAAAATTATGAGGGGTTTTGAAAGAGCAAATAAGGAGCAACTCTTTCCAGTGGCAGGAGGGTCGATTACCAGAGGACACAGATTTTAAGGTAACTGGCAAAAGAGCCCGGGAGGAAATAAGTGGGGAACAATTGGGTTGATTTGCGCCTCCCGTTAGCGCCCCCAGTGGGCCACTAACGGGGCGCAAATCCCCATGCGCCCGGGCGCAGCGCCGCTAACGCCTCCCGGGAAATTCAGCGGCGCCCTGCTCGTGCCCCGGCCGCAAACTTCGGTAGCGTCCCCGACCTATCGCCAGACAATAGGTCCGACAGGGTCAGGGTGGTGTTTTTGCAGTCGCGGCGGCGCGATATAAAGGGCAGGTGTCGGGCGGCCATTTTTACTTTGGCCGACTGCCAGCACCTGCCCCCCCCCCCGGCTTTCCCTGTTTTCCTCGGGGTGCCGGCCGCGATTGCTCACTCCTCTTGAGTGCCGGCCTGTTTTCCCGGCAACCCGCTCCCCAGTGGTCTAGCAGGGCCCCGGTGCGCGCAGCGCTAGGCCCCTCCCCGTTAATCAGGGGAGAGGGGCCTGCAGTACAGTGGTGCTACGTGCCAACGAGCATGGCGCGGTTGCACATAGGGCCGCGATATTCACTTGTAGCGCCCCAGGAAGGAGGGGGGGGGTGGTTCCAGCCACCTCCTGCTTGGGGCGCTACCACTGAATTTACAGCGCTGGGGCATTAACTTTTACTGGGCGCTAAAAGTAGTGCCCCGGCGAAGTTAGCGCCCCAAAGGGGCCCCAAAGAGTTTTTTTTAATGCAGCGAGTTGTTATGATCTGGAACGCGCTGCCTGAAAGGGCGGTGGAAGCAGATTCAATGGTAACTTTCGAAAGGGAATTTGATAAATACTTGAAAAGGAAACATTTGCAGGGCTACGGGGAAAGAGCAGGGGGGAGTGGAACTAATTGGAGAACTCTTTCAAAGAACCGGCACAGGCACGATGGGCCGAATTGTCTCCTTCTGTGCGGTAAGATTCTATGAATTGTGTTGTTGAGTTCACTTTCCACGCAAGCATTAAAATAGCTTTTCTCTGCATTCTTCATTGAACTCTGGTAGGATAATGTATTTTGCCCTATAGCAAAATGGGATTGCTTCATTGCACAGCTGCTTGATGGCCCCATTTTTTAAAATTCCTGCTTAAAGATTATCTTTGGGAAACTATTATTAAAATACATTGCAGAGATTATTCTGTCTCTTGCTTTACTTCTTAAGAGCTAATATTTTCCACTGTAGGTAACGATTTAAGAAAAACACATGGTGTGGATATTAGGGGCACAAGTCCATGATAATAAACCATTTCAGTTCTAATCATTTCTTTACTCAGACTCTTGCTTCCATTACTAAAATGTCTTTGTGAAAGTACAACCAAAAGGATGAAAAATGCTCATCAGCTGGACTCTGGTTACAGGCCAATCAGCAGAAGCGTGGAGTTTTGCTCAGTGTGGGTTCAACAGGAATATTACCCACCATTAGACTTGTGAGTTAGTTTTCACAAAGGGCAAGATGCAAAGTCTAAATTAAGCACTAACAGTAGCGGTGGTTGAGTTTGGGAGTGGTGGGTGGTGGGGGGGCGGGTGGGTGGGGATATGGTCATATCCCCCTCATTCATTTTGATTTAAACAGCTAATCCCAATTGCCATAACTCTCGCTGCTGGTCCCAACTGATCTAACTCTCGCTGCTAATCTCAAGTGACCTAACGCTCGCAGAGGACATCGACAGGCTGGCGGAATGGGCGGATACGGGACAGGTGAAATTTAACGCAGAAAAGTGTGAAGTGATACATTTTGGTAGGACGAACGAGGAGAGGCAATATAAACTAAAGGGTACAATCCTAAAGGGGGTGCATGAACAGAGAGACCTGGGAGTATATGAGCACAAATCGTTGAAGGTGGCAGAGCAGGTTGAGAAAACGGTTAAAAAAGCATATGGGATCCTGGGCTTCATAAATAGAGACAAAGGGCTGGATTTTCCAAGCCCCGAGGAGGCGGGTTTGGAGACAGGAGTGGTGGGAAAATTGCAGAATCGGGGGGCAGGAACCCATGCCGCCCCCAACCCACCTCCGTGCCAATGTCCCAGGAGGCGGGTACCCGAATTGTGCTGGGAGCCACCTCCCCAAGGTGGGAAGGGGATTAGTGTCAATGAACTGCCTGTTAACTGGCAGTTTTTTGCCTAATCCCTATTTTTAGCCCTGAAGTGTGGGCTGTCCGACGGCGACGAACCACGCCAAGTTAGCGAGGCGGACCGTTGGTCTGCAGGGGTTGGAGTGGTCGGAGGGGTCGAGATGTCCGTTGTGCAGGTGAGTGATGGGTACATGTGTGCAGAGGTAAGTGTGTGAGGTAAGTGTAAAGGCCTAGAAATTCAGTTGGCTGCGCCAGCCGTTAGCGCCTTAGGAGGAGTAGATCTCGAGCGCTAGGCGCTTAGCGCCCGGGCGCAGCGCGATCTGCGCCTCGCCCCAACTTCAGTAGACATTTAGCGCCGACGCAAAGTCATTGCGCGCGCTCATCTGCGCGTGCAGATCATGACGTCATTTCGTCGTGCAACGCCCTTTGTGCGCCCGGAACCGGAACTTCACTCGTGCCGCCCCATTGTGCACCTGGCGGCCCGAACGACTGTGAAGTGGAACGGTTCACAGCCGAGGCTGGCCGTGGGGAGCGCAAATGAAAGGGCACTTACCCTGCACTATAAAGGGCAGCCATTTTGCAGCACTCACTCTTGTGCAACGGATTTTTGGAGAGAGACCAAGGAAGAGAGCTTACTGCTTTGGCCCAACACTAGGACAGGTATTTTTGGCTTCAGGCCAGAGCTTTGCAATTATCTTTGCCTTCATTGAGATCTCAGTGTTTGCCAGCATATTATGGGGGCTGCATTGGGTGCCAACGCTGAGTTTCAGCATTATGTCCGAAGGGCTCACAGACGCCGTGAGAGAGTGGCAGCCCTGGCTAGACGCAGAGGGGGCAACAGGCGTCGGCAACGGAGGCCTTACCCACTCAGGGAATACCGCCAGCAGTTCTCCTATCGCAACATGTCTGCCGCGCAGTGTGTTAGGAGGCTGCGATTCAGAAGGGAGGTGGTTGCAGAGATCTGCCAGCTGCTTCACAGAGATCTGCGTCCACAGCTGAGGCGCAGGACGTCTCTGTCGGTGGCAGTGAAGGTGACGGTGGCTCTGAACTTCTATGCCACCGGCTCCTTCCAATCCGCTGCTGGGGACATCGCTAACATCTCCCAGTTCGCCGTGCATTGCTGCATCCGCCAGGTGACCAATGCCCTTTTCAGAAGGAGACGTCAATTCATCTCCTTCCCCATGACCCTGGACAAGCAGCAGCAGTGTGCAGTGGGATTTGCAAGAATAGCGGGCTTCCCCATGGTGCAGGGCGCCATTGACTGCACGCATGTGGCTTTGCGGGCACCTCTGGAGCATGCCGAGGATTACCGCAACCGGAAGGGCTACCATTCCCTCAACGTACAGCTGGTGTGTGACCACAGGCAGCGCATCCTAGCTGTCAATGCCCGCTTTCCAGGCAGCAGCCACGATGCCTTTATCCTGCGACAGACAACTGTGGCTGACATGTTCCAGGCACAGCCTCACCCAAGAGGATGGCTTATTGGGGACAAAGGCTATCCTTTGTGTACCTGGCTCATGACCCCGCTCCGCGTGCCCACGACCCCTGCTGAAGAGGCATACAACGAGAGCCATCAAGCGACCAGGAACATCATCGAACAAACAATCGGCATCCTGAAGCAACGGTTCCGCTGTCTGGATTGCTCCGGTGGAGCCCTCCAGTATTCGCAGGAGCGAGTCTCCCAATTCGTCGTCGTTTGCTGCATGCTGCACTGTGATGAAATATATTCCATTCATCACTGCCTGTTTTCTGTGTCTTGTAACTGCCTGCTTTCTGTGTCTTTTCCCTTCCCCCAGTCCTCATGTATTATGTATTGGAATGTGCTGGAATTGGTTGTGTGCAGAGCTCCGCCCATACCTGGCTCCTTTGTAATCTAAGTTCAGTCGGGCATCAGCCTCCTGAAGGAAGACATCTCTCTAGTTTACGTGTTATGTTCTAAGTTAATAAAAGCCTTACTTTTGTTCTGCTAACTTCGAGTCTCGGAATAATTGAGGCACATCAATTTTATTAACTTAATTTTCAACACTATGGATCAACTCCTGAAACCCGAACGTTTGGTTTGGATCAACATGCTCCGGACGCATCAGCACGCTTCGGACACTGGTTTGACTGTATGGAATTCTTCCTGGACAATTCCGCAGCCGTCAAAGACGCTACGGACACTGCGAAGATGAGACTCGGAATGCTACGGAATTGGGTAAGCCACCGGGTTTACCCCCTCATCCAAGACGCTGATACGTACCTGGCCGCCTGCAACATCTTAAAGGCGCATTACCAGCAGCCTACGAATGAGGTGTATGCTAGGCATCTACTCGCTACTCGCGCACAGCGACCTGGGGAATCGGTGGAGGAGTTCCTAAGCATCCTGAAAAAGCTTGGCAAGGACTGTAAGTGCCGAGATGTAAAAGCCGCAGTGTACACTAACGAGCTTGTTCGCGATGCCTTTATCACAGGCCTCAGCTCCACTCACATCCGGCAAAGACTGCTGGAAAAAACGGAGTGGGACCTGAAACAGGCTGCGGACACCGCGCGGTCCCTGGAGATGGCCCAGAGAAACTCGGACGCCTACTCTTCAGCCCGCGCCGCCCACGCCGCCACGTGTGCGCCGAGGGCGCCGCCATCTTGGAAGGCACCTTCCCCGCCCGGCAGCCCGACACCGGCGGGGCCCAGCTCTCCCCCCAGAAGCCCTACGACAGCCGCGATGCGTCAAGGACCCAACTGCTACTTCTGCGGGCAGCCAAAGCACACCAGAAACCTGTGCCCGGCGAAAGGCACCACCTGCTTTAAGTGCGGTAAGAAGGGGCACTTCGGGAAGGTGTGCAGAGGGAACCCCGCCGGAAAACCCGCCACCGCCGTGTGTGCGCCGTGGGAGCGGCCATCTTGGACGCCATCTTGCCCGACCTCGTGGGGTCCGCCATCTTATGAGCAGACAGCGTGGACGCCACCTTGTCTCGATCAGGGCCCTACAGTGGCATCGGTCACAGTGGACCAGACCAGGCCGCATCCGCTATCCAAATCAATGGTGGACATCGAGGTAAACGGGTGCCGGGTTAAATGCTTAATTGACAGTGGAAGCACGGAGAGTTTTATCCACCCTGAACTGGCACAACAACTCTCCCTAAAGGTGGTCCCTGCTCAGGGTACCATCTCTATGGCCGATAAAACCCAGACATCGACCATTCTGGGTTACTGCACGGTACAATTGTGCGTTAACGGAACTGTGTATGATAATTTTAAAGTATTAATCATGAAGAATCTATGTGCGAGCGTGATCTTGGGTTTGGATTTCCAGTGCAACCACCAAAGCATCACGCTCAAGTACGGTGGGTCCCAGCCGCCCCTCACAGTGTGCGGTCTGGCTACCCTGAAGGTAAAGCCGCCTTCGCTATTCGCGAACCTTACCCCTAACTGCCGGCCAATAGCGACCAAAAGCAGGAGGTACAGCTGGGAGGACAGGCGGTTTATCGCGACCGAGGTAGACAGGCTCCTGAAAGAGCGCATTATTGAACACAGCAACAGCCCGTGGCGCGCCCAAGTGGTAGTGGTAAGGGGTAGCGAGAAGAAACGGATGGTGATCGACTATAGTCAAACGATCAACAGGTACACCCTACTAGACGCCTACCCGCTACCCCGCATATCAGAAATGGTGAACCAAATCGCCCAATACCAGGTGTTCTCCACCATCGACCTCAAGTCAGCGTACCACCAGCTCCCTATCAGACCAGAGGACCGCCCGTACACCGCCTTCGAGGCGAACGGACGCCTCTACCAATTCCTCAGAGTCCCCTTTGGGGTGACGAACGGGGTCTCGGTCTTTCAGAGGGAGATGGATCGCATGGTCGATGACCACCACTTGCAGGCAACCTTCCCCTACCTCGACAACGTCACCATCTGCGGTCACAACCAGCAGGATCACGACTCGAACCTCGAGAGGTTCCTGAAAACCGCATAAAAACTCAACCTCACCTATAACGAGGACAAGTGCGTTTTCAACACCACGCGCCTCTGCATACTGGGCAGCGTGGTGGAGAATGGGGAAATCGGACCAGACCCCGACCGATTGCGCCCCCTACGGGAGCTGCCCCTGCCCAACACTCCCAAAGCCCTGAAAAGGTGCCTGGGGTTATTTTCTTACTATTCCCAATGGGTCCCCAACTACTCCGACAAAGCCCGCCCCCTCTTGAAAGCATCCTCTTTTCCGCTCTCTGCTGAGGCCCACGCCGCCTTCAAAAGCATTAAGCAGGATATTGAGTGGGCCACGCTACAGGCAGTGGACGAGAACACTCCATTTCAAGTGGAAAGTGATGCGTCCGACTTCGCCTTGGCGGCCACCCTCAACCAGGCGGGGCGGCCCGTAGCTTTCTTCTCGAGGACCCTCCAAGGCCCCGAGATCAGACACTCCTCCATGGAAAAGGAGGCCCAAGCCATCGTGGAGGCAGTGCGCCACTGGCGCCACTACCTAGCCGGCAAACGCTTCACCCTACTTACCGACCAGCGGTCGGTAGCGTTTATGTTCAACAATAAACAGAGGGGGAAGATTAAAAATGATAAGATTCTTAGGTGGCGGATCGAGCTCTCCACTTTCGAGTACGACATCATTTACCGGCCAGGGGCCCTTAACGAATCCCCTGATGCCCTCTCACGAGGGATGTGTGCCAGCGCCACCGAGGATCGGCTAGACCCTCCACAACGACCTCTGCCACCCAGGGGTCACGCGGCTGTTCCACTTCATAAAGTCCCGTAACTTACCCTACTTGATTGAGGAAGTTCGGTCTCTGACCAGGAACTGCCGCACTTGCGCTGAGTGCAAGCCTCGGTTCTACCGCCCAGATAGAGCCCACTTAATCAAAGCTACACGGCCCTTCGAGCGGCTCAGCTTAGATTTCAAGGGCCCCCTCCCGTCCGTCGACCGCAATGTTTACTTCCTGAACATTGTGGACGAATACTCCCGTTTCCCATTCGCCTTCCCCTGCCCAGACATGACCAGCGCCACGGTCATTAAATGCCTCAACAGCCTGTTCTGCCTGTTCGGTATGCCGAGCTATATCCACACGGATAGGGGGGCGTCCTTCATGAGTGAAGAGCTACGCCAGTACATGCTGTCCAAGGGGATCGCCACGAGCCGTACCACCAGCTACAACCCCCGGGGTAACGGCCAGGTGGAGCGAGAGAACGGGACAGTGTGGAAAGCAGTCACCCTAGCTCTAAGGACCAAGGGCCTCCCTATCTCCCGCTGGCAGGAAGTCCTCTCGGATGTGCTCCATTCGATACGGTCGCTATTGTGTACGGCCACTAATGCCACGCCTCATGAACGAATGTTTGTCTTTCCTCGGAAATCCACCTCAGGCGTATCCATGCCGTCATGGCTCTCCACCCCAGGTCCGGTACTCGTGCGAAGGCATGTGAGGGGCCACAAGACGGACCCTCTCGTGGAGCCAGTACACCTACTCCACGCCAACCCCCAATACGCATATGTCCGGCACGCCGACGGAAGGGAGGACACCGTGTCCATAAAAGACGTCGCCCCAGCCGGCATCGACAACAACCACGGCAATAGCAGCGACGACGATCACAGCAACCCTTACCCACCCACTACTCTTTCATCACCCCCGGAAGAACATCGACCAACGGCACCCCCACCAACTACCCCTTCAACAACCCCGGCGGCACCCCCGGCAGAGACCCAGGAGGCTACCGGGGACACCCAGCCGACACCCGCGGCACCACAACAGCCACGTCGGTCGCAGAGGACTATCAAACCCCCGAACAGACTAAATCTATAGAAGGGGTGAATGTGATGAAATATATTCCATTCATCACTGCCTGTTTTCTGTGTCTTGTAACTGCCTGCTTTCTGTGTCTTTTCCCTTCCCCCAGTCCTCATGTATTATGTATTGGAATGTGCTGGAATTGGTTGTGTGCAGGGCTCCGCCCATACCTGGCTCCTTTGTAATCTAAGTTCAGTCGGGCATCAGCCTCCTGAAGGAAGACATCTCTCTAGTTTACGTGTTATGTTCTAAGTTAATAAAAGCCTTACTTTTGTTCTGCTAACTTCGAGTCTCGGAATAATTGAGGCACATCATGCACAACCTGGCTATCCGCAGGACTCAGGCACTGCCACCTCACGTTGGACCACCACCTCAGGAGGAGGAGCAGGAGGAGCATGAGGAGGAGGAGGAGGACGAGGAGTACCAGCCCAGGAGGGAGGCAGAAGGTCCAAGGGCCGCCCGTCGGCGGCTTATTGAACGTCACTTCTAGGCCCCCTGTCAGGGAATGGCTTGTGGCAATGAAAGAACATGATTGCAGCCGCTCCGCAAGCCCTCAGCCGGTTAAGGCAACAAACACTTCAAAGATCAAACATGGACAATCTGAATAAAGAAAATGGTTTATTGTACAAAATCAGGGCCCTTCCCACATGAAAACCAAAAACAGACGAAACCCCCAAAAAACACTCACACACATGACTCACTCCCACAACCTGGGGAGGATTAACAAAAGATGTAAACAAAAATGGCCTTCATCCTCGGCCTTCACAAAACACCCATTCCAAAAAACAAAACATTTGGGCACACCCTCTACTTTGTGGCCCGCGAGGGCGATGCCTTCTGCAAACTTTTGCGGCCCCTGCACGACCTGCTGCTCCTCCTCAAAGTGAGCCCAGTGGCTGCTGCAAGGCTGGGGGCAGGCTCCAGAGGGGCACATATCGTGACGGCAGATGCCCTTGCGGGTCGGCCTAGATGAGGTCTGGCCCTCGAGGGGCCGGCTGGTGAATGCTGCAGCTGTGGCTGGGCAGCATCAGTCGCTGCAGCAGCTCGTGGCAGCTCCACTGGGGGAGTGGCAGTGGCGGCTGGAGGAATGGGGGCAAGCTGGTGGATGGCAGGCGCTCGCTGTTCGCCTGAGACACTGGCACTCACCCGGGCCAGCACTGCAGCATGCGCAGCAATCTGCCGAGGGACAGACCGCTGTGCTGCTGCAGCGCGGCGGGTGCCCTGGCGATGCCTGGCTGACACAGCGAGTGTGGCAGCAGTGAGTGCCCGTGTTGCCCTGTTCTGTGACCGCATCAGAGCAGCCAGTGACTGCCCGGCACCACTGATCACCTGGCCACTCGCTGCCTGAGCTGCCCCGAATTCCGCCCGACTCGCTGCCTGATCTGCCCCGAATTCCGCCAAACTCGTGGCCTGTGAGGCCCCGAATTCGGTCACACTCCGAGACAGGGACTCGATGGCCTCAGGCATCCGTGCCACTACCCCCATGAGCTCCGTGTGCCGGCGCTCCGAGTCCGCGGACATGTCCTCGAGGAGGCGCAGCTCCTCGGCGGTGACCGTCTCCGGACTGGAGGCCGGACTCTCCCTCTGGGGAGAAGGCCGCCGAGCTGCCCGACCCTTCCTGCGTTGCTGGACGCCGCTGGGCCCAGCAATTGGACTCCCCTCCGACCCTTCCCCCCTCTGGGGAGAAGGCCGCTGAGCTTCCACCCCCCTCCCGCGTTGCTGCAGGCCGCTGGTCCCAGGAGCTACACTCCCCTCCGACACTTCCCCCAGGCTCCCCTCCAGGGAAGACGTGTCCCCTACATTGGCATGGCTTGCCGCGGCTGAGGGTTCCCCTGATGGGCCGCCTTCCTCTTCCTCCTCCTCCTCCTCCTCTTCTGAGGGGCTGTCACTGGCAGCTTCAGGGACCTCCTCCTCACCATCTGAAAGCAGGAAGGCACAAGAGTAGCTTTAGAGTGAGGAGAGGGCGTCAGCGAGGGATGCATGAGTGGTGGCATTCAGCGCATTGGTCGGACAGTGGCAAAGGATGTAGATCTGATGCGCAAGTGGGACGAGAGAGGTCCAAAAGGTGATGTCCTTACCATTGGTGCCCAGAACAGGGTCGGCATCTCCAGATGCAATGGGGCCAATCACCCGGGCACCCATGATGCGCTCCACGCGCTGTTGCAGCTCGGTGAGCTGCTGGATCTGGGGTCCGCCTCCCCCGGTCTCAGTCCGGCTCCTTTTATTATTGGCCAGCTTGGCCTGCAAGAGAAAGGACGGCCTCTAAGTACAGTGTGTAGCCCTGATCTTGTGTGCACTGCCTCCCATGGTGGAATAGCTTGGCCAGTGTGTAGCCCTGATCTTGTGTGCACTGCCTCCCATGGTGGAATAGCCTGGCCAGTGTGTAGCCCTGATCTTGTGTGCACTGCCTCCCATGGTGGAATAGCCTGGCCAGTGTGTAGCCCTGATCTTGTGTGCACTGCCTCCCATGGTCGAAAAGCCTGGCCAGTGTGTTAAGTGCAGAATGTGCAATTGATGTTCATGACTGTCCCATAGCTGCTGCATGAGGGCTGGCCATTAGGGCTTTCAGGTCCCTTTGCCCATAATGTGAGGTGCACATGCAAGGATGAGGAGGACACTGGAAAGGGTACTCACCCTGACAATCCTGGTGAGGTCATTTAGCTTTTTGCAGCATTGTACAGAGCTCCTGGGGACCTCACTGTTGGATGTCACCCTGGTGGCGACATCCCTCCAGGCTTTCCGGTAGACGCGGGCCGCCGGCTTCTTCCCATTGTCCGGAAACAAGATATGGCGTCTCTTCTCCACAGCGCCAACCAGCACCCTCAGATCATGCTCTGAGAAGTGCTGCGCTCGTTCACGGGCCTTCTCCATCCTTTCAGGCGCTATTTGGGTCCAGCAGCAGTGTTCAGGCCTAGCTGGAGGGCTGCAGTGTCCAGGGCGTGGCAGCAGACCAACTCGACCCTTCCCCCTTAAGAGCTGGCTGGCACCAGGGTGTCTGCTGTCAATCAAGAAATGACCGCACCTGCGCTGCGCCCGGCCTCGGCGGTATCGCCCAGCGCTGCCGGCTTAGCGCCTAAAGATAGTCGTGCATCGTCAGTTTTAGCGCTCGAGCAAACTCTTAGGGCGAAGCTACTGAATATCGGCGAAGTGGCCTCGACTTTGCGCCGGGCGCAAACTTTAGCGGCCGCCCGGCTTTACCGCCCCAAAAGTGGCTATACTGAATTTCTAGGCCAAAGTGTTTTAATAAGTTTTACTTACCTTTACGTTCTCCTGCAGGCTTCCTTCCTTCAGTTCTCGGGAGTCCCTCAGCTCACCGGCACAGAAAGCAGAATGGCCGCTGAACTGTCAAAAGCTGCAGCCTCTGCTTTCTGGACCGGAGAGCACTCTAACTGAGTCTGAGTAGAAGCACTCAAGTTAGAAGACAGATTGTCAGTGTTTGACAGCTTCACAGAGCTGTCAAACGCTGATTTTTCATCTGTCAAAAGCTCTTACATAGAAACATAGAAACATAGAAGATAGGAGCAGGAGTCGGCCATTCGGCCCTTCGAGCCTGCTCCGCCATTCAACGAGATCATGGCTGATCATCCAAACCCTAGCACCCGGTCCCTACACCGACAGCCATCCCACCCAAGCCCTATCCCCGTAACCCCGTAACCCCACGTATTTAATCCCCCCTAACACTAAGGGCCAATTTTTATCATGGCCAATCAACCTAACCCGCACATCTTTGGACAGATGACATGTCAATCGCTTAGGTCACCAGTAATCAGGTGTCCCTTACTTGGCCTGCTGAGCCCACTGGGCGGGCTTAACAAGGTCAATCAAGGGAAAATAGCGTGGGTTGGCCACAAGTCGATGGAGGCGGGACTACAACCCAAAAAGTGAGAGTCCCGCCTCCAAAAGCTCCCCATTGACAAAATCGAGCCCATAGAGTACAAAAGCCAGGAAGTTATGATGAACCTTTATAAAACACTGGTTCAGCATCAACTGGAGTATTGTGTCCAATTCTTTAGGAAGGATGTGAAAGCCTTAGAGAGGGTGCTGAAAGATTTACAAGAATGGTTCCAGGGATGAGGGATTTCAGTTACGTGGATAGACTGGAAAAGCTGGGGTTGTTCTCCTTGGAGCAGAGAAGATTGAGAGGAGATCTGATAGAGGTGGTGTCTAGACAGAGTAGATAGAGAGAAACTGTTCCCATTGGCGGAAGGGTCGAGAACCAGAGGACACAGATTTAAGGTGATTGGCAGAAGATCCAAAGGCGACATGAGGAAAAAGTTTTTTACTCAGCGAGTGGTTAGGATCAGGAATGCACTGCCTGAAAGGGTGGTGGAGGCGGATTCAATTGTGGCTTTCAAAAGGGAGTCGGATAAGTACCTGAAGGAAAAAAATTGCAGGGCTACGGGGAAAGGGCGGGGGAACAGGACTAGCTGAAGTGCTCTTGCAGAGAGCCGGCATAGGCTCGATGGACCGAATGGCCTCCTTCTGTGCTGTAACCATTCTATGATTCAAATGATTCTATGTTTATCCCAACTGACCAACCGTACACACGCACACAACAACAATGGGTGTCAGAGAGCAGGAATGCATATGTACCCTGAGAGAACTGGACACAGACCATAACCAACAACAACTTGTATTTATATAGCACCTTTAACGTAGTAAAACGTCCCAAGGTGCTACACAGGAGTATTTTAAGACAACAAATTTGACACCGAATCCACATAAGGATAAATTAGGGCAGGTGACCAAAAGCCTGGTCAAAGAGGTAGGTTTTAAGGAGCGTCTTAAAGGAGGAAAGAGAGGTAGAGAGGCGGAGAGGTTTAGGCAGGGAATTCCAGAGCTTAGGGACCAGGCAACAGAAGGCACGGCCACCAATGGTTGAGCGATTATAATCAGGGATGCTCAAGAGGGCAGAATTAGAGGAGCGCAGATATCTCTTGGGTTTGTGGGGCTGAAGGAGATTACAGAGAGGGGCGAGGTCTTGGAGGGATTTGAAAACAAGGGAATTGACTGCTTCCACGGCATTGCCATGCATCGGATATCCATTCCCTCTCCACTAGATGACCAACTCTACACCTTAAAAAGTTAAATGGCCCAGTTATGCCACTGTGGCTCCAATTACAGACAACAGTCCGACTCCCACCAGCCATTTAAGTGGCAAGATACTAATGGCGGCATTTTAATATGGTAGTGAATGAAGGATGTACAGGAATCTCTCGTTTAAACATCACCTAAATATCCGGAATTCTCTAATAACCGGCAAAATTCATACTCCGAAAACTACACCTCAATAACCGGAAATGTTGCCGAGTCCGAGTCTCCCACGGTGGCCGAGTTAGTCAGTGGGGGTAGTTCTCCAAACTGCCACTACTCGGCTTCTTGGCGCTGTCGGAAGTCTCTTCCGATCTGAACACCTCAATAACCGGAAATGTTGCCGAGTCCGAGTCCATTTAACACAACTTTCTGTAGGCGAGTACCCAATTATACTGCACATTTCTTGATTTTTTAAATTTTTGTTTGTTAAAAATAGCCTCGGTAAATAACCGGCACCATCCCGGTCCCGTCAGTGCCGGATACAAAAGAGTTTCCTGTACCTCTGTGATCTTATGGGAAACAGGGTGATTCAAGATGTTTTAAATTGGGCGTGAGGCTATTTATTTAACGGAGTGACTGCTGCCAATGAACCAGAAGCTGCGCTGAAGCATTCTGCGCACTCCAACAATCGGAAGCATGATGTTTCTGCTTTTTTTAAAAACGATCACGCTAACAAGGCCGCTCCCTTCCCGGTTTTTTCACCAGCTCGCTCCCCATCCCGGCTTCCCGGCTTTTTCACCAGCTCGCTCCCTTCCCGGCTTTTTCACCAGCTCACTCCCCTTCCCGGCTTTTTCACCAGCTCGCTCCCCTTCCCGGCTTTTTCACCAGCTCGCTCCCCTTCCCGGTTTTTTCACCAGCTCGCTCCCTTCCCGGATTTTAAATTTTTTTAAGGAACCCGCCGCCGTGACAACGCGGCAGCGTGCATGCGCAGACCGCTTCCGGTTCGATGGCAGCAGTCACGTCCTTTATTTAATTCAAGCCTTTTTGGGGTCGCATCTAAAGTTACAAATTCAATTCGACACTCAGCACCAGCACCAGCAGCTTCAGGTTTTATTTTACGTCTATTTTCTGACTGAATTCTTTGAAGAAGTGTCAAGCAATACCAGCAAACCTATATAAAACTGAATTTCCTGAATGATGTTTTGTTGCTTGAGACTTTCCAAACCCAATTTTGATTAATTTAATTATTTGGCTGGCTAGAACTTTTATAATATTATTGGAACTCACCTGGCATTGCTGAAGATGAGGTCAAGAAAAATAAAAAAGAAAGACTTGCATTTAGATAGTGCCTTTCACGACCACCGGACGTCCCAAAGTGCTTGATTAGAATTGAAGGACACCAGTGAGAACACCCCTGCTCTTCTTCGAAATAGTGCCGTGCGATCTTTTACATCCACCCGAGAGGACAGGCGGGGCCTCGGTTTAACATCTCATCTGAAAGACGGCACCTTCAACAGTGCAGCGCCCCCTCAGCACTGCACTGGGAGCGTCAGTCTAGATTTAGTGCTCAGGTCTCCGGTGTGGGACTCGATCCCGTAGCCTTCTGACTCAGGGGCGAGAGTGCTACCCACTAAAAATGGCATTCAGCGAACTGCAGATGAGAACATAAACCGAGGCTCCGTGTACATCTTCTGATTGTTTCTGACAGATGTTAAAGATACCATGGCACTATTCAAGGAACCGCAGGGAATTCATCCAGTGCTCAAGCTAAAGGAACTCCTCCAGCCAATACCACAAAAGAAAGGTTAACTAGTCATTCTCATTTTCAATTCCAAGGTGTCATTGGTGTAGGGTGGGTTGTCACATCTGGCTGTATAACATTGAATACACTTCATGGTAATTTAATGTGTGAAGCAGTTTGAGATGTTTGAATGTGATAAGCTGTTACGTAAATGTTATTGTTAGAACTGTTAGAACTGCTAGGCAACTTTTCATAGTGATTCTAATCAAATGCTCACCAGTTGGTAAATGCAGGTCCAGAACAACTTTCCATAGTTTTAATTTACTGAGATTGGCTCTCAAGCAAAACACTGCTTGGAATTAGTAGCCTTTGACACAATGCTTGTGATTATTCACCCATCACCCCTGTGCCCGCTATATTGGCTCCCAGTCCAGCAATGCCCCCATTGTAAAATTCTCATCCTTGTGTGCAAATCCCTCCCTGGCCTCGCCCCCCTCCCAACCTCTGTAACATCCTCCAGTCCGACAACCTTATAAACATAGAAAAATAGGAGCAGGAGTAGGCCATTCGGCCCTTCGAGCCTGCTCTGCCATTCAATATGATCATGGCTGATCCTCTATCTCAATACCATATTCCCGTGCTCTCCCCATATCCCTTGATGCCTTTTGTGTCTAGAAATCTATCTATCTCCTTCTTAAATATATTCAATGAATTGGCCTCCACAGCCTTCTGTGGTAGAGAATTCCACAGGTTCACCACCCTCTGAGTGAAGAAATTTCTCCTCATCTCAGTCCTAAATGTCCTACCCCGTATCCTGAGACTGTGACCCCTCGTTATAGACTCCCCAGCCAGGGGAAACATCCTCCCTGCATCCAGTCTGTCTAGCCTTGTCAGAATTTTATATGTTTCAATGAGATCCCCTCTCATTCGTCTAAACTCTAGTGAATACAGGCCTAGTCGACCCAATCTCTCCTCATACGACAGTCCTGCCATCCCAGGAATCAGTCTGGTGAACCTTCACTGCACTCCCTCTATGGCAAGTATATCCTTTCTTAGGTAAGGAGACCAAAACTGCACGCAGTACTCCAGGTGTGGTCTCACAAAGGCCCTTCCTCTCATTCTGGCCTCTTGCGCATCCCCAATTTTAATTGCACTACCATTGGCGGCTGTGCCTCCAGCTGCCTTGGCCCTGAGTTCTGGAATTCTAACACTACAATTCAAATCGCTTTATTGGCATGATAAGTTACATCTTATGTTGCCAAAGCATCAAAATACATTTATGGTTTAGCACATAAACGCAGTTCTATTCATACAGTGTATAAACAGGTATATCCCTGAGTGTATAAATATACATTCGCATTGTTTATATATATTCTTTTCTTAGTTTACTGGTTGTCCCTCTGTTCATGGCAAGCTGTAACATAGTGTGCCGCCAGTGTTATACAGTTTCTCTCCCCTCCCAGTAGGAATGGGAGTTTTTGGTTGTCATTCAGATTTCTGAAATCAGGGCATATTTGTGAGAATTTTTGGTAGAAATTCTCCCTGATGCCCTGATATTTTCCACAAGCTGTGAGGAAGTGCATCTCTGTCTCCACCACTCCCTGACTGCAGTGAGAGCATATCCTGTCCTCTCTTGGCAGCCTGGTCTGCCTGTGTCTGCCTTTTTCGATCGCCAGGTTATGTTCACTAAGTCTGTACCTTGTCACTAAACCTCTCCGCCTCTCCGCCTCTCTCTCCCCCTTTAAGATACTTCTTAAAACCCACCTCTTTGGCCAAGCTTTTGGTCTGATGTCCTAATCTCTCCTTAGGTGGCCCGGTGTCAAATTTTCTCCGATAACGCTGCTGTGAAGCGCCTTGGGATGTTTTACTGTGTTAAAGGCGCTATACAAATGCAAGCTCTTGTTGTTGTGACCTTTTAGTTGAGAATCAAAAATTCAACTTTCTGAGCAATCAAAACTGACCTGAGAACATTCCATTCCAAATAAACTGGGAGTCAAACATTGAGCTTGTGAAGGAATAAGCCATATAACCTATTCAGAAAAATACACTATCTTATGAAAGAATTCTGGTCTTATTAAAACATGACAAACTGGGTTTGGAAATCCAGAAACCTAACTATGAAATAGCTGTGAAAGCATTCTGGCTATAGAGATAAGGTAGTTGTTGACCCTGAATAAATAACCTTATTGAAACAGAAAGTTAAGGACTCCAACAGGCTGAACGTTTTGGAACGAAACAATGGTTCACCATGGATAAGGTGTTTTAATTTACACTTCGTAAAGATGACATAAAGTAAGGACCATCTACCCTCGTAAAGATGACATCAAGTAAGAAACACCGGCCGTCACACCGTTTTTATATGGTAAACTTAGAACACCTAGAGATGAGACACGGTTCTGTAATGCTACCAGCTGATCTGGCAGTAAGAATTGCAGAGGTCAGCAGAAAAATGACGAGAGATAATTAGCTTGCATCAGCAGAAAACCTTAAAGGAAATACCACTGGAAAAGGGTATAAATATTGAACTCTCAAATGGGATAGTAGACTCGCTTTAATCGAGCAAAGCGATTCTCAGCTTCAGAGGCAGCTCTGTAAGTCTCCACCTCTTTGTACCTCGGGGATCAAAGGTATTTGATTTTGGTGGATATCCTGTAGAACACTAAGAACTATAAAAATGTAGCAAAGTTAAGATTTGAAAGTAAGGTTCTCTGATAATAAGATTGTAAGCTTTCTCTTTTTGGAACTGTTAATGTATGATTGACTCACCAACTGTAAATAACATGTCGGTTCTTTAATAAATCTATATATTTTTAGAATTGTCTCACATAAGACTTCTATATCAAACTCGCAAACTCTTTGGTGAGGAGTTGCAGAATTCTGGGGGAGGTTTCCGGACCCTCATAATATCCGGAATGTTACAGTCTAGCTAAACTTATTAAAAGTGCTATCTGGAGGACGGTAACATTCTTGGGTTGTTCCTTTCCTTTAGGGAGAGATAGTCCAGACCTTTAGACCCAATTAGAATTCTGCTACCTCAAACTCCAGTTGAAAGTGAACGTCTGAGGAATACGCCTGATCCGGGTTAGCCCTAAAGGGGCTAGGACTAGTAATTATCCCTTCAAGCTTGTTATAATGAGATTAGTCTCTGGACATAATGTTATTTTCACAGTTCTGCCATGCTGATATTTCACACCAGATAAGATTAATATTATGGTACGCACATGGGAAAATGGAAATCAGGATGTGTGGTGGTGCAATGATTTTTTAATTATTCATTCATGGGATGTGGGCGCCACTGGCAAGACCAGCATTTATTACATAAGAACATAAGAAATTGGAGCATAAGTCGGCCTTTTGGCCTCTCGAGGCTGCTCCGCCATTCAATAAGATCATGGCTGAACTTCTATCTCAACTCCACTTTCCTGTACTATCCCCATATCCCTTGATTCCCTTCATATTCAAAAATCTATCGATCTCTGTCTTGAATATACTCAACGACTGAGCAACCACGGCCCTCTGGGTAGAGAATTCCAAAGATTCACCACCCTCTGAGTGCAGAAATTTCTACTCATCTCAGTCCTAAATGGCCGACCCCTTATCCTGAGACTGTGACCCCTGATTTTAGAACCCCCAGCCAGGGGAAACATCCCCCCTGCATCTACCCTGACAATCCCTGTAAGAATTTTGTATGTTTCAATGAGATTACCTCTCATTTTTCTAAACTCTAGAGAATATAGGCCTAGTCTACTCAATCTCTCCTCATAGGACAATCCCCTCATCCCAGGAACCAGTCTGGTGAACCTTCGTTGCACTCCCTCTATGGCAAGTATATCCTTCCTTAGGTAAGGAGACCAAAACTATACACAATACTCCAGGTGTGGTCTCACCAGGGCCCTATATAATTGCAGTAAGACATCTTCTTTACTCTTATACTCAAATCCTCTTGTAATAAAGGCCAACGTACCATTTGCTTTTCTAATTGTTTGCTGTACCTGCATTATTGCCCGCCCCTCGTTGCCCTTGAGAAGGTGGTAGTGAGCCGCCTTCTTGAATTGCTGCAGTCCGTGTGCTGAAGGTACTCCCACGGTGCTGTTAGGGAGGGAGCTCCAGGATTTTGACCCAGCAACAATGATGGAACGGCCGATATATTTCCAAATCAGGATGATGTCACGGTTACAAACGGTAGACAAAGGGAGCACAGTTCTGAATGCCTCTAGTTAGGGTTAGGGTTACGGCATGAAAGTATTCAACGTGAACATAGTTTACAATATAGCTAGTACATGTGATTATCCTTAAAATTAATAGAATACCTGTATAATTGCATTATTAAGTTTATTTCACTCTTAAGGCTTCAGAATGTTCTGGCACCTGTGCTGCATTTGAATTAATTATCTTTCACACACATTAAATATACTCAGGCACATACCACAACCACTTCAGTATCCTCCACCCCGATTTTGAGTTGGAGTGGGAATAAGGCAGGCGGGGGCCGTGGTGGGCGCCAATCCGCCCAGATCTCAGCATAGTGAGGCCTGGGTGATTTTAACTCCTGGGCCTTATCTGCATTTCCCGGTCAGTTTCTTGCCTGATCCTGGCCAGGACTGAAGGAAAGGTCCCTGGCACTCAAGTAAGTCGCAGGGGGTGAGCGGGGTGGGTTTGGGGGGGAAGAAGTGTTTCGGGAAGCTCTCGCGATCGGGTTGGGGTGGACCTTTGGGTAGGGGAGGCCTGAACTTTCCTCCAGGGGCCAGGAGGAGCATTCTTTCCTGCTCCTCTTAGCACCAGAGGAAAAATAAAAGCAATTTAATAACTTACTTTTGAGTCTCTTGCGACCCTGACTCTCCTTCCTGCTAGCTTCAAGTGGTGAGATAGCCACAGTCACTTCCCCGCTAAGCCCACAGGTTAAAATAGCAGTCAGGCCATGACGACGTCATCACAGCCTGGTCCGCATATGTAAAGAAGGGCCCCACTGGTTTCAGGCGGGTGTCCTTAACGCCTGCTCAGAAGAGAAGTTTAAAATTGAAGACCTGGGGAAGTGAACTGGACATTGGAAGGAGTCTCCCGGCTGATTTTAATAGAGATGTCCGCAGGGCTAAAATTGCTCCTTATATGGTTAGGCTTAGAAGTATATCGCCGATCCTTCATCGTCGCTGGGTCAAAATCCTGTAATTACCTACCTAACAGCACTGTGGGAGTACAGTCACCACGCTGACTGCAGCGGTTCAAGAAGGCGGCTCACCACCACCTTCTCAAGGGCAATTAGGGATGGGCAATAAATGCTGGTCTTGCCAGCGACGCCCAGATCCCAGAAACGAATAAAAATAAAAATATGGGTACTATAGTGTTCACTAGCAATCTGTATACAGAATGTTTTATTTAAAAAGTATATATTATTTTAAACATTTAAATAAAGAAAGAATTTGCTTTTAAACAACACCTTTCCTTACCTCAGGGCGTCCCAAAGCACTTTACAGCCAATGGCGTACTTTTGAAGTGTGGTTGCAATGCAGGGAAAGTCAGTATCCAATTTGCTTACAGCAACGTCCCACAAACATCAATGAAATACATTCCTTTGGATTTAGCGATGTTGGCTGAGGGATGAACGTTGGCCAGGGCTCCAGGGAAAACTCTCCTGCTCTTCTGCTCATCTTCGAATAGTGCCGTGGGATCTTTTACTTCCATCTGAGCAAGGCAGACGGGGCCTCGGTTTAATGTCCCATTCGAAAGACGGGCACCTCCGACAGTGCAGCGCTCCCTCAGCACTGCACTGGGAGTGTCAGCCTAGATTATGCGCTCAAGTCTCTGGAGTGGGACTCTGAACCCACAAAACCTTCTGATTCTGGCAAGAGTGCTCCCCACTGAGCCAAGCCTGAATATCATGAAATGGTGGGTTTTCGAACATGTTCTGAAATGGTCGGTAATCTTTGTTTCAATTCGTTTATCTAACTCTACTTAATAACATGCACAACTAGGAATTCCCAGAAAATCTATAAAGAGGTCTGTCTTCAGAAATCAGAAAGTCCTTCAGTATTCAAAGGATAGCAAGTGTGCTTGTTTATTTCCCAGATGTTGAATTTTTGTATTAATAGTTTTCCTTTTCCAGTATTGATAGGTCAGCCTCTGGTCAATTTCACAAATTCAGAATTAATTCCTAGGTATATGAAAATAATGAAAGAAAGACTTGCATTTATATAGCGCCTTTCATGACCTCAGGACATCCCAAAGCTCTTCACAGCCAATTAAGTACTTTTTGAACTGTTGTAATGTAGGAAACACGGCAGCCAATTTGTGCACAGCAAGCTCCCACAAAGAGCAACGTGATAATGATCAAATAATCTGTTTTAGTGATGTTGGTTGAGGGATAAATATTGGACCAAGACACCAGGGAGAACTCCACAGCTCTTCTTCAAAATCGTGCCGTGGGATCGGGATCTTTTACGTCCACCCTAGAGAGCAGATGGGGCCTCGGTTTAACGTCTCATCCGAAAGACTGCAATTCCAACACGAGAGCACTCCCTCAGTACTTGTGCTCGAGTCCCTGGAGTGGGACTATGAACCCACAACCTTCTGACTCGGAGGCGAGTGTGCTACCCACAGAGCCTTGACTGACATCTCAGTCATAATTGACATAAGAGTAGGGAGTGACAGATTGAGAGGAAATAATTGCATCACTTCATGAACAATATAACGTGTTTCTACTATATATTTCTTTAGAAAATTTACATAGTATAATACTTTCATATTCTACGTGGGAAAGTTAGAATTTTCACAGGCTTATTAATAAATCTAAAAAAAAAATTGAAAAAGAAATGATAATTTGCTTCTTCCAATGTCAGTACGTGGACTATTTTTTAATGCTCATCTTACAATTTTTGTTAATTACAAACCACTTTCTCCACTGTGTACAGGGACAAGCACTGACCTGATTTCCAAACCCACCGTGACATAAATTGGGCCAGTTCAGGATCATTCTGCAAATATGGGACACATCAGTTCTACATCTGCGTGTCCCTTAAAACAAATAATGAACATTAGAGGCAATATACCGGAATAAATGAACCCACCCTGCACCTAGAATAGAACCATAGAATAATACAACACAGAAGGAGGCCACTCGACCCATCGTGCCTGTGCCGGCTCTTAGAAAGAGCGATCAAATTAGTCTCATCCTCCAAGTTTCCCTCCAAGTCACACACAATCCTGACTTAGAAGTATATCGCTGATCCTTCATCGTCGCTGGGTCAAAATCCTGGAACTCCCTCCCTAACAGCACTGTGGGAGCACCTTCACCGCACGGACTGCAGCGGTTCAAGAAGGTGACTCACCACCACCATCTCGAGGGCAATTAGGGATGGGCAATAAATGCTGGCCTTGCCAGCGACACCCACATCCTATAAGCAAAAAAAAACCCCACTCCCCTGCTCTTTCCCCCTAACCCTGCAAATTCTTCCTTTTTAAGCATATATCCAATTCCCTTTTGAAAGTTACCGCTGAATCTGCTTCCACTGCCCTTTCAGGTAGTTTATTCCAGATCATAACAACTCGCTGAGTAAAAAAAAATTCTCCTCATCTCCCCCCTGGATTTTTGCCAATTATCTTAAATCTGTGTCCTTTGGTTACTGACCCTCCTGCCAGTGGAAACAGTTTCTCCCTATTTACTCTATCAAAACCCTTCATCAAAACGAGCCATCATTTTTCCTATCTTGTATTGTTTCTTTTTTCTACTGATGTTTATTGACCTGGTGTTACTGATGTCTTTTATTTTTCTATTTACAGCATTATTCCTTAGTCCTGCTGGTGGGGAGATGCGTATGATGCATTGTTTTGAATTAAGTATGTATCTATTCAGACCTCAGTTACGCTAGAAAGCATTTATTTAAATATGTACTTTTTAAATAATATATGCTGAATAAAGTTTCCTTGTAACCACTATAGCACATATATGGGATAGAGTGATACATTAATCAGAATTTGTGAGGAGTATTTTTTGTTAATTCCACTAAGGCTCGAGTGGAGCAGAAATGCCAGCATAGACCAGTTGGGCTGAATGCCCTGTGTCTGTGTTGTAAATTCGCGGCCTGAGTGTACTGCACAGACACAGGGCATTCCACTCAACTAGTCCATGCCAGCATTTCTGCTCTCCTCGAGGCCAGATTTACTTCACTTGACGCTGTACACCCCGGCTGTCACATGATGCACCAGGTTGACACCATCCCACACCAGCACCGTGAAGCACCCCTTTAATGTCCAAGATATTCCATGCACACTCATCACTATAGCGGAGGGGGGGCGGGGGCGGGGGGGGGGGCAGTTATGTCTCAACATTCACTGGAACTCAGTAAGACACTTCTCAAGGTGGGCACAGATCTGTACAATAAGGGACAATGTTGAAAATATAGATTTCACTGTATGACAACACATTACCAGAAACTGCACATGGACATTGGCTAAACCTCTCAAGTGCCTACCCTTTTGTGTTGTTAGTTGGTATGCTTATAGTAGGATGAGGGTGAGTGTGAGGGTGGCTAGTGATATGAGGAAGTGATAATGTAGATAGAGAGGGTTGGGTGGAGGTGCAAGGTAAGTTGGTGTGATTAAGGATGTGCAGGAGTCGGGTCGGGAAGGCAGAGTGATGGGGATGTGGTGAGTGGCACAGCAGGGTGAGGCTGAGTGTGGCTTTGCAGTAACGTTTCATGAGCCACTGAAATCATTGGAAGGTTGGCGCCACTGCAGCCAGGGACCCCTGACGACATCCCTGCCTTTGCCACCCTGTTCAATGTATAACCAGGCTGCGTTGGTTTCCTGGGGGAGGTCTCTTCCGCCCTTGGAAGGGAAGAGAACCTCCCTGCGTGCTGTGACTCCCTCCGCAAGCATATGGAGGGAATCATTTGAGAGCCTGGATGCAAGCATCCACCTTTGTGCAGCATTTGTCAGTGTTTGCAACACCTCAATGCTGTCAAACACTGACAGAACAACTGTCAAACTCCATGTGGCCATGGTCCCTTTAAGGAAACCAGCTGGTGACACGTCATCAAATGATGCCATCAGACCCGCTTCCAGTTAATTGGCTGGGATACCCGCAGGGTGGGCTTAACAAGGCCAATCAAGGGACAATCCCTTTGACAGAGCGGCTGCAGCCAGGTTCGTGACGGGAACCCGGAAACCAGCTCTCCCATCACCATTCTGACTTCGTTGGAAATTTTGCGGCCTCAATGTAACTCGATGTCATTCCAGGCCACATTACTGGTCAAGTTGGGGGCAAAAAGAATTGTGAAGTATTCAGAAGTTGGAAATAAAAAAGGAATTAAGATTTTTTTTACGTAGAACTACATGGAATGTGCAGCACAGAAACAGGCCATTCGGCCCAACTGGTCCGTGCCGGTGTTTAAGCTCCACACCAGCCTCCTCCCACCCCTCTTCATCTCACCCCATCAGCATAACCTTCTCTTCCTTTTCCCCTCATGTTTTTATCCAGCTTTCCTTTAAATGTACCTATGCTATTCGTCTTAACTACTCCTTTACTAACAAGTTCTACATTCTCATCACTCTCTGGGTAAAGAAGATTTTTACTAATGTTCCTTAATATACTTGAAAACCACTTTATTACCTTGTATGGAAGGTTAATACACTCCAATTAACTTGACTAAAACTATTACCATTCACACTTGTGCACCACAGTAAAATGTTACGGCCCGATTCAGTCACACAGAAACTTAGAAACATAGAAGATAGGAGCAGGAGTAGGCCATTCGGCCCCTCGAGCCTGTTCCACCATTCAATGAGATCATGGCTGATCATCGAAACTCAGTACCCTGTCCCTGCTTTCTCCCCATATCCCTTGATCCCTTTAGCCTTAAGAAATATATCTAACTCCTTCTTGAATATATTTAATGAATCGGCCTCCACTGCCTTCTGTGGTAGAGAATTTCACAGGTTCACCACTCTCTGGGTGAAGAAATTCCTCCTCATCTCAGTCCTAAATGGCTTACCCCTTATCCTTAGACTGTGACCCCTGGTTCTGGACTCCCCCGCCATTGGGAACATCCTTCCTGCATCTAGTCTGTCCAGTCCTGCCAGAATTTTATAAGTTTCAATGAGATCCCCTCTCATTCTTCTAAACTCCAGTGAGTATAAGCCTAATCGACCCAATTACAGAAACATAGAAGATAGGAGCAGGAGTAGGCCATTCGGCCCCTCGAGCCTGCTCCGCCATTCAATGCGATCATGGCTGATCATCCAAATTCAGTACCCTATCCTAGACCCTCTCCTCATACGTCATTCCTGCCATCCCAGGTATCTACTGGTGAATCTTCGCTACACTCCCTCCATGGCAAGAACATCCTTCCTCAGATAAAGCAACCAAAACTGCACACAATACTCAAGATGTGGTCTCACCAAGGCCCTGTACAACTGCAACAAGACATCCTTGTTCCTGTACTCGAACCCCCTCGCTATGAAGGCCAACATACCATTTGCCTTCTTAACCGCCTGCTGCACCTGCATGCTTACCTTCAGCGATTGGTGCACACGGACACCCAGGTCTCATTGCACATTCCCTTTTCCCAATCTATTGCCATTCAGATAACAATCTGTCTTCCTGTTTTTGCAACCAAAGTGGATAACCTCGCATTTATCCACATTATATCTGCCCAATCACCCAACCTGTCCAAATCATACTGGAGTTTCTCTGCATCCTCCTCACAGCACACACGCCCACCCAGCTTTGTGTCATCTGCAAACTTGGAGATATTACATCTAGTTCCCTCATCTAGATCATTAATATATATTGTGAATAGCTGGGGTCCTTGCACCGATCCCTGCGGTACCCCACTAGTCACTGCCTGCCACTCGGAAAAAGACCCATTTATTCCAGCTCTTTGCTTCCTGTCTGCCAACCAATTCTCTATCCAAGTCAGTACCTTACGACCAATCCCATGTGCATAAACTTTGCACGCCAATCTCTTATGCGGGACTTATTGAAAGCCTTCTGAAATTCCAAATACACCACATCCATTGGTTCTCCCTTATCTATTCTACCAGTTACATCCTCAAAAAATTCCAGTAGATTAGTCAAGCATGATTTACCTTTTGTAAATCCATGTTGACTTTGTCCGATCCTGTCACTGTTTTCCAAGTGCTCTGCTATTACATCTTTTATAATGGACTCTAGCATTTTCCCCACTACCAATGTCAGGCTTACCGGTCTATAATTCTCCGTTGTCTCTCTACCACCTTTTTTAAATAGTGGGGTTACATTAGCTACCCTCCATTCCATGGGAACAATTCCATAGTCTATAGAATTTTGGAAAATGACCAGCAATGCATCTATTATTTCTAGGGCCACTTCCTTAAGTACCCTAGGATGGAGATTATCAGGCCCTGGGGATTTATCGGCCTTCAGTGCCGTCAATTTCCCTAACACCATTACCCTACAAATATTCATTTCATTTAATTTCTCCCTCTCATTAGACCCTATGTTCCCCGACATCTCTGGAAGGTTATTTGTGTCCTCCATTGTGAAGACAGAACCAAAGTATGTATTTAATTGGTCTGCCATTTCTTTGTTCCCCGTTATAAATTCCCCTGATTCTGACTGCAAGGGACCTACGCTTGACTTCACCAATCATTTTCTCTTCACATATCTATAGAAGATTTTACAGTCAGTTTTTATGTTCCCTGAAAGCTTACTCTCATATTCAATTTCCCCCCTCTTAATTAATCCCTTTGTCCTCCTTTGCTGAATCCTAAACTGCTCCCAATCCTCAGGTTTGCTGCTTTTTCTGGCCAATTTATATGTCCTCTCCTTGGATCTTATGCTATCCCTAATTTCCCTTGTTAGCCACGGTTGAGTAACCTTTTTGTTTTATTTTTATGCCAAACTGGGATGAACAAATTCTGTCGTTCATCCATGCGATCTTTAAATGTTTGCCATTGCCTATCCGCTGTCAACCCTTTAAGTAACGTTCCCCAATCCATCCTAGCCAACTCGCGGCTCATAACATTGTAGTTTCCTTTATTTAAATTCAGGACCCTAGTCTCTGAGTCAACTACTTCACTCTCCATCTTAATGAAGAATTCTATCATACTATGATCGCTCCTCTCCAAGGGGCCTCGCACAACAGCATTGCTAATTAATCCTTTCTCATTACATAATACCCAGTCTAAGATGGCCTGATCTCTAATTGGTTCCTCGACATTTTGGTCCAGGAAACCATCCCATATACACTCTAGGAATTCCTCCTCCACAGTATTGTTACTGATTTGGTTAGCCAATCTATATGTAGATTAAAGTCACCCATGATAACTGCTGTGCCCTTATTGTACGCATCTCTAATTTCCCATTTAATGCCATCCCCAACGTCAGCATTACTGTTTGGGGGTCTGTATACAACTCCCACTAATGTTTTCTGCCCCTTGGTATTACTCAGCTCTACCCATACAGATTCCACATCATCAGAGTTAATATCCTTTCTTACTATTTAACCAGCTATGCTACCCCACCTCCTTTTCCTTTTTGCCTGTCCTTCCTGAATATTGAATACCCCTGGATGTTGAATTCCCAGCCTTGGTCACCCTGAAGCCATGTCTCCGTAATTCCAATTACATCATATCCGTTTACATCTATTTGCGCAGCTAATTCATCCACCTTATTATGAATGCTCCTCGCATTAAGACACAAAGCCTTCAGGCTTGTTTTTTTAACACTCTTAGTCCTTTTAGAATTATTATTTACCGTAGCCCTGTTTGATTTACACCCTTGATTTCTCTGCATTCCACTTTTGCTGTTCTCCTTTCTGTCTTTTGTTTCTATCCTTGCTTCCCTTTCCTCTGTCTCCCTGCACAGGTTCCCAACCCCCTGCCATTTTAGTTTAAACCCTCCCCAACAGCACTAGCAAACACTCCCCCTAGGACATCGGTCCCGCCCAGGTGCAAACCGTCCAGTTTGTACTGGTCCTACCTCCCCCAGAACCGGTTCCAATGTCCCAGGAATTTGAATCCCTCCCCCTTGCACCATTCCTCTAACCACATACTCATCTGAAATATCCTTCTATTTCTACTCTGACTAGCACGTGGCACTGGTAGCAATCCTGAGATTACTACCTTTGAGGTCCTATTTTTTAATTTACCTCCTAACTCCCTATATTCAGCTTTTAGGACCTCATCCCATTTTTTACCTATATCGTTGGCACCTATATGCACCACGACAACTGGCTGTTCACCCCCCCCCCTTGCAGCCGCCCCGAGACATCCTTGACCCTTGCACCAGGGAGGCAACATACCATCCTGGAGTTTCGTTTGCGGCCGCAGAAACGCCTATCTATTCCCCTTACAATAGAATCCCCTATCACTATAGCTCTCCCATTCTTTTTCCTCCCCTCCTGTGCAGCAGAACACCCATGATGCCAGGAAGTTGGCTGCTGCTGCCTTCCCCTGATAAGCCATCTCCCATAACAATATCCAAAGTGGTATATCTGTTTGAGAGGGGAATGGCCACAGGGGACCCCTGCACTACTTGCCTGCACCTACTACACTGCCTGGTGGTCACCCATTACCTTCCTGCCTCTGCAGCCTTTACCTGCGGTGTGACCAACTCCCTATATGTGCTATCCATGATATCCTCAGCATCACGAATGCTCCAGTATGTATCCATTCGCAGCTCTAGCACCGCAATGCAGTCTGTCAGTAACTGCAGCTGGATACACTTCCCGCACACATGGTCGTCAGGGACACAGGAAGTTTCCCTGATTTCCCACATAGCGCAGGAGGAGCATGCCACGGGGCCGAGTTGCCCTGCCATGACTTACCCTGTAATTAATTTAAATTAAATTAAATCAAATCAATACCACTAATTACACTAAAATTAATTGATATACTCAAGGGCCCTTGGTTACGAGGCCCCTTGGGTCAGAGCGATCATAATATGATCGAGCTCTCAGTCGAGATGGAGAGTGAGGAAATTGAATCAGAGACTAAGGTCCAGAACTTAAATAAAGGGAATTACGAGGGTATGAGACGGGAATTGGGTAAGATTGATTGGGTGGTGTTTCTGGGGGGATTGACAGTGGATAGACAATGGCAAGCATTCAAAGATAGAATGGAAGAATTCCAGAACATGTTTATACCGGTTTGGCATAAAAATAAACCTAAAAAGGTGACTCAACCGTGGATAACGAGGGAAATTAGGGACAGCATAAAATCAAAAAAAAGGGCATATCAACTGGCAAAAAAAAGCACCAGACCGGAAGATTGGGGGCAGTACAGGATACAGCAAAAGAGGACAAAGGGATTAATCAGGAAGGGGAAAATAGAATACGAAAGTAAACTTGCAGCAAACATAAAGACAGACTGCAAAAGCTTTTATCGGTATATCAGGAGGAAAAGACTGGTAAAATCCCAAGTCGGTCCCTTGCAGTCTGATTCGGGAGAATATATAATGGAGAATAAGGAAATGGCAGACCAATTAAACTCATACTTTGGTTCTGTATTCACAAAGGAGGACACAAATAACCTCCCAGGAATATCGGCAAACATAGGGACTAATGAGAGGGAGGAGCTGACAGAAATTAGTATCTCTAGGGATATGGTGTTGGGTAAGTTGAGGGGACTGAAGGCCGACAAATCCCCAGGGCCTGATAAACTACATCCTAGGGTACTTAAGGAGGTTGCCCTGGAGATAGCAGATGCTCTAAGGATCATCTTCCGGAACTCCATTGACTCGGGAACAGTACCCGTGGATTGGAGGGTAGCTAATGTTACCCCAATATTTAAAAAGGGGGGTAGAGAGAAAGCAGGGAATTATAGACCAGTAAGCCTTACATCGGTTGTGGGCAAAATGCTAGAGTCCATTATTAAGGATAAAATAGCGGAGCACTTGACAAATGGGGAAAGGATCGGACAGAGTCAACATGGATTTACAAAGGGTAAATCGTGTTTGACTAATCTGCTGGAATTTTTTGAGGAGGTAACTGGTAGAATAGATGGGGGAGAGCCAGTGGATGTGGTGTACCTTGACTTCCAGAAAGCCTTCGATAAGGTTCCACACAAAAGATTATCATGCAAAATTAAGGCTCATGGGATTGGGGGCAAAGTATTAACGTGGATAGAGAACTGGCTGGCGGATAGAAAACAGAGAGTTGGAATAAACGGCTCGTTTTCGGAGTGGCAGGCAGTGACCAGCGGGGTGCCGCAAGGATCTGTCCTGGGACCCCAGCTGTTCACAATATATATAAATGATCTGGATCAGGGAATTGGATGCAATATTTCCAAATTCGCTGACGACACTAAACTAGGAGGAGGGGTGGGCTCTGATGAGGATGTCAGGAGGCTACAGTGTGATTTGGACAGGTTGGGGGAATGGGCGGATACGTGGCAGATGCACTATAATGTGGATAAATGCGAGGTTATCCACTTTGGGGGTAAAAACAGGAGGGTAGATTATTATCTAAATGGCAATAGATTGGGAGATGGGGAAGTGCAGAGGGACCTGGGTGTTCTTATGCACCAGTCACTGAAGGAGAGCATGCAGGTGCAACAGGCGATTAAGAAGGCAAATGGTATGTTGGCCTTCATATCAAGGGGGTTCGAGTATAGGAATAGGGATACCTTACTACAGCTGTACAAGGTGCTGGTGAGACCGCATCTGGAGTATTGTGTACAGTTTTGGTCGCCCCATCTGCGGAAGGATGTTCTTGCCATGGAAAGAGTGCAACGGCGATTCACCAGGCTGATACCTGGAATGGCGGGAATGACCTACGAAGAGAGATTAAATAGTTTGGGCTTGTACTCACTGGAGTTTAGAAGATTGAGAGGGGATCTCATCGAAACATATAAAATTATGGCAGGCCTGGACAGGCTGAATTCAGAGAGAATGTTTCCAATGGCCGGGGAGCACAGAACCAGGGGCCACAGTCTAAAAATAGCGGGCAAATCATTTAAAACAGAGATGAGGAAGAATTTCTTCACTCAAAGAGTGGTGAGCCTGTGGAATTCCCTGCCACAGAGGGCTGTGAAGGCTAATTCAATAAATATTTTCAAGAGAGAATTGGATATATTTCTGAAGGCTAAGGGGATTAAGGGTTACGGAGAAAAGGCGGGGACGGGGTACTGAACTGGTAAGATCAGCTATGATCTCAGACGAAGATCAGCCATGATCTCATTGAATGGCGGAGCAGGCTCGAAGGGCCGAATGGCCTACTCCTGTTCCTATCTCTATGTTACTCGCACTCCCCGATACACAACAGATACCTTAGAAACTATAACCACAAAAATTAAGACTGTCTAAATTTTATAAACTATTAATCTTATTTGTCTTAACTTTCATATTTAGATCTTCCAAAGCCTCATAACCTTCTCTTTCTTTCTCCCTCATGTGTTTATCTAGCTTCCCCTTAAAGAGCTGTTGATGATTCTACTAGTCCTGTTTACACCTCCTCTAGACCCATCCTTTGTTTCTTAACTGGTCCAATTACCATCTCCTCTTGCCTCGCACCACCATCACTTTTGTCATTTAATCTCTCCTGCCTTCCACCCTATCACAGACCTTCCCTTTTGTTCTTTCCTCCCCTCCCCTTCCCCTGCCTCTGCACTTTCTTAAAAACCTGTTATATCTCTAAACTTTTTCCAGTTCTGATGAAACGTTAACTCCACGTTTCTCTCTCCACAGCTGCTGCCTGACCTGTTGAGTGGTTCCATTGTTTTCTGTTATTATTTCAGATATCCAGCATCCGTCATATTTTTGCTTTTGTTTTAGATTAGCTCAGACTTCCTTTTCCATTTTTTTTATATTAACTGGATAACATTCTGGCGTATGCCTAAGCATTTCAATAACCAGAGTTTATGAGAAGTGATACTAACCCAAGTGTAAAGCCTAACTTCCGGCAGTGCACGCCCGCCACGTTTCACGATCCTCTCGTGGTTTCAGCTCAGTCTACTGCAGCTGCAAAACCACCTGACATTTGGGCCAGAACAGGAGCAGGAAACCACTGTGATAAATTCCAGCTTCGAGTGCAACTGAACCTCCAGCGGGCATTAGAATTCGCTCCGCTCTGCCTATCAGCCAAACAGTGCCAATTAATCTCATTTTTGGAATCGCAGGGGTGCAATCAGAACCTTCAAAGTTACATTTTTTCAAAGCAATGGCTGCGTCCGTCCTTCACCCACTTTGCAAACACCGTTAACAGTACAGAGACTTGCTGTGCATCATAGGACTCGGAAACAGATTATTTTAGCATCATAGCGTGGCGCACGGTGCTGTGGATGGATTACCACTGACTGGTCCTGACAAATATGCGTACCTTTATGTAGATAACTTGCATGACAGGATCGCTGTTATTTTGTACCCCTTTAAATCATCATTTTAAGATTAACCTGAAGAAATCATTCAACATCATGACTTGGCTGCACCTAATCTATTTATAATTCTTTTGGGGATTAACTAACTGAATTATAACAGTTAGTGCAAACTGGCAGTGTTCACAGAATCATTAGCTATCAATTGCTATTTTTTTTTTCTTTTACGACATTCCATCTCGCACATCAAAACCGCCAGCAGCAATTTCATCACTGATTGGGACAGAACACTTCTATTTAAAATCATGAAGGGTTTAGACGGAGTAAATACAGAGAAACTGTTTCCAATGGAGGAAGGGTCAATAACCAGAGGGCCCAGATTGAAGGTGACTGTCAAAAGAACCAGAGGCGAGATGAGAAAAAAACTTTTTTAACACAACGAGTGGTTAGGATTTGGAATGCACTGACGGTTGGACACAGGTTCAATAGCAGCCTGCAAAAGGGAATTGGATAAATACTTGAAGGAGGAAAAATTTACAGGGATATGGGGAAAGTGCGGGGCGGAGGGGGGAGTGGAACTAACTGGATTACTCTTCGAAAGAGCCAGCACAGACTCGATGGGCTGAACGGCCTCCTTCTGTGCTGTATTATTCGATGATTCTATGATTCTATTAAAGCAAGTCCGGCTGAAAATTCCTGGATATATTCCATTCACCCCACAGTTTAAACCATATCGTAACATGACATTGCCCATGGGATGAAAGACAGAAAAGAGAGTACTTGCATTTATATAGCGCCCTTCACAACCTCAGGACGTCCCAAAGCGCTTTACAGCCAATGGAATGCTTTTGAAGTGCAGTCACTGTTGTAATGTATGAAGATTTACACACGGAGGAATCTCTACTCACAATTATTATAAATTGAATATTTGAGTTTAAGTACATCGATTTCGAATTAAAAAAAAAAGTTCCTAAGGCTGCAGAAGGGGCAAAACAAGGTTCTTCCTGTTTGAAATAATGTAAAAGTTTCCAAACAATACCCCAGAAATTGATAATATTCAGTGACACCAGCTTACACCAACGGTTAGAAATTATGGATAGTACCATAAAGATTCTCAATACACACATGTATGTGATAGAAACATAAAAACATAGAAGATAGGAGCAGGAGTAGGCCATTCGGCCCCTCGAGCCTGCTCCGCCATTTAATGAGATCATGGATGATCATCCAAATTCAGTACCCTGTTCCTGCCTTCTCTCCATATCCCTTGATCCCTTTAGCCTTAAGAAATATATCCAACTCCTTCTTGAATATATTTAATGAATTGGCCTCAACGGCCTTCTTTGGCAGAGAATTCCTCAGGTTCACCACTCTCTGGGTGAAGAAATTCCTCCTCATCTCTGTCCTAAATGGCTTACCCCTTATCCTTAGACTGTGACCCCTGGTTCTGGACTCCCCCGCCATCGGGAACATCCTTCCTGCATCTAGTCTGTCTAGTCCTGTTAGAATTTTATAAGTTTCGATCAGATCCCCTCTCATTCTTCTAAACTCCAGTGAGTATAAGCCCAATCGACCCAATCTCTCCTCATACGTCATTCCTGCCATCCCAGGTATCAGCCTGGTGAATCTTCACTGCACTCCTTCCATGGCAAGAACATCCTTCCTCAGATAAGGCAACCAAAACTGCACACAGTACTCAAGATGTGGTCTCACCAAGGCCTTGTACAACTGCTGCAAGACATCCTTGTTCCTGTACTCAAACCCTCTCGCTACGAAGGCCAACATACCATTTGCCTTCTTAACCGCCTGCTGCACCTGCATGCTTACTTTCAGCGACTGGTGCACAAGGACGCCCAGGTCTCGTTGCACTTCCCCTTCTCCCAATCTATTGCCATTTAGATAATAATCTGCCTTCCTGTTTTTGACGCCTATGTGGATAACCTCGCATTTATCCACATTATATTGCATCTGCCATGCTTCTGCCCAATCACCCAACCTGTCCAAATCATACTGGAATTTCTCGGCATCCTCCTCACAGCACACACGCCCACCCAGCTTTGTGTCATCTGCAAACTTGGAGATATTACATCTAGTTCCCTTGTCTAGATCATTAATATATATTGTGGGGTCCAAGGACCGATCCCTGCGGTACCCTACTAGTCACTGCCTGCCACTCAGAAAAAGAACCGTTTATTCCAACTCTTTGCTTTCTGTCTGCCAACCAGTTCTCTATCCAAATCATTACCCAATCCCATGTGCCTTAATTTTACACGCTAATCTCTTATGCGGGACCTTATCGAAAGCCTTTTGAAAATCCAAATACACCACATCCACTGTTTCTCCCTTATCTATTTTACCAGTTACATCCTCAAAAAATTCCAGTAGATTAGTCAAGCATGATTTACCTTTTGTAATGCCATGTTGACTTTGTCCGATCCGGTCACTTTTTTCCAAGTGCTCTGCTATTACATCCTTTATAATGGACTCTAACATTTTCCCCACTACCGATGTCAGGCTTACCGGTCTGTAATTCCCCGTTTTCTCTCTACCACCCTTTTTGAACAGTGGGGTAACATTAGCTACCCGCCAATCCATGGGTACTGTTCCAGAGTCTATCAAATTTTGGAAGATGACCAGCAATGCATCTACTATTTCCAGGGCCACTTCATTAAGTACCCTAGGATATAGATTATCAGGCCCTGGGGATTTATCGGTACTCAATCCCATCAATTTCCCTAACACCATTTCCCTACAAATAATGATTTCTATCAGATCCTCCCTTTCATTAGACCCTATGTTCCCCGACATCTTTGGGAGGTTATTTGTGTCCTCCTTTGTGAAGACAGAACCAATGTATGTATTTAATTGGTCTGCCATTTCTTTGTTCCACATTATAAATTCCCCTGATTCTGACTGCAAGGGAACTACGCTTGACTTCACCAAACTTTTTCTCTTCACATATCTATAAAAGCTTTTACAGTCAGTTTTTATGTTCCCTGCAAGCTTACTCTCATACTCTATTTTCCCCCTCTTAATTAATCCCTTTGTTCTCCTTTGTTGGATCCTAAACTGCACCCAATCCTCAGGTTTACTGCATCTTCCGGCCAATTTATTGTCCACTCCTTGGATCTTATGCTATCGCTAATTTCCCTTGTTAACCATGGTTGAGTCACCTTTTTTGTTTTATTTTTATGCCAAACTGGGATGAACAAATCCTATAGTTCATCCATGCAATCTTTGAATGTTTGCCATTGCCCATCCACCGTCAACCCTTTGAGTGACATTCCCCAATCAATCCTACCCAACTCATGAGAACATAAGAACATAAGAAATAGGAGCAGGAGTAGGCCAATCGGCCCCTCGAGCCTGCTCCGCCATTCAATGAGATCATGGCTGATCTGATCCTAACCATCAATCTACTATCACAGAACCATCTCCTGAATCTAACAGAATTAGACACACGAAATAGGAGCAGGATCAGGCTACACAGCCCCTGGGCCCGCTCCGCTACCCACAGGGCCATGTCCGATCCGAACCTAGACTCATGTCCAAATTCCTGCCCGCTCCCCGTAACCCTTAATTCCCTTTACTTCTAGGAAACTGTCTATTTCTGTTTTAAATTTATGTAATGATGTCGTTTCTACAGCTTTTTGGGGCAGCATATTCCATGGACCTACCACCCTCTGAGTGAAGTAGTTCCTCCTCATCTCAGTTTTGAAAGAGCAGCCCCTTATTCTAAGACTATGCCCCCTAGTTCTAGTTTCACCCATCATCGGGAACATCCTCCCCGCATCCACCCAATCCAACCCCTTCACAATCTTCAATAAGATCGCCTCTCATTCTTCTGAACTCCAATGAATAGAGTCCCAATCTACTCAACCTCTCCTCATATGTCCATCCCCTCATCCCCGGGATTAACCGAGTGAACCTTCTTTGTACTGACTCGAGAGCAAGTATGTCTTTTCTTAAGTATGGACACCAAAACTGTATGCAGTATTCCAGGTGCGGTCTCACCAATACCTTGTACAACTGAAGCAATACCTCCCTAATTTTATATTCTATCCCCCTAGCAATGAAGGCCAACATTCCATTGGCCTTCTTAATCACTTGCTGCACCTGCATACTAACCTTTTGAGTTTCGTGCACCAGGACCCCCAGATCCCTTTGTACTTCAGTACTTTCCAGTTTCTTGCCATTAAAATAATAACTTGCTCTATGATGTTTCCTGCCAAAGTGCATAACCTCACACTTTCCAGTATTGTATTCCATCTGCCAAATCTCTGCCCACTTACTTAGCCTGTCTATGTCCCCCTGCAGGTTTTTTATGTCCTCCTCACTCACTACTTTCCCTCCCATCTTAGTATCATCTGCAAACTTTGATATGTTACACTCGGTCCCCTCCTCCAAATCGTTAATATAGATTGTAAAGAGTTGGGGACCCAGCACTGACCCCTGCGGAACACCACTAGTTACTGATTGCCAGTCTGAGAATGAACCATTTATCCCAACTCTCTGCCCTCTGTTAGATAGCCAATCCTCTATCCATGCCAGAATATTACCCCCAATCCCGTGATTTTTTATCTTAAGCAATAATCTTTTGTGTGGCACCTTGTCAAATGCCTTTTGGAAGTCTAAATACACTACGTCCACTGGTTCCCCTTTATCCACCCTATATGTTACTTCCTCAAAGAACTCCAGCAAATTTGTCAAACATGACTTCCCCTTCATAAAACCATGCTGACTTTGTCCTATTAAATTATGATTATCCAAGTGTCCTGTTACTGTCTCCTTAATAATAAACTCGCACCTCATACCATCGTAGTCTCCTTTATTTAAATTCAGGACCCTAGTCTCTGAGTCAGCTATTTCACTCTCCATCATAATGAAGAATTCTATCATATTATGATCGCTCTGACCCAAGGGGCCTCACACAACAAGATTGCTAATTAATCCTTTCTCATTACATAATACCCAGTCTAAGATGGCCTGATCTCTAGGTGGTTCCTCGACATATTGGTCCAGGAAACCATCCCGTATACACTCCAGGAATTCCTCCTCACAGTATTGTTACTAATTTGGTTCGCCCAATCTATATGTAGATTAAAGTCACCCATGATAACTGCCGTGCCCTTACTGCACGCTTCTCTAATTTCCCATTTAATGCCATCCCTGACCTCCGCATTACTGTTTGGAGGTCTATATACCACTCCCACTAACATTTTCTGCCCCTTGGTATTTCTCAGTTCTACCCATACAGATTCCACATCATCAGAGCTAATATCCTTCCTTTCAATTGTGTTAATCCCCTCTTTAACCAGCAATGCTACCCCACCTCCTTTTCCTTTCTGCCTATCTTTCTTGAATATTGAATACCCCTGGATATTTCATACACAGCTTGCGTAAGCTTTTGAAATGGTTTAAGAAAATAAAAATAATGTCACCAAGTCTGCACAGCAGCTAGTACCTGGATGGCTGTGGTAGAATGCAGCCAGTCGCTTATCGGGGTCAAGGTGAAGCCTGCTGACTATCTTGTATTCTGGATAATAAAGATTTATTAACACAATCACAGTCACTAAAGATAGTTGAATTTCTCTGCAGTGTGTTTCTTATTATTTTTTTATAATTAAAACTGATGCATCCATCAGCAGCAGATGAGCTGAAGCAAGGGGCAGAGTCAGGGGACGTTACAGAGGTGGAAAGAGGTGGTCTTGGTGATGGAGCAGCTAAAAAATAACCTTGTGGTAATACGTGAGTGGCCGAAAAAAATCACTCATTATATCATGGGAACCTGAGCCTGCTTCTGTTCTTGTATGTCAATAGATTTCAATGTTTCCCCAGGCCAAGCAGCCTCCTAACCTGTCCCACACTTTCCAAAATAGGCAGACACAGTCAACCAATAGTTCCCATGCTTGTGATCCTAAGGGACCAGATTTTGCGGTCAGTGGTGAAAAGACCGCACTCGCCTCCAACCTCGAAAAAAGCTACCCACAAAGATTCAGCAGGCTTTAGAGCATCGATTTCCTTTATTCTGATGTGCTTTGAATCTGACGCCATCTATAGGGGATCTGTGGCGTCTAGCAACAGTGCAGGCAGCAAGCAGGCTGACCGGCCAATCAGATTGAAGAATTCTCACAGACAGCAAACCAGGAAGTAAAAAGCAGGGATTGCAAATCACTTTTTAATCATTTTAGGGAAAGCAAAATATAGATTGGGACATACACATGCGATTAAGGTAAAGGTTGAAATATGAAAAAACATTAAAAAAAATTAATTTTTATTATTCTAAAAATCATGGAATTTTTAAATGTTATTCTGAGTGACTGAGACTTCACACTTATAAAATTACTTTTTCAAGGCCAGAGAGGTTGTTCAGTAGTAATTATGACTTATGACGCCACTAAAAACTCATTAAAGAAGGCTTAATATTTTCAAGGGCTTTTACAGCAGAATTAGAGTGTAAAAAGTTGAAGTTCATGTCAATTCACTGATTCTGTGTTGATTGCATTTGCGGAGACTGCAAAAGCCCTGTGGAGGAGCAGGCTATCACTGACAGCAACTTTCAGATTTCCGCGTTTAATTGCACACGTGCGGACGCCAGAAGTCGCTGTCAGTTTTACACAGTAACAGCGGCGAGCGCTGACAGTTTCACCATCATTGCAACCGCAAATTACGGGCCAAGGTAACCACAGTAGATGAAATGTGTTCTGACGTGGGTGTACAAGAACAGTTACACAAACTGCTGACAACAAAAAAACGTTGCATCTAAAAGGCCTATTCGACTGAAAAGCCTGCAAAAACTACTTTTCTCACAACTCTGAATCAACAAAGGCCTGAATTCTCTTTTACCTGGGTACATCAGCGTGGATGTCCAATGTGTCCCTCAATGCTGTGAGGCAAAGTGCTCAGTAATGTATAAGGAACCTTGAACAAATATTTCATGTCTGACGAATTAAATGGCAATTGCGGCTTTCCATGCACTTTCACATCAATGCGTCCGAACTCTGAATGGCTCTGAATAAAAGAATTAGACCTTGTGTAGCACCGGAGAAATGCTGCACTGACGTTTCCTTTTCAGGGCATACAAAATCACGCTTTTCTTTGCATAGTGGCGAAAGGAATTTATGTGATTTCCCAAAGCCCTCAACTGCACTATTTCCTGTGTCTCTGATTTGTGTTGTGCTGCAATAGAAGTGTTGGGAATGGGATTTTTGTGGGATGTTGATGCTGCCAGCCTAATTTTCCCCAATATTTGCCAATACCAGGCATAGGAAAAAAGAACATTACTCTGTCCTTTGGCCTTCCTTGACCTTTAACGCTGAGCTAGCATGCCATAGAGTGGAGGAACTGAAGTGGTTACCCACTTAGAAAGGATATATTGACCCTGGAAGGAGTGCAGCACAGATTCACCAGAATGTAAGGGTGACCCCGAGCTTCCAGTCGCCTGTCATTTTAATTCACCGCCCCATTCCCACTCAGACCTCACCGTCCTCGGTCTCTTGCATTGTTCCACGGAAGCTCAGCATAAGCTCGAGGAACAGCACCTCATCTTTCGATTAGGCACTTTACAGCCTTCCGGACTCAATATCGAGTTCAACAGTTTCAGATCATAACCTCGGCCCCTATTACATTTTTATATATATTTTTTATCCACACCTTTGTTTTGTGCCCTTCCCCCTTTTTTCTCTCCCACATGGCCGCTGTCTCTCATTCTGCCAGCGCATTTCACACCTAATCTAGAGCCGTCTTTTGTCTCCACTAGTCCTATCACCATCTCGTCTGGTTTTGAATACCTCTTAATGTCTCTTCACTTCTCTTTTGTTCTCTCCCAGCCCCAAAACTGGCCTTTTAATTTGTTTCATGTCCTGTGTTTTCTCAGTCCGGACGAAGGGTTTCGACCTGAAACGTTGACTCTATTTCTCTCTCCACGGATGTTGCCTGGCCTGCTGAGTTTTTCCAGCATTTTCTGTTGTTAGTTCACCAGAATGTTACCTGGGCTCCAAGGGTTAGATTGTGAGGAGAGATTACAGAAACTAGACTTGTATTCCCTGGAATATAAAAGGTTAAGGCGTGATTTGATTGAGGTTTTTAGGATTTTGAAATGAATTGATAGGGTAGAGGGAGAGAAACCTTTTCCGCTGGTGGGGGGAGTCTAGAACAAAGGGGGACATAACCTTAAAATCAGAGCCAGGCCATTCAGGAGAGAAGTTAGGAAACACTTCTTCACACAAAGGGTGGTAGACGTATGGAAATCTCTCCCAGAAAAAGCCGTAGATGCTAGCTCAATTAATCATTTCACATCTGAGATTGATAGATTTGTGCTAGACAAGGGTATATAAAAGGATATGAAGCCAAGGTGGGTGGATGGAGTTAGGTACAGATCAGCCATGATCTCATTGAACAGCGGAACAGGCTCGAGGGCCTGAATGGCTTATTGCTGTTCCTATGGTCCCCTGCTTTACATTGCTCCAGCGCATCTGTTGCACATTCTGGGGAAGCGGTAGCACCATGGTTATGTTACTGGACAAGTAATCCAGTGGCCTGGACTAATGATCCAGAGACTGTGAGTTCAAATCCCACTGATGGCCCCTGGAGATTTTAAATTAAGTTAATTAATAAATCTTTTTAAAAAAGCTACTATCAGTAATGATGACCATGAAACTATCAGATTGTCATAAAAACCCACCTGTTTCACTAATGTCCTTTAGAGAAGGAAATCTGCCGCCCTTACCCGGTCTGGCCTATATGTGACTCCAGACCCACAGCAATGTGGTTGACTCTTAATTGCCCTCTGAAATGGCCTAGCAAGTCACTCAGTTTTCAAGAAAGCGGCTCACCACCACCTTCTCAAGAACAATTAGGGATGGGCAATAAATGCTGGCCTTGCCAGTGATGCCCACATCCCATGAATGAATTAAAAAAAAATGCATATGGGCTTTTACCTGACCTTGGGAAATGCCCCCTAAGCAATCACTAAAAGAGAAAGATCAGAGAAGAGCTTGACAGCAATTATTCACAGTGTTACCTTCTCTTTAAGTGGTGTTATAATCAGTTTCTTTAATTGCGTCAGAATGAACAAAGAGAACATGGTAACCAGCTGTTGGTCAGTCAACACGAAGCTGCAACGTTGAAGTCATTTAAGATAATACATTTTTAGTTTGCTTTATTTAGTTAACTGGTAATCATTACGGGGCTGCTTTTCAGTGGGGAACAGTCGGGAACAGGGCAGTAGGACCGCCATGCTGCTGCTGCTGCTAATCAATAGGAAAGAAGATGACAGTATTGCCCCTGCTGAATAAAGCATCAGTGGCCCATTTGATACAGCAAATTGAGTTACAGTGCAGAAGTCACCGGTGGTAGCCTGAAAGGAGACGGAGGTATATGAGGACCATGGTTCAGCTGGTAGTGCTGTCCCTATGGTTAAGGTTGGCTTGAAATCTCCATGATGCAGACGGCACAGAGCCGGAGCTGCCTGTTGAACCTGAGTCTGTGGAGGCAATGCTACTCAGTTAATGCCCTGTGGCTCTTTCTGAGCTTGCAGATATTCTGGGAGGTATATTGATGTGTGCAGATGTTTGAGAGCAACTTACTAAGTAGGGAGATGTACACAGTGCTCTGTCAACATGTTATTTTCTGCCTTGTGAGTGAGTGTAGTGGGCATTTTATGCATTCTCAAGTTAGTGATTGAGGAGATCGCAAAGTCTCTGTTTGAAGTCGAGAATATTTTTGTGGACTTTATGGGCTGGGGGTGCTTTCCCTGTGGTGGGATCGCCCTGTGCAAATGCGTGGGGGACTGGTTTGTTAAAACTCCAGAGAACGCATGGCAGTTGGCTGTGACAAAAGAACTCTCAGTCATCCAGAATGTATGGGTTCGCCCGACAGTCCTGGAAAAAGGAAGGGGGCCATTGAACTTGATTAGAAAGGCCACTCTAATATACAAAAGCACTTCTCACCTCCATCTCAGAAGAGAAGCAGAACAATGAACCCACTGGCCTCAGCCAGCCGAAAAGGAGCCAGTTTTTTTTTCCAACACAAAGACCGAAAGATATGTCCCAGACTTAGGGCCATTAATCCAATCATGGAATACTCATGGGTCCGAGGATGACCCATCACTGATTAAGCACCGGAGTGCTTAGAAACAAAAGGATTTTAAAGATTGGTGGGAAAGATAGGGATAGCCAGGCTCCTATAAAAGATAGATTCATTTCCACCATTCTCTCTCTCTCTCGCTCCCACTCCTACAAGATCGAACTAACAAGAAGTACCAGAGAAGCCGCCGAGTGGAGCGATCGAAACCGACTGCGTGTGGGGGTAAGTACAGTCTCGAGTGTCCCAAGCCGGTAACCCGTGAGCTGTAAAGGGCTCAGAGTTTTCTCAGAAGTGAAGTTTTTGGGCTATTCCGAGGGTGGGAGCTTCGTTTGGTTCAGCCAGGGGAAGGGGTTTATGCGACTGGGTAATTCATTGGTAGGGGTGGAGTTAGAGTCCACCATAACAACAAGGGAATTACTGCTTGTTATACTCCCCAGTTTTGTACTGTATGTATGTTGTTTGTAACCTGGATTTTATTCTCCACAGGGACAGTGATTTCATTTAGTAGTGCATGTTTTAGCCAGTGTATGTTAGACCAAATAAATACAAGTTTGATTTTTCACCGAAGCATTCCTGTCCGTGACTTATTTCTTTTACACTCTGAATAATAATTCCCGGGTTTAGAACATTCGTAAGGCGGGGGCGATTTGAACCGTCCGTCTAGCAATTGGGCTAGGATCAAAAACCGCTTACAGTGATTTACCACAATTTGGAAATAATTGCTAAACCTGGGCACAATAACGCGTACCTTGGCAAAGAAATAAAGGCACCATTTTTTGTTCCTAAGAGACTTGAGGCAGAACAGAAAAATATGGGCAGCAATGTTCCCTTTAGGTTTTTTTGGGCTGCGTGGCCCATTCAAAATGCCATGCATGCGTGTTTTTTTTTCAATTTAAAAGCCGAAGAGCCGGCGGCGCAGGAGGTCCAGGGCGCTGTGTGGCCATGTGGCCACGCAGTTTAAAGGGAACATTGCTGAACAGTGCTCCCATGATTTCTTGAGGTAGAGGTTCAACCATTATCTTATTGAATGGCGGAGCAGGCTCGAAGGGCCGTATGGCTGACTCCTGCTCCTAGTTCTTATGCTCTTGATCTGCGCAGCCAGAAGGCAAGACTCCCCACCAGTAGTGCACATTTGGAAAATCAGCCCTCAGAAATCCACTCTAAACTGCGCCACTGTAAGTTTACCCCACTCTATTTTCCACCATTCTCTGGCTTTTCTGAAAGTGTAGCAGTTTACTGGCACCTTGTGCTGAATTACAGTTTTTTTGTCTTGTGTGCTTATTGAGAACTAGACTGAGAGTGCTTAAAGTTATTTCACGGAGGCCGTCACACACAGCAAAGGCATGAAGATGTTCACGCCATCAGTCTGGGCTGGATTCAGGTTAAAGGCCCCAAGGTGTTGAAAGGATGGTGCGCCAAATCACTGAAGCTCTCAGGCCTTTCTGTCAACAGGAGCAGGCTGCAGGAATTGTAGCTGTTCTTTCCCACGCAGGCTGCCTGATCCCATTTGCCAGGCTGTGTGTCGTCTAGTGTAGTCACAGATGCGATAAAGTCACAATCATGTCTCTCCTTCTGACCCAGAGCCAAGATGCAGCGAGGAGGAAGCATTACGGGTCGCAGGGAGTACTGCCCTAGTGAAATATAAATTGAAAAATAACAAGTTTTTAAAATCGCACCTCTAAGAGTCCTGGCCATCTGGATTGTTTCTGTTTCATAGACTGCCAATGGGTCAAACTCACTATAATATAATTTGTTTCCTGATTTGGAGGGAGGCAGGAATATGTAGGTTGGAGATACGCTCCAACAATTCTAACTAGAGTTTCTTTAGTAACCTCTGGTGCATGAGACTAAAAATGCACGTAATTTAAAATAAAATAAATATAGCTCACTCTGTCAGCTGTGGCTCAGTGGGTAGCACCCTCACTGCTGAGTCAGAAGGTTGTGAATTCAAGTCCCACTCCAGGGACTTGAGCACAAAAATCTAGACTGACACTCCAGTGCAGTACTGAGGGAGCGCTGCACTGTCGGAGGTGCCGTCTTTCGGATGAGATGTTAAACCGAGGCCCCCGTCTGCTGTCTCTGGTGGATGTAAAAGATCCCATGGCACTATTTTGAAGATGGGCAGGGCAATTTTCCCCAATTTCCTGGCCAATATTTATCCCTCAATCAACATCACTAAAACAGATTATCTGGTCATTGTCACATTGCTGTTTTTGGGAGCTTGCTGTGCGCAAATTGGCTGCTGTGTTTCCTACATTACAACAGTGACTCCACTTCAAAAGGACTTCATTGGCTGTAAAAGTGCTTTGGGACGTCCTGAGGCCAAGAAAGGCATGATAGAAAAGCAAGTCTTATATTTTTTTCTTTCTTACTTGAAACTTGCATTTAAAAAAAATAAGTGTTCCTTTAAGCTATATTCCCTTTTGACACACAATAATTATTCTTCAGAGCATACCAACCAAACGCATGGGCTAGATAACAAAAACATTTTTGTCTGTGACAAGCGTTTTGTAGGACATGACCTCACAACCAATAAATCCACACAATACTTCAGCCTGATAACTGCATCTTCCTCATCAAAACCTGAATGCTCTCTGTTCAATCATATTTTCAACAGCTTTCTGTTACAAAACCTGAAACTGCTTTGTTAAAGGCAATTCAATTTTTTTTTTTAATGTTCAATTCAAAGTTAGACCTGCTCAAACCTCCACGACCCAATTCACATTCCACTAATCTTTCCAAGGCGGCCTCTTAACAAACTTCCCCGGGAACATTTTATTTTGTTTCCCAACCTTAGTTTCTTTTGAGCTTCTACAGGATCCCTTAAAAATCACTTTTAAATACTGTAGAAAGTAACTTGCTCTGCAACATTCATCGTTATCATCCTCCATACCCCTTTTCATCTCTCTTTGATGGGGACAGTGCCAGCCGTGGCTCTTACCTCCGAGTCAGAAGGTTGTGGGTTCAAGTCCCGCTCACAGAGACTTGAGCACAGAAATCTGGGCTGACGCTCCCAGTGCCAGTGCTGAGGGAGTGCTGCACTGTCGGAGGTGCCGCCTTTCGGACGAGACGTTAAACCGAGGCCCCCGTCTGCTCTCTCGGGTGGACCTGAAAGATCCCACGGGCACTATTTTCGAAGAAGAGCAGGGGATTTATCCCCGGTGTCCTGGGGCCAATATTTTCCCCTCAATCAACATAACAAAAACTATTTGGTCATTGTCACATTGCTGTTTGTGGGAGCTTGCTGTGTGCAAATTGGCTTCCGGTTTCCTACATTACAACAGTGACTGCCCTTCAAAAAGTACTTCATTGACTGTAAATGCACTTTGGGACCTTGTGAAAGTTGCTTTAGAAATGCTTAAAACGACTGCATGGTGGCATAGTGGTTAGCACTGTTGCCTCACAGCGCCAGGGACCCGGGTTCAAATCTGGCCTCGGGCGACTGTCTGTGTGGAGTTTGCACATTCTCCCTGTGTCTGCGTGGGTTTCCTCCGGGTGCTCCGGTTTCCTCCCACAGTCCAAAGATGTGCGGGTTAGGTTGATTTGGCTATGATAAATTGACCCTTAGTGTTAGGAGATTAAATACGTGGGGTTACGGGGATAGGGTGGGATATGTGTCGGTGCAGGCTCGATGGGCCGAAATGGCCTCTATCTGCACTGTTGTGATTCTGTGACTGTCTTTATTCTTTCTAAAATTCTCCCCTTTATCTTAAATGAGAGGAAGGTTTGTTAGTGGCAGGCAATTACAAATGTTTCATTTTCCTGACATTGCTTGCACGCTGACCTTCAGAAAGACAAAATAAAAAACGTCAGAATCGGATGAGACAAGAAAAAAGAAGAAAAAAAGTGATTAACTTCCTCCAGGAGCTGAGAGTGATTATTATCCCTGCAATGAGCCAGGGCCTTGGGCTGAGACTATTTCTAATAGTCAGATTAGTTTCTTCATTGAAGTGTATAATCCATATCTCATACCCAGATTGTTATTGCTACTGTAATTGCTCATTTCAGATGTTCTGAGTGTTTTCTCAGGAAAATCCTTACACAAAATGTAAACAGTGAGATGCTATCGGCCGACATCCACTCCCGGTGCAGTACTGCACTGTCGGAGACGCCGTCATTCAGATGAGGCGTTAAACCGAGGCCCCGTCTGCCCTCTCAGCTGGACGTAAGAGATCCCACGGCACTATTTCAAGGAAGAGTACGGGGAGCTCTCCAATGTTTATCCCTCACCCAACATCGCTGAAACAGATGATCTGGTCATTATCATGATTATTGTTTGTGGGAGCTTGCTGTGCACAAATTGGCTGCCGCGTTTCTTACATTACAACAGTGACTACACTTCAAAATGTACTTCATTGGCTGTAAAGCGCTTTGGGACATCCGGTGGTCATGAAAGGCGCTATATAAATGAAAGTCTTTTTCTAATTCCAGCTGGAGAGGGGGGCCGGAGCGGCGGTTTAATATTTCATCCGTAACATAGAACTCCCTCAGGACTTCACTGAAGTGTCAGTCTAAATTATATGCTCGAGTGCTCGAGTGGGGTTTGAACCCACAACCTCATGACTCAAAGAACAATGGATGCTCCCACAAGCAAAGCTGACACTTTTATGCTATTAATTTTATCTAATAATCATGGCACAATGGGTTCAACTGTGCTTTGAGACAGTACAATATTCATAAAGCATTTTAAATGTAACTGTATTTTTTTTGTTTAAGCTTTCAAGTCATTCCCTACTTTTTCTGACATCTGCAGTTCTTGTGAATTGAACCTGAGGTAATGAAAGGCGCTACAGAAATGCAAGGCTTCATTTCCTTTCTTTCTTTACCCGCTGACATCGGTGGGCTCCTCCAAATCTGGCCTCTTGCGCATGCCTGACTTTAACCGCTCCACCGTTAGCGGCCGTGCCTTCAGCTTCCTGGGTCCTAGGCTCTAGAATTCCCTCCCTAAGCCACCCCACCTCTTTAGCTCTCTCTCCGCCTTTGCGATGCACCTTACAACCTACCCCTTCGTCCTGTCCTAATATCTCCTTAAGCGGCTCGGTGTCAAATTTTGTCTCCTGTGAAATGCCTTACATAGGAATACATAGTATACATGGCACAGAAACAGGCCTTTCGGCCCCACCAGTCCATGCCGGCATTTATGCTCCACACGAGCCTCTTCCCGTCTTTCCTCATCTAAGTCTATCAGCGTAACCCTCTATTCCCTTCTCCCTCATATGCTTGTCCAGCCTCCCCTTAAATGCATCTATACTATTCGCTTCAACCACTCCCTGTGGTAGCGAGTTCCACATTCTCACCACTCTCTGGGTAAAGGAGTTTCTTCTGAATTCCCTATTGGATTCCTTGGTGACTATCTTATATTGATGGCCTTTAGTTTTGCTCTTCCCCACAAGTGGAAACATTCTCTCTGTATCCACTCTATCAAAACCTTTCATAATTTTAAATACCTCTATCAGGTCACCCCTCAGCCTTCTTTTTTCAAGAGAAAAGAGACCCGGCCTGATCATCCTTTCCTGATAGGTATACCCTCGCATTTCTGGTATCATCCTTGTGAATATTCTCTGCACCCTCTGCAGTGCCTCTATATCCTTTTTATAATATAGTGACCAGAACTGTATACCTCCTGACTCCCCAAAGCCTTTCCACCATCTACAAGGCACAAGTAAGGAGTGTGATGGAATACTCCCCACTTGCCTGGATGAGTGCAGCTCCAACAACACTCAAGAAGCTTGACACCATCCAGGACAAAGCAGCCCGCTTGATTGGCACCCCATCCACCACCTTAAACATTCACTCCCTCCACCACCGGTGCACCGTGGCTGCAGTGTGTACCATCTACAAGGTGCACTGCAGCAACTCGCCAAGGCTTCTTCGGCAGCACCTCCCAAACCCGCGAACTCTTCCACCTAGAAGGACAAGGGCAGCAGGCGCATGGGAACACCACCACCTCCAAGTTCCCCTCCAAGTCACACACCACCCTGACTTAGAAGTATATCGCTGAACCTTCATCGTCGCTGGGTCAAAATCCTGGAACTCCCTCCCTAACAGCACTGTGGGAGCACCTTCACCACACGGACTGCAGCAGTTCAAGAAGGCGGCTCACCACCACCTTCTCGAGGGCAACTAGGGATGGGCAATAAAAGCTGGCCTCGCCAGCGACACCCACATCCTATAAGCGAATAAAAAAAAAGTACTCTAAGTGTGGTCTAACCAAGATTCGATACAGTTTTAGCATAACTTCCCTACTTTTCAATTGTATCCCTCTAGAAATAAACCCTAGTGCTTGGTTTGCCTTTTTTATGGCCTTGCTAACCTGTGTCGCAACATTTAGTGATTTGTGTATTTGTGCTCTGAGATCCCTTTGTTCCTCTACCCCACCCAGACTCGCACCCTCCAAGTAATCAGTGACCTCCCTATTCTTCCTACCAAAACGTAATACCTCACATTTATCTGTGTTGAACTTCATTTGCCAATTATATGTCCATTCTGCAAATTTATTAATGTCCTCCGGTAATTTGTTACAGTCCTCCTCAGTATCGACTATCCCCCCCAAACTTGGTGTCATCTGCAAATTTAGAAATTGTGTTTTTGATTCCTAAGTCTAAATCGTTAATGTAAATTGTGAACAGCAGTGGTCCCAGCACTGATCCTTGTGGAACACCACTACCCACCTTCTGCCACTGTGAATAGCTACCCTTTACCCCTACTCTCTGCTTTCTGTCTTGAAGCCAGCCAGCAATCCATTCTGCTACTTGTCCCCTGACTTCGTCTATTATGGGGTACCTTATTGAAGGCCTTTTGAAAATCCAGATACATTACATCTACTGCATTACCCTTGTCCACTCTCTCTGTTACCTCTTCAAAAAATTCAATAAGGTTGGTCAAGCAAGACTTTCCCTTTTGAAATCCATGTTGACTTTGACTTGTCCCCCATTTATTCCATCAACAGCCTCAATCTCCATTACCTACACAACGCTCACACAGTCTAATCCCGAGATGCTCATACACCGCCTCTCATAAAATCTTAATCATTCCTTCCACCTTTTCCAGATATCCTAAGCCCAACTAGTTCCCAGAATGAACGCTCCTTTGAACCCCAGAAGAGGCAATTTTAATATACAGGCAAATAGATAACTGAGAAATAATTATATTTTTGGTTTTTAGATGTTTTTCTATTTTCTTCTTTATTGGGGATTCCATTATTTTTTCTACCACTGATGTTCAGCTGACTGGTCAATAATTCCCTGGACATGTTCTATCCCCCTTCTTAAATATCGATATTATGTTAGCTATCCGCCAGTCCTCTGGCACTATACCTTTTTCTAACGAATTATTAAATATGCATAGTAATGTTTTTGCTATCTCTTCCCCAGATTCTTTTAAAAGGCGTGAATGCCTTAGGACATTTTATTACATTAAAGGCGCTATATAAATGCAAGTTTTTATTTGTTGTTTAAATGTGTAGATGCAGCAGGCAAACAAGATGGAACAAATGAATTTTGATTAAGTTGACACTAATTAAACCTCAAAACTGTTAAACAGATTGACTGGAAATCTTACCTCATTATCGACTTTGGTTGTGTTTGTTTTTTTAAGGTATCTGAAAGGCAGCAACAAATCATACATATCATTATTGACACATCAGTGCAGTCACAAGGCTAAATTCGCAGGGAGTCCAGGTGTTTTGAAACTATGAGCAGAACTTGGCATTTTAACAGAAAGTTCTCGAGGTGTTTAATGACTTCCTTTTCTTAGAAGTGCTATGTTATTTCTTTTGAAAGACACTGATAAACCTTTCTGGAAAAGCAGTGTTTATTAGTGCTGAGTGAGTGATTGCACCCCCTGCAGATTTTTAAGAAGCTTTTTATCACACAGAGCTTAAGCTAGCGGTAGACGATCTCCGTGAATATTTATGTGGCCAACAACTGCATGCACCAGCAATTATCTGTCAATGTGAGGAAAGGTTAGAAATTAAATTACTGCGGCATCTGACTCCTACAGTGAGTATAATTGAGTGACTTCGTGACTTCCTTCATTACTATATTTAATAAGAGCTAAATAATAGGGGTAGTTTGGTGAAAAGAAACTTGAGTATGAGCAGATGCAGGAAAACACTTTCTCTTGACTCTCAGTTATCTATTTGCCTGTATATTAAAATTGCCTCTTCTCCTGGGGTTCACAGGAGCGTTCATTCTGGGAACTAGTTGTGCTTAGGATATCTGGAAAAGGTGGAAGGGATGATTAAGATTTTATGAGAGGCGGCATATGAGTATCTTGGGATTAGACTGTGTGAGCGTTGTGTAGGTAATGGAGATTGAGGCTGTTGATGGAATAAATGGGGGACAAGTCAAAGTCAACATTGGTGGACAAAAATAAATCGTTAGTGGAGCTGTCTTGGTCCCAATGGAGATCCTATTAGTGTACACTCTGTACTATTTAACAGGCCAACCTGGGAGCAAAACAAATGGCTAGATTTGATGGTCTAAATTTCTGCTGTATAGCTAACATTAGTCGTGGCATGTCCTATAATGATATCAAATCAATCTTCTGATAGCTAGGGATAACATAGTTTTATGCAAATAAAGTAGTAAACCTGCTGTCAGGTTAATCTGTGAAAGGTACAGATGTGGTTTCAATGACCTTAGAAAAAGAGACAGAATGTAAAAATGAGAGGAAGAAGGATGCAGTAGTCATAACGGCACAGAAAGAGGCCATTCGGCCCATCGAGTCCGTGCCGGCTCTCTGTAGAACAATCCAGTTAGTCCCATTCCCCGCTCTATCCCCGTAGCCCTGCAAGTTTATTTCCCTCAAGTGCCTATCCAGTCTCCCCTTGAAAACACTGAGGCCTAGAAATTCGGTATAGCTGCGTTTGGGGCGCTAGTCCTGGTGATGCGCAAAGTTTAGCGCCAGGCGCAATTTAGCGCCACCTAGCGCGATATTGGGTTGCAGCGCCCCTAAAGGTGATTGCGGCGCTAAATCAGGCGCTGCACGCTACTCTTAAGGCACTAACCCGGCGGCGCAACCCAATTTCGCGGTGGCGGGGCGCAGCGAAGGTGCTGTCATTAATCACTTTCCCTGAGACACACTGGCGCCGGCCAGCTCTTAAAGGAGCAGGTCAATTGGCATCACCAGACACACTCACTGCCTTGTAGGCCTTCAAAGCGATGGGAGCCTACCTGTGGTGCACCAGCCTAGCAAGACATGTAAAGGGTGAGGCAGAGGGCGGAACGCCTCACTGATGGGGCATTGGATGCTTTGGTTGGCGCAGTGGAATCAAGGCCAAGGAAGATGGTTGGAATGTGATTTATGTTTTGGACAGCCTCCCGGGTGTGAGAGCAAGTTATGTGTCAGTGTATTAGTTTTGCTTTCTGTTGCCATAGCTTTCTCATGTTTGAAGGAACCACATTTTGTGTAATGAAACACTTTCTTCATTTACAATGGCCATGCCTGCTATTTACATGCATCTTGCCCTTCACAGGCTTGGGGGTATCAGACTGGTTCCATTCCTGTTCTTGGAATGGCAGCAAGCATTCTGTGAGAGGGGCCTAGAAGCTACTTCTGATCAGCCTCTGACGCGCAGCCTGAGAAGAGCCGCTCGCGTAGAAGTTCAGGCCAGCAGGCATCTTCTCAGCCACCGACAGAGATGTCCTACACCTTATCTGAGGCTGCAGATCTGGCTGAAGCAGTTGGCACAGCTCAGTCACCACCTCCTTTCTAAATCGCAGCCTTCTGACACACTGCTCCTCTGGCATGTTCATGTAGGAAAACTGCTGTCGGAAAACCCTGCCAGCGTAAGGTCTGCTGTGGCGACGTCTGTTAGCCCTCCTCCATCTGGCCATGCCCGCCCCCCTCTCCCAGCGTCTCAGTGCCCTTTCCAGATGTTTCAGCAGCAGGACGTTCCCCTCCAATGCAGCCCCCATAATAAGTGCCCCCATTGTCAAGGCTCACCAACAGCATGGTGATGGTCAGAAGGCTGAAGTTCGTCTGCCTGGGCTGGCTCAGCGGTCAAATGGCTCTCAGTGTGCAGCTCAGCAACTCTTTGTAGCTCTCGAGGAAGTTGTGCTCCAAAAATGGCTGCCGCTTTTAAGCCACACCAGTCCCCTTTAAATAACGCTCCTCCAGCCCGAGAGCGACTTGGTAAGGTTCCAGGTAAGCTGTCATAATTAGCGCCAGGCGCTACGGAGGGGGGCGCCACTGAATTTCCGGTCCGGGGCGCCCAAAAGACGTTGCACACTCAAATGACGTCATAATCAACCTGCGCCCGTCAGCGGGTGCTAAGATTTAGCGCCGGCACTAAATGCATGCTCAGTATGGGGCGAGGCGCTAAGCACCCTGCGCCTGCCCGGAAATTGGCTAGCACCCCACTTCTCGGCCTCTTTAGGCGTTAATCGGTGGCGCAACCAAGCGAATTTCTCCCCCTGAGTGTCTCCGCTTCCACCACTTCCATCGGCAGCGAGTTCCAGGTCATCACCACTCGCTGCGTAAAAAAGTTTTTCCTCACATCCCCCCTGTATCTCTTGCCCAAAACCTTAAATCTGTGTCCCCTAGTCCTTGTACCATCAACTATTGAGAACAGCCTTTCTCTGTCTAGCCTGTGTCAGCTGTGGCTCAGTGGGTAGCACACTCGCCTCTGAGTCAGAAGGTTGTGGGTTCAAGGGACTTGAACACATAAAGCCAGGTTGACACTCTAGTGCAGTGCTAAGGTGATTAACCGGATGAGGAGTTAAACCGAGGCCCCATCTGTTCTCTCAGGTGGACGTAAAAGATCCCACGGCCAGTATTTTGAAGAAGAGCAGGGGAGTTATCCCCGATGTCCTGGACTAATATTACAAACAACATAACAAAAACAGATGATCTGGGCATTATCACATTGCTGTTTGTGGGACCTTGCTGTGCACAAATTGGCTGCCACGTTTTCCACATTACAACAGTGATTCCACTTCAAAAGTACTTCATTGGCTGAAAAGCGCTTTGAGACGTCCGGTGGTCATGAAAGGCGCTGTATAAATGCAAGTCTTCCTTTCTTTACTTTTTTTCCAAACCCGTCACAATCTTGTACACCTCTATCAAATTACCCCGCAACCTCCTTTGCTCTAATAAAAACAAATCCAGCTTCTTAAGGAAGTGGCCCTAGATATAGCAGATGCATTGCTGATCATCTTCCAACATTCGATGGAATCTGGAACAGTAACCATGGATTGGACGGTAGCTAATGTTACCCCACTATTCAAAAAAGGTGGTAGGGAGAAAACGGGGAATTATAGACATCGGTAGTGGGGAAAATGCTAGAGTCCATTATAAAAGATGTAATAGCAGAGCACTTGGAAAACAGTGACAGGATCGGACAAAGTCAACATGGATTTACAAAAGGTAAATCGTGCTTGACTAATCTACTGGAATTTTTTGAGGATGTAACTGGTAAAATAGATAAGGGAGAACCAGTGGATGTGGTGTATTTGGACTTTCAAAAGGCTTTCGATAAGGTCCCGCATAAGAGATTAGCGTGTAAAGTTAAGGCACATGGGATTGGGGGCAAGGTATTGTCGGGGGTGGCGGGTGTGGCGCATGCGCCCAGTCAGTTATGCCCCTGACTGTTGGTGAGCGGTTCGAATCGCTCCCACGCCCCTGGGTTCTAGACACCGGACTTAGGTACAGGCGACGATACAGAAAACTCGAGTAGACAAGTGGTTTGGATGTAAGAAAACCAAGATTTTATTGAAACAGAAAATAAAACAGTCTTATGAAAAGTTACTAGTATAAAAATACAGGCAAATACAAAATAACTATACTTATACAGGGAATGGGGAACACAAGGCACATCGAGGGAAAACAAACTACATTAACAATCCCCTTATCCTTATCCCACCCCCTATAACTAACTAGATTAAGCTATGAGGGGCCAGAATTCATGCTCACCAATCCAAAGCAAAGCCAACTGTTAACGAGTGCAGGTTTTGAGGTTTGGTTCTCTGTCCTCTTAGGTACCCCGTCGCCACGTGGTCTTCAAGGGCGCGGTGCTGGAGCTGCTGCTGCGACACACCTTCTTCCCCTCCGCTGCCGTCGTCGTCTCATCACGATGGGTTCTCCTCTTCTTCTCCCTCGGGCGGTCGGCGGCGGTAACGTTGTGCCTATAGGGCAGCTGGCAGTTTTTACTGCCTAGATTTTCCTACCCAAGCGTGAGAACGGCAGTATACTCGTCGTGGCGTGGACACCTGCATTTTCGCAGTGTTCAACAAGATGTTCGTCTCACCAAGCGCCAGCTTATAACTAGACGCTTGGCCTCATCAATACGTTTTTCGCTGCCCTGCTCTGCTCTTATCGAGTTGTTACCGTCTTCTTCGTCTCTTTTCGTCTCATCTCGTTCGGTTACTATACAAGTCCTGGACTGCCTACTCACTTTCGTCTCGCCACCCTTTTGCGGCCTGGGCGTCCTGGATGGCTATGGACTCAGGTCTCGTTCCCCTTCCCCGCAATTGGTATGCTGTAATTGATTGCTAAAACTCTGCTACGGGGAGCGAGGAGAGAACCCACCACGAGGCCAGGGCATGAGTACGAGCGGCGGCAGCCCAAGAGGCTGGAGCCATGAGAGCAGAAACAAGGGCAAGAGCAAGAGAGAGATTGCTACCCGGGGCCTGCAGTTATACTCCTTTTGAAGCCTCTTATCTGCACGCCAAATCAGGTTAGTTCATTGTTCCAATTTTGACGGGCTGGTTTAAATGATTGTAGCAATCTAAACTAACTGTTTTTAGATGGCCGTTTATCGCACCTAATGGCCTGATGTCCGAGTTGTATTGTTATTAATGCATTCTAATCGGCCTGTCCAGCCTTGACGGCTCCCATAAGCTGTTTCCGATTACTTATGCAGACAACTTGATGGCCTCAAGCATAGGCCTAACTGGTTTTGAGCTGTCTACTATCTGGCGTAATGCATATTCAATGTTTGCTGTCTGTTTTCCAAAATACAAAGGCCTAGATTTTCAGTTGCTTGCGCCAGCAGTTAGCGCCTTAAGAGAAGTGATTTTCGGGCGCTATGCGTGTAGCGCCCGGGCGCAGCGCAGTTTGCGCCCCGCCCCAAATTAAGTTGCCCGTTAGCGCCGGCGCAAAGTTTAGCGGCCGCCCGGATGCGCGCGCAGAAAATGACGTCACATCCTCGTGCAACGCCCTTTGGCCGCCCCGAATACAAACTTCAGTCGGACCGCCCCATTGTGCAGCTGGCGTCCAGAGCGTTTGTAAAATGGAACGCAACACACCCTGGGGAGCGCAAATTAAAGGGCCCTCCTACTGCACTATAATGGAAGGAACCAGTGTGTTGTGAATGGTGTATCATCATCATCATCATCATCATCATCATCATCATCCTCATCATCATCCTCCTCCTCCTCCTCCTCCTCCTCTTCCTCTTCCTCTTCCTCCTCTTCCTCCTTCGTTCTTCCTCATGCTGCTGTTTCCCCCCCCCCCCCCGACTCTGCCTTTGAAAAAAACACATGCACCCTTCCCCTTTAAGAGCTCACTGGCACCAGAGTGTCTGCCGTGCGCTGCGCCCGAGCTCGGGCGCTGCGCTCTGCACCGCCGGCTTAGCGCCTAAAGATAGTAGTGGAACGCCTCTTTTAGCGCTCCACCACTCTCTTAGGGCGAAGCCACTGAATTTCCAGCAACGGGGCGCTACTTTGGGGCGGGCACTAACTTCGGGCGGGCGCTAAGGTTAGCGCCCCAAAACTGCCTATACTGAAAATCTAGCCCAAAGTCCTTTTTCACAGAAACTGCATTTTAGGTTTCGATGTCCCCAAAAGCTGCCTGTGCTGCTACAGAGTCCAAGCTTTTAAAATCTTGCAGTCTTTTGGTCATGAGGTGCGGACGCCATCTTTTGGGCACCCTTTCTAAAATGCCCATGCAGGGTCCCTTTTATTAATAACTTTGGGGGAATGTGGTAATTTTGCGAATCTTACAGTATTGACTTGGATAGAGAACTAGTTGGCAGACAGAAAACAAAGAGTTGGAATAAACGGGTCTTTTTCCGAGTGGCAGGCAGTGACTAGTGGGGTACTGCAGGGATCGGTCCTTGGACCCCAGCTATTCACAATATATATTCATGATCTAGACAAGGGAACTAAATGTAATATCTCCAAGTTTGCAGATGACACAAAGCTGGGTGGGTGTGTGTGCTGTGAGGAGGATGCCGAGAAACTCCAGGATGATTTGGACAGGTTGGGTGATTTGGCAGAAGCATGGCAGATGCAATATAACGTGGATAAATGCGAGGTTATCCACTTTGGTGGTAAAAACAGGAAGGCAGATTATTATCTGAATGGCAATAGATTGGGAGAAGGGGAAGTGCAACGAGACCTGGGTGTCCTTGTGCACCAGTCACTGAAGGTAAGCATGCAGCTGCAGCAGGCGGTTAAGAAGGCAAATGGTATGTTGGCCTTCGTAGCGAGAGGGTTTGAGTACAGGAACAAGGATGTCTTGCTGCAGTTGTACAGGGCCTTGGTGAGACCACATCTTGAGTATTGTGTGCAGTTTTCGTCGCCTTATCTGAGGAAGGATGTTCTTGCCATGGAGGGAGTTCAGCGAAGATTCACCAGGCTGATACCTGGGATGGCAGGAATGACGTATGAGGAGAGATTGGGCCGATTAGGCTTATACTCGCTGGAGTTCAGAAGAATGAGAGGGGATCTCATTGAAACATAAAATTCTGACAGGACTGGACAGACTAGATGCAGGAAGGATGTTCCCAATGGTTAGGGAGTCCAGAATCAGGGGTCACAGTCTAAGGATAAGGGGTAAGCCATTTAGGACAGAAATGAGGAGGAATTCCTTCACCCAGAGAGTGGTGAACCTGTGGAATTCTCTACCACAGAAGGCAGTAGAGGCCAATGCATTAAATATATTCAAGAAGGAGTTGGATATATTTCTTAAGGCTAAAGGGATCAAGGGATATGGGGAGAAAGCAGGGACAGGGTACTGAGTTTGGATGATCAGCCATGATCGCGTTGAATGGTGGAGCAGGCTCGAGGGACCGAATGGCCTACTCCTGCTCCTATCTTCTATCGGCTGAAAATTCAGTAGCCTTAGCGCCTCATTTGAGGCGCTAGAGGGCCTTGCGCCGGAGTTATGGCCAGTAGTGAAATTCCCTGGGGCCCTAAATCGGCGTTGCTCCGGTAGCGCTGCGCCGGCACCGATGACGTCATCGGTGTGCGCAGCGTCCCGGTTGCCGTGGTAACCCGCCCGAACTCCGAAATTGAGTTGCGGCCGCCTCGCCCGTGGCAGCCGCAACCAGCGTTTTGTCAGAGGTGCCTTACTGCAGTTAGCGCCGGCGCATTAAAGGCCCCGCGGCGGCCGGCCGCTTTCCCGCCGGCCGCCTGCCCGCAGCTCCCTCCCCGGACTTCTCTCCCCCCCCCCCCGGAACAGATGCAAGCCCGGCACTTGTCCGAGGTGCCGGGCTCATTTTTAAGCAGATTTGCGCGGGCCGCGGCCGGGTGCAGGCAGCTCCTCCTTAATGGAAGGAGGAGGCCTGCACTTCCCCAGCCTGCCGCACCGCATCGGGTGCCGCAGCGCCGGAATTGTGGCGCGAAACGGCAGTTAGCGCCCTTTTCCAGGCGCTAAGACCCTTCAGTAGCGCCGGCAGCCATTTGGGCGCGGCGCCACTGAATTTTTGGCGCGCGCAGGGGACTTAGCGCCGGCACTAATTTCCGGCGCTAAAGCCCTGGCTAAGCCAAAACCCAATTTCTAGGCCATATGTTTCTATGTTTCCAACGTGTTCTGGTAGCTAAGACCTTAGTAGTGGGAGAAAGGGAAAAATTGCTGGAATATGAACACTTGAGCAACCAATATTATACAAGATCATTTTTAATCTGGTCAAGTAAGAGGTTAGAAATTACCGGGTACATTATTTTCCGGATTCCATCGCTGGTGGTTGTGGCATTAAATGAGTGCCGAGGGCTTGGACAGGTGGGCAGAGATCACAATCTGATTGGAGGGGTCTTAAAGCTGGGCTAAGGGGCTTTCTGCCGCAAACGGTTTAAAGTTTTAATATTGAAATGTTAATGCAAAAAAATATATATCAGAATAAGTGCCATTTCATATGATTCTCATCATGTGATGTGTGTTAAAATCCTTAGCATAAACAATTGGAGGCAGTTTCATATCCTGAGAGTAAGTCAGCACTTAAAGGGAGACCCACATTCAGTTAGATTGAAAGGGCAATTTGACTGGAGATTTGTAATTTCATGTTATTTTTGGCACTCATTTTTTTGTCGGGTTACTTTTGGAGGTATCGGCCAAGAGTTTTGGCTGAAATATTTTTAGTTGTAGCACTTATTATTTAGAATAGAAGCATTTCTAGAGAGATAGAATTAAAAAGCGGAGAACTTAAGTTAAACTTGTACAGAACCTGGGTTAGACTGCACTTAGAGAACTGTGCACAATTGTGGTCTCCATATTGTAAAAAGGATGTAGGGGCATTGGAGAAAGTGCAAATGAGATTTACAAGGATGATTCCAGAACTGAGAGGTTATACCTATCAGGAAAGATCGAAGAGGCTGGGACTCTTTTCTCTAGAAAAGAGAAGGCTGAGAGGGTAACCTGATAGAAGTCTTTAAGATTATGTAAGGTTTTGATAGGGTAGACGTAGAGAAGTTGTTTTCACTTGTGGGGGAGACCAGAACCATGGGCCATAAATATAAGACTGTCACTAATAAATCCAATCGGAAATTCAGGAGAAGCTTCTTTACCCAGAGAGTAGTAAGATTGTGGAACTCACTACCGCAGGGAGAAGTTGAGGCGAATAGCAGAGATACATTTAAAGAGAAGCTAGATAAACACACAAGGGAGAAAGGAGTGGAAGGATATGCTGATGGGGTGAGATGAAGAGGGGTGGGAGGAGGCTCGTGTGGAGCATAAACACTGGCACAGACCAGATGGGCCGAATGGGCGGTTTCTGTGCTGTAGATTCTATGTAATATGGGCATTTCATTGGGAATCCCGTTAGCTTTATATTATTTGAGGAACAAAGAAGAGGAGGGATTTGAGACAGGCGAGTATCACTGGGGTTTGAGATATCAGTGGTGTGAATTGGAAAATCAGGCACGTTTTGCCCATGATTTTAATGGTCAGCAAATTAGGAACATATTTAAGTTGATAGACAGGAAAAGACCAGCTGGTCCATCAAGCTTGTCCCATACAGTCATGATGCAACTGAGCGCCGTGATCCCCAACTCACCTTACCCACCAGGAGCCACGTAATCTCCTGGGAGAAGCACAAACCCAGAGATAAAACCCCAGGCCCATTCAGGGAGAAAAAACAATCTAGGAAATTCCTCTCCGACCACGGAAGGCGAAAGTTCCAGGAGCCCCCAGTAACCACGAGTCACGTCGCCCAATCCCCCACCTTCCTTTTGTGGCAACCTGTTACGCAATATATAGGAAACCGATAGTATTTTCAGAACCAGATGTTAAGTAAATAATATTGTGCTTTTTGGTGTTTAGCTTTGAGGTGAATGTATTAGGGAGGGATGGAAGTAAAAGGTGGTACTCACCCTGTTCTTCCTGGGAACCCTCAGCAGCATTCCCTTTACAATTCTCCTGTGCGACCTCATCCAGTAAGGCCTGTTTACATGGAGTAAAAGGTGTGAAAAACCCTCGGCCTTCAGGTTATGCGCAACCGTGCTCTGAAAGCACAGGAGCTGCGCTGGGATGTTGGAAGTTTGAAGAGAGCAGAGACCAGTGAGAGAAAGAGAGAAGTGAGAGGGAGAGACAAGCATCCACCCTACATCGCAGCTTGTATGTGAGTAAATTAACAGGCAGGTTTGTCATCTGGTCAGCTTGCTTTGCGAGATCGCCTTTCCAAATGATGGGGCAGCGACTGTTGCAGTTTCCAGTGAGAGTAAGAAAGTGTGCAACATGGCTCAGGGATAGCCGTCCGTCGAGTGCAAAGCTTGCAGCCACAGTCAGAGTCTAACCAGCTGAGAGGAAACCGTTAGTGTCCTGCATACTTGGTGCCCCTGCTGGATGTAGTGCACTACTGGATGGCCTTACACTGGCAATTTCCTTTCGGCTATTATTTTCTTTCCTCACCTATTCTCACCTATTCTTATCTTTCCTTACCTATCTCCAGGTCTTCACTGACTCTCTTGCCCACCACCCCACGTCAGCCGTGGCCCAGTGGGTAGCACTCTCGCCTCTGAGTCAGAAGGTTTGTGGGTTCAGAATCCAACTCCAGGGACTTGAGCACAAAAATCTAGGCTGACACTCCCAGTGCAGTGCTGAGGGAGTGCTGCACTGTCGGAGGTGCCGTCTTTCAGATGAGACATTAAACTGAGGCCCCGTATGCTCTCTCAGGTGGATGTAAATGATCCCACGGCACAATTTTGAAGAAGAGCAGGGGAGTTATCCCGGGCGTCCTGGCCAATATTTATCCCTCAATCAACATCACTAAAACAGATGATCTGGTCATTATCACATTGCTGTTTGTGGGAGCTTGCTGTGCGCAAATTGGCTGCCGCGTTTCCTACATTACAACTGCGACTACACTCCAAAAAAGTACTTCATTGACTGTAAAGCACTTTGGGACTTCTGGTGGTCATGAAAGGCACTATATAAATGCAAGTCTTTCTTTTTTCCAGTCAAGCAGCTGGCAAACCCCTTCTGAAAGGAGGGTGCCTTGGACATCAAAAGAGGGCATTCGTCCTTCTTCCCTGTCTTCTATCTTGCATTGCAAATCTTCAGATGCTATCTCCCACCTCCTTCTGCCAGGCGTCAAGCCCAGTTCATACCAAGGACTCACCATGAACTTGCAATGAGGCTGATCTTGGGGGAAAATCCTTGAGGTTACCCTCTTTTCATTTTGGTGTGTGCAGGGAACAAGGAAATTTCCTCTTACATTTTTGTAGAGCTGGTAGAAGGAGGAAACGAGTGAACTATTGGGAAAGTATGTGAAGGTTATAAGATTCAGTCAGAATATAGTATGGTATATTATGGTAGCAATATGTGACCCATAAAAGCATGTACATTTTTTTTTTGTCGGACCATGTCTTCTTGTCCTGGGGCCAATATTTATCCCTCAATCAACATCACTAAAAAAAATCAGATGATCTGGTCATTATCACATTGCTGTTTGTGGGAGCTTGCTGTGCGCAAATTGGCTGCTGCGTTTCCCACATTACAGCAGTGACTACATTTCAAAAATACTTCATTGGCTGTAAAGCGCTTTGGGATGCCCTGAGGTTGTGAAAGGCGCTATAGAAATGTAAGTCGCAAGGCGCTATAGAAATGCAAGTCTTCCTTCCTTTCTTCCCTGTGCCTCACAACAGTACCTGGCTGAGAGAGCGCGCTGAGTGACCTTATCACCAAGCCTTCGCATTGCCATTCTTGGTCTGGCTTCTAGGATGTGACAGAAAACAACCATGAAAGCCTTTAAACACGTGGGGGGGAAATTAGGTACAAATTCACAGCCGATCATTCTACGGAGCAGAACCAATATAATGTATCTCACTCAGGCTGAATGAAAGCGGAAGACAAAGAACGACTGCTCGATGGAAATAAAGCAGCAACAAAAGCAAAAGCCAAGACTGGAAATATATTGAGATAAGATCATAAGAACATAAGAAATAGGAGCAGGAGTCGGCCATTCGGCCCCTCGAGCCCGCTCCGCCATTCAATAAGATCATGGCTGATCTTCTGCCTCAACTCCACTTTCCTGCACTAACCCCATTTCTCTTGATTCCCTTAATATTCAAAAATCTATCGATCTCAGTCTTGCATATACTCAATGACTGAGCCTCCACAGCCCTCCGGGGTAGAGAATTCCAAAGATTCACCATTCTCCGAGTGAAGAAATTTCTCCTCATCTCAGTCCTCAGATCAAAGTAAAATGTCCTGCATTCCAAGTCCTATCAGGTCATTTGAACAACGAGAGGCACAAATTACATACAGCGTACTATCCTGCCTTGAGTGTGATAATCATTTTTGTTGTAATGTTATGGATAATGTTATAACTGAACAGCAATGCAATTACAAGTGGCTTGTCTAACTCACACAGAACAGTGCCATATTAATTTTATCTCAGTTGCCACCAGCTAGCATTTGTTCTGTTTATGTGTTTTGTTTTTGCATTCTGCATAATCACTTTAAATGCTGTTAACATTTAAAAGGTTTATTAATATTTTAGCCAGGGAGAAGGAGTTGGTGTTGCGGCAGGTTAATATAGATTACAACATTGGTCAGTGAAAGAATGATGGAGCAAAACTTTTGCGCAGACTGGATAATCCATGGAGAATCTGTTATTGTGGGACACAACGCAAATCCAACCAGTGACGTGATCTGGTAACTTGAGAGCAAGAATGCCACTCGTAAGTTACAGCCAGAGTGGGATTTAGGACTGTATCCCCAAAATATGTTATCGTGCTTTCTGCTAACAGCACATTAGGAAAAGCAATAAAGATTAAAGTGGTGTCAATTGAATGTAATTGGTAAATAAATTGATGAGTGCATTTTGGAATGTTTTTCTAAACTATCCTCTGTCCCTAATTCTGGCAGTACCTCCATGAAATACAAAATTTGGGGTGGATTTTAACATTCAGCATTCCTGGCACAGAGCACAGCACAATGGGTGTGCACTTAATTCGATTGAAAGTGTGTGCAGTCTGCAGAGTTCTCTATCTGAATTCCCAATATGTGCCACACTAGCGTGCAACCATACTGATTAATAAAAAGCTCACAATACATTTCATGCAGATAATTTCACTATGTGGGATATAATACTTTATTATGTCAGTGAAATGCTTTCTTATTTGGGATGTAATAAAAACATAAGAACATAAGAATTAGGAGCAGGAGTCGGCCATACGGCCCATCGAGCCTGCTCTGCCATTCAGTAAGATCATGGCTCATCATCGACCTCAACTCCACTTTCTCGCCCGATCTCCGTAACCCTTAATTCCCCGAGAGTCCAAAAATCTATCGATCTCAGCCTTGAATATACTCAAAGACTCAGCATTCACAGCCCTCTGGGGCAGAGAATTCCAAAGATTCACAACCCTCTGAGTGAAGAAATTCTTCCTCATCTCAGTCTTAAATGGCCGACCCCTTATCCTGAGACTGTGACCCCTAGTTCTAGACTCTCCAGCCAGGGGGAAACAACCTCTCAGCATCTACCCTGTCAATCCCCTTCAGTATCTTGTATGTTTCAATGAGATCAGCTCTCATTCTTCTAAACTCCAGAGAGTATCGGCCCATTCTACACAACCTCTCCTCATAGGTCAGCCCTCTCATCCCAGGAATCAATCTAGTGAACCTTCGCTGCACCGCCTCCAAGGCAAGTATATCCTTCCTTAGATACGGAGACCAGAACTGTGCACAGTACTCCAGGTGTGGTCTCACCAAGGCCCTGTACAATTGTAGCAAGACTTCCTTACTCTTATACTCCAAACTCCTTGCAATAAAGGCCAACATGCCATTTGCCTTCCTTACTGCTTGCTGTACCAGCATGCTAGCTTTCTGTGTTTCTTGCACGAGGACACCCAAATCTCTCTGAACACCAACATTTGAAAGTTTCTCACCATTTAAAAAATATTCTGTTTTTCTATTCTTCCTACCAAAGTGAATAACCTCACATTTCCCTACATTATACTCCATCTGCCACCTTACTGCCTACTCACTTTGCCTATTTATATCCCTTTGCAGCCTCTTTGGCCGTGATTTTATCAATGGAGGTGGATTGGGTGCAGGTTCGATGAGGGTCAGGTGGTTTCTGGCTTCCAGTCCCGCCCCCAACTGCATCCGGCCCACAGATGAGATTTTACATTGATTGACCTTGTTAAGCCTGCCCTGTGGGCTTGTCGGCCAATTAAGAGGAAGCCAGTCAGATGACGTCATTTGATGACGCATCATCTGCCGGTTTACTTAAAGGGACCACATACAATTTTTTTTTGACTGCTGATTTCTCAGTGTTTGAAAGCATTGAGGTGCTGCAAACACTGACAATCACTGTAGAAAGGTGACCTCTTGCACCCAGGCTCTCCAATGACTCCCTCCATAGGATGGAATGGATGGCAGCTGCAGTTGAGTTGACAGAAGTGATCTGTCACTGGCGAGAGAGGTTCTCCCAGTAAGGTGGCATTGGACATGGATTTCAAAACTTGTTACCTAAAGATATGTGCAAATGCATTAAAAATGATTTTCCCAACATTTTCTTACCTCTGAGACTCACCAGTGCACCATTGGATCCTTCACACCACTTCTGCAGCTGTCATCAATGCAGAAACATTACAGCAGACTCACAACATGCCACACTTACCTGGCATGGTGTCTGGATGTCAGGAAACCCGAGGCAGAAGCGACAAAATTTAAAAATAGCCTGTCAACTACTATCAACTACCTGTTAATAGGCAGGTAATTGGCTTTAATTCTCCTCCTGTCGCTAGATGTCGGGTCCATGCGCAAATCGGGGACCCGACACTTGGGAAAATTGTTTGGAGGTGGGTTGACGGCGGGATCGCAACCCACCGTCAATCAAAATGATTTTACCCTTTGACCTGCCTCCAAACCCACCCTCTGAGTGCTGGCAAAATCGCGGCCCATGGGCTGGATTTTGTCACTGGGGCGGGCTGGGGTCGTGTCAGCCATAGAGTCATAGAGTTATACAGCACAGAAAGAGGCCCTTCGGCCCATCGGGTCTGCGCCGGCCATCAAGCCCTGTCTAATCTAATCCCATTTTCCAGCATTTGGTCAGTAGCCTTGTATGCTTCTTGAATGTTGTGAGGGTTCCTGCCTCTACCACCCTTTCAGGCAGTGAGTTCCAGATTCCAACCACCCTCTGGGTGAAAAAGTTCTTCCTCAAATCCCCTCTAAACCTCCTGCACCTTACCTTGAATCTATGCCCCCTTGTTATTGACCCCTCTACTAAGGGAAAAAGTTCCTTTCTATCTACCCTATCTATGCCCCTCAAAATGTTGTACACCTCAATCAGGTCCCCCCTCAGCCTTCTCTGCTCCAAGGAAAACAACCCCAGCCTGTCCAGTCTTTCTTCATAGCTGAAGCGCTCCAGCCCAGGTAACATCCTGATGAATCTCCTCTGCACCCTCTCCAAAGCAATCAAATCCTTCCTATAGTGTGGCGACCAGAACTGCACACAGTATTCCAGCTGTGGCCTAACCAGCGTTTTGTACAGCTCCATCATAACCTCCCTGCTCTTATATTCTATGCCTCGGCTAATGAAGGCAAGTATCCCATATGCCTTTTTAACCACCTTATCCACCTGTTCTGCTGCCTTCAGGGATCTATGTACATGCACACCAAGGTCCCTCTGATCCTCTGTCTTTCCTAGGGTCTTACCATTCATTGTGTATTCCCTTGCCTTGTTAGTCCCTCCAAAATGCATCACCTCACACTTTTCAGGGTTAAATTCGATTTGCCACTGTTCTGCCCATCTGACCAACCCATCTATATCGTCCTGCAGACTGAGGCTACCCTCCTCGCTATTTACCAACCCACCAATTTTCGTGTCATCTGCGAACTTACTGATCATACCTTTTACATTCACATCCAAATCATTAATGTAGACCACAAACAGCAAGGGACCCAGCACCGATCCCTGCGGTACCCCACTGGACACAGGCTTCCAGTCACAAAAACAACCTTTGACCATCACCCTCTGCCTTCTGCCACTAAGCCAGTTTTGGATCCAATGTGCCAAGGCACCCTGGATCCCATGGGCTCTTACCTTCTTGACCAGTCTCCTATGCGGGACTTTATCAAAAGCCTTACTGAAATCCATGTATACCACATCCACTGCACTACCCTCATCCATACACCTAGTCACCCCCTCGAAAAATTCAATCAAATTGGTCAGACATGATCTTCCCTTGACAAAGCCATGCTGACTATCCCTGATTAATCCTTGCCTCTCCAAGTGGAGACTAATTCTGTCCCTCAGAATTTTTTCCAATAATTTCCCTACCACTGATGTTAGGCTCGCTGGCCTGTAATTCCCTGGTTTATCCCTACTACCCTTCTTGAATAATGGTACTACGTTAGCTGTTCTCCAGTCCTCTGGCACATCCCCTGTGGCCAGAGAGGTTCTGAAAATTTGTGTCAGAGCCCCTGCAATCTCCTCCTTTGCCTCACACAGCAGCCTGGGATACATCTCCTCCGGGCCTGGGGATTTATCCACTTTTAAGCCTGCTAAAACCGCTAGTACCTCCTCCCTCTCGATGCTAATATGTTCAAGTATATCACAGTCCCCCTGCCCGATTTCTATTTCTACATCGTCCTTCTCCATAGTGAACACAGATGCCAAAATTTCATTTAAAACCCCACCTACATCTTCTGGCTCCACACACAGATTGCCACTTTGGTCCCTAATGGGCCCTACTCTTTCCCTAGTTATCCTCTTGCCCTTAATATACTTATAAAACACCTTAGGATTTTCCTTTATTTTGCTCGCCAGTGTTATTTCATGGCCCCTCCTTGCTTTCCTAATTTCTTTTTTAAGTATCCCCCTGCACTTTTTATACTCCTCTAGGGCTTCCTCTGTCTTTAGTCCTTTGTATCTGCCAAAAGCCCCCCTTTTTTCCCTAATCCATTCTCGTATATCCCTTGACATCCAAGGTTCCCTGGGCTTGTTGGTCCCACCCTTGACCTTTACGGGAACGTGTTGCCATTGTACTCTCTCAATTTCCTTTCTGAAAGACTCCCATTGCTCCGATGTGGATTTTCCTACAAGTAGCTGATGCCAGTCCACTTTGGCCAGATCCTGCCTTATCATATTAAAATCAGCCTTCCCCCAATTTAGAACCTTTATTTCCGGTCCATCTCTGTCCTTTTCCATGACTACCTTAAATCTCACCGAATTATAGTCACTGTCACCAAACTGCTCACCTACTAACACTTCTAACACTATGGCCCCGATTTTCGGCTTGTGTGGGAAATGGTCGGGTTTCCCCGAATGTGGGGTTTCTGACACACATAAAAAAGTGTCAGCCAGCTCCACGCAATTTTCCCTCAAGTGGCCAATTAATTCCCAGCATGTGGGAAGCCTTACTAATTGTCCAATTCGAGTTGAACAGAGAAACCAGATCTTCATGGAAGTCCTTCTGAGTAGGACTGCCAGTGCAGAAACGGATCCCACTGGCCCTCCTAAAGCACAGCAAGGTGCTCTCAAGCCACTTCCAAGCGCTGGCCCCTTCTGGCCTGTGCAGCTTCAGGTGAGTGAGCAGCAGCCTGGTGCTCCTGGTGCTCATCCTGCTGTTCCTGGTTCTGCTGCTGCTGCCTCTGCTGTTGGAGATCCTCTAATGCCAGGAAGGGAAGGTACCAATGGCCTCCCATGCTTCTGGCAGATGCCTCCATTGAGGAGGTGCTGAGTTAGAGTGGTGAAAGGGGCTTCCCAGGAGCTCACACTGGAGAAGTGTGTGAGGCTCCAACTTTCTACAGCTGCTCCTAAGGCTTCAAAAAGTTCCCCCAAGCCTTGATCAACAAGGTCTTGCAGTCTGCAAATGCTGCCTAATTAAATCTCTTCAGCCCTCAGCGACCTGCTGTTGCAAGCAAGCAAGCCAGCTGTTTTCACGCCAGCTCTCATCGGCGGGGTTCCCCGCAGGCGTGTTTCATGTGGGGAAAGCCCCAAAGTCGCAACGGCCCCGGAAAATCTTCCTTAACAAGGTGATCATTGGTGATTAGTGCTCTGACGAGCAGTCCTGCCAGCGGCGGCCGGGACTGAAGCGGGTGACAGAGAAACGGCGGTCCGAAAGTTGGACGGGGCGGGGAATCAGGCAGGGGGGTCCCGAACCGCTTTTTCTGCGATTTTCGGACCCCGGCCGCATGAAAAGCCACCCGACGGCTGCCAGAAAATCGGGGCCCATGACTCTAATCTGATCCCCATTGCCTCTCCTCACCAGCACTCAGCTTTAGCAACCTCTTCCTCCACATCCCACTTGACACTGACATCCATGCACCCTTACCCATTCCCTCTCTCTCTATGATCACATTCACCTAACTATTCAACTATGCAGCCCTCACACTCCCTATCACTGTGATGCTATGAAAACAACATACAACACAGAGGGAGGGCCCTTGGTCTTGGCACCTCACTCCATCTTTCTCTCCTTCTAAGCATCTATGCTGTGGATTCTCTACACTCACTCCTTCATTCTCAGTCAAACTCCACTTGTCTCCCTCATTGTAGGAAAAGAGAGCTCACAATAAGAGGGAAAGAGTGAGGACAGGAGGAGGGCCACCCTCAGTAGCCCAGCTCACTGGGAGGATGCGGTCCTGGAGATCGCGGGAGTGGAGGACGATGCGCAAGTGGGGGACGGACAGACGGGCGCATCACAGCAAGCTGGTGACAGAATAGTTTTCCATCTCTCTCATTGACATTGCATGAGTCGCTGATAATGATTCTGATGCGCTAACAGATGGACTTATAATCATCTGCAATATGCAATGTGCATGTAACCTTGGCATCACATCTCTGACTCTCCTTTACTACCCCACAGGACCATCGCAAGCACCCATCCCCACTTGCCAGGAGGAAGAGTCTGAGCATCCAGACTCCTCAGAGGAAGCTGCAACCTCTGAGGGCGCAGCGTCAGCAGAATTCAGCGCACCCAGCACCAGCACAGACACTCACACCTTGGTGGTACCTTCGCGAGATAGTGCAGTGTTGTCACCTGGTGTATCACAGCTCACAAGTGAGCATCAGCAGATGATGGAGACAGGGACAGCAGTGGAGAGTCCTAGTTGGAGGGCGCAGGACTCTCCCAGCTCGGCTCAGCTGCATGTCGACCCTCTGCCTCTGGGTCCATCCACAAGATCAGCGGTGCTGGAACTCCAGGAACAGATGCAGGAGTCTCTGGCAGGTTTTGACTCCAGGGTCGCTGCGAATGTGGAGTGAATGGAGTCCATTGCGAACATCAGCAGAGCCTTTGTGGAGCCATTGGCGCATGAACACATCACCATGGAAAGGATGTCAACCTCCATGGAGGTGGTAAGTCGTCAGAGTGCAGAAAACATGGTGAGTGTTCTGAATAGAATGACATCTCTGGAGGAGCAATGGTCATCTATTGAACAGAGAAACCAGACCTTCATGGAAGTCCTTCTGAGTAGGACTGCCAGTGCAGGTACGGGTCCCCATGGCCCCCCTGATGTGCAGCAAGGTACTCTCAAGCCACTTGCAAGCGCTGAGGGGGACCTGACCCATGAGAGGGAGGTTGGTGGCAGACATCAAGGAAGTGGGGGCCTCGTCTCCAAGCGCTCACACTTCCATGTCAATGCAGAGCCCTCGGTCAGAGCCCCACCAGAGTCCACACCCAACTGAGATCGGCGTCTCAACCCCTGCACAGCCACAGGAGCAGCAGACTGTTGGCGAGCCCTCACAGGTTCGCAACCCCAGAGGACGCCCGCCAAAGTTGATGAGACAGGAGCAGCAAGAAACTGAGCAAGGGGCCTCCACATCTGCTGAAGCGACAGGGGAAGCACCATGTAGGAGCAGGCGTAACAGAAAGATACTGCACAAATAGTCACAAGGGTAGTCACTTGGGTGAAATTTGATGTGTAATGTTAAAAAGCCATCAGATAGTTACTGTAAATAAAAAATCTGATGGCTACTGCTGCAGTTGTGGCATGTGTCATTTCGCTAATGGGACTTCCACATTGAGGGCTTAGGATTACTTGCAATTATCAGTATGGTGGTCAAATTGTTAGGAATCCGCTGGTTCTTGGCCATTGTCGAAGCTCTGGTAAGAAGCTGCGAGGCAAAAGTGCTTGATTGGCTAGGCTAAGCAAATCTGGCCAAGATGAGTGCATTCCTTGTATCCTGGGCAACAATATTCTCGAGTACTGCTGCTGCTGGTTGATGCAAGATGTTCGTTTTCGCTCTCCTCCTCCTCCTCCTTCTCCTCCTCCACCTCCTCCTCCTCCACCTCCTCCTCATCTGAGGAGGATATGTGAGGAGCTATTTGGTCCTCAGGGATGTGCAAGCCACGACGCTGTGCCATGTTGTGAAGTGCACAGCAAACCACGATGATTCTGGAGACCCTGGCTGCTGAGTATTGCAGGGCTCCACCTGATCTATCCAGGCATCTGAAGCGCATCTTCAGCAAACCGATGGTTTGCTTGATTATGGATCTGGTGGAAATGTGGCTGTAGTTGTAGCTCTCCTCAGCTTTGTTGGATGGTCTCCTCAACGGCGTCATTAGCCACATCTTCAGGGGATAGCCCTTGTTTCCAAGTAGCCATCCGTTAAGTTGGTCTGGCGGACTGAAGAGCGGAGGCACACTAGACTGGCGCAGTATGAAGGAGTCATGGCAACTGCCAGGGTACTTGGCACAAACATGCAAAATTTCCTTCTTGTGGTCACACACCAGCTGAACGTTGAGGGAGTGGAAGCCCTTGCGGTTGACAAAAATACCTGGATTGCGATGGGGTGCCTTAAGGGCCACATGTGTGCAGTCAACGATGCCCTGCACCCTTGGAAAGCCTGCCAGATTAGCTAATCCAAACGCACGCACCGTGACACTTGCTTGATCCTTGGTGAAATGGATGTGATTTTGCGCGATGGCAAAGAGGGCATCGGTTACCTGCGTGATGCCGCTGATGCCTGCTGCTGATCCCTGGAATGAGCCGGAGGCAAAAAAGTTCAGTGCGGTGGTGACTTTGACGGCCACTGGTAAGGGGTGTCCACCTGCTCCTCTGGGCTCCAGGTCTTGCTGCACCATTATGCAATTTTAACACCCCACACGCCTCCGTTCCCGCCTCCACGGCCCTGGGAAGTTCAAGCCCTATGTGTTCCCCTCACTGTTACTGTTTCTTGGACAGCACCTCCCAAACCCACGACCTCTTCCACCTAGAAGGACAAGTCACACACCATCCTGACTTTGGAAATATATTGGCCCTTCCTTCATCGTCGCTGGGTCAAAATCCTGGAACTCCCTCCCTAGCAGTACTGTGGGAGCACCTTCACCACACGGACTGCAGCGGTTCAAGAAGATGGCTCAAGAGCAATTAGGGATGGGCAATAAATGCTGACCTTGCCAGCGATGCTCACATCCCAGGAATGATTAAAGGAATGTGAGAGGTAATGTTTTATTATGGGATGTAATGTCTTATGGATTAGCAGCGCCTCGATTTCAAAATTCTCATCCTTGTTTTCAAATCCCTCCATGGCCTCACCCCTTCCTATCTCTGTAATCTTTTCAGCCCCACAAGCCCGCGAGGTATCTGTGCTCCTCTAATTCTGCCCTCTTGAGGATCCCTGATTATAATCGCTCAAACTTTGGTGGCCGGGCCTTCTGTTGCCTAGGCCCTAAGCTCCGGAATTCCCTGCCTAAACCTCTCCACCTCGCTACCTCTCTTTCCTCCTTTAAGACGCTCCTTAAACCCTAGTATGATAACAAAATACTGCAGATGCTGGAAATCCGAAATAACAACAGAAAATGCTGGAAAAACTCAGCAGGCCAGGCAACATCCGTGTAGAGAAAATAGAGTCAACGTTTCGGGTGAAAACCCTTTGTCAAGACTAAAGAAGCACAGGAAATGAAATAGATTAAGAGGCCAGGCTGGGAGAGAACAAAAGAGAAGAGACATTAAGAGGTATTCAAAATGAGACGAGATGGCGATAGGACTAGTGGAGACAAAAGACAGCTCCAGATTAGGTGTGAAATGCGCTGGCAGAATGGGAGACAGCTGCCATTTACTTGTACTTCTTGCAATCTAGTATACTGTATTCGCTGCTCACGATGTGGTCTCCTCTACATTGGGGAGACCAAACGCAGATTGGGTGACCGCTTTGCGGAACACCTCCGTTCAGTCCGTAAGGGTGACCCCGAGCTTCCGGTCACCTGTCATTTTAATTCACCGCCCCATTCCCACTCGGACCTCACCGTCCTCAGGCTGTTGCATTGTTCCATGGAAGCTCACCGTAAACTCGAGGAACAGCACCTCATCTTCCGATTAGGCACTTTACAGCCTTCCGGACTCAATATCGAGTTCAACAATTTCAGATCATAACCTAGGCTACTATTACATTTTTACTTATATATTTTATCCACACCTTTGTTTTGGCCTTTCCCCCCACCCCCTTTCTTTTTTTCTCTCTCCCACATGGCAGCTGTCTCCCATTCTGCCAGCGCATTTCACACCTAATCTAGAGCCGTCTTTTGTCTCCACTAGTCCTATCACCATCTCGTCTCGTTTTGAATACCTCTTAATGTCTCTTCTTCTCTTTTGTTCTCTCCCAACCTGGCCTCTTCATCTATTTCATTTCCTGTGCTTCTTTAGTCTTGACTAAGGGTTTTCACACGAAACGTTGACTCTATTTTCTCTCCACGGATGTTGCCTGACCTGCTGAGTTTTTCCAGCATTTTCTGTTATTACTCCTTAAAACCTAACTCTTTGACCAAGCTTTTGGTCACCTGCTCTAATTTATCCTTATGTGGCTCGGTGTCAAATTTGTTGTCTTAAATAATAATAATAATAGTAATCAACTTTATTGTCATTGTTAGTGCACAAGTGCAGTACAACGAAATGTAGGCTTGCGGCTCCCGAGAGTGTACATTTAGATTAAGACATTTAAACATTCAACATTCATTTGGCTTTTAATACATTAACATAAACATAACCATAATAAAGTGCATTGGCAGATGTGCAGGCTTTAGAGTTTATTTGTGGAGTTCAGTAGGATGACAGCCCTAGGAAAGAAGCTGTTCCTAAATCTGGTCGTTCGGGTGCGAATGCATCTGTAGCGTCTCCCAGATGGCAGGAGGGCGAACAGACTGTGGCTGGGGTGGGTAGGGTCTTTGATGATGGTCCGTGACCTCCGTAAACAGCGTTTCTGGTATATGTGCTCTATGGTCGGTAGCCGGGTGCCGGTAATGCGTTGGGCAGTTTTGACTACCCGTTGCAGGGCTTTCCGGTCATAGTAGCTACAGCTGCATACCATACTGTGATACAATTCATCAGGATGCTCTCTATTGTGCAGCGGTAAAAGTTAGAGAGGATCAGGGGTGACAGGTTACGTCCCTTCAGCCTCCTTAGGAAATATGGGTGCTGCTGGGCCTTCTTCACCAGAGAGGAGGTATTGAGTGACCAGGAGAGGTCTTCCGTGATGTGGACTCCGAGGAACTTAAAGCTGTCCACCCTTTCCACCACAGCCCCATGGATGTGGATGGGGGTGTGACTTCCGCCTTTAGACTTCCTGAAGTCCACAATGATTTCTTTGGTTTTCTTGATGTTAAGGGCCAGGTTGTTATCGGCGCACCACTTCACGAGATGCTGGACCTCCTCCCTGTAGGCTGACTCATCGTTGTTGGTGATCTGGCTTACTACCGTGGTATCATCCGCAAACTTGATGATGGTGTTGGAACCATGAACAGCCACACAGTCGTGGGTGAAGAGGGAGCAGAGGAGTGGGCTCAGCACACATCCTTGTGGGGCCCCCATGTTCAGGGTCGGGGGGGGCGGTGTGGTTACCTAATTTGACAGACTGAGGTCTGTTTGTTAGGAAGTCCAGGGTCCAGTTGCAGAGGGAAGTGTTCAGGCCAAGAGTGTGGAGTTTGGTGGCCAGCTTGTTGGGGACGATAGTGTTGAATGCTGAGCTGTAGTCTAGGAACAGCATTCTGATGTAGGTCTCTTTACCATCTAAGTGATTCAGTGCAGAGTGTAGAGCAGTTGTGATTGCATCCTCTGTTGATCTGTTTGCACGATAGGCAAACTGGTGTTGGTCAAGAGAGGCGGGAACACTGGCTTTGATGTGAGCCAGGACCAGTCTCTCGAAACACTTCATTATGATGGGTGTGAGTGCGACAGGTCGATAGTCGTTCAGGCACGTCACAGCCATTTGCTTTGGCACAGGAATAATAGTAGTGGTCTTGAAGCATGTAGGGACTACTGCCTTGGCCAATGACAGATTGAAGATGGCGGTGAAGACATCAGCCAGCTGATCAGCACATTCCTTGAGTACCCGTCCAGGGATGCTATCCGGTCCAGCAGCCTTTCGTGTGTTCACTCCGCGTAGAACACCCCTTACGTCGGAGGTCGACAGAGTGAGCACCTGGTCTTCCGGGGGTGGCAAAGCTTTGGTAGCCGGCTCCCTGTTGTCCCTGTCGAAGCGAGCGTAGAAGTTGTTAAGCTCCTCCGGAAGGGAGGCATCGCTAACCGGGGGGCTGGTGTTTTTGCTCTTGTAGTCAGTGATGGACTGGATGCCTTGCCACATGCGCCGGGGGTCCGAGTTGTTGTGGAAATGATCCTCTATCCGCAGTGTCTGTTTCCTTTTGGCAGTCCTGATACCCTTTTTTAGGTTGGTCCTAGCTGCACTGTAAGCCGCCGCGTCGCCAGATTTAAATGCTGCGTCGCGTGCTTTCAACAGCGAGCAGACCTCTCCGTTCATCCAGGCTTTCTGGTTGGGGTATGTCCTGATATTTTTATGGGTCGTGACGACCTCGACGCAACTGTTAATGTAGAATAGCACTGTGGATGCGTATTCCTCGATGTCATTATGGGCAAACATGCCCCAATCAGTGCGTTCGAAGCGATCCTGAAGCTCCGAGACTGCCCCCTCTGGCCATACTTTCACTGATCTCACTGATACTCCTGTGCAGCACCTTGGGATGTTTTACTATGATAAAGGCACTATATAAATACAAGTTGTTGTTGTTGTTACTATGGGATGTGATGTTTTATTACATATACGAGGAATTGAAAATGAATCAGTAAAGCAGGCATCTGTAGTAATATTTAGGAATATATTAACTACACACAATGCCACAAGAATCAGCAATCTATGCTGATTACCAGTGGGGAAGGTGTGAAAGTCCTTTGTGTATTGGAGCCAATTTATGTTTTTAATGTGCATTAATGTGCAGTAATTCTGCTTGCATAACCGGAGCATTTGTTAATGCTTTGTCCACTTCTCTAAAATTCCTCTTGGGAACAGATTGTGTTTTGCAGCATGTTCATGCACAGAACGCATGTTAACAGTTTTTGGGTTTGTTAAGCACAAATTAAAACGAGGATGTTCAAAATTTCTCCCGTTTGCCTTCGAGCTCACATTGCTTTGATAAGGCAGTGCAACGAGGTCCAAAAAAAATGGAGCACAGCCAACAGACAACGCGAGGAGTTTCAGTCCCGACACCGGCATCGGTTCATCGGCAAGACGGTCTGTACTGGTCGTGCTGCTGTAGGAGAAAGGGGACTAGAGAGATCCTGAGACCCTGTGAGGAGGAACACCAGGTGTCAACTTGGCTCTGTTGTGTGCATCAGCAGGTTTTGGATTCAAACCAGGATTTGAGCAAATAATTTAAGCTGATACTCCAGTGCAGTGCTGAAGGAAAAAAAGAAAGACTCGCATTTCTATAGCACCTTTCACGACCTCAGGACATCCCAAAGTGCTTTACAGCCAATGAAGTACTTTTGAAGTGTAGTCACTGTTGTAATGTAGGAAACGCGGCAGCCAATTTGCACACAGCAAGCAATGTGATAATGACCAGATAATCTGTTTTTGTGATGTTGATTGAGGGATAAATATTGGTCAGGACACCAGGGAGAACTCTCATGCTCTTCTTTGAAATAGTGGTCGTGGGATCTTTTACGTCCACCTGACAGAGCAGATTGGGCCTCGGTTTAACGTCTCATCCGAAAGACGGCACCTCCGACAGTGCAGCACTCCCTCAGTACTGCCCGGGAATATCAGCCTAATTTTTGTGCTCAAATCTCTGGAGTAGGACTCGAAGCCACAACCTTCTGACTCTGGAGGCGAGAATGCTGCCCACTGAGCCGCGCCTGACATGAGCACTGCATGTTCCCAGTTATTGGCTTTCAGACGAAACATTAAACTGGGGCCCCATTTCCCTATTCAGGCAGATGTAAAATATTCCATGACACCCTTTGAAAAAGAGCAAGGAGTTCATCTCACGTCTTGGTCAACATTCTTTCCTCAAGCAACATCACCGAAAACAGATTGATTGGTCATTATCTCAGTTGCTGCTTGTCGAACCTTGCTTCCTGCGAATTGCCTGCCATCTTTCAACACTCTACAAGAACGGCAGCATTGCAAAAATAATTCCTTTGTTGTGAAGCGCACTGGGACATTCTGAGAATGTGATTATTGTGACTCAAGCACCAATCACTCTGCGTGGTAAACCCTGACAGCCCTGTGTACCAGACATAGCGGGCTCGATTTTAATAACGAAGGCAGGTGGAGGGCGGGCCCGCTGCTCGGCAGCTTTCGGACCCGCACCGGGCTGCCGCCTCCCAGCACTTCCGATTTTTTGCTTCATTGGCCTCGTTACGGCCGACGTGCGGGTCCCTCCGGGCAATTGCTTGGATCATGTCAGTTTCTCGCGTCTGATGACGCGTTGTTTGTTTGAAAATTTAAAGGGGCCATGTCCCCTTTGAATACAAATGTCATTGGGATGGCTTGGTGCTTTATTGTCTAGAAAGCAGAGTTGACAGCGTCTGTTCTGAGCAAAATTTAATGAATGATATTGCTGGTCATATTATTCCAGAAAGAGATTCATGATTTTTTGATATATGACTTTATTATCTGACTATGAAATGAAAAAGACACCAGATGTGTTCCAAATATTTGCTTAGTAATATTAATGCTTCTTTCTCTTAAATTTGCTGGGAGCTGCAGGAATGGCAGCCCCAAAAACTAAGGCCTAGAAATTCAGTGGGCTGCACCACCCATTAGCGCCCAAAAAGGGCACTTAGTGGGTTTTGCGCCACTGGCCACGCCTCCCGCTAAATTTAGCGGGATGCTAATGGCGGCGCTAGCCGTTAGCGCTGCGCCGTCACCGATGACATCATTGGTGTGCACAGCACCCCGTTACTGCCCCGATCGCGAAATTTGGTAGCGCCCCCTGCTTTAACACCGGTCGCAATTTGAGACCAGTTCAGGGGGGCCTACCTGCGGCGGTAGAGGCGCGGAGGTGCGGGGCGGCCATTTTTTTTGCTGGCCGCCTGCCAGCACCTCTTCGCGCCGCTGTCCCCGGCCTCCTGAGCCCCCCACCCCCCGCATTGTGCCGGCTGTGTCCCAAGAGCCCGGCACTTCTCTTCGGTGCCGGGCTCTTTTGCCGGCACTCGCGATCGCCGATCGTGCTGCAGCAGGCCCCTCCCCTTTAAGAAGGGGAGGAAGGCCTGCAGTACCGCAGCGCGCCGTGCCGCAGCGTGTGGTGCTGCAGCACGTTGCGCTGTGATTTTCAGTTGCAGCGCCCCAAGAGGGATGCGGGGCTCCTCGAGTAGTGCTGTGCTTCCGTCTGGGGCGCTGAAACAGAATTTCCGGCGGGCGTTCGCAACTCCTTTCGGGGCGGTACTTCTGGCGCCCTGGCGAGACTGGCACAACAAATGGGGCGCCAGTGAATTTCTAGGCCTAAGGATTTAGCCACGTTCAATGAGGGCTCTCTCCATGCTCTTGTTGAGGGAGTTAGAGGACGTCAGGAGCTCCTGTTCCCTGGAAACAGAAGGAGGAGGCCTCCTCAGCAAACCAAGGCAGCTTGGCTGCAAATTGCTGAGGAGGTGAGCTCGAGGTCTGTGTGCAAACGCACGTGGGTTTAGTGTTGAAAAGGTTTAATGATCTGCTGAGATCACCTAAAGTGTGGCCTCTGTGTTCTGGGAGATGGAAGTTCAAGAGTGAGGGCTCAGGGCAATTTCCATGTAGAATGATGGTGGTGACACTGAGCGCAAACCATCGTTTATTGGACAGATGATGCCTGGGGTTTGAGACTGTCGGACTTATATTCATCTCCATGTGCCAGCCACCTGTGGTTGGAACGTTAGTTTACGCAATTCTGGCATGGATGAGTGCATCCCTTGCCTGGCGGCCATCAATGTGGTCGCCTGCTGCTGGATTGGCCACATCCGACCCCGCAAGGCATCACTCCCCGTCCTCCTCCTCATCCTCCTCCTCGTCCTCTTCCTCCTCCTCTTCATCTTCCTCCAAGGAGGCTGTGTGCTGAGCCACCTGTTCATCCGGCAGCACTAAGCCGCGCTGCTCTTCCTCCGAATCTGACGACCAGGATGAGAGGATGTAAATGGTTCCCAGATTTCAGTTGAGGCAAGAAGCGTGCAAGCGCACGCTCAAAGTGGCCTGAAATTATTCCAATCAGTTCACACAGCAGATGTGTGTCAGCTTGACCAGTCACAAGGTCAGTAGATTTGCAAAATCTTATCCCAAACCTCCAACAACAAAGTTGTTGCATTTGAATGCCAGCCATGTTACAGGAGCGCTTTTAAAGTTCTGCACCAATAATGGCCCAGAAATTCGGGTCGGGGGCTTCCCGCGGGTGCAAGCCCCCGACCTGCACTTACCTTGCGCGCCGGCCGTTGAGCTGTGGGCCCCCGTGGAATTCCGATCCTGGGCCTGCTCCAACTGCCAGCGCGCAGTGCTTGCGTATCCCAGAGGCGCAGTTAGTTCGATGTGTCCCTTGGGATCACGTGGGCCATGGGGAGCCAATCGGAGCAGGGAATGTTTCATTCATAAGTTTGACAGGGAGCATTCGAACTCGGAACCCCTTCTTTCAGGGGAACGGAAGTGTCGGTTTCCCGCGCATGCGCAGTGCATGCAGGAAACCGGCACTTCCATTGGGCCTACGGGTGAGTACCCCGTGCGTACTCACCTGTGGAGACTCGAAGTAATGGGCCATTGACTACAGATCATGTCCGCCACCAACTCATCTCCTTGCAGCTGGACTGTTTCTGACAAGATGGGAAACAGGAGCCAGAGGCATGAAAATGGGAAACCACTATCAAAATAGGATTATCAAGGCAGTTAACAGGCTCTTAACTGCCTTAACTATCTGTCCCTACCTGGGAGCGGCTGAACAGGCACTCACTATAATCGGGTGGGGACGGGATGGAGGCGGGTTGGGTGTGTGAAGCCATTTCTTCCAATTTTCGCAGCTGACCCGCCTCCAAACCTGCCTCCTCAGGGCTATTAAAATTGAGCCCAGCCTGTCCTATTCCATGCGTGGAGCCTGCTTGCTGGTGATCACTACTCCTGCCACTTGTCTGAGGCAAGATTCAGGCAAGACGGGTGCTTTTGGAGGCACTTGCCTGTACCTGCGCATCGGCCAGCATTGCCCTGTTGGAGTTTGATTCCTTGAGTTAGACATTGATCTACTCCAGCACAGACTGGTGCACTCCCTTAAATCCTCAGCACCTCTCACTCCTGTTTCTTTGCAATCTGTTTGCAAGTGTATTGAAGTCTACAATGATTGCATTCTGGATTTTGGACCCGGTGCCTCCACACAGCAGCAGCCAATCCTTCTCTGCCCCTTCAACACCTGTGTGAAATGACTCACCTTGTGCTTTGGCCCCCACTGGTGTATTGTGTCCAGTTCTAGGCAGCACACTTTAGGAAGTAACATAGAGGCTTTGGAGAGGGTACATAAGGGGTTTAGTAGAATGGTCCAGGGATGAGGGATTATAGTTATATGGATAGACTAGAGAAGCTGGGGTTGTTCTCCTTTTTTAATATTCGTTCCTGGAATGTTGGCGTCGCTGGCAAAGCCGTAATTTATTGCCCATCCCTAATTGCCCCTTGAGCAGGTGGTGGTGAGCCGCCTTCTTAAATCGCTGTAGTCGTGTGGTGAAGGTGCTCCCACAGTGCTGTTAGGGAGGGAGTTCCAGGATTTTGACCCAGCGACAATGAAGGATCGGCGATATACTTCTAAGTCAGGATGGTGTGTGACTTGGAGGGGAACTTGGAGGTGGTGGTGTTCCCATGTGCCTGCTACCCTTGTCCTTCTAGGTGGAAGAGGTCGCGGTTTAGGAGGTGCTGCCGAAGAAGCCTTGGCGAGTTGCTGCAGTGCACCTTGTAGATGGTACACACTGCAGCCACGGTACGCCGGTGGTGGAGAGAGTGAATGTTAAAGGTGGTGGATGGGGTGCCAATCAAGTGGGCTGCTTTGTCCTTATTGGTGTCGAGCTTCTTGAGTGTTGTTGGAGCTGCACTCATCCAGGCAAGTGGAGAGTATTCCATCACACTCCTGCCTTGTGCCTTGTAGATGGTGGAAAGGCTTTGGGGAGTCAGGAGGGGAGACACTCGCCGCAGAATACCCAGCCTCTGACCTGCTCTTGTAGCCACAGTATTTATGTGGCTGGTCCAGTTAAGTTTCTGGTTAATGGTGACCTCTAGGATGATGATGGTGGGAGATTCGGCGATGATAATGCTGTTGAATGTCAAGGGGCGGTGGTTAGACTCTCGCTTGTTGGAGATAGTCATTGCCTGGCACTTCTGTGGCACGAATGTTACCTTGGAGCAGAGAAGACAAAGAGGAGATTTGATAGAGGCGTTCAAAATCATGCAAGATTTAGATAGCGTAAATAAAGAGAAACTGATTCCAATGACTGAAGGGTCGATAACCAGAGGGCACACATTTAAAGTGATTGGCAAAAGAACCAGAGGCGACACGAGGAAAACCTTTTTATGCAACGAGTGGTTAGGATTTGGAATGATAGGATGGTGGATACAGATTCAATAGTAGCCTTCAAAAGGGAATTGGATAAATTCTTGAAGGAGAAACAAATGGCAGGGATATGGGGAACGAGCGGGGGGAGTGGGACTAACTGGATTGCTCTTCGAAAGAGCCGGCGCAGGCTCGAGGGGCCGAATGGCCTCCTTCTGTGCTGTGCTGTTCTATGATTCTATGATTCTTCCCTTAAATCAGCAAAGCCCTCAGGCTGGTGCCTGATTCATGTAGTGGTGGCCAACATGGGACTTGTTGTTGAGAGTGCCAGGCTTGCTGCTTCTGTACTTCTGGCAAGAACGGAATATCACTGAGAATGTGCACTCCCAGTGAACAAGTACAGCGTTCTGTGCCAAATAACATGTGACGTAAGAAAACTACTCGGCACTTGTTCTGAGTATTAAACAAGGCTTTAATCAACTGTTTCTCAACATGGAGATCTAGTTGTGTCCTTCACTAGTTCCTGTTAAAGAATGTCCTGAGCAAGCTGGGCCCATGCCCGAGTATTTATACTCTCCCTGGACAGTGCCACCACCAGGCCACCCAGTATTACTTCATAAGTCATTTCCACATGAATGACAAGATTCATGTCAATATGATCTACTTTTTCTTTTGCAACTTAATACAGAGGGTAATCAAATTCAGCAACCCTCTCTCACCTACAATGAACCAAATTCTTCCATTGTGTTTTTATATATAGTGAAGGTTAAGAAAAAGTTACCGCTCTTAAACACATCAGGGAATAATTTTAATGCAAGAAAAAAGAATAAGCGATGACATTCTAAAACGCTTCCCGATTGCGCTGGTTCACGGACGATATTTCGTTCAGCGATATGCGAATGAGTTTGAGAAGAAACTTGAACCATAACTTCCCTTCGAAAAAGTAGCTCAAATTGCACCCGGGTTGTCGATTGCGCCCGAAGCGGAAACTCTACCCCAACATGTTTAAATTCAGGACCTTTATTCAAAGCGTCCCCTCTCAACTTGAATAATGGCACAATGGGGGTTATTTTGACTTGGGCGCTAGTGTAAATGGGCCTATATTGGAATGCAGATGAAAATCGGGAGGAATATATAACAGGGCAGCTGACCCAATATTGCGCCTCGATTTCAAAATTCTCATCCTTGTTTTCAAATCCCTCCATGGCCTCACCCCTTCATATCTCTGTAGTCTCCTTCAGCCCCTCAACCCCCCGAGATATCTGCGCTCCTCTAATTCTGCCCTCTTGAGCATCCCTGATTATAATCGCTCCATCTTTGGTGGCCGTGCCTTCTGTTGCCTAGGCCCTTAGCTCTGGAAATCCCCCCCTAAACCTGTCCTCCTCTCTACCTCTCTCTCCTCCTTTAAGACGCTCCTTAAAACCTACCTCTTTGACCAAGCTTTTGGTCACCTGCCCTAATTTCACCTTATGTGGCTCGGTGTCAAATTTTTTTGTCTTAACATACTCCTGTGAAGCACCTTGGGACGTTTTACTATGTTAAAGGCGCTATATAAATACAAGTTGTTGTTGTGATACACCATCATCTAAAGTCAAGATAGAAACATAGAAACATAGAAGATAGGAGCAGGAGTCGGCCATTCGGCCCCTCGAGCCTGCTCCGCCATTCGATGAGATCATGGCTGATCATCCAAATTCAGTACCCTGTCCCTGCCTTCTCCCCATATCACTTGATCCCTTTAGCCTCAAGAAATATATCCAACTCTTTCTTCAATATATTTAATGAACTGGCCTCTACTGCCTTCTGTGGTAGAGAATTCCACAGGTTCACCACTCTCTGGGTGAAGAAATTCCTCCTCATTTCAGTCCTAAATGGCTTACCCCTTATCCTTAGACTATGACCCCTGGTTCTGGACTCCCCGGCCATCAGAAACATCCTTCCTGCATCTAGTCTGTCCAGGCCTGACAGAATTTTATAGGTTTCGATGAGACTCCCTCTCAATCTTCTAAACTCCAGTGAGTATAAGCCCAATCGACACAATCTCTCCTCAACCCCCAATCCTTCTAGAGTATTCCTCCTTTAAATGAATTCCTTTTCTTTTGTTTTTATTTCGTGTCCTTTCAGTACTATAGCTTCAAATAATTGAATATATAACTGTCTCAACAACTTACATTTATATAGCGCCTTTATCGTAATAAAACATCCCAAGGAGCCTCACAGGAGCGTTACCAAACAAAATTTGACACCGAGCCACATAAGGAGATAATAGTACAGGAAGCTTGGTCAAAGAGGTAGGGTTTTAAGGAGTGTCTTAAAGGAGGAGAGAGAGGCGGAGAGGTTTAGGGAGGGATTTCCAGAGTTTAGGACTCAGGCAGCTGAAGGCACGGTTGCCAATGGTGGAGCGATGGAAATCGGGGATGCACAAAATAAACATTATAAAATGGCAACACTGCAAATGCAAAATTTATCATCTTACATGTCACAGTCACAGAGTCACAGAGTCATAACGGCACAGAAGGAGAACATTCAGCCCACCGAGTCCGTGCCGGCTCTCTGTAGAACAATCCAGTCAGTCCCATTCCCCCACTCTATCTCCGTAGCCCTGCAAGTTTATTTCCCTCAAGTGCCTATCCAGTCTCCCCTTGAAAACATTGAGTGCCTCCGCTTCCACCACTTCCGTCGGCAGTGAATTCCAAGTCATCACCACTTGCTGTGTAAAAAAGTTTTTCCTCACATCTCCTCTGTATCTCTTGCCCAAAACCTTAAATCTATGTCCCCTAGTCCTTGTACCATCAACTGGTGAGACAGCCTTTCCCCGTCTAGCCTATCCAAACCCATCATAATCTTGTACACCTCTATCAAATCACCCCTCAACCTCCTTTGCTCTAATGAAAACAAATCCAGCTTCTCCAACCTGTCCTTGTAGCTAAGGTCCCCCATCCCCAGAACCATTCTGGTAAATCTCCTCTACACCCTCTCAAGGGCCTTCACATCCTTCCTAAAGTGTGGTGACCAGAACTGGATGCAATACTCCAGTTGTGGCCTTACCAGTGCTTTATAAAGGTTCAGCATAACTTCTCTACTTTTGTACTCAACACCTCTATTTATGAAGCCCAAGATCCCATATGCTTTGTTAACCACTCTCTCAATATGTCCTGCCACCTTCAGGGACCTATGCACATTAACCCCCAGGTCCCTCTGTCCCTGCACACTCTTTAAAACTGTGCTATTACGTGTATCTTGCCTCTCCCTGTTCCTTCTGCTAAAATGCATCACCTCACACTTCTTTGTATTAAATTCCATCTGCCACTTGTCTACCCATTCTGCTAGCCTTTCTATGTCCTGTTGCAGTCAATTGGTATCATCATCACTGTTTGCCATATCCTCAAGTTTGTTGTCATCGGCAAATTTAGAAATTCTACTCTGTATTCCAATATCTAAGTGATTTATATATATCAAAAAAAGCAGTGGCCCCAGCACTGACCCTTGGGGAACACCACTGCCTACTATCCTCCAGTCTGAAAAACAGCCATTTACCACAACTCGCTGTTTTCTGTCCTTAAGCCAATTCCTTATTGAAGCTGCCACTGACCCACCTATTCCATGAGCCTCAATTTTGTTAACCAGCCTTCTATGTGGTACTTTGTCAAATGCCTTCCGAAATCCGTGTAGACAACATCCCTTGCATCCCCTTCATCGATCCTCTCTTTTACTTCATCAAAAAATTCAATTAGATAATGTATGTGCATATGATAATGTATATATAATTTGTAGACAAGCATCCTGGTTAAGTAGCAAGCGATGCTCCAATACAAAAGTTACCAGGACCTACAAGGGCCTTGCTGTTAAAAATCAAGACTCTGTTCTGAAGCGACGTGATGTTGTATCTTAATGGACAATGTATTTTATTGTATATACACCATGATGTTTTGGCTTTTTTGTAGAATTTTAATCTTGTTCTCTTTATTGCCATTATAAAATTTGCAGTTGTTTGTTTTCAACAGCCTAAAGGCAAAAGTGTATCTGGCAATGTACAGTGAAGCATCAGTGCCTGGCCGTCTCAAGAAATCGTCTCAGTCTGGTGCGTAATGTCGTGGAAACTAGAATAGAAATTAGAATTACACAGCACAGAAGGTGGCCATTCAGCCCATTGTGCCCGTGCCGGCTCTTTGTTAAGATCTCTCCGATTAATCCTATTATTATTATACAATTAGAACGTTTATGGGCAACATGTGGGCTGAACAGGGTGCTGCTGGAGACCCGTGGCAGGAACCCCGAAGCCCCTATTACATTTTTACTTACATTTTTTATCCACACCTTTGTTTTGGCCTTCCCCCCCTCCTTTCTTTCTCCTTTCTTTTTCTCTCTCCCACATGGCAGCTGTCTCCCATTCTGCCAGCGCATTTCACATTGGGGAGGCCAAACGCAGATTGGGTGACCGCTTTGCGGAACACCTCCATTCAGTCCGTAAGGGTGACCCCGAGCTTCCGGTCGCCTGTCACTTTAATTCACCGCCCCATTCCCACTCGGACCTCACCGTCCTCGGCCTCTTGCATTGTTCCACAGAAGCTCATCGTAAACTCGAGGAACAGCACCTCATCTTCCGATTAGGCACTTTACAGCCTTCCGGACTCAATATCGAGTTCAACAATTTCAGAACATAACCTCGGCCCCTATTACATTTTTACTTACATTTTTTATCCACACCTTTGTTTTGGCCTTTCTCCCCCCCCCCCCCTTTTTTTTTCTCTCTTCCACATGGCAGCTGTCTCTCACTCTGCCAGCGCATTTCACACCTAATCTAGAGCCATCTTTTGTCTCCACTAGTCGTATCACCATATTGTCTCGTTTTGAATACCTCTTAATGTCTCTTCTTCTCTTTTGTTCTCTCCCAGCCTGGCCTCTTAATCTATTTCATTTCCTGTGCTTCTTTAGTCTTGACAAAGGGTTTTCACCCGAAACGTTGACTCTATTTTCTCTCCACGGATGTTGCCTGGCCTGCTGAGTTTTTCCAGCATTTTCTGTTGTTATTACAGACTGGCTGCTGTGCACAACATGACTCAGGGAGCGTTGGTTGCTGCACGGCCAATGAGGCGACCATTGGGAAGGGATGTGAGCAAAAGTTAGTGGCGGTCGAGCCTGTAATTGAAGATGAGGGGGCTGCTTCATGCAGAGCATAAGTCAAAGTAATTTATATAAAATTAGGTAATCTCTATGCCCAGTCACCGTAGGCACATTGCATCTTCTCCAGTACTCCTGTTTCTAAAATATAACTTGAAATATTCCCAGGGAAGTCATACAGAATGCATATTACATGACAACTACTTGGACTGAACTGCGCTATCAAATAAATTAAAGTGGGACAGAGCCAGTTAATTTCTGTACTGAAACCTATAGTGCATTTGTCGATTTTTTTTTAACACCGTTAAGGGACATGTTATTCCTAATACGTTTTGCTCTTAAATTAATAAGAACATATAATTCAAAGAGAATATTGTACGTTTAATAGAATGTGACAGGCAGTCATCCAACGCTCGGTTTAATTAATTCTAGTCAGCTGCCAACTGTGCAGCCAGAATATCAGCGCTCACCATTATTAAGGAGTAAATTGGATAGCAACCTCCGGCCTCCGCACATGCAGAGTTAAACGCGGAAATCAGGAAGTTGCTGTCCGAGTTGCCCTGCTCCTCCACCAGCTGCGTTACACCAGTACCTCGCTGATAGATTCGGCATTAAAATACACGAAGGGCATGAAGTTGGGGTACTTACATGATAGATACCCACTAAACACGCCAGAAAAAGAGAGGACTTGACCAATTGTGTGTAGGTGAATTTTTAATGGTGCCTTAAGCCTTAATTACTGCCAAACAAACTCTCTGGCACTGAAAATTTACTTTTACAAGTGTGGAGTTTCATTCCTGCAGATTTTAATTATTGTTGGAGACTTTAAAAAAAGTTAAAATATTAAAATCGGGGGATCAGACTCCACCTGGGATCGGGGATCAGACTCCACCTGGGTTCAGGGATTGGATCCCCCCACCCTGAGATTGGAGATCAGACACCGCCCTCCCCCCCGGATCGGGGATCGGATCCCCCCCAGATCAGGGATCGGGCCTCCTCCCAGGATTGGGTCCCTTCCTGGGATCGGGGGTCGGACCCCCTCCAGGGATCGGGGATCAGACCCCCTCCCGGTATCAGGAACCCCTCCCCCCGTGCTCCCACTAACTCAGCTGCAGGCTCCCTACCTGCTCCTGGGAATGTGGCTTCCTCCGGAGTGTTCCCCACCAGACAGGGTTGGCCAAGCCTGTCAGCCAAGCTGGATCCCGGTTGGGGGAAGCTGCTTGAAAAAAAAACGACACACGCTGTGACGTTAAAACTGAGCAGCGCGCGGGGAAACCTGAACACCCGACCAAAACTCCTCCCCCTACTCACAAAACCCGCCCCAGTAAATATCGGGGCCAGCGTGTCTCAGTAAGTGTTCTTCAATCTGATTGGTTGAGGAGACCCGGCATTGCTTGTCCTGCTCACACACACCACAGATCCCCTGTAGAGGGTGGCATGATGTTGCAGCTCTCCAATAACTGCAAGTCGCAGTGTAAAAGCCCACAGAAAGTGGGTGGGAAAGTGTAAGTGCAATGAATGGTGAGCGCCGTTCCTTCGCCGCTGACCGCAAAATCCGGCTATAATGTATCATCCACAATGCAGGAAATCCAACAATGAACTAGAGCCATTTTGATCCCTGGGATGAGAGGGTTGTCCTATGATGACAGATTGTGTAGAATGGGCAGATACTCTCTGGAGTTTAGAAGAATGAGAGGTGATCTCATTGAAACATATAAGATTGTGAGGGGGATTGACAGGGTAGATGCTGAGAGACTGCTGCCACTGGCTGGAGTGTCTAGAACTGGGGTATAGTTTCAGGATAAGGGGTCGGCCATTTACGACTGAGATGAGGAGGAATTTCTTCACTTTAGAGGGTTGTGAATCTTTGGAATTCTCTACCCTAGAGGGCGGTGGATACTGAAATTGATCTATCTCAGCCTCAGTATATTCAAGACTGAGCTAGATAAATTTGGGGGCTCTGGGGGAATCAAGGGATATAGAGATAGGACAGGGGTGTGGAGTTGAGGTCGAAGATCAGCCATGATCTTGTTGAATGGTGGAGCAGGCTCGAGGGGCTGTGTGGCCGACTCCTGGTCCTAATCCTTCTCTTCTTATTTTTTCAGGGTTAAAAGAATTTTTTTTATCTTACTGACTAAGCTTTTAAATGCAGGCTATAGGCATTACTTATTCAATAGTTAAAGATTTAATTAAAAATTCTGTTCAGAGTTGTGTAATATGCATAAGGTGAATTTATATTAGTACTGGATCTGCCCTGGTAATGGTGAATTTAGCACTGTTCTACACTAAAAAGACTTGCAATTCTGTTCACTTCCCCTTACTTTTGTTAAGTTTCCTTATCAGGCAACCTTTTAATTTTCTCTTGAGAAGTAACAATGATAGTGCAGGTTATAGATTACTTGCAGCTGGTGAGGATGGAATGAAAAAGTGGAAAATGAAAAAAAATGTTCATTATAAATAAGTCATGATTAAAATATTGATCAGTATGCAGATGGTAAGAAAGAAAGTAAGACTTGCATTTATATAGCACCTTCCACAACCACTGGACATCTCAAAGCACTTTACAGCCAATGAAGTACTGTGACTGTTGTAATGTGGGAAATGCGGCAGCCAATTTGTGCACAGCAAGCTCCCACAAACAGCAATGTGATAATGACCAGATAATCTGTTTTTTTGGTTGAGGGGTAAATATTGGCCTGGACACCGGGGAAAACTCCTCTGCTCTTCTTCGAAATAGTGCCACGGGATCTTTTACGTCCACCTGAGAGAGGAGACAGGGCCACGGTTTAACGTCTCATCTGAAAGACGGCACCTCCGACACTGCAGCACTCCCTCAGCACTGCGCTGGAGTGTCGGCCTAGATTTATGTGCTCAAGTCCCTGGAGTAGGACTTGAACCCACAACCTTCTGACCTCAGAGGCAAGTGCGGGTGCCACCTTGCCAGGAGGCGGGTAGCCGTCCCGTGCCGGGTCCCGTCTCCTTGGAGGCGGGAAGGAGATTAGTGCCACTTATCTGCCTGTTAACAGGTAGTTAACAGGCAGATAAGAGGATTATCCCCATTTTACCCACGCAAGTGCAGGCTTCCCGAAGGCTCCAAGCCCCACCAGGGTCACTGGGGCGAGCAGAGGGTCTGCGGGGGTCGGGGGGGGTCCAAAAGTGTGCTGTGGAGGTAGGTGATGCATGCAAGTGTGGAGAGGTGAGTATGTGAGTTAAGTGGAAAGTCTTAGAAAAAGTGTACTTGCCTTTGTTTCTTCCTGCAGGCTTCAATCGTTGGGTATGCTGAGAGTCTCACACCTCCGCAGCAGAGATGACAGATGTCCATTGCATTCTCCAATTCAACAACCATCTAATTTCTGCAAAAGAAAGAGGTTTGATGAGGTCTTGAATTCAAGAACTCATTAAATATATTTGTGGAAAGTCAAATTTTTCCATTAATATGACAATACTTTTAATATAAAATAATTTTTTTTTAGAAGTTTGTTTATAATATTTCAGCTTCTCCCTTAAACCCATGTGTATGTCCAATTCCTTATTTCGCTCTCTGTAAAATTTATTAAAAAAGTAAATTATAACCTGTGCATTTTATTTCCTGGTTTGCTGTCTGTGAGAATCCTTCAATGTGATCGGCTGCTTAGCCTGCTTGATGACAGCACTGTTGCTGGATGCTGGAGATTCTCTTGGTTTGGCACCAGATTCAAACAAAGGTCGGGGGGAGCTGAAATTCATGCCACAGAGATCGCGAGATCTTTGTGGGCCGCTTTCTTAGAGGTCAGTGGCGAGCGCCGTCGCTTCACCGCTGACTGCAAATTTTGGGCCCCTATTTTAAACAAGAAAGCCAGTAATGTGGCCAAATATTCAGAATACACTATCTCGCTAAAAAAAATTTTGCAACAAACACGTGCTAAAATATGAATTTTTCACTCATTTTGCAGCTTTTACTCCTGTCTCTCTATGGTTTCCCCCATTCCTGAGGTTTCGTGTCCCTACTAATTGATATGCTGGAGATATCCCAGCAATTCTATGGTCTCCGCAGGGAAGTTAATACATTTCTGCCCATGGGGAATAACATCTAGCTGGGAACAATAGTCCATTCTCCTCATGCACTCAATAGAATATGTATTAAGGGAGGGTGCCTTTTGTATTCAGAGTAGAACTCTTTGCTTTCACATCATCGTAACCGTCCTCCTACCTCAAGAATCAGATGGGAAACAGGACATTTTTAGTAGAAACTAAAACAGTTTATAGCAACACTTAAAAAAAAAATCAAGTTCTTCGCTTGGCATCTAGAATAGGCGACATGCCATGGCTCCAACAACTCACTGATGCACAATACACCACAAATAAACTTGATATCTTGACTGCACACAGCTAACTATTGTAAAACCATATATTGCAAGTATGCCGTTCACATCTTTAACCAAAGAACCACACTGGAATTCATTGAAATGCAATTAAAGGTTTGATTTTAATGCCCGATTAATGCATATTTACAGAAATCTACACATAACTTAATATTTCAGCCCTACATACGGTCAGGCCTGAGGCACAAAGTCCAAGACTATGGCCTTTGGCCACGTTCTCTTAGCCCCCCCCGCCCCCCCAAGAGTTGAATGGCTCCATGGAACGCAGTCACGAGGATCAGACGGGAGAGGTTGTTACAAATTTAGCTCACTCTTGTCGCTTCCCAGGAGATTCAACGTGCAGACCAAAAGCAGCCCCTGCCAAATTTGGAAATCAAGAATTACCAGAAGGGGAAATGCGGCTTGACTTTGTGCCTGAACCTCACACTTTATCACCACAACAGAACATTGGAAGCAAAACTTTGCTTCCCACCCCCCATTACTATCACAAAATGGGGAGTCATTTCCTGAGGCATTTGTCCTTGAAACAATGACGTAAGGCAGATTAGACTCAACCGATTAAGCAATTCCATTCGATTTAGCAGAGTTTATCCAAAAGGTTTACCAATTTTAAGATTTTAAAGGTTTGCCCCTTCTCCAATTTTAAGATTTTAAAGGTTTGCCCCTTCTCCAATATTAACTTGAAAGTACTTCTCATGTCTGCACAACTCTGCTTTCAATAAGCAACGAGGAAAGATGCTTCCACCCTCCTGGAAAATGTAGCCAACTTTCCCAATGAAGACAACAATTCATAAAACACAATGGCCCAGAAATTCGGGTCTCCACGGGTGAGTACGCACGGGGTACTCACCCGTAGGCCCAATGGAAGTGCCGGTTTCCTGCATGCACTGCGCATGCGTGGGAAACCGGCACTTCCTTTCCCCTGAACGAAGGGGTTCAGAGGTCGAACACGTGTGCAGGAGAGGCTGCGCGTGTGCATCGAACTTACGTTTTTTTTGCAGGTTTTCCCGGGAGGGTAAGTCTCCAGAAGTTACACATATAAAAAGCAGTCGCAAGGCCTGCTTTTTACAAGGTAAGTGGTGAATTAATTAAAATTAAAATATTTTTTCCACAGGTTTATTATTTTTAAATACTTTAAAGAAAGGTACGTTTATTTTTAGCCCTGTTAGAAAATAAAATTATTTTTTTCAAAAATTTAAATTATTGTTTAAAACAGTTATTTCATGTAATTTATAGTTTATTTAAAAAATGTGATTTTTAAAAAATTTATTTGAAGATTTAGTGATGCTTTGGGGCTTATAGTATTTATAAGTTTGACAGCCCTTCCTGTCAAACTGATGAATGAAGCATTCCCTGCTACCATTGGCTTTCCATGGCCCACGTGATCCCAGGGGACGCATCGAACTAACTGCGCCCCTGGGATATGCAAGCACTGCGTGCCGGCAGTTGGAGGAGACTCAGGATCGGAATTCCACGGGGCCCTACAGCTCAACGGCCGGTGCGCTAGGTAAGTGCAGGTCGGGGGCTTACACCCGCGGGAAGCCCCCGACCCGAATTTCTGGGCCATTATAAAAAGGATATATAGATATAATTGGCAAATGAAGTTCAACACAGATAAATGTGAGGTATTACATTTTGGTAGGAAGAATAGGGAGGTCACTGATTATTTGGAGGGTGCGAGTCTAGATGGGGTAGAGGAACAAAGGGATCTCGGAGTACAAATACACAAATCACTAAAAGTTGCGACATAGGTTAGCAAGGCCATAAAAAAGCAAACCAAGCTCTAGTGTTTATTTCTAGAGGGATAGAATTGAAAAGTAGGGAAGTTATGCTAAACCTGTATCGAACCCTGGTTAGACCACACTTAGAGTACTGTGTACAGTTCTGGCCGCCATATTATAAAAAGGATATAGAGGCACTGGAGAGGGTGCAGAGAAGATTTACAAGGATGATACCAGAAATGCGAAGATATGCCTATCAGGAAAGGATGAACAAGCTGGGTCTCTTTTCTCTTGAAAAAAGGCAGAGGGGTGGCCTAATAGAGGTCTTTAAAATTATGAAAGGTTTTGATAGAGTGGATACAGAGAGAGTGTTTCCACTTGTGGGGAAGAGCATAACTAGAGTCCACCAATATAAGATAGTCACCAAGAAATCCAATAGGGAATTCAGAAGAAACTTCTTTACCCAGAGAGTGGTGAGAATGTGGAACTCGCTGCCACAGGGAGTGGTTGAAGCGAATAGTATAGATGCATTTAAGGGGAAGCTGGACAAGCATATAAGGAAGAAGGGAATGGAGGGTGATGCTGATGGATTAAGATGAGGAAAGACGGGAGGAGGCTCGAGTGGAGCATAAACGGCGGCATGAACTGGTTGGGCCGAATGGCCTGTTTCTGTGCCCTATATCCGATGTAATCCTATGTAAAACAATACCTTCTTGTCTTGAAGACATGAAAAAGCATATAACTCCTGCTCTGAAATCATCAGTACCTGCCCACAGAGCAAGTGAGCAATAAAACTTCAAATGAGAATCTCCTACCTTTTATCCTATTAGTATTGGAAGCAAAGGGGGGGGGGTAAGACTGCTTCATTTCAATGGAGCCTTCAGTTCTCTCCAGATTAATGACATTGATGTGCTTTCTTCTAGAATCATTTGTTTTGGTTTTGCTATTTTATTATCGAGGTTGAATAAATGCTGATCTATTGTGCCAGACCATCTGGATCATGGGAGTGGTTTAGAATTCATGTTTCCCCCAAATGACTCAACACAACATCTTGCATTTATACAGCGCATTTAATGTAGTAAAAGGTCCCACGGCGCTTCACAGGAGCATTACCAGACAAAATTTGACACCGAGCCACATAAGGAGAAAATAGGGATAAATCCCCAGGGCCTGATAATCTACATCCCAGGGTACTTAAGGAAGTGGCCCTAGAAATAGTAGATGCATTACTGGTCATCTTCCAGAACTCGATAGACTCTGGAACAGTACCCATGGATTGGAGGGTAACTAATGTTACCCCACTATTCAAAAAAGGTGGTCGAGAAAAAGCGGGGAATTATAGACCGGTAAGCCTGACATCGGTAGTGGGGAAAATGCTAGAGTCCATTATAAAAGATGTAATAGCAGAGCACTTGGAAAGCAGTGACAGGATCGGACAAAGTCAACATGGATTTACAAAAGGTAAATCATGCTTGACTAATCTACTGGAATTTTTTGAGGATGTAACTGGTAAAATCAATAAGGGAGAACCAGTGGATGTGGTGTATTTGGACTTTCAGAAGGCATTCGATAAGGTCCCGCATAAGAGGCTAGCGTGCAGAATTAAGGCACATGGGATTGGGGGCAAGGTATTGACTTGGATAGAGAACTGGTTGGCGGACAGAAAGCAAAGAGTTGGAATAAACGGGTCGTTTTCCGAGTGGCAGGCAGTGACTAGTGGGGTACCGCAAGGATCAGTCCTAGGACCCCAGTTGTTCACAATATATATTAATGATCTGGACGAGGGAATTGGATGTAATATCTCCAAATTTGCAGACGACACAAAGCTGGGTGGGAGGGTATGCTGTGAGGAGGATGTCATGAAACTCCAGTACGATTTGGACAGGTTGGGTGATTGGGCAGAAACATGGCAAATGCACTATAATGTGGATAAATGTGAGGTTATCCACTTTGGTGGCAAAAACAGGAAGGCAGATTATTATTTCAGTGGCAATAGATTGGGAGAAGGGGAAGTGCAAAGAGACCTAGGTATTCTTGTGCACCAGTCGCTGAAGGTAAGCATGCAGGTGCAGCAGGCGGTTAAGAAGGCAAATGGTATGTTGGCCTTCGTAGCAAGAGGGTTCGAGTACAAGAACAAGGATGTCTTGCTGCAGTTGTACAGGGCCTTGGTGAGACCGCACCTTGAGTATTGTGTGCAGTTTTGGTCACCTTACCTGAGGAAGGACGTTCTTGCCATGGAGGGAGTGCAGCGAAGATTCACCAGGCTGATACCTGGGATGGCAGGAATGACGTACGAGGAGAGATTGTGTCAATTGGGCTTATACTCACTGGAGTTTAGAAGATTGAGAGGGGATCTCATCGAAACCTATAAAATTCTGTCAGGTCTGGACAGACTAGATGCAGAAAGGATGTTTCTGATGGCCGGGGAGTCCAGAACCAGGGGTCATAGTCTAAGGATAAGGGGTAAGCCATTTAGGACTGAAATGAGGAGGAATTTCTTCACCCAGAGAGTGGTGAACCTGTGGAATTCTCTGCCACAGAGGGCGGTGGAGGCCAATTCATTAAATATATTCAAGAAAGAGTTGGACATATTTCTTGAGGCTAAAGGGATCAAGGGATATGGGGAGAAGGCAGGGACAGGGTACTGAATTTGGATGATCAGCCATGATCTCATTGAATGGCGGAGCAGGATCGAAGGGCCGAATGGCCTACTCCTGCTCCTATCTTCTATGTATCTATGTATGTAGGTGACCAAATGCTTGGTCGAAGAGGTAGGTTTTAAGGAGCGAATTAAAGGAGGAGAGGTAGAGAGGCGGTGTGGTTTAGGGAGGGAATTCCAGAGCTCAGGGCCCAGGCAGCTGAAGGCACGACCGCCAATGGTGGAACGATTAAAATAGCAATGTGCAAGAGTCCAGAATTGGAGGAGTGCAGAGATCGCGGATATCTTATCTAGAATGCAGCCGAGTTAAGCTCAGTTTGTCTGTGGCCAATTTGTTGGCCATTGTATGTTGCTATCTAAGAACTCTGATTTACAACCCCCGACAAATCTTCCCACCCTCAGATTTCTTCCTTGCTTTCTTTTTGACTTGACAACTCAGCCAACGAGGACACCGAGTCCTCACCTTGGGACATCAGAAAAGGTTCACCTTGCATACTGAAATGAGTTTGGCTCCATTTTCACTGCCTGCGATGTTGGAGATGCTACTCATGCATACTTAACTGCACGGATTGGAGCATTAGCCATTTGTCTCCCACTGCCACTTCTGATTGAACAGAGTTGACAAGGTAGTCAGCTGCTTTCAATCATCATTAAAATGTAAATGGTAGTGAAGTGGGGGGGGGGGCACCAGGTTTTGTTCTTTAACTTTAAAATTGTCAAAGTCTGGAGGTGACAAAGATGTCGATTAAGGGTTTTAGCAGCGGTTGAGCTGAGGTAGGGCAGAGACAGGCAATGTTGCAAAGTGGGCTGGGAAATAAATAGGGGCTTAAAGTACAGCTCATTTTTAAACAAGATTGCTCACAGTCTAATCGAGTGGCCAGCGAAGGATGTTTGTGGTGGGGGGGCTGAAAACGATGGCTTCAGTCACGACGAATTAAATTGAAGCTGCTCATACTTGTTAAATTACGTCTTCTATCCCCTCAATCTGGCTGGCTTCTCATACAGGTCACAGCTGTCAGGATGCTTTCAAATCTTTAAGCATCTTTCCCAAACTAATACTCCGCAAGAACACAGGTCCATTCTATATTTTCACTTGGAAGAGCAATAAGCCTTTTCCATATTCATTACTGATGGACTGTGACACAGTGCCTTTTACCCTGGTATTATCTTAAAGCAACTGAATGTAACTTTCATGAGGATTCACTAAAGTTCTTTAAGATGCAGGAAACAACCAGTCAGCTGGAATTAATTTTTTATCAATCAAGCCTTGTCTCATCAGTTGCAACTAACAAGCTCGATTTGGCAGCCAGATAAGTACATGAGGGAGAAAGGAATAGAAGAATATGCTGGTAGGGTGAGGTGAAGAGGGGTGGGAGGAGGCTGGTGTGGAGCATAAACGCCGGCATGGACCAGATGGGCCGAATGGCCTGTTTCCATGCTGTAAATTCTAATGGCCCAGAAATTTGTGTCGGGGGCTTCCTGCGGGTGCAAGCCCCCGACCTACACTTACCTAGCGCGCCGGCAGTTGAGGCCTGGGCCTGCGTGGATTTCCTCTCTGTGGCCCGGTCCAGCTCCCGGCGCCCTGTGCTTGCGTGATCCAGCGGCGTAGTTAGTGCGATGCGTCCGCTGGGATCACGTGAGCCATGGGCAACCAATCGGAGGAGGGAAAATCCCATTCATGAGATTGACAGAAAGAACTGTCAAACTTATGAAAACTCCGGCCCCCAAAACAGTATTTACCCTTCAAATAAATATTTTAAAAAATCACACTGTTTAAATAAACTATAAATAACATTAAATAACTATTTTAAACAATAATTTAAATTTTTGAAAAAAATAATTTTATAAAAAAACGGGGCTAAAAATACACTTACCTTAATTTAAAGTATTTAAAAATAATAAACCTGTGGAAAAAAATTCTCATTTTAATTAATTGACCACTTACCTTTTAAATTGAAGTCCTTACGCCTGGTTTTTAAATGTGTAAAATGTAGAGGCCTTCACGCACGGAAAAACCTGTAAAAAAAAAAGGAAGTTCAAAGCGCACGCGCAGACTCCCGCGCGCACGCATTCGACCTCTGAACCCCTTCGTTCAGAGGATCGGAAATGCCGGTTTCCCGCGCATGCATAGTGCATGCAAGAAACCGGCACTTCCATCGGGTCCACGCGTGAGTACTCCGTGCTTACTCACACGTTGGGACCCGAATTTCTGGGCCATTGAATATCTGTATTTTACATAAACTTCAGTTTTCCTGCATTTTGCCTATTTATCCGACACCGGGACTGGCAGCACAGAAATTAAGACCTGTGACATTGACATACAACACCCTACCATGTTTGTATGCAATTACTTAGTCTACCATTTGAGTGGAGGCATTGAAACTAAATAATTTAACTCCTCTGTGACAATAGTGTAAAAAGAACTTTCATCCAATTGTATTAAACATTCTTATGCTAATATCTAATATTGTATGGTGTAATTTTTAGAATATTATCTTTCACTTACTCATTCTTCAATGAGACTTTAATCAGACAACTCACCCATTGCTTGTGCTGTGTACCAAAATGATGCCACTCTTGGGAAGCTATCAAGCTGTGCGATATTAAAATAAATAGCGTCAATACATTTGTTAACATATTAGGCAAAGCAATGTCATATGAACGCATCACCAGGTTCCACCCATATATTTCCTTCTGAATGACTGAAGAACTGGGCTGCTGAGCTGAGCTTTGGGAAGACCTGGCGCAGAGAGATCCTCTATAGAATGGTACAAACGTGAGGCTCAATTTTGCGCCACCATTGGAAAAGAAAATTGGGCAATGTGTATAACTGGCTGACAATCCATTATCATCCATTTACCCCAGTGTAAGAAAAATATAACATAAAAATGCTTCCACTTATCTGGTTGCTGTTGAAATTAAACTATCCAACCCTTATATCTCTTACGTTTAGTGTCTCTGTCCTTTTTCAGAGCAATCACATTGGCTATCAGCTGTGGCTCAGTGGGTAGCACTCTCGCACTCAGAGTCAGAAGGTCGTGTTCACAGTCCCACTCCCAGAGACTTGAGCTTAAAAATCTAGGCTGACACTCCAGTGCAGTACCGAGGGAGCACTGCACTGTCGGAGGTGCCGTCTTTCTGAAGTCTCTCAGGTGGATGTAAAAGATTCAACTGTACGGAGAAGAACAGGGGATTTATTCCTGGTGTCCTGGCCAATATTTATCCCTCAATCAACATCACAAAAACAGGTTATCTGGCCATTATCACATTGCTGTGTGCGGGACCTTGCTGAGCACAAATTGGTTACCGCATTTCCTACATTATAACAGTGACTCCACTTAAAAAGTACTTCATTGGCTGTAAAGCGCTTTGAGATGTTGTGAAAGGCACTGTAGAAATGCAAGTCTTTCTTGCATTTTTTTCTTTTTAGTCCTTTGTGCCATCCCTGAAAAGCAATCTGACTGGGTTTCTCGTGTCCCTCTAGCTATAGTAAAACTCTTGTAGGGAATACTTCATTTTGTGTCTTTGCTCTGAGCCAATCCCTTAGGATTCTAGGAAATTGGCACTTGTTTCAACAGGTAAACTAATTTCCCTGTGGAGTGACAGCATCCCACACAGGTACCATGCAAACGGGCCGTGAATCCACAATGGCATTTATGTCAGCTCACTAATTTAGGGAACTTGACACCAAACAGAAATATGTGTGATGAGGTCAAGAGGCAGTTTTCAGTCAATTTGGATATTGTCTTAGAGGAGCTTCTGGCAATAACAAGGTATTAGAAAAAAAACATCCCCACACAATATCAATTGACAGTGTTGATAAATATGTCATTATAATCAAGCTGAGTGCAAACTACAGGCATGTTTTTTTTAAAGTTGGAGCCAACAGTTGAAAAATTGTCAGCAATTTTAGAGTTTAGAGTTTGGATTATGCTTTGGAAAGTCCAAGACTTTAGGGCCAGAAATTGCAGGGAAGTCGAGCAGGTAGGATGGCACATTAACATTGCACGCCATTATTATTGCATTAAAAATCCAGCAATTAGCAGAGTAAAAGAGATGCGCCCTGGGTTCCGATCCTCCGCCAATTGTTGGACAATTTTCAGCTCTCCGTCATTTGCCTTGGCAAAGGCGATAAAATAATTATCGGGAGACCATTCAAGGGCTCAGCCATGCCCCTGCCAAGAATGGCCTGCACCATCGCCTCCAAGGGGGTGAGGTGATGCTAGGAATGGTAGATGTGCCTCGTCGTTGGTGCGGATTGTTGATAGGTGAGTGATTGGGGGTCGTGCATTGAGCAGTTTGTGAGGCTAATGGTGCAGTTGGTAGGTGACAGCTTTTGAAGATGCACTCACTGACCTTGACCAGTGGTTTGAGGTCATGAAGCTTCTTTGCGCACTGGAGCCAAGTGGTGGGGGCGACACTACAGGCCTTCGTGATGTACTCCCACATTGTTCTTTCTGGAGGGCCTCCTGGCCCCTGTGGGTAGAGGGCTGCTCTTGCAGTGTTGACCCCCTGCACAAAGCTGGAGTGCTGTGTGCGAGACCCTGGGTGCCCCTTCCCTGGCTTGCTGAACCATTTGTGTTAGTGCTGAGGCAGTTTTCCCATTTGTTCAGTTTAGGAAGGTAATTCAGCTTTAAGAGCTGAATAATCACATTTGGAACTTCTTTTAAATATTGAATATTTGTAAAAAGACAGAAAGGGCTGAAAAATGCATTGAATCAGTGCATTTTATTTTGTCTTACTTCAATGTGCATGGCCCCTTTAAATTTCAGACCTCCTCACTGCCCACGATGCATTGCGAGCTTCACAGCCTCGCGCGCAGACACTCGGGGAAGCAGCAACGCCGCACCAGGACTACAAATTGGTCCCAGGTCCCTCATGCAATGCCTTCAGGATGGCTTTGCGCCTAAGGTTAGCGCTGCCTACCTCCATGCCTCCCCACACCAATTTAGGTCGGTTAGCCGGGCGGCCGTTAATGGCAGTTGGCGGTGACACCGACTGCTTTGCTGGTGATCACCGATTTTTCCCCCTGGGTCTTTGAAAGAAAGCAAAGAAAGAAAGATTGGCATTTATATAGCGCCTTTCACGACCTCAGGACATCCCAAAGTACTTTACAGTATGCTTTGAAGTGTAGTCACTGTTGTAATGGAGGAAACGCGGCAGCCAATTTATGCACAGCAAGCTCCCACAACCAGCAATGTGATGATGACCAGATCAACTGTTTGAGGTGTCGATTGAGGGATCAATATTGGCCAGGATACTGGGGGAACTCCTTTGCTCTACTTTGAATAGCGCTGTGGGATCTTTCATGTCCACCTGAGAGGCCAGACGGAGGCCTTGGTTTAACGTTTAATCCGAAAGATGCTCACTGATGTCCGATGCTCACAAAAGAAACCTAAGGAAAAAAGAACTTGCATTTATAGAGCGTCTTTCACATCCCCTGGATATCCTAAATTTCCTCACAGCCAATGACTGTCTTTTGAAATGTAGCCACTGTTATAATGTAGGCAAATGTAGGCAGCAAATTTCCACACAACCAGACCCCACAAAGAGCAATGAGACTGAAGGATTTTGGTCTTTTCAATATAGACTTTTAGTATTGCTTTTAAGCGAGGCTAAAGGAATGGAATTGAAGCTATTGATTAGCAGGTTGAATATCTGGTGGAAGACCATGATGGGTTTAAAAATATCTGCAGCAAATGAAGGGTGACTCCTGATCAGTCAATACAATTAAATCAAATCAAATCAAATCAAATCAAATCAACTTTTATTGTCATTGTTAGTGTACAAGTGCAGTACAACGAAATGTAGGCTTGCGGCTCCCGAGAGTGTACATTTGGATTAAGACATTTAAACATTCAACATACATTTGGCTTGTAGTATATTAACATAAACATAACCATAATAAAGTGCATTGGCAGATGTGCAGGCTTTAGAGTTTATTTGTGGAGTTCAGTAGGATGACAGCCCTGGGAAAGAAGCTGTTCCTAAATCTGGTCGTACGGGTGCGAATGCATCTGTAGCGTCTCCCAGATGGCAGGAGGGCAAACAGACTGTGGCTGGGGTGGGTAGGGTCTTTGATGATGGACCGTGACCTCCGTAGACAGCGTTTCTGGTATATGTGCTCTATGGTCGGTAGCCTAAATAAGACTAAATCACAGGTAGAGGAGTCTGGGCTCGAAATCCTACCGAGAAACTGATCGTTTGTTTGGAAACACCATTGGAGCAAAGTACTATGGGAATTTGACCAAAATCAGAAGGCATGCTGGACTATTGTTCAACCTGACCAAATTTGAACGGTATCATGGGCTTGTTAGTGCTTCAAACTGCTTTGGGAAAGGCTGTCTGTTTAGTCTGTAGGCAAAGACAAGGGACAGATAAGTAGAGAATAACAAAGGGCTGTTTCTTTGCTGGACTGCGAGAGACCGTCGTAAACACCAGCCTGTTCTGCCCGGCCACAAACTGGAAGAATGGAAAACACGTCCAACTGTGGCGCTCGCAAGCCTGAAGGAGAAAAAATATTTAAAACACTCAGCTGACAATGATTTAACAGGCTGATACCTGGGATGGCAGGAATGACGTACGAGGAGAGATTGTGTCGATTGGGCTTATACTCACTGGAGTTTAGAAGATTGAGAGGGGATCTCATCGAAACCTATAAAATTCTGACAGGCCTGGACAGACTAGATGCTGGAAGGATGTTCCCGATGGTCGGGGAGTCCAGAACCAGGGGTTATAGTCTAAGGATAAGGGGTAGGACATTTAGGACTGAAATGAGGAGGAATTTCTTCACCCGGAGAGTGGTGAACCTGTGGAATTCTCTGCCACAGAGGGCGGTGGAGGCCAGTTCATTAAATATATTCAAGAAAGAGTTGGATATATTTCTTAAGGCTAAAGGGATCAAGGGATATGGGGAGAAGGCAGGGACAGGGTACTGAATTTGGATGATCAGCCATGATCTCATTGAATGGCGGAGCAGGCTCGAAGGGCCGAATGGCCTACTCCTGCTCCTATCTTCTATGTTTCTATGTTTCTAACTATGCGTGATATTTGTACAGGATGGTGTAGGAGAGGAACTTTCTTATCTCCCAAGAAAAGGGGACTTGATCACCCCTTCGTTCCTGAGTTGCACTCGCTAGAATAGTTGTATGAGAAACTACTTCTTTCTGGTAAAATCTGTCACGGCTTGAATGGCAAATAAAATTCTTTAGAGGTAGAAAATAATGACAGAGTCTCATCTGATCGTTAACCTTCCAAATCGTAAACTAGATTAAAGAGAGGGATGTCCTTACAAGATACATGACCAGATAATCCGTATTAGTGGTTGACTGAGGTATAAAATGTTGGCCAGGACACCGGGGAGAACTCTCCTACTCTTTCTCGAATAGCGCAATGGGATCTTTCACATCCATCTGAGCAGGGAGCTAGGGCCTCGGTTTAAGTCTCATCCGAAAGGTGGCATCTCCGACGGTGCAGCACTCCCTCATTACTGCGAGTGTCAACTTAGACCATGGGGCTTAAACCCAGAGCATTCTACCACTGAGGCAACACTGAAACATATCCTGCTGCACTAGATCTTTTTTTTTATATCAAAGTGGAAGAAGGGAACAAGCTTTTTTCACCAGAAAGCATTTCTGATGTTGTGCATTAACGAATCCACAATGGAATCAGTAGAACAAGGGTAGTCCCAAGTTCAATCCATGGTCTATGTCAAGTAAGTTGATTTCACTTAGTGAAGTTATATGGGTGATACAAATTCTCAAAAGGACGTATGAGGAGAGATTGGGTCGATTGGGCTTATACTCGCTGGAGTTTAGAAGAATGAGAGGGGATCTCATTGAAACTTATTAAATTCTGACAGGACTGGACAGGCTAGATGCTGGAAGGATGTTCCCGATGGCGGGGGAGTCCAGAACCAGGGGTCACAGTCTAAGGATAAGGGGTAAGCCATTTATGACTGAGATGAGGAGGAATTTCTTCACCCAGAGAGTGGTGAACCTGTGGAATTCTCTACCAAAGGAGGCAGTAGAGGCCAATTCATTAAATATATTCATGTTATGTATTGTGTGTTCTATTGTGTGTTCTCCTCCCACCTGTGGTGGCGCTGTCACAGGAGATAAATGGTTGGGTGTTCTCTGTTAAGTTTAGCTCTCTTTGTTTGGAACTTGCCAGAACTTCCTTTCCTTCCAATAAAGCACTTCATGTTTGAATCTCTGAGTTCTGAGTTGGATATATTTCTTAAGGCTAAAGGGATCAAGGGATATGGAGAGAAGGCAGGGACAGGGTACTGAATTTGGATGATCAGCCATGATCTCATTGAATGGCGGAGCAGGCTCGAGGGGCCGAATGGCCTACTCCTGCTCCTATCTTCTATGTTTCTATGTTTCAATGCCCTGGATTAGAGAGAGAGGAAAAATAACCTAGTCTCCTGTTCCTTATAGCTTTCCAGTGACCCCTGATGGATGTGCGTATGTGTGCACATTGGCTGAGGCCAGGCAAGTAGCCTCCGATCCTATTGCTTGATGCAAAAAATCCAGCGCTGTCTTTCAGCGTTCTGCAAGAATATCACTTCACAATTAATGCAACGCGGCTGCAGTTTTATCTGTTTTGTTGCTAACTAACAGCCGTCTCCCACTTCAAGCAAGGCTCGGGTTGAAGAAGCCCTTGAAAATCAAATGTGGAATCGACACGTTGCCCGAGGAGCAGCTGTCACCGAGGGCCATTCATCAAGGTCGGCAGCAGAATACCTTAACACTCACCTGCTCCCTATCTTGCACAAGTTACCATTTGAACCGCACACATGTAAAACAGAAGAAAGATTTCATTTCCAATAAACTGCCTGCATCTGGGGGCATTTTATTTCGCGCGACGTATAAATCCTAGACTGCTTCGGAACAACTGCGTGTCAACACATGCTCGTTGTAACTTGGCCAGTCCTTTGGAGATCTGGAGAAGCGGCATCTGTTCAGCATCTATCAGGTTCCTCCATTAATAACTCAAACCCCAGAGAATGTACCGCTACAGAATCAGTGAAGATAAATAAATACACAAAGTAATATCTTTCCTGAACAGTCAGCCCTTACAGTCTTTTACTGCAGACAAGCACAATGGACGCTGTATCTGTTTGTTCATTAACTTTCAGATTTTCATTGGACACAACCTGAAATAGATTAACACGCAAATGATGTGATTTGACAGTGCGGCTAACCTTGACAAACAGGCTGTCAAATGTGCCTCTGTTTTCCACGAGGCCCTTAAAGAAAGCTGTGAAGGGAAGAGCCACACATTTTAAATATAGCAGCATCTTTTCTTCCCTGATGCCTCGTTGATCTGTAGAAAGTCTGTAGATTTCCTTTGAATGGTTATCTCAGATGTTGACAGACTTAATTTTTTGTGAAAGCCCTGGACCGCTTTAGGATTAATAAACGCGTTAACGGATATTCACAGTAATTTGGCAAATCTTTTGGCGGTCTAGTGAAGGCGGCACCTGTTCCACATTTATCACCGTTTGTGATATTAATAAATCAGGCCCCAGAGGCTCCACAAATTAATGAAGTTAAATACAAAATAACGTTATTCACAAACTATTACTACCTCTATTATGCAAATTGCTATTCAGTTAGAAATATTGCTGGATTGGAAATGTAGAAAGTTTCAGTCTCACATTTGATAGCCACAGTTTAAAAAGTTTCAGACACTTTTCAGTTCGTTGATAACAAACAGATGTTGCTTTGAATGTAAAAATAATCTTATCACCTTGCTTATTTTCTTTAAGGAAAATTATCGGTGAATTTTGAACACACTGGAACTGTTTAGGTGGGAAAGAGCTGTACAATATTTTATGAAAGTAAAATATGTTCCCTCCATCACTCATTTAGATTCATTTTAACCCCCGAAAACAGGTGGGTTCGGGTCCGTTGGGAAGTTAAAATGTTTTAAATTTCAAACCCAAAGCCAATTCGTCCTAACTTGCCCACTTCCGATTTTAACGGAGGTGGGACGAGGAGCCGGTGACCAATCTGTTTTCAGGAGTGGGGTCGGTCGTTGAAATCTTTTAAGGAGGCTGCGTGCCTCCATTTTAACAAGGTTGCTATTTTTTAAACTCATGTCGGCCGGGTTTCCCTGGAAAAAAAATCAACCCAGGTTCTTGTTCCTTCTTGCTATCCAATGGCTCCGGATGGATGTGTGCATGTTGGATGAGGGCAGGATCTTGAAAGGCGAATAGCCTCTGACACATAAAGAATGGTTACTTGGGTGAGGTCCAGGAGGTGACCGGTACTTGTGGATCCAAACCCCAGCAGGTACCTTCAGAAGAGGAGTAGAGGAGAGGAACAAGGACAAGAGGAAGTGCCCACAGTGATGGAGCGAGAGAGGTAGGAGTGGACCTGCTGTGGGCACAGTTTTTGTTGCATACTTCAATTGTAACTCGATGGCTATCTGTTCCCGTTAGTAATACAAAGTATTATAAAGTATTTACAGCACAGAGACAGGCCATTACCTGTTTATGCTCCACACGAGCCTCCTCCCACCCCATCTCACCCCATCTCACCCCATCAGCATCTCCTCTTCCTTTCTCCCTCATGTGCTTATCTAGCTTCACCTAGAATGCATCTATACTATTCACCTCAACCACTCCCTGTGGTAGCTTGTTCCACATTCTAACCACTCACTGGGTAAAGAAGTTTCTCCTGAATGCCCTATTGTATTCATTAGTGACTGTCTTATATTTATGGCCCCAAGTTCTGGTCTCGCCTGCAAGTGGAAGCATCTTTTCTACGTCTGCCCTATCAAACCCTTTCATAATCTTAAAGACCTCAATCAGTCTTCTCTTTTCTACGGAAAAGAGCCCTGGCCTGTTCAATCTTTCCTGTTGGCATAACCTCTCAGTTCTGGTATCATTCTAGTAAATCCACCTCCGGTGCCTGTATATCCTTTTCATAATATGGAGAACAGAAATGTTCACAGTACTCAAAGTGTGGGCTAACCAAGGTTCTGTACAAGTTTAACTGAACAATTGGGATGGAAACAGAGGAAAATCAAAGTCTCTGGGCAGGATTTTCATTGGGCCGTGGAGGCGGGATTGGAGGCGTGTGGGGGGTTAAAATTCCAAAATCGGGGGCATGAACCCATCCCGCCCCCAACCCGCCTCCATGCCAGTTTCAAAGGAGGCGGGTACCCGACCTGTGTTTGGACCCGCCTTCCCGAGGCAGGAACGGGATTAGTGCCAATTAACTGCCTGTTAACAGGTAGTTAACAGGCAGTTTTTAGCCTAATCCCTATTTTTAATGTTGAAGTGTGGGATTCCCAATGGCTCCAAACCACGCCAAGTTAGAGGAGGCGGACCGTTGGGATGAAGGGCTTGGAGGGGTCAAGAGGTCCGGTGTTCAGGTGAGTGATGGGTGCATGAGTGCAAAGGTAAGTGTGTTTGGTGTGTGTAACGTGTTTAAAGAAGTTTTACATACATTTACTTACCTTTACAGCCTTCCTTCCTTCAGGTCTCGGGAGTCCCTCATCTCACCGGCACAGAAAGCAGAACGGCTGCGAGCTGTCAAAAATTGCAGCATTCAGCTTTCTGTTCTGGGGAGATCTCTAAATCATCCTGAGAGGAAGGAATTAACTTAGAATACAGATTGTCAGTGTTTGACAGCTTCAAAGAGCTGTGAAACGCTGATATTTCATCTGTCAAAAGGTCTTGACAGATGAAATATCAATCTGTGACATCACCTGTTGCTGGGTGGCCCTTAATTGGTCTGCTGAGCCTGCCGGGCAGACTCAACAAGGTCAATCAAGTCAAAATCGCGTGGGTTGGCTAGAACTCGATGGAGGCGGGACTACAACCCCGAAAGTTGTAGTCCCGCCTCCAACCTGACTCCTCAATGAAAATCCAGCCCTCTGTGTCCGGGTGAAGATACAGGGTGAGATTGTTTGAGACCCCAAGCCACTTGTAAGGTTTGTCACACAACAGGCACCTTATTGGAAAAAAGTATTTAATTGTCTGTAAAGCACTTTGGGATGTCCTGAGGTCATAAAAGGCGCAAGAAATATTGAAATAGATTTTCACCTTCACTGCATGGCCGAATGGATCGCTTGCCCTTTATAGAATGTGTTTGATTTTTACTGCATTGAATTCAATGGAATGAAAATTAGGCAGGTTCTAGAAAAGGCAGATGACGGGGGAATAGCTGCCTTGTTTGAACAGACGACCACATATTCAATCACAAGCACGTTAAAACAAACAGTTACTCATATGCTGCGATTATAATGACTTTCAGTTCTGCAGTGCCTGTCATTTTAATTAAGTCCTATGATCCCTGCCTGCTGTTCCCGAATGCAGCGATCACATGCAGGGACATAGGCAGCGACAGTAATCACTGACGGTAACTAAGTTATCATTCGCAGTTGTCCCGGGACAAAATTCAGGATGAAAGGCTGAACAGGCTGGGGCTCTTTTCTCCAGAAAAGAGAAGGCTGAGGGGTGACCTGATAGAGGTCTTTAAAATGATGAATGGGTTCGATAGGGTAGACGTAGAGAAGATGTTTCCACTTGTGGGGCAGACCAGAACCAGGCGCCATAAATATAAGATAGTCACTAATAAATCCAATAAGGAATTCAGGAGAAATGTCTTTACTCAGAGAATGGTGAGAATGTGGAACTCGCTACCACAGGGAGTAGTTGAGGCAAATAGTGTAGATGCATTTAAGGGGAAGCTAGATAAGTACATGAGGGAGAAAGGAATAGAAGGATATGCTGATAGGGTGAGATGAAGAGGGGTGGGAAGCGGCTTGTGTGGAGCACAAACACCGGCACGGACCAGATGGGCCGAATGGCCTGTTTCTGTGCTGTACATTCTATGTAATTCTATGCAATATGGGCATTTCATTGAGAATCCCGCTAGTTTTGTATTATTTGAGCAACAAAGAAGAGGAGGGATTTGAGACAGGCGAGTTTCACTGGGGTAATTCCAAGAGTCTGTGCTGCTTAAAGAACTCAGTCATGCGAATTGGAAATGCAGAAGGAGATGCTGATGGGGTGAGATGAAGAGGGGCGGGAGGAGGCTCGTGTGGAGCATAAACACCGGCACAGACCAGTTGGGCCAAATGGCCTGTTTCTGTGCTGTACATTCTATGTAATTCTATTTATAACTTAGATGGGGCATAACTGGAACAGCAATTAAAGAATGTACATGCATTAATTGAAAAGAAAGATGTATTTAAAATCTAGCACATTTTTTTCTGTCAAATGATTTGTTGTAATATGGTGTAATTATAGGATTAATTCTTTCAATACACCCTCGTGCATCCAGGCTGCCCATTAGTACAGATAAGCTTGAGCCTGTCAATACTCAAAGAACAAAGTAGATTCATGTTCCATGGTCCTTATTTTGAGAGCATGGTAACAAGAAGTCATGTACAGATGTTATCAGTGTTACATTCCCTCCTGGTGATTTACACAATGTGAGAAAAGGGAGAGGAGTGAAATGATTGGAAGCAAGGCTTCTGTAAAACTAATTAAAATCTGGCAATTCTTAGAGTCGATTCAGTGAGACTACTCTTGTGGCACGGAGTCTCATTCAATAGCAGCACGGTTCAAAGAAGTCAGCAGATCAGAGTCTCTGATATGATAAATCGTCAAGACTTAGTGGGTTTCTGTTTCGCATGGAAATATTATATAGAATCACGTAGAATTTTACAGCACAGAAACAGGCCATGCGGCTCAACCGGTCCATGCCGGTGTTTATGCTCCACACGAGCCTCCTTCCACCCCTACTTCAGCTCACCCCATCTACATGTAGAATCATCGCATAGTACAGCACAGAAGGAGGCCATTCAGCCCATCGAGTCTGCGCCAGCTCTTATATTACAGAAAAAGATGGGTTATCGCTCATGACAAACTTTTTTGACAACAGGAGTTCAGCGAAGATTCACCAGACTGATACCTGGGATGGCAGGAATGATGTATGAGGAGAGATTGGGTCGATTGGGCTTATATTCGCTGGAGTTTAGAAGAATGAGAGGGGATCTCATTGAAACTTATAAAATTCTAACAGGACTAGACAGACTAGATGCAGGAAGGATGTTCCCGATGGTCGGGGAGTCCAGAACCAGGGGTCACAGTCTAAGGATAATGGGTAAGCCATTTAGGACAGAAATGAGGAATTTCTTCACCCAGAGAGTGGTGAACCTGTGGAATTCTCTACCACAGAAGGCAGTAGAGGCCAATTCATTAAATATATTCAAGAATGAGTTGGATATATTTCTTAAGCCTAAAGGGATCAAGGGATATGGGGAGAAAGCAGGGACCGGGTACTGAATTTGGATGATCAGCCATGATCGCATTGAATGGCGCAGCAGGCTCGAGGGGCCGAATGGCCTACTCCTGCTCCTATCTTCTATGTTTCTATGTTTCGAAGAGCAATCCAGTTAGTCCCACTGCCCGGCTCCTTCTCCATATCCCAGCAATTATTTTCTCCTTCAAGTATTTATCCAATTCCCTTTTGAAGGCTACCATTGAATCTGTATCCACCACCCTATCAGGCAGCGCATTCCAGATCCTAACCACTCGTTGCGTATTTTATATAGAATATCCTTCTATTCCTTTTCTCTCATTATCTAGCTTTCCCTTAAATGTATCTATGCTATTCACCTCAACTACTCCCTGTGGTAGTGAGTTCCACATTCTCTCTGGGTAAAGAAGTTTCTCCTGAGTTCTCTGTTGGGATTATCAGTGACTAATTAGGAATAATTCTACGATCATGTGCTTCCAGCAGGGAGTTAGCTCACAGAGGGCACAACGCAGGGGATCACAGAAGCATTTCCCGTGATATTCTGCACACCTGCAATGCTCCCCCTGTGACACCGCTCCCCTTTGGTGGACTTGGCCCTGTTGCACCAAAGACCAGCCTGTTCATGCCAAGGAGTGCAACAAAGGTTCACCAGACTGAATCCTGGGATGAGGGGATGGTCCTATGAGGAGACGTTGAGTAGACTAGGCCTATGTTCTCTAGAGTTTCAAAGAATGAGAGGTGTTCTCATTGAAACATATATAATTCTTACAGGGCTTGACAGGGTAGATGCAGGGAGGATGTTTCCCCTGACTTGAGAGTCTAGAACTAGGGGTCATAGTCTCAGGATAAGCGGTTGGCCATTTAGGACTGAGAGGAGGAGGAATTTCTTCACTCAGAGGGTGGTGAATCTTTGGAATTCTCTACCCCAGAGGGCTGTGAATGCTGAGTCGTTGAGTATATTCAAGACAGAGATCAATAGATTTTTGGATATTAAGGGAATCAAGGGATATGGGGATAGTGCAGGAAAGTGGAGTTGAAGTAGAAGATCAGCCAAGATCTTATTGAATGGCGGAGCAGGCTCGAGGGGTCAAATGGCCGACCCCTGCTCCTATTTCTTATATTCTCATGATCTTATGTTCAATGATGCACACTTGCCAATCTTTACACTTCTGAACCTGGTGAGGGCATTGTTACGAGTCCCTGCTTCCATGCACTGGAAATTTGGGGTATCACAGGCTATGGTTTTGACCATTGTTATAAATCTCATCATTCATCAAGAAACTACTCATGAAATAACGCTGGACGGCCAGCTGGTGGCGCCGTCCAAGGAGTATAAATACTCGGGCGTGGGCCCAGTTTGCACAGGGACATTTTGTAAGACAAGGAACTAGTGAAGTACAACTAGACCTCCATGTTCTGAAACAAGTTGATTAAAGCCTTGCTTTACACTGAAACCAAGTGCGTAGTGAGTTTTATTGCATCAACCATTATTGTCTGAAAATTGTGGGTATCGCATGGCCAAATTTTAGGTATGCATTGCTGTTCATCAAGGCTCCAGGCCTACATTCAGGACTCATAAAACCGGCTCCCATATGGGCTAACACAATGGCTGCAGGTTGCTGAATTTGCTGATATTTTGTTCATAACAGTGAGCTCCAGGTTGCAAAGGAACAGTGATGCCATTTTTTTTAAGAGAAGGATTACAACAGGGTGTCCTAGATAGAAATAAAGTAAAAGTAAGATTAAAATAATAAAAATTGAAGAGGGAGAATGAGAGTGAAAAACAAATGGGAATGGTGTTACTTTAAATTGTCTTGTTAAGTGTTTATTTTGTATTATAAGAACATAGGAGCAGGAGGAGGCCATTGAGCCCCTCGAGCCTGTTCCGCCATTCAATGAGATCATGGCTGATCTGTGATCTGACTCCATAAACCCGCCTTTGCCCCATATCGCTTAATACCTTTGGTTAACAGAAATCTATCAATCTCCGATTTAAAATTCACAATTGATCGAGCATCAATCGCCATTTGTGGAAGAGAGTTCCAAACTTCTACCACCCTTTGTGTGTAGAAGTGTTTCCTAATTTCACTCCTGAAAGGTCTGGCTCTAATTTTTAGGCTATGTCCCCTAGTCCTAGACTCCCCAACCAGCAGAAATAATTTCTCTCTCTCTACCCTATCAGTTCCCCTTAATATCTCAAAAACTTCGATCAAATCGCCCCTTAACCTTCTAAATTCCAGGGAATACAACCCTAATTTGTGTAATCTCTCCTCGTAATTTAACCCTTGGAGCCCAGGTATCAATCTACTAAATCTGTATTATAGAATTAAGATTATAACAAAAGTACTCCTAAGGTTTGAGTGGCTTTACTAAGTCAATATTACTTTTTCAGTATGCAAGCTAAAAACTCTTAGGAGTTAACTCTTCGAGCTCCTGGCAGAGAGCTTCATGCATAGGGAACACTGACAATGAAAATTGTTAGGGACCTGTTGGGCCAAATGGCCTGTTTCAGTGGTGTAAATATTTTGTAAAATCTACGCCTTAGAGAAATGGTCGGCCACTGTAGCCTGAAATTCCCCACATCTGCCAGTAGTCTAAGGGAGATCCGTCAATACATAATGGTGGCAAATATCTAAAAATTGCCAGTAGCTGCATTTTCCTACCCAATAACCTGCTATCAGGCCTTGAGTTATGGTTGTAAAAGACACTTACATTGTGGAGCTGACAGCTCCCACTCCCTCTCCCAATGGCACAGCGGGAGCCAATTTAAATGTTTTAATTAGGTGCCCCGCCTCTCCACGGCAGGACAATCGGATGTCCCGATATCCACCGCCTTAAAAAAAAAGGCGTGCGTCAATGATGCGCTCCCTGTGTTTATTATGCCTTTAACTCCTGACCCTCCCCCGCCTTTCATAGGGGGTTAATATCGAGGCCATTGAATCTGAGAAGTCTAGTGATGTCTCTGGAAAAGCACTGGAGAACAACAATTAGTCAACACCACCGCAGGTCATTATCACCCGCATGAATTCAGTAATTGACAAATTGGTTTAATGATATTACTGTGAAACACTTAGTGGAATTATACCATGAAAGATTGAACGGTATCATTTGTATCATCCATATGGCCAAAGCTCTGGATGAATATTTTGTTGAGAAAACAATAAAAAAAAACTGAACCATTCAAAGGTAGCACACCAATTTTATTTCTTGGAACTTTATCCTACTTTTTTTTCCCCTTCCCCTACTCTGTAGTTTTACCCCTGTGCCTGATCTGCATTCTTTGCACCAGTCTGGCTTGCTTGGGTGAATTGGACTGTCTGAATCAAAGCTATCTCTATACAGACTGTCAGTGCTGTTCAATGGTACAGTGAAGTGAGGCTTACATTCACATTTGCACTAACACAACAACAACTTGTATTTATATAGCACCTTTAACATAGTAAAATGTCCCAAGGTGCTGCACAGGAGTATTTTAAGACAAAAAATTTGACATCGATCCACATAAGGAGAAATTAGGGCAGGTGACCAAAAGCTTGGTCAAAGAGGTAGGTTTTAAGGAGCATCTTAAAGTAGGAGAGAGAGGTAGAGAGGCGGACAGGTTTAGGCAGGGAATTCCAGAGCTTAGGGCCCAGGCAACAGAAGGCACGGTCGTCAAAGGTTGAGCGATTATAATCAGGGATCCTCAAGAGGGCAGAATTAGAGGAGTGCAGATATCTCGGGGGGTTGTGGGGCTGAAGGTGATTACAGAGATAGGGAGGGGCGAGGCCATGGAGGGATTTGAAAACAAGGATGAGAATTTTGAAATCGAGGCGCTGCTTAACCGGGAGCCAATGTAGGTCAGCGAGCACAGGGGTGATGGATGAACGGGACTCGGTGTGAGTTAGGACACGGGCAGCCCAGTGGAGAGAATAAATCAGAAAGTTAGCTCCAGGCTGCACTTTGAGGACAGGATAAGTTTGAGAGTCCAATATTTTAGCATGATAGTTGTCAAGTGACATCACATAATTTCCTCAGACCAGTAATATAATAAATGAACAAAGAAGGTTTAAATAATTCTATTGTAAAAACAGAAAATGCTGGAAATACTCAGCAGGTCGGGCAGCATCTATGGAGAGAGAAACAGAGTTAACGTTTCAGGTCGATGACCCTTCGACAGAACTGGAAAAAGTTGGAGATGTAACAGGTTTTTAAGCAAGTGCAGGGGTGGGGAGAGGGGGGGAGGGGAGGAAAGAACAAAAGGGAAGGTCTGTGATAGGCTGGAAGGCAGGAGAGATTAAGAGACAAAAGGGATGATGGTGCAAAGGCAAAAGGAGATGGTAATGGGACAAGTTAAGAAACAAACGATGGCTCAAGATGAAGTGTAAAAGGTGATGGCAGAATGATCGACAGCTGCCATGTGAGAAAGAGAGAAAAAAAATGGAAAAAAAAGATTGGGGCAGAGGTTTTGGACTGAAATTGTTGAACTCAATGTTGCTGTAAAGTGCCTAAATGAAAGATGAGGTGCTGTTCCTCGAGCCTACATTGAGCTTCATTGGAACAGTGTAAGAGGCCGAGGACAGAGAGGTCAGAGTGGGAGTGGAGCGGAGAATTAAAGTGACAGGCGACCAGAAGCTCAGGGTCACCCTTACGGACTGAACGGAGTTTAGAAATAATTCTATGCCCATTATTCATATCACAATATCCAACCAATTCCAATCTAGCTCTGCCATGGTACAGTTATTCTGTGATTCAGTAAAAAAATGAGATTCATACAAGGTTTATACTGCTGTACACTATTAAGAGTTTCATATTAACACTTCCCATCCTGGGTTAGGTCACTTAGCAACACAGAACAAAGAAACAAAAACTTTGACAAATGAGCTTTCCTTTATCAAGGATCCCATGGGGGAAAACTTCAATTGGTAGCACTACCCATTAGCGCCTTATGAGGGCGCTAAGTGGGGCGCAAAGCAACTAGCGCCTGGGCGCGGCGATATCCGCACCTCTCGCAAAATTGACCAGACATTTTGCGGTGGCGCTAAACAATACCGCCACGATCTCCTACACCGGCAGATCATGACATCAGTCGAGTGCGCAACGCCCCGTTAGCGCCCCAGACTGGAAATTGAGTGGCGCCCCCTGCGTTATGCTGTCAGAAAGGGACTGGTGGAGCGCTATTTAAAGGCGACCACTTCCTGCCTTTTTTTGTCGGTGACATTTTTGCACCACGCATTCTGAGAGAGAGAGAGAGAGAGAGAGAGAGAGACTTCTGGAGAGATTCAACGCTGTGCGAAGCAGTTTTGGGTACTGAGCAGCACTTTGCAGGTTGGTTTTGATTTGCCCTTGTATCAATTTAGAAGAGACTGTGGGGGCTGCACTCTGAGCTCTTCCCCTGGTTCTCTCCATTGTACTTTCCAGCAGATTTGATGTACAGGTCTCTCCAGGCTGAGATTCAGGCTGAGATTCAAGGCTGCAATGAGTAGGATGTGGATGGAGAGCAAGATCAACCCTGCCCTTTAAGATAAAAATAGAAAATGCAGGAGAAACTCAGCAGATCAAGCAGCATCTGTGAAGAGAGAAACAGATTTAACGTTTCAGGTCGATGACCATTCGTCAGAACTCCCCTTTAAGAATTGATCGGTGCCAGTGTGTCTGTGTTCCATTGCTGACTGAAATCATATGAGCTTCGCCAGCGCTGTGAGGTAGCGCCTCGTTCCTCGGCCTTAACACCTTAAGAGAGGTGTGCAGCGCCTGATTTAGCGCTCCAATCACTTCCAGGGGTGATAAAAGCCAAGTTTGCTGTCGGAAGCGATAATTAGCGGCAGGCGCTAAACTTTGCGCACCGCCAATAATAGCTCCCCAAATGGGGCGATACTGAATTTCTCCCCCCATGACTTTTAACTTTAGTGCCAAAGAGATTCTCTTTGTTTTCCAATCCCTCCATGGCCTTGTTCCCTCCCTATCTCTGTAACCTCCTCCAGCCCTACAACCCTCCGAGATCTCTGCGCTCCTCCAATTCTGGCCTCTTGCACGTCCTTGGCGGGTCCAGTGCGGCCGGTGTCCGGGGCGGGTCACAACCCCACTGCTGGTTCCATTCCGCTGTAGTAAATGGACTTACCTTAATGAAAGAAAGAAAGAAAGACTTGCATTTATATAGTGCCTTTCACGACCACCAGACATCTCAAAACTCTTTACAGATAATTAAGTCACTGTTGTAATATGGAAAACGTGGCAGCCAATTTGCGCACAGCAAGCTCCCACAAACATCAATGTGATAATGACCAGATAATCTGTTTTTATTATGTTGATGATGGATAAATATTGGCCAGGACACCAGGGATAACTCCCCTGCTCTTCTTCAAAATAGTGCCATGGGATCTTTTACATCCACCTGAGAGAGCAGACGGGGCCTCGGTTTAATGTCTCATCTGAAAGATAGCACTTCCAACAGTGCAGCGCTCCCTCAGCACTGCACTGGAGCATCAGCCTAGACTTATGTGCTCAAGTTCTTGGAGTGGGACTTGAACCCACAACCTTCGGACTTCAGAGGTGAGAGTGCTACCCACTTTTTTTTTTTTTATTATACTTTATTGAACATTAAGAACATTTACAACATCGTGATCATTACATTGTATGATACAAATCAATTCCACTGCTCTGCACAGCCATTCCGCCACCACATTTTAACATCAAAACCTGAAGTTTAATTTGCCACCTGTAACATATATTAATCGATTGTACTTTAAAACTTGGTTGTAAAATACTGTCCTTAAATTCCTTTCTGAATAAAACATCCACAGAGCCTTATAATGATCTTTTAGCTTATATTTAAAATACTCTTTTAGATTGATTCTCCTCCCCTTAAAAAACAGAGCATTCCTTCTTTGCACAATCACGAATCTAGCCAAACTGAACATTAAATTAATTGTCGCTCCACTAGACTCTGGCAGACTCTCCTGCAATCTCCATCTCAAAATTGAGTCCCATGGGATTCCCATTCACGCTCTTCGTTCCCCACCCAGCAAAAAAGCTTCACACAACTGTCGAACATAGTACTTAAAGTCATTTAACTGCGGACATAACACCAGTAAATGGGACAGAGTCTCATCCCGTGTCCCACACATTGGGCAAGTGGCCGCCTCCACTCGTCCAATCTTGTACAAGACCGTCATGGTAAAAATCCGGTTATGAGCCAATTTGAAATCCAGTTCAATCCATTCTGGGCATTTAAAATTCGCCCACACTCCCTTCCAAATCCTGTTGAAGTCCAGCTGTGGGTATATACTTTGCCAAAACTCCTGACCAGTAGGTGTCTTGAATATCCATTCTCTGAATACCTCATAGAAATCTCGAGTATTACAGTTGTCAAATTGGACCAACTCTCCCCCTTTCTCCAGTACAAAGCTTGGAAAAGCAGGGCACATTTTACTTCCTTTGGAGATTTCCGCATTTATTTCTTCCATCCAATCCTGTGGCATTGCCCTCACAATCTTCTCATACATGATTCCTATTGCTTTTCCTTCTACCTCCTGATCCTCCTCCCACACCACGTCCCTCACTATCGCTTCCGGCAACCAACCTGGAATTACCTCGTATAATACATCTTTCACAGATATAATCCCAGCTGTTGACCCACCTGTTCAAAAATAAGGGCTGTTCTAAAAATTCCTCAGCCCCCTTGGGCATAAACTGCACACCCTTTAAAAATTGGGCCCAAGTCTCTACAACCCCCTTATAAAACCTAGGGAGAAGTTTAATCGATTTCAAAAACATATTATTGTATTCCATATACAATATCCCCTGCCCTCCTATCCCACTTTGTTTTAAAAAATGCTCAAAACAACTCTTCCAAAAACATTTGACTTCTGAAGAAATCTCTTCACCCATTTGATTCTAAAGGATTTCTTCTTCAAATCAATATCTGGAAAATTGAGTCCTCCCTGATTTCTCCGTCCAATGATGGTATTGTAAGCCACCAAGGCTGGTTTCCCTTCCCATAAAAACCTCACACAAACCTCTCGGATGGACTTTTCCGCCCACTCAGGAATATCTTCCACCGTCAATAAGTACCATAGCTTAGATAGCAGGAGGGCAGACACCACTGTCGCTCTTCCTTGCACTTTCAACCACCTTTCCCAGCTTCCCAAAATCTTTTAAATTTTCATAACCTTCGGTTCCCAATTTAATCGATCCACTTCATCCCTGTCTTTCTTGCACCCCATATGCACCCCCAGAACTTCCAAAACCTCCACCACCTTAAAGGGACATTCCCCCAACAATTCCCCCCTATCCCTCCCTGCAACCAGGAATTGGGACTTACTATAATTCACTCTGGCTCCTGAAGCTCTACAATATTCCTCCACTACATCCATAGCTTTCCTCACTGACTCCCCATTTCTCAATGTTAAGGTTATGTCATCTGCATATTGGTGTATCACCGACACCAGCCCAGAACTGGGGACCACAATCCCAACTACACCTTGTTTCTTTCGCATCATGTAACCTAATGATTCTGCTACCAATGTGTACAACAATGGGGACAGGGGACAATCCTGTCTCACTGATCTCTGTATCGGAAAATACTTGGATAAAAAACCATTATATTTAACGCAGCTAAATATGTTTGAATAAAAAATCCTTATCCACTGAATGAAATTTTCCTTGAAACGAAATGCTTCCAAAACCTTCAATAAAAACTCATGAGAGACCCTATCAAAGGCTTTCTCTTAATCTATCTTTAATACATAAGCCTCCCTCCCACTCTCTTCCATGAGCTCTATCGCATCTCGGATTGAGACCACAGAGTCTGCGATGTCCCGGCCTATGACTCCATAGGACTGAGAGGGCAAAACTATTTCCGGTAACACCTCCTTCAAACGATTTGCCATAACCCTCGCCAAGATCTTATAATCCACATTTAATAATGTGATGGGCCTCCAATTCTTCAGATCCCATCTATCCCTTTTATTTTTATATAAGCTAAGCTTATGATACCTCTCCTCATAGATGGGGCCAGGCTTCCCTCAATTTTAATTTCCTTAAAAACTTCTAAGAGCAATGGACTTAAAGGGGTCGATTTTCCCGAAGCTGTCGGGAAGAAAGCGGGACAACAACTTTCGGGTTTTAGTCACGCCTACATTGATGTCCGGCCAATCCGTGTGATTTTCCCTTGATTGACATTGTTGAGCCCGCCCAGTGGGCTCAGCAGGCCAGTTAAGGGCCACCCAGCAACAGGTGACGTCACAGACTGCAATTTCATCTGTCAAGAGTTTTTGACAGATGAAATACCAGTGTTTCACAGCTGTTTCAAGCTGTGAAACACTGACAGTCTGAGTTCTGACATGAGTCCTTCTGCACAGACTCAGTTAGAACTCTCAGCAGCACTCAAAGTTGAAGGCTGTCACTTTTCACAGATCGCAGCCGTTCAGCTTTAAGTGCCGGCTGAGTGATGGGCTCCCGACGGCTACAGGAAGAAAGGCTGTTAAGGTAAGTACAGGTAAGTAAAAGTTCTTTACACACTTTAGACACACCAAACACACTTACCTTTGCACTCATGCACCCATCACTCACCTGAGCGCCGACATCGCGACCCCTCCAACTCCTTCAACCTGACGGCCCGCCTGCTCTAACCTGGCGTGGTTTGGAGCCGTCGGGAAACCCACACGAAACCCCTCAAAATAGGGATTAGGCTAAAAACTGCCAGTTAATTGGCACTAATCCCTTCCCGCCTCGGGTTGGCGGGTCCCAGTGCGGGGCGGGTACCCGCCGCCCCTGAAACTTGCATGGGGCGGGGTTTTGGGCAGGATGGTGTCGGGACCCCCGAAATCGGGATTTCCCCCCCCGCACACGCCTGAAACCCCACCTGACGGCTCCATGAAAATCGACCCCAAAATCTCGAAAAATTCTTTATAAAATTCTGCACTTAGTCCATCGGACCCTGGGCTTTTCCCCCCCTTCATTCCACTTATTGCTACTTTTATTTCCGCTAATCCTACTTCTTTGTCACACATGCTTCCCTCATCCTCCTTTAAACCCCCTTCAATAAAAGCAGTAACCTTCTCCATCGCCAAATTGGAAATGTCTTCTTTTGTATATAACTCTTGATAAAAGCTGGTAGCCGCCTCTAAAATCTCCCCACTTTCATAAATGATCTTCTCCCCAACCTTCAAATCTTCAATTAATGATAATCTCTGTCGCAGCTTCTCTTGCTCTAGAAAATATCTAGTGCATCTTTCGCCCTCCAATGCATCTCTAGCGTTTGCACGGAGAATGGCCCCCTTGCATTTTTCAGCTTGCAATAATTCCCACTCTTCCTTTAGCACCCGGAACTTAGTCTCAGCTCCCTTATCCCCTCCATCAACTGCTTTACAGACATCCGTAAACCTTTTGTTTATATTCTCTTCTTGATGCCGGTTAGCTGCCGCCCTCTTTTTCCCATAACGTACCGAAAAAACCTTTACCTCATATTTGAAATTGTCGCACCAAACTCTTCTTTCTTTCAAGGAACAAAGGTTCCTTCCGAGCATTCTTTATTATATTTATAATCCCTTCTTTATAAGCAATTTCTTTCGGGTATTATTTAAAATCCACACCCCTGAACCGATCTTAACTCTGCTGTTCCTAATTCTAAGAACCAAAGCCGAGTGATCACTAAAAAATACTTTTTTATAATAAATCTCCATCGCCTCCGAACTTAACCCTTCCCGCATTAACACAAAATCCAACTGTGCCTGCTCCCCGTCAGATACATAATCCTTGTAGTGGCGCTTCTTAGTTTCCAAACAGGCAGGCCACTGAGCTGTGGGGCCTTTAACAACGAGTAGACGCGCGTCGAAATAAAACGTTCCCAAACGTAGCTTTGTCTTTTAAACTGTTTACTATAACACTTAACAAACGGAATTACAAAGCAAACACGTATAAACGAACACGGTCAAAAACTGTACTGCTCCAAACCTCACAGCTTCTGCCTCTTTCACCACGTGCAGTTTAAACTGTAAAATGGCTGCACCCATGTGTGGCTTAAGGACTGTTCCATTGTGGCAAGAATGAAGGGGGTGTCGGACTATACTACTGGAGCAAGAAAATAGGGGGTTTCTTAATACAATAAGTCGGTCAGGTAAATTAACTGTATTATGCCATTTAGCCACTATTTTAAAGTATTTTCTTAAGCTTTTATGGCTCTTACATTCCGGCCCCTAATTGACTAGGCACATGAAGCATATCAATTACTCAAACATTCTTAAGAGTCATAAACTAATGAGTTCAACGTATTTACAATATAAATGTCCACTTTTTTCGTTCAGGAATCTTTCACGCTGCTTCTTGTAGCAGGCAGAGCTTTGTGATCGGTCTTTCCAGGGTACTGGTCTTGGTTTGCAAACAAACGCGACGAACGACGCCTCTGGAGTCTGGCATGGTCTTAATTATTTTTCCCATCAACCAAGAATTTCTAGGGGCTGAATCATCCACGATTAAGACAATGTCTCCGACAATGAAGTTCCTCTTTGTTTTGGACCATTTTTGACGCTCCTGTAGCAGAGGTAAGTATTCTCTTGTCCATCTGGTCCAGAAAAGGTCTGACATATACTGAACTTGCCTCCACTTCCGACGGGCATACAGATCTTCCTTCTTGAAGACTCCCGGGGGCATGGCTGGCTGTGTTTTCAACAACAACAGGTGGTTCGGAGTCAGGGCTTCGAGGTCATTGGGATCATCTGATGTCTTAGTTATCGGTCGGTCATTAATGATGGCTTCGACCTCGCACAGAACGGTTTGGAGTCCCTCGTCGTCAAGCGCTTGCTGCTTCAGTACAGAACTGAGTAGTTTTCTTACGGTGCGTATCTGTCTTTCCCAGACACCTCCGTGGTGGGATGCAGCCGGAGGATTGAAGATCCACTTAATTCCTGTTTGCATCATGGCTTCCTGTATTTTAAGCTGATTCCAACCTTCAATCGCTTCCCGTAGTTCTCTCTCCGCTCCGACGAAATTGGTGCCATTATCAGAACGCATAATGGACACCTGTCCTCTTCTACAGACAAAGCGCCGCAAGGCGTTAATACAGGAATCAGTGTCAAGCGTGTGTGCCACCTCAATATGAACTGCTCTGATGGTCAAACAAGTGAAAAGCACACCATATCTCTTGACAAGGCTCCGTCCTCGCTTTACCTCGAAAGGCCCGAAATAGTCCACCCCTACGTTTGTAAATGGGGGCTTGTCTGGTAACAAACGGTCTTCAGGCAGGTCTGCCATTTTCTGCTCCCCAGCTCTAGCGTGTAATCGTCTGCAAACAATGCATTCAGAGAGTATTTTTCTTATTACGGAATTAGCTCCTGGAATCCAGTATCTTTGTCTTAGCTTCGCAAGCACGTGATTCCTCCTACTGTGTCCAATACTCTGGTGTATATGCTGAAGAATGAGAGTAGCAACCCGGAGGTCCTTAGAAAGGATAGCAGGATGCTTGGCCTCCTCTGGCATAGCAGATTTGTTTAGTCTCCCTCCCACCCTCAGTACTCCATCTTGCAGTGTAGGGTCCAGCTTGTAGATATGACTACCTTTCTTGATTGGAGTATTTCGCTGTAGAGCTTCGATTTCTTCTGGGTATCTTTGTCTTTGACTGAAGCGAACTATCTCCTTCTCAGCCTTGGCCAAATCCTCCACGGTCAGTGAATTCTTGCCCAATGTGGTCTTGTGCTGATGCATGTACTGCTGTAGAAGCATTCTCTGCTTATCAGGGTTACTTTCAGACTGACTGATAGTGGCTCGGTACTCTTTTCTCTTACCGCTCCGGTGTAGCAGCAACTCTTTCAACCTTAGGAACCATGCAACTGCTTTCCTCAACTGGTGTCATCCTGAGAAATGGTTAACAAGCTTGTTCACTGTGTCGAAGTTCTCTTTCGTATTTATGAGATTTACTGTGACTGATCTCTTGACTTCGACGTCGTCTTCAGCAATCTGACTTGGCATATCTGGTCTTTCTGGCCATGATCTCTCTGTTTCCAGCAGATAACTTGGGCCTTGTATCCAAGTTTCGCTCCTCACGAAGTTTTCAGCCTTCAATCCCCGTGAGGCTTGATCTGCTGGGTTTAATGAGGTGTTTACATACCTCCATTGAGATGGTTGTGTAGCTTCTCTAATGGGTGAGATTCTGTTTGCTACGAAGGTCTTGAAGCGTATCTTCTCATTCTCTATATACTTCAGCACCGTCGTGCTATCCGTCCAGAAGACAGATTCTTCTAATGGGAGCTGTAACTCTTTCCGCATCACCTGGTCAACTTTAACTGCAACAACCGCTGCCGTCAATTCCAGTCTCGGGATGGTGACCTGCTTCAGCGGAGCCACCCTGGATTTCCCCATGAGGAAGGCACAATGTTTCTGGCCCTGTTGATTTGTCAGCAAGAGGTAAGTAGCCGTGCCATAGCCGTCCTCACTGGCGTCCGAGAAATGATGTAGTTGAGCCGTCCTTGTAACTCCAAAACTCGCGGGCTTGATGCATCTACTGACGTTGAAGCTAGAAAGTTGTTGCAAATCTGTCAGCCATCTGTGCCATCTCTGAGCTTGACCTTCTGGGATATCTTCATCCCATCCTCTCTTGTCTCTACACAGCTCTCGTAGCATCAGCTTCACCGGCAGAATGAGTGGTGCCAGGAATCCGAGAGGGTCGTAGATGGAACTGACCACGGAGAGAATCCCTCGTTTTGTGGATGGTCTTTCGTTCACCATTGTCCTGAAGTTGAACGTGTCTGACTCGATGCACCATTGTACACCAAGAGCTCTCTCGATAGGAAGGACATCGTGGCTCAGGTCCAGATCTTTGACTTCAGTGGCTCTTTCCTTTTCTGGGATAGAAGCTAGAACTGCTCTGCTGTTGCTTATCCACTTAGTCAGATGGAATCCTCCATTCAAACACAGAGTTCTAAGGTCTCTTGACAGTGCGATGGCATCGTCTTCTGTTGACACGAACTTCAGACAGTCATCGACATAAAAGTTTCTGAAGATTGTCTCCACGGCCTCTGATGGTGCTTTGCCTTTGCCATCTTCTGCAGTTTTTCTGAGAGCGTAGCTTGCACAGCTGGGAGATGATGTGGCTCCAAACAAGTGTACGGCCATTCTACATTCCACCATCGCTTGACTAACGTCGCCATCTGGCCACCAAAGGAAACGCAGAAGATCAGCATCTTCATCAGGGATTCTGACTTGGTAGAACATTGATTCTATGTCTGCCATCATGGCAACGAGCTCTTGTCTAAACCTAGTCAAGACGCCAATGAGGGTATTAGTAAGATCAGGACCTTGAAGCAGCTGATCATTCAGTGAAGTTCCTCTGAATGAGGCGGCGAAGTCAAACACTACACGGATCTTTTTCTTCTTTGGGTGATACACCCCGTGATGAGGAATGTACCAGACCCTTCCATCGTCTCTGTTCAACTGTTCTTCAGGCACTTTTACAGCATAGCCTTTCGCTATGATGTTTCTCATGAAGTCTTTGTAGTCTTCGTGAAAGTCGGGGTTCTTGTTCAGCTTTCTCTTTAGACTGATGGCGCGTTGCTCTGCTATGCAGCGATTGTTCGGCATCTTCGCGGTCTGTCTTCTCAGTGGCAAACCAATGTGATAGTGGCCATCAATGAACTGTGTAGACCTTGTCATCAAATCCATGAACTGATGGTCTTCTTGTGACATCTCTGTCTTTTCCTCACAGCTGCGTTCTGAGAAGTCTGCGTTGAACTGCTGTATCAACAGCTCTTCAATGCTTGCGATCGAGATGCGATTAACTGTGACATTTTGTCGTTCCTCCTTGTTCGACTTGTTGCCATCATCTCTCCTTACCGGTCCATTGACTACCCATCCAAGGGCTGTCCTGACGGCGTAGGGTCCGTCATCCTTGCTGTTTATCACCTGCCATGGCTCCATAGTTTTGTAGGCATTGGTTCCAATTAATAGGCCAATTTCTGCTTCAATGTATGGGAGACGCACCTTTTCTAGGTAAGGCCATCTATCCACATCCTTCTGCAGGGCTAGGTTCCCTATTCTAACAGGAATCTCCCTCTGTGTGAAAACATTAGGCAGGTCTATGAAGTCCTTCTCTTCAAGTCCACACACTTCTAGGTCTGACAGGATATAACTTTGCATTGCCTTCTCATGACCCATGGTGCGTAATAGGATTTCTGTTCTTCTGCCTCTAACGTTCAGCTGTCGCATGAGTGATTCTGTGCAGAACGTTGCTGAACTACCTGGATCCATGAAGGCGTAAGTCTCCACAACCTTCTCACTCCTCTTAGACTTGATCCTTACTGGTACGATGGCGAGAATACAATCACTGTCACCGGCCCCAGTAAGTCCACAAGTCTCTGGTTCTAGCGACACCAGAGCACTTGAAACAACCGTCTCGTCGGTATTGTTTTCTTCACTCTTCTTAGGGACTTGTTCTTCTTTATGGATATGCAGCAGACTGGGATGTTTCCGAGTGCACTCTCTGCATGTTGTTCTTTACTTACAGTTTCTACTCAGGTGCCCCTGAGAGAGACATCCAAAACATAGGCCGTTGCACTTCAGGAATTCGATTCTGTCCTTATGTGGCTGTGCCTTGATGTCGCTGCAGAAATCCAATGTATGATTCTTCTGGCAGAATAAGCATGGCTTCTGAAAGGCATCAGCAGACGTCCCTGTGCTGCTCCTTTTGGTAGAGGAGTTCTGGGACCTTTCTTCCTCGGCCTGAGTGACGATAGTTGCAAAGCTGCTTCCCTAGGAACCACCTTTCCTGAGAGTCTTTGATTCAACAGGCTTGGCTTTCACTCTTCCATCAGTAGTCGGGCTGACATCCTGGATGTTTCCAAACAATGGGTCCCTAGCAATTTTAGCCTGTTTGTCTATGAAATTCACTAAGTCTGCAAACCTGGCTCTACTTTTCCGTCTCTCCATTATCTCAAAGGCTGTTCTTCTCCATTGTTCTCTCATCCTGTAAGGAAGCTTAGAGATGATGATTCTCATAGTCATAGGATTGTCCATCTCTTCCATGAATTCAACATCCTCCATGGTGTTGCGACATCCTATGAGGAAAAGGACGTATGCGTTCAATGCCTCTCCGTCCTCCGATCTGATCTGTGGCCACTTGGTAGCCTTTTCAATATATGCAGTGGCTATCTTCAGCTCATCACCATAGTGCTCCTGCAGCAACTTCCTGGCTTCTATGTATCCCCGGTCCGGTCTCATGTGTTCACAGCTTCTGACCAGGTCTTGTGGTTTACCACTGGTGTACTGTCCCAGGTAGTACAACTTATCACTGCTGCTCTCTGTTTTGGAGTCAATGGCTTGTTCAAAGGATCTGATGAAGGGCTTATACTTGAGTGGGTCGCCTTGGAACACTGGTATGTCTCTATGAGGGAGTCGAAACAGATTCTGTTGTTTTACAAGCATCTCTGTAATTTCGTTCTGACGTTGCATCACTCGGTATAGGCTTCTCCCTGTGTCTTCAGGCCTCTGGTGGTCATCAGCGGGGTCTAGTCTAGACCGTCTGACGTCTGGGGTAGCATCACGTGCTCCTGTTAGTGGAGAGGCCACTCTTCCACGCTGTAATGCCAGGGGATTGCCTTCGGGCTCTGTTGTAACTCTTGAAGGTGCCCTGGATCCAACTCTATGTGACAACGTTGACTGGCAGTGGCTCCCGCCATCCCGTGAGCCTTCATAATCTTCGTACGCACTCAACCTGGCGTCTGAGACCTCGATAGCTGTTTTTATCTCCAGCTGTTCTTTCTTTGCCTGCACCTGGGCCCGTTGGGCCTGCACTTGGGCCTGCAGTTGGGCCTGTTGGGCCTGTTGGGCCTGCAGTTGGGCCTCTTGGACCTGCAGTCGGGCCTCTTCCCATTCAAGAGCTTGCTTCTCCGCTAAAGATGCTGCGCGCGCCATCAACGCCGCCCGTTCAGCCTCCGCTCTCATGCGTCGCGACGAGCTTGTGGTGGAAGCGACTGACCTGCGTCCAGAAACAGAGCTACCTTCTTTTCGATTTTTGCTCGGTCTGGCGGAAGTCTCTGAAATGCTATCGTCTGGTCCGACTTCATCGTCAACTTTATCTTTCTCTGCTGTATCAGCATCTTGACGAATCTTTAAAATCCACTGTTCCGTGGCCTTGATATAGTCCTTAATGCTGGTTGATTTAAGATCAAACCAGTTGTGCTGATCATCGTTTCCCTCTTCTTCAGACAGAAGTGCTAATACATCTTCATTGAGTACATTAAATTCTTCATGCAGCTTGGAGAAATCGTAATACATTATGTCTTCAGCTATCTTAATATTAGCATTATCTTCCATGAGGCGATCAATTATCTTCATTTTTCCAGTTATCTGAGCTAATTTAGCCTTCCTTGCACCTATGCTTCTATGTAACTTCTCTTCCATTGCCTTTGGGGTGAGCTTTATTTCCCTCTTTTGGCTAGCAATCCTTCTGGCTGAGGGAAGCTCCTGGCTCCGCAAGGCCTCGGCCATTTTACCCGCAGCTCTTATTTAGCTTCTCAATAGAATGAACAAAGCAAGTAACAGTCACTGTACCTTCGCTTTCTTATATTGTCGTCTGGCTCCGTGACCATTCATGTGTACGTTCGCCGACGATTCCGTCCCTTCCTTCTTAGGGGGCGAGTTTTTGACTAATGTAGTGGCGCTTCTTAGTTTCCAAACAGGCAGCCACTGAGCTGTGGGGCCTTTAACAACGAGTAGACGCGTGTCGAAATAAAACGTTCCCAAACGTAGCTTTGTCTTTTAAACTGTTTACTATAACACTTAACAAACGGAATTACAAAGCAAACACGCATAAACGAACACGGTCAAAAACTGTACTGCTCCAAACCTCACAGCTTCTGCCTCTTTCACCACGTGCAGTTTAAACTGTAAAATGGCTGCACCCATGTGTGGCTTAAGGACTGTTCCATTGTGGCAAGAATGAAGGGGGTGTCGGACTATACTACTGGAGCAAGAAAATAGGGGGTTTCTTAATACAATAAGTCGGTCAGGTAAATTAACTGTATTATGCCATTTAGCCACTATTTTAAAGTATTTTCTTAAGCTTTTATGGCTCTTACAATCCTGCTCCCCGTCAGATACTTCATCTCCCGTAGAGAGTCTTCCTGCTATCGCAGTTTCTCTCACTGTGCCGCTCCCTTCGACCACATCTCCACCTCTGACCCTTGCACCTTGTTCCCTCACTTCATGGGACAATGGCGCACCTAAATTGTTCCCTTCTGAGGTCTTGATCTCGCCAATCCCATCCTGCTGTCCCTTTAAGGCTCCTGCCTCTTGAACCCTCTCCCCGTCCTGCCCCCTCCTGCTAACCAAGATATCCGACTCCCCGCCTCTCCCCGGAGCACCCACATCCACCACACACCCCGCTCCCACCTCCTCCCCCCCCGCAGACACCAGACTCCCCAGGGGGAGCCGAACTGCACTAAGGCTCGAGTCTGCACTCGACCCTCGCTGCCCGCTGCTGTCTTTGTTCCCCTCCACAGCACTCGGCGTGTTTTCCGCCATCTCCAACCCATTCTCCGCTCTGCCATCCTCTGCCTCTTCCTGTGCTCCTTTCTCCTTCATTTTACCGGCTGTGTCCTCCGATTGCACTGCTCCTCCAGCCATTCCACACTCATCTCCTGCTCCTTCTCCCATCTCCTCATCACTCATATCACTCCCTTCTGCCACACACTCACAGCGGGTGGGGCCTTTACGACACACCCCACAGCTCTCTGCCTTGCAGCTCTGAGCAATGTGTCCCAACTCACCGCAATTGTAACAATACAGGTCTGGACAGTTTCTTACGAGATGGTCATGTCCAAGACAATAATAGCACACCTTTACTTGGTTATCATGCAGCACACGAAAGTACTGCACTCCTTCCAGTGTCTCGAACTTCATACTGTATGGCAATGACCTCACCCCCTCTGGGAATGCACCTTTATATACCGGGTTCCGTCTGCTACCTGTGTTCCTGGATAATGCCTCCTCTTTATTGCAGAACAGATTTTTATGTCCCACTACTCCAACTTCTTGCTTAGTACTTCGTCCTCAATGTAAACTGGCAAGTTTAAAAATGAAACCACCACCTCCTCTGAATATAGCAGAGTCACCTCCAAGAATTTCTCACCAACTTTCAGACTGAGTAACAGTCTTTCCACCTCCTCACGACCACTGACCGTCACCTCGAATCCCACATTTGGCTTAGGTCAGCAGGCAAAGCAGCTTCCCTCGCCACAGTCCTCATGAACTGCCTGGCTAATATCCCAAGCTCGAATCTTCTTATCTTCACACTGCACCACCACCGTGTTTTCTTTACCAAACCTCCTGAGGTCCCGGCCCAAATCTTTGGGCCTTTTTTTTCCCTTTCCCACAGTTTCTTCCCTAATTAAAGTCCTCTCTGGAATATTGTCCGCTGAGGCCTGGCCCAGCACTCCGGCCCCTCAACAGCCATCTGGCTGTTTTTGTGGTCCCAAAAGGCCCTAACGCCTGAAAACCAAACCCTAAAACCCACCACCAACGTTTTATAAATCTCCCTCCAACTCCCAGCGGCAATCAGGCAACCAGTAACACCTGGCTCACTCCTAGCCCCTCCCACCTAGAGAGTGCTACCCACTGAACCACAGCTGACACTAATAGAGCCTATTCAGCCCACCCAGCATGTTACCTGGCCCAATGAGATGGAGCGGGTCTGCTGACATCATTCATGACTCATTTTAAGCCAGGATCTTTAAAGGGACCATGACCACATTTAATTTTAAGTTTAATCTAAAATAGTAGGTGTTGAATCTTTACTGTACAATCATATAACAAAAGTTATATATGAGTGACAAAGAAATATTTAAATAATATTATCATTAAGTAATATGATGCCATTTACAAATATGATCAAGAGCATAATTAAAAATGTACATTAATTGTGAAGTTATTGATGCTTTAGTCATAAATCTATAGGCCTAGAAATTGAGTGGGCTTAGCGCCCATTTTGCGGCGCTAGAGGGCATTGCGCTGGACTTACAGCCGGTTTTGAAATTGACTAGGGCCCAACATCGGCGTTACACCGGTAGCGCTGCGCCGGCACCGATGACGTCATCGGTGTGCGCAGCGTCCCGGTTGCCGTGGTGACGGGCCCCAGCGCCGAAATTCAGTTGCGGCCGCCTCGCCCGTGGCAGCCGCAACTAAGACTCTGGCAACAGAGTCTTACACGACTTTGCGCCGGCGCATAAAGGTGGAGCGGCGGCCGGCCGCTTTCCCGCCGGCCGCCTGCCCGCACCTCCCTCCCCGGACTCCCCCACCGCCCCCCCCCGCGGAACAGATGCTTCTCGGCTGCGAGCCCGGCACTTCCGCGAGGTGCCGGGCTCATTTTTGTGGCGATTTAACCGGCCAGCGGGCGGCTGCAGGCAGCTCCTCCTTAACTGAAGGAGGAGGCCTGCACTTCCCGAGCCTGCCGCACCGCATCGGGCGCCGCAGCGCCGGAATAGCGCCGCAATGCGGCGCGTAGCGCCAGTTTTCAGGCGCAAACAGCCTTCAGTAGCGCCGGCAGCCGTTTGGGCGCGGCGCTACTGAATTTTTGGCGCGCACAGCGCGACTTAGCACCGGCGCTAAATTTCCGGCGTTAAGCCCCGGCGCAGCGCAAACTCAATTTCTAGGCCATAGACTTTTGCATCAGTGACTGGTACAAATAAAAAATATGTGTGCAGAGGTAATACATAAAATTAAGCAGATTTTAAATGTAAATGTAAAGGGTGGACTTACAATCTTATGCAAGTTTAGTGGAAGAGCTGCAGAATCCCTGACAAACAGTGTAAGTGGTGCTTATAATGTGTTTCTTGGATTTCTGCAGCACTTCCGTTGAAGTTAACAATGGACAAGTGAGAGAGCCCCTGCAGAAATTCCCCCCCTCAAATTCTCAGACTGAAAAATTAAATTAGTCATATTCAGGGACTGAAAGCAAATTGAACCAGTGGAATGAGTGATGAGAATGAAATTGTTACGGTTGATGACTTGATTTAATGTATAACTGGACAATCACAGTATACCGTGAGAAAAACCAGACCAGAAATAACAAAAACATTTATTTAAATGGTATATGTCATTTTTTATAGTGCAGATCAATTCACTGCAATTACTGTTGAGTTGGAAGGCAACAGCCAAGAATGGCCAGTGAAAAATGTATTTCCCTCACCATCCAGGGTAGCACTTACATCCCTTCAGGAATTTCTGAATTAACATTTACCAGTAGCTGTTCAAGTAGAACAGAATTTCCATCAATCTGTTAGTTGATGCAATCAACATGTTTTTATTTTGGTTTGTTTTCCATGCTGTCAAGTAATCAGCTGGAGCAATGGCCACGGAACTCACGCCTCAGGTTGACAGACGGGGTTCCCGAGCTGTGTGAATCCCGTGGCCATGCAGGGAAATTTAAAAAGTAGGCAGGAAAAAGGCTCTCAAGTGGCTGTAAAGTACCTCATAATGATTTCAATTGGTTCCACGATGACAGACACGCCTGTGGGAAAGGTGCGTGGGAGCAGGATGTCAGCGAGTTCCCGACCCGCTGTCATAAAAAACCAACTTTCCGAGCTGACCCGCCACCAATCGTGCCTGCTACCACCACAGAAAATTCAGCCCTATGTAATTCTATGGCATATGCAACCTTAATAATAATTGAGGCAGCTTTAGAAATGCTTTGTTATTCAGCACCCCTCTTCACATTTCCACAGACATCTGAAGCTAGCTTTAGTTCATCTGGCACAGGCAGCTGAAGCAACACTTCCTTTCATAATGACAGTAAGAGTATTATTTATTCCATGTACTGAGTGCATTACAAAGAGTAATAACACTCTCTGAAGTGGGTGAGTGAGATAAGGGTACCACAAAGGATCCAGTTATATTGAACACTTCAGTCACTGTGTGAACATTCCCGGTTATAACTTTATTATTGTGTTACATTATACAGCAGTGTATAATTTGACAACTGCATCACTATATTGCTTTTCTACCAGTACATTAGACTGCCAAAACAAATATGATTTACCTTTAATCACGATAAATGTCATCATTAATAACATAAAAGTGAATGGCCAAATTAGTAATTAAATCTGCAATTATTAATATGAAAATCATGTTTTGAGGTTCATCAGCATTTCCTATCAACGTTTTATGGCTTTATATGTTCATAATGAATGTTTTGACATCTTTTATGGTCGAATAAGAAATAGCGAGCTGATTAAAGTATGAGGTGCATACGAGCTCTTCAGTTATCTCAGGGGTCTAGCAATAAACATAACAGAACTTCTCAGAAGTTGATCCCAGATAGAGGTGAAAGAAAACTTAGAGATTTGAATTATAATGCAGGGAACGCACAGCAGATGCGTCAGCTTTTGAAAAGTAAATGAAAAATAATAATCCTATGTTTGGAGATGGACCCTTTCATCAGAACTGTGAGACTGCGGTCTTCGAGTGGCCAATCTCTTTGGCAATTAGATCACTTTGTCCTATTAATCTATTAGCGAAGCAAGAGTTTGCTTCACGGAGGAAGACACAAAAAAAACTCCCAGAAATACGAGAAAACCAAGGGTGTGGCGAGAATGAGGAACTTAAAGAAATTATTATTAGTAAAAAAAGAGTACTAGCAAAATGAATGGAACTAAAAGTCGCTAAATCCCAAGGACCAGATGACCTACATCCAAGTGTTTTGAAAGAGGTGGCCATTGGGATAGTGGACTGCCAAAATTGCTCACTATTCCAGAGTCATTCTGGAATATAAAGATAAACCCCAGCTTCTATTCTCTACTGCTAACCATCTTCTTAAACCCCTCTCCCCTGTCTCCTCCAGCCTCACCTCCGACAACAAGTGTGAGGAGCTCATGGATTTCTTTGTCTGTAAGATTGAGACCATCCGTTCAGCTGCCTCTGCCACTTCCCTTCCTTCCCCTAGCCCACCGGGCCAAACTTCCTCTAAGGTTCCCCCCTGCTCTAGCCCTGAACTCGCATCTTTCTCCAGTTTCTCTCTGATCTCCCCTCCTGACCCCATGGTATTTGTGGTATATATCAATGATTTAGACTTGAATGTAGGGTGTATGATTAAGAAATTTGCAGATGATACTAAAATCGGCAGTGTGGTTGATAATGAAGTAGAAAGCTGTAGACTGCAGGAAGATATCAATGAACTGGTCAGGTGGGCAGAACAGTGGCAAATGGAATTCAATCCGGAGAAGTGTGAGGTAATTCATTTGGGGAGGGCTAACAAGGCAAGGGAATACACATTAAATGGTAGGACACTGAGAAGTGTAGAGGAACAAAGGGACCTTGGAGTGCATGCCCACAGATCTCTGAAGGTAGCAGGCTAAGTAGATAAGGTGGTTTAAAAGGCATACAGAATACTTGCCTTTATTAGCCGAGGCACACAATACAAGAGCAGGGGGGTTATGCTTGAACTGTATAAAACACTAGTTAGGCCTCAGCTAGAGTACTGCGTGCAGTTCTGGTCACCACATTACAGGAAAGATGTGATTGCACTAGAGAGGGTACAGAGCAGATTTACAAGGATGTTGCCTGGACTGGGGAATTTTAGCTATGAGGAAAGATTGGATAGGCTGGGGTTATTTTCTATGGAATAGAGGGGGCTGAGGGGAGACTTGATTGAGGTATATAAACTTATAAGGGGCCGAGATAGAGTGGATAGGAAGGACCTATTTCCCTTAGCAGAGGGGCAATAACCAGGGAGCATAGATTAAAGTAATTGGTAGAAGGATTAGAGGGGATTTGAGGGGAAATTTCTTCACCCAGAGGGTGGTGGGGGTCTGGAACTCACTGCCTGAAAGGGTGGTAGAGGCAGAGACCCTCACCACATTTAAAAAGTGCTTGGATATGCACTTGAAGTGCCGTAACCAACAGGGCTACGGAGCAAGAGTTGGAAAGTGGGATTAGGCTGGATAGCTCTTTGTTGGCTGGCGCAGACACGATGGGCCGAATGGCCTCCTTCCGTGCTGTAAATTTCTATGATTCTATGACCTCTCCGCATTCATCTTGTCCATGAGACTCACTTCCTGCTCAATCGACCCTATTCCCATCAAACTACTGACCACCCAACTTCCTTTTCTGGCTCCCATGTTAGCTAACGTTGTTAACGGTTCTCTCTCCTCAGGTGCTGTCCCCCTCTCCCTCAAATCTGCCGTCACCACCCCTGTCCTCAAAAAACCAACCCTTGACCCTTCCGTCCTTGCAAACTACCGCCCCATCTCCAACCTCCCTTTCCTCTCCAAAGTCCTTGAACATGTTGTCGCCTTCCACATCCGTGCCCATCTTTACCACAACTCCACGTTTGAATCCCTCCAATCAGGTTGCCGCCACTGCCACAGTGCCGAAATGGCTCTCATCAAAGTTACAAGTGACATCCTTTGTGATTGTGACAAAGGTAAACTATCCCTCCTCGTCCTTCTTGACTTGTCTGCAGCATTTGACATGGTTGACTACTCCATCCTCCTCCACCACCTCTCCACCATCGTCCAGCTGGGTGGGACTGCACTCGCCTGGTTCCATTCTTATCTATCTAATCGTAGCAAGAGAATCAGCTGCAATGGCTTCTCTTCCCACTCCCGCATCGTTACCTCTGGTGTCCCCCAAGGATCTATCCTTGGCCCCCTCCTGTTTCTCATCTACATGCTGCCCCTTGGCGACATCATCTGAAAACACAGCGTCAGTTTCCACATGTACGCTGACGACACCCAGCTCTACCTCACCACCACTTCTCTCGACCCCTCCACGGTCTCTAACTTATCAGACTGCTTGTTCAACATCCAGATCTGGATGAGCAGAAGCTTTTCCAATTAAATATTGGGAAGACCGAAGCCATTGTTTTCAGTCCTCGCCACAAACTCCGTTCCCTAGCCACTGACTCCATCCCTCTCCCTAACATCTGTCTGAGACTGAACCACACTTTTCACAAACTTGGTGTCATATTGGTCCCTGAAATGAGTATCTGACCACATATCCGCAGCATAACAAAGACCGCCTATTTCCACCTCCGTAACATCGCCCATCTCTGCCCTTGCCTCAGCTCATCCACTGCTGAAACCCTCATCCATGCCTTTGTTACCTCTAGACTTGACTATTCCAACGCACTCCTGGCTGGCCTCTCACGTTCTACCCTACATAAACATGAGGTCATCCAAAACTCTTCTGCCCATGTCCTGACTCGCACCAAGTCCTGATCGCCCATTACCCCTGTGCTGGCTGACCGACACTGGCTTCCGGTTAAGCGATGCCTCGATTTCAAAATTCTCATCCTTGTTTTAAAATTCCTCCATGGCCTCACCCCTCCCTATCTCTGTAATCTCCTCCAGCCCCACAAACACCCCCGAGATATCTGCGCTCCTCTAAATCTGCCCTCTTGAGCATCACTGATTATAATCACTCAACTATTGGTGGCCGTGCCTTCTGTTGCCTGGGCCCTCAGCTCTGGAATTCCCTCCCTACACCTCTCCAACTCGCTACCTCTCCCTCCTCCTTTAAGACGATCCTTAAAATCTACCTCTTTGACCAAGGTTTTGGTCACCTGTCCTAATTTATCCTGATGTGGCTCGGTTTCAAATTTTTTGTTTTATAACTCTCCTGTGAAGCGTCTTGGGACGTTTTACTATATTAAAGGCGCTATATAAATACAAGTTGTTGTTGTTGTTGGAACTGACCTTTTAATGCTTTCCCCAGATGTGTTCCAATAGAGCAGTCAATCTCTCTTGGTTTGATTGCTGTTTGAATACTTCATTGTGGGCCCCACTTATAGCCTTGTATAGCAAATATGCTTCATGTACTGTTGGATAGTACAGGAGATGGAACTGGAAGGATTTTCAGGGATGCCCAGTATCCCACCAGACCTGCCCCTAAAAGTAACATCATAATTGGGGGCGGTGTTTTTTTAAATTTGTTTATGGGATGTGGGCGTCGCTGGCAAGGCCATCATTTATTGCCCATCCCTAATTGCCCTTGAGAGGTGGTGGTGAGCCACCTTCTTGAACCGCTGCAGTCCGTGTGGTGAAGGTGCTCCCACAGTGCTGTTAGGGAGGGAGCTCCAGGAATTTGTCCCAGCGACGATGAAGGAACGGCCGATATATTTCCAAGTCAGGATGGTGTGTGACTTGGAGGGGAACTTGGAGGTGGTGGTGTTCCCATGCGCCTGCTGCCCTTGTCCTTCTAGGTGGAAGAGGTCGGGGGTTTGGGAGGTGCTGCCAAAGAAGCCTTGGCGAGTTGCTGCAGTGCATCTTGTAGATGGTACACACTGCAGCCACGGTGCGCCGGTGGTGGAGGGAGTGAATGTTTAAGGTGGTGGATGGGGTGCCAATCAAATGGGCTGCATTGTCCTGGATGGTGTCGAGCTTCTTGAGTGTTGTTGGAGCTGCACTCATCCAGGCAAGTGGAGAGTATTCCATCACACTCCTGACTTGTGCCTTGCAGATGATGGCAAGGCTTTGGGGAGTCAGGAGGTGAGACACTCGCCGCAGAATACCCAGCCTCTGACCTGCTCTTGCAGCCACAGGGCGATAGAAGTAGAGTTGGGAGTGAACATCATGCTTAAGGTTTCATTGTAAATTGGGCAGTGTTCAAAATTATGAAGTGTTTTGACAGGGAAAAATTGTTTCCTGTGACAGGTGGTTCAGTAACTAGAGGACCCTGATTTAAGATAATTTGCAAAAAAAAGGGGGGAGACGAGAATTTTTTGTACTCAGCAGGTTGTTATGATCAGGAATGCACTGCCTGAAAGGGCGGTGGAAACAGATTCAATCGTTTCTTTAAAAAGGGAAGTGGATAAATATTTAATGAAGGAAGTGGGACTAATTGGATAGCTCTTTCAAAAATGGGCTGAATGGCCTTCTGTGCTGTATGATTCTATGGTTCTAATATTGAATTGTGCATTAAAACCAAGTCCCCCTTTCATTCAGATGAATGTGTCTGCACTATCGCTTGGATGCTGTATTATCAGCACATCAAAGAGCAATAGAAATCCCACAAGTGATGACACCGTACTATTTTTAGCATCAAGTGGCATAGCAAGGTCTTCTACACTGGTCTCTTTTCTACCCCAGGGACATTTGGATTGAGACCATGTTTTTTTAAAGACACCAATGTGATGGGCTGCAGACGTAATAGGAATGTTAGATTCCCAGGACCGTACTATTCTCGGAGTTGAAAGGAGGGAAATGCTCTTGAGGCGGTTAACAAAAAATACTTCAAAAACCCTGAGGCACAATCTCAAGTGCTGTGGGATACAGTTTGACATATGGGAAGTCACAGAGTGGGATAGGGGAAATTAAATCTATGATGGAGCTACCAAGTTGAATAAATCAAGAGCAAGCAGAAACGGTGGCCGATACAGCTAATCTAATCAAAGCTTCCAGGTGCATTCCTACATTACAACAGTGACTACACCTCAGAAGTACTTCTCTGCTCCACTCCCACTCTGGCCTCTCCTCGTCCTCCTACACTGTTCCAATGAAGCTCCATGTAAGTTCGAGGAACAGCACCTCATTTTTCGATTCGGCACTTTGCAGCCTTCCGGACTCAACATCGAGTTCAACAATTTCAGATCATTACTGTGATGAAATATGCCATTCATCAGGCACTGTATTCCCTGTGTTTAGTTTAGTTTCAGTTTCATTTCCTTACCTGTATTGTATTGTGTGTAGGGCTCCGCCCATACCTGGCCCCTACTTAAGCAAGCCCCAGCGTGTCTCACAGCAGTACAGCAGATCTCTGGATGAGAGACACTTCTCCAATGTGTATTACTTTCTGAGTTAATAAAAGCCTTGCTTTGTTCCGTTAACGTCGAGTCTCGGATTCATTGAGACACATCAATTACCTCTGCCCGCATTTCTCGGACAGCAGGTGCAGAATCTTTTATTCCTATTTACACTTCTTCTAGGTCCATCTTTTGCCTCTTTACTCATCCCATTACCACCCCTTTTTTGCCCTCGCACCATCATCCCTTTTGCCATTTAATCTCTCCTGCCTTCCGCCCGATCACAGGCCTTTCCCTTTTGTTCTCATCCCCCTTTCCCTGCCTCTGTATTTGCTTAAAGCCTGTTATATTTGTAACATGAGACAACTTGCCTTGCCACCGGTAATGCCAAATTCAGGACGACAGACTAAAGCGTCTCTCTGCCTTTTCAACTGAAACTGAACAAATCACTTTGGCTTTTCAGGGAAGCCATAAAGAGCTCGAAAGATGCTCAAAATAAATTTAACATTCCCTTAGCACTTTAGTCTGAAAACTCTGCTATCCCTAACGTTAGCAGTCATCGGATACTGATCCAAGTCTGACACAGCTTATTAAACAAATAATGGCTGGCTCACACTCTTGTATAACACTGTCAGACTGGGTGTAACAAAGTACTATGAAAATAAATTATTCATAATGCAATTAGAGCTGCATTTCAGCTCATTGCAACTTATTGGTGTCCTGATTTCCACTATATATGTGGATGAGATTTGTTTCTTATTGTACTCCCAGGGAGGAAAGAAAGGTTGCTGTCGGGTGGGTTTGACATGTTTTGAATTGAAACTGGAAAAAAAACGATACTCTTTGGTCTATGCGCATAATGCCATCAGAATCCAAGGCTATCTATATCCAGCTGCTGCAGTTGTTTCATACATTGTAAGTATATTGAAATAGTAGAGACATTTCTTTTAAGCAGCGAGTTGTTGTGATCTGGAATGCGCTGCCTGAAAGGGCGGTGGAAGCAGATTCAGTAGTAACTTTGAAAAGGGATTTGGGTATATACTTGAAAAGGGAACCTTTTGCAGAGCTGTAGGGAGTGGGACTAATTGGATAGCTTTCTCAAAGAGGTCGGCACAGGCATGGTGGGCCGAATGGCCTCCTTCTGTGATTCTGTGATTCAGTAGCGTGGTTTCGTTATTATTTTAGTACAAAGGAATATATCACAGACTCACAAGACTTGATAATGCTTGATGCATTAGGGGAACTGAACAAAGCCTTTGCACGGTACCTTAGTGTTATCGCACCTGAATCAGAAAAACTAAATGTACACGACCGGTGATGGTTCATTCTGGAACTTTATCAGGTATGTGAATAGCCATCATGTGCAAGAACCCCAGCCAAGATTACATTATGGTCACCTTTTGCAGAAATGAAATGACAACTGTAATACTTATGTATTATCCAATGTTCTATTTATTCTGTGGGCTAAGGACTTAACTTTGAAATACATCCTGCTGAGCAGTTTATTTAATAATAAGTCACTGCAGTTAATTAGAATTTATTTATTCCACAGTGAATTAGCATTTTTAATTTCACTGCAGTGATTTAATGTGTTTAATTTCTCAGGAGTGAACTAAACATTTATAATTTCACTGGAGTGAATTACTGTTTCAGTTTCATTAAAGTGAATTAAGAGTTCCTAATCGCATCAAAGTGAATTAGCATTTCTTCTCCAGATTAGCCCCTCCACACACCTCTGGAGTGAGCCAGCACCAGAACATGTTCATGAGGAAAAATAAAATCATGTGAAGGAGGACCCCCACCTTCAAGATATTCGGTGCCATCGTGGAGCCACAGCATTGGGAATGTGCATCGCCTGATCTCTCCCATTCTTATGCCCTTTATAAGGAAGATGCCCTGAATTTTCACAACAGGTTCCCAGCCTTGGTTCAATATTCTCTTTTCTCCTCTCTACCTCCCTCTCCTCCTTTAAGACACCCCTTAAACCCGCCGGGGGCAAAATTCAGTTGCTTTGCGCCTCCTGTTAGCGCCCTAAGGGGATGCTAAAAGGGCACAAAGCCCCTAGCGCCTGGGCCCGGTGCCGCTGACGCCTCCCGCGAAATTCAGCGGGAGGTTAGCGGCGGCAGTAGCCGGTGGCGCCCCGCAGCACTGCGCCTCCGGCGGTGACGTCATTGCTGTGCGCAGCGCCCCACTCACGCCCCGGCCGCAAACTCGGGTCACGCCCCCTGACGTACCACCGGACGCTATGTCCGACAGGGTCAGGGGGGCGTACGTGCGGCCGGGGTGGCGATACTTAAAGGGGAGGTGCCAGGCCTCTATTTTTTAGCTGGCCGCCTGCCAGCACCTTCCCCACCTCTGCCGTCCCCCTGCGGGGTGCTGGCTGCGATCCGTCAACCCGGCATTCCTCTTGAGTGCCGGGCTCTTTTGCTGGCACCCCGCTCCCTGGTGGCCCAGCTGGGCCCCGGTTCGCACTGCGCAAGGCCCCTCCCCTTTAATAAGGGGAGGAAGGCCTGCAGTACCACAACGTATTGGGCTGAAGCCACATGCTTGGGATGCTACCATTGAATTTTGGGCGAGGGCGTGCTAACTTTTTCGGTAGCGCCCCGGCGAAGTTAGCACCCCAAAGGGGGCGCGACCCAATTTTTGCCCCTACCTCTTTGCCCAAGCTTTTGGTCATCCACCCTAAAATCTCCTTATGTGGCTCGGTGTCAAATTTTGTTTGATAATCGCTCCTGTGAAGCGCCTTCGGACATTTTACTATGTTAAAGGCGCTGTATAAATACAAGTTGTTGTTGTTCTTTGATGTAACTACATTTGCCGTCTTTTTTTGTATATAGGGGTAAATTTTACAATCTCGTGCTCCTCACTCAGGAACTCGTTTGACGGGATTTGCAGACTGAACAATTATAATGATTGGAAAATTGGGCACTTGATTGTCCAATCCACTCTCCTGTCAATCAAAACATGTGCTAAAATACTAGCCTAATGCTCGCTGACCTACATTGGCTCCCGGTTAACCAACGCCTCAATTTAGAAATTCTCATCCTTGTTTTCAAACCACTCTATGGCCTCACCCCTCCCTATCTCTGCAACCTCCTCCAGCCCAACCACCCTCCGAGATCTCTGCGCTCCTCCAAGTTTGGCCTCTTGAGCATCCCCAATTTTGATCGCTTCACCATTGGCGGCCGTGCTTTAAGCTGCCTAGGCTCTAAGCTCTGGAAGTCCCTCCCTAAACCCCTCCGTCTCTACCTCTCTCTCCTCCTTTAAGATGCTCCTTAAAATCTAGCTAATTGATCAAGTTTTTGGCCATCTGTCCCAATATCTCCTTATGTGGCTCATGCCAAATTCTGTCTGATAATCGCTCCTGTGAAGCGCCTTAGGACATTTTTCTACGTTAAAGGCGCTATGTGAACACAAGTTGTTGCTGTTTGCAATAACTACATTTGTCACCTGTATTTTCTGTATATAGGAATAAACATTACAATCTAGTGCTCCTCACTCAGGACCTCATTTGACGGGATGGGTAGACTGAACAATTGGTCAGTGTGCCCTTTTAATTTTCAATTTTGATGGTAGGAAAATTAGGCATTGATTGTCCAATCCACACTCCTGTCGACCAAGGCTTGTTCTAAAATACTAACCTAGTGCTCGCTGACCTACATTGGCTCCCAGTCCGGCAACGCCTCAATTTTAAAATTCTCATCCTTGTTTTCAAATCCCTCCATGTCCTCGCCCCTCCCTATCTCTGTAATCTCCTCCAGCCCTACAATCCACCGAGATATCTGTGTCCCTCCAGCTCTGGCCTCTTGCGCATCCCCGATTTTCATTGCTCCATCCTTGGAGGTCCTGCCTTTGGCTGCCAAGACCCTAAGCAATGTAATAATAACCAGATAATCTGTGTTTTTTTAATTATGTTGGTTGAGGGATAAATATTGGCCAGGACACTGGGGAGAATTCCCCTGCTCTTCCTCGAAATAGTGCTGTGAGATCTTTTACGTCCACCTGACAGAGCAGACGGGGCAGACGGGGCCTCAGTTTAATGTCTCATCTGAAAGACGGCACCTCTGACAGTGCAGCACTCCCTCAGTACTGTACTGGAAGTGTCAGCCTAGATTTTGTGCTCAAGGGCTGGATTTTACCAGCCCTGAGGAGGCGGGTCTGGAGGCGGGACTGCTGGAAAAATCAAAAAGAATGGGAGTGGGTCCAGAACCCGCTCCCAACCCGCCTCCAACCAATCTTCCCGGGAGTCGGGTCCTCGATTTGCGCTGGGACCCAACTCCTAGCGGTGGGAAGAGGATTATAGCCACTTAACTGCCTGTTAACAGGTAGTTCACAGGCAGTTAGAGGCTTTTTCTCATTTTGAGACTTCTGCTGCGGGCTTCCCGATGTTGGGGAACCCCGCCAGGGTAAGTGAGGTGTGCTGTGGGTCTGTTGTGATGTTTGTGTATAGATGATAGCTGCAGAAGTGGTGTGAAGGATGCAATGGGACACTGGTGAGTGTCAGAGGTAAAGAAATGTTGGGAAAGTCATTTCTCCTGTGTTTAGATTTTTCTGTAGGTGACGAGCTTTGAAGTGTTTGTGTGGTCTCATCTCATTAGGAGAAACGACAGATCGCTTCTGTACGCTCGCCTGCCGCTGCTATCTGTTTTATCCTAAGGAGAGAGTCATTAGAGTGCCTGGGTGCAAGGGCTCACCTTTGTACAGTGATTGTCAGTGCTTGACAGCAGCTCAATGCTGTCAAACACTGTCAAATCATCTGTCAAACAAGTATGGTGCATATGCCTTTAAGAAAACTGGCAGGTGAAGTATCATCAACTGACGTCATCTGACACCGGCTTTCCCTTAATTGGCCAGCAAACCCGCAGGGCGGGGCTTAACAAGGCCAATCAGGGGAAAATAGCATCTGTGCATTGAACATCACTGGGGGTGGGACTAGAACCCGGAAGGCAGCAGTCTCGCCCCCAACTCGTCTCGGAGGGTAAAATCCAGCCCCAAGTCTCTGGAGTGGGACTTGAACCAATGACCTTCTGAGACGTGAGAGTGTGACCCATTGAGCCATGGCTGACACTGGAGGACCTCGATTTGAATATTTAAAGGGCCCACTGTCTGACTCAAGCGGGTACTCCAGGTGGTTGGCCCTTTGGAAGATAGCTCCAGTCACAGTTTCAGTCTCCCCCCTCCCCCCCCCCACTATTTTCAAGAGCGCTACTGCCCCCAGTCTCGGTCCAGTGGTTGGCCTGAAAATCTGCCCCAAAGAGTGTCTAGTTGAGGCCTGATTCGACAACCCCTGAGCTGCCGGTGGGCACACATCACGCAATGTCATGCAGCACAGCTCCTGATTTCTCTCCATCAAAATAACTTTTTTCTCCGGCACCGACGGGACCGGCGTGGTGCCGGTTGATCAAAAAGTCCGGATTACAGAGAGGTATACTTACCAAGGTACGAGAGCCCCATACACGGCCAGAGGTGCAGGAGTCCCGGTTACACGGCCACAGATCCAGGAACCCCGGTTACATGGCCACTAATATATAGTAAAACTTACCCAAACCTACTCCTGAATTTTGCCGGTTAAGAGAGATTCGCGGATATTTAGGTGCCGGTTAAAAGAGAATTTCCTGTAGATGGAGAATCGCGGGCTGCGTGTCTGGAAAGATGAAAAAAGCTCGATATTTGAGACACAAAGGAAGTACACTGTCAGTGGCTCAAAAGTGAAAAGACAAGTTTACGTTTTGCTTTTAAGATCTTTATTGAACAGATAACAAAATGCAGGCAAACCACTTATAGCCCTCATCAAGGGGCTGTCTGGCTTTCTTTTATCAAATTTGATGAAAAGTCTCAACCTTTTTTGTTCTCTTTTCAGATGCCGACAGATCTGCTGTGAATTTCCAGCAATTTCTCTTTTTACTGAATGTTATTTTGGAATTGCAAGCACGATATCATATTATTTAAGGTTGCAGGCAGTCTGGTTGATATGTCCCTTTGAGCACTGACATGTCCAACATAGATTGCTGGTTCAAAACCATTTTGAATCCTTGATAAACATCCACTGAGGGGATAGAAGTTTATTAAATATTTATACAAGGCTTTAATGGTTTATGATAGTCTTAATCAGACTGAAACACTGGCAGCTTTTATGCTGTCATAAACAATATCAGTGGATCATAGATATCAGTGCAGTACTAGGGCCATTTGTAAATCACTGTGAGTTAGGGATAGGTAATGATATTATTCACTATAAAAGAGAAAGAACTTGCATTATACAACGCCTTTCAGACCTTAATACACCCAAAGCGCTTTACAACCAATGAAGTACTTTTGAACTTTTGTAATGTAGAAAATGCATCAGCCAAAACATAAGAAATAAGAACATAACAAATAGGAGCTGGAGTCGGCTATTTAGCCCTTCGAGCTGAATAGGCTGATCTTCTACCTCAACTCCACCTTCCCGCACTATCCCCATATCCCTTAATTCCCTTTGTTCCCAAAAATCTTTCGACCTCTGTCTTGAATATACCCAATGACTGAGCATCCACAGCCCTCTGGGGTAGAGAATTCCAAAGATTCATCACCCTCTGTGTGAAGAAATTTCTCCTCATCTCAGTCCTAAATGGCCGACCCCTTATTCTGAGACTGTGACCCCTGGTTCTAGACTCAACAGCCAGGGGAAACATTTTCCCAGCATTAACCCTGTCAAGCCCCTCTAAGAATTTTATATGTTTCAATGAGATCACCTCTTATTCTTCTAAACTCTAGAGAATATAGGCCTAGTCTAATCAATCTCTCCTCATAGGGCAATCCCCCGATCCCAGGAACCAGTCTGGTGAACCTTTGTTGCACTCCCTCTAAGGCAAGTATATCTTTCCTTAGGTAAGGAGACCAGAACTGTACACAGTACTCCAGGTGTGGCCTCACCAATGCCCTGTATAATTGCAGTAAGACTTCTTTACTCTTATACTCTAATCCCATTGTAACAAAAGCTAACATACCATTTGCTTTCCTAATTGCTTGCTGTACCTGCATGTTAACTTTATCTGATTCATGTACAAGGACACCCAGATCCCTCTGAATGCAAACATTTCCCAATCTCTCACCATTCAAAAAGTATTCTGCTTTTTTTTTCCTACCAAAGTGGATAACTTCACACTTCCCCACATTGTATTCCATTTGCCATGTTCTTGCCCACTCAGTCAACCTGTCCCTGTCTCTCTGCAGCCTCTTTGCATCCTCCTCACAGCTTACTTTCCCACCTAACTTTGTATTATCAGCAAACTTGGATACATTACACTCAGTCCCTTCATCTAAGCTATAGACTGTAAATAGCTGAGGCCCAAGCACTGATCCTTGCGGCACCCCACTAGTTACAGCCTGCCAACCTGAAAAAGTCCTGTTTATTCCTACTCTCTTGTTTTCTGTCCATTAACCAATCATCAATCCATGCTAATATATTACCCTCAATCCCATGAGCCCTAATTTTGTGTAATAACCTCTTGTGTGGCACCTTATCGAATGCATTTTGAAAATCTAAATACACCACATCCACTGGTTCCCCCTTATCTATCCTACTAGTTACATTTTCAAAAAACTCAACAGATTTGTCAAACATGATTCCCTTTTCTTAAAACCATGTTGACTCTGCCTAATCATATTAAGATTTTCTAAGTGCCCTGTTACCACGTCCCTAATAATAGATTCTAACATTTTGCCTACTGCTGATGTCAGGCTAACTGACCTATAGTTCCCCGTTTTTTCTCTCTTCCTCCTTTCTTAAATAGCGGGGTTACATTTGCTACCTACCAATCCTTGGGGACTGCTCTAGAATCTGGGGAATTCTGGAAGATTAATACCAGTGCATCCACTATCTCTGCAGCTACCTCTTTTAAAACCCTAGGATGCAGGTCGCCAGGTCCAGGGGATTTGTCGCCACTTAGTCCCATTAATTTCTTCAATACTAGTCTTTACTTATACTGATTTCTTTATGTTCCTCATTCTCTCTAGACCCTTGGTTCCCCATTATTTCCAGAATGCTTTTTGTGTCTTCTACCATGACGACAGATGCAAAGTATTTGTTTAATGTCTCTGCCATTTCCTTATTGCCCATTATAATTTCCAACGCCTCTGCCCCTAATGGGCCCACGTTTACATTCACTAATCTCTTCCTATTTACATACCTATAGAAATGTTTACAATGGCCCAGAAATTTGGGTCGGAGGCTTCCCGCGGGCGCCAGCCCCTGACCTGCACTTACATAGTGCGCCTGCCGTTGTGCTGGGGGCCCGCGTGGAATTCCAATCCTGGGCCTGCTCCAGCTGCCGGTGTGCAGGGCTCGCATATCCCAGGGGTGCAACTAGTTTGCAGCATCCCTGGGATCACATGGGGCCAATCGGAGCAGGGAATCTCCATTCATAGATTTGACAGGAAGACCTGTCAAATCTATGAATAGAGATCAGCCCCAAAACCGAATTAAAACTTCATATAATTTTTTTTTAAATCAAATTTTTAAAATAACTATAAATTACATAAATTAACTATTTTAAACAAAAATTTAAATTTTCGAAAAAATTAATTAAAGTTTTTAACGGGGCTAAAAATAAACTTACTTTTCTTTAAAGTATTTTAAAATGATAAACCTGTGGGAAAAAGTGTTTTCATTTCACTTACTTCACCCCTTACCTTGTTAAAAGCAGGCCTTGCACTGTTTTTCCACACATAGCTGGTAGGGACTTAATCCGCACTGAAAAACCTGTGAAAAAAGCGGAAGTTCCAGGTCTACGCGCTGCCTCTCCGGCACACGCATTTGACCTTCGAACCCCTTCCTTCAAGAGAACGGAAGTTCCGGTTTCCAGCGCATGCGCAGTGCATGCGCAAAACCGACACTTCCATTGGCCTTACGGGTGAGTGCACAGCGCGTACTCACCCGTGGGGACCCGAATTTCTGGGCCAATCTGTTTTTATGTCTCTTGCTAATTTACTCTTATATTCTTTTTTCTCTTTCCTTATCAATTTCTTGGTCCTTCTTTGCTGAATTCTAAAACCCTCCCAATCCTCAGGCTTACTACTCTTTTTGGCAACACTATAAGCCTCTTCCTTTGACCTAACACTATCTTTAACTTCTCTTGTTAGCCACGAGTGGCTTGGGCTCAGGTCAGATGTTAAAATTTTAATATGTTAAAATGCGGCTGCTGAAGGGAGGCGAGGACAGTTTTGGGGAGAAGGTAAGTGGCTTGACAGCGCTGCTTGGCCAGGAGGAGCAGGAGTGCTTCCACCCCAACCCCCCAAGCTTACCTGCTTCCCTGGGATTGTACCCCCACCCCCATCAGAAACCCTCCATACAAAAACCCCACCGATCTGGGATTGGACCGCCCCACCCCCCCGGTCACAAATTGGACCCCCCACCCCCTACCCCAGCCTCCCCAACGCTCCCACTAGCAGCTGCAGGCTCCTTGCCTGGGGCTGCGGCCTGCACTGCAGCGCTCCCCACCTATCAGTCTTCCAGGCGGTGGTCCTGCTGTAAAAAAAAAAATTACATTCAGTGGAGTTTTTACACCATGGCATGCCGGCTTCTGGATTTTCCGGCTGGAACTCCACCGCCCCACCCCGGTTAACAAATCTACCCCAGTCAAGATCGTGGCCCATGACTCGTAAAGGGAGTCTCAACCGTTCAGGAAAGCAATGGTGTAATAAGTCGGTGGGGAAGTGAAAGATCGATAAATGTCTACCACCCTCATTTTAACTCCTGCTCCAGCTGACTTCCACTGGGCAGAGGGAGTTAAAATCCTTCCTTATTGTACTTTCTATTCAGCATTGAAAATCGATTCAAGACTCAGTTCTGAATTTACAAGGTGTGCGAAATACACCCATATTTTGAACAGTGCAGGAAACTCACGGATTTACAAGTGTGTACGGAATAATTACACTATTCGACTGTTTTTCATATAAAAGAATTTGTCGAACCAGCTCGTGTTTTATTTCCTGGGGTTGGGCGGGGAGGGGGGGTGAGGGGGAGGGGGGCAGAGGAAGGGGAGGTAGCAATAAAGGAGACAAATGTTGACATCTGCAGCATCTCCCAGGCAATTGAGCTGATTGTTTGTCTAATGTGCAAAAGATATTCAGCCACACAAGTCAGTGCCACTCAACTATTTGGATAATGATATTTTAAACCAATCCTGCACCTACAGTTAACTGGATGCGATCCAGACGGAATACTGATACCAACCCGACCGCTGTAACCCCATTATAATTCCAGCCAGCAGCAAAATATGCTGTTTAAAAGGAAATATTCCTGTTTCACTTCTTATCCCGGCTTTCCTGATATTGACTCAAATTCTTTCCTCCCTTTTTATCCTAAGTGCCTATTTATACAGAGGACCGATGGTTAAGAGTGCTGAGCCCCACGCACTTTAATGTTAAAAATGCCCCCTAACCTTAGCCTGGACATATTTTAATATCTCCTCGTCGGATTACACAAATTAAACCGTAAACAACACAAATATAAACACATGTAGCTGCCGATTAACCTTCACACGTGTGGAAATACTGATGAGGCATCCAGTGAACACAGTTTGCAAAATGCTCCTCTGTTCGCTTGCTGAAAAGGTCATTTATGGGTTATGTTATTGCAGATATAGAGATTAGCTCTAAAATGCACTTACCATCATTTTCTCCATCACCATTACTCATTCGACTTACTGACAAGGAACTTGCTTTCTTTCCAGCTGATTTTTTTTCTTCTCCAATTTACGTTTGATTCCATTCTTTTCTTTCACGTAATTGAGTGGCTTGATGGTTATTGGTTGAAAAAGAGAGGATTTTGAAACATTGTTTTAATTTTGGTAAAATGGATCAGGAGTGGACTACTCCTCGAAAGAGCCGGCACAGGCGTGGTGGGCCGAATGGCCTCCTTCTGTGCTGTACGATTCTATGATTCTATGAAGTGAGGTTTGAAAAATGTCATAACGCATGTAAGATAATGGCCCAGAAATTCGGGTCGGGGGCTACCGCGCCGGCCGTTGAGCTGTGGGCCCGCGTGGGATTCCGATCCTGTGCCTGCTCCAACTGCCGGCGCGCAGTGCTTGCGTATCCCAGGGGCGCAGTTAGTTCGATGCGTCCCCTGGTATCACGTGGGCCATGGAGAGCCAATCATAGCAGGGAATGCTTCATTTATAAGACCTGTCAAACCTATAAGTACTATAAGCCCCAAAACATCACTAAATCTTCAAATAATTTTTTTTTTAAATCACATTTTTAAAATAAACTATAAATTACATGAAATAACTATTTTAAACAATAATTTACATTTTTGAAAAAAATAATTTTATTTTCTAACGGGGCTAAAAATAAACTAATTTCTTCAAAGTATTTAAAAATAATAAACCTGTGGAAAAAATGTTTTAATTTTAATTAATTCATCACTTACCTTGTTAAAAGCAGGCCTTGCGACTGCTTTTTACATGTCTAACTTCTGCAGACTTACCCTCCCGGGAAAACCTGCAAAAAAACGTAAGTTCAATGCGCACGCGCAGCCTCTCCTGCGCATGCGTTCCACCTCTGAACCCCTTCTTTCAGGGGAATGGAAGTGTTGGTTTCCCACACATGTGCAGTGCATGCACGAAACTGGCACTTCCATTGGGCTTACGGGTGAGTACCCCATGCGTACTCACCCGTGGAGACCCGAATTTCTGGACCAGTGAGTATCTCAGTATTCCGCTGGAAAAACTAACGGCCTCTACGTTTCGCCCTGTCGCATGATGCAGTCCCAGTGTGAGTGGGCATCAAAGGTAGCGCATGTCTCCCTCACCCATAGTCTTCAGCAGGAGAGCTGCTCCACGTGTCTCTCTGGGCCTTTTATTCAACAAGCTGTAATGTTGTTTTAGCTGGGCTCGGGAGTGAGGGGGAGAATTCGAGATTGCGGTCCTTGTACAGAAAGCAGTCCAGGGTTTGAGGCAGTCACACAGTCACAGCCTTCAGAGGACTTTACACACCGCATGAATCTCTCATGCTCCAAGACTTCAGCCGAATCGTTCGATTGTGTCATGACCTGGGGCTTACACACTAAGCCAACTGTTATAGTTGCAAAAAAAATGATCACATAATTACTATGAACAATGAACTAACCCTTTCTACAAAATGTAGTTCAAGTTAAATCTCTGAGCTCGATCCCCAAAGGAATTGTTCACATGCTTTTGGCTTTATTCACATGCAGGACTACAGGGAAAGAGCAGGGGCGGGGAGTGGGACTAATTGAAGAGCTCTTTCAAAGAGCCAGCACAGGCATGATGGGCCAAATGGCCTCCTTCTGTGCTGTATGATTCTATTATTGCAGCTATACATGGCCCCATCGTTCCGAAACTGTATCTATTGGGCCAGAATTTGCTGCCCAAATAATGATGAGTTTAATGGTAAAGAAGAGGCACGCCATGAGTTGTGAATCGCCACAAGTTGCTGGATGGTTTGCGCCATTCTGCCGTTAGCCTCGCAAAAGCGCCATCTCGCCCTCAACCTCCCCGTGAGTTTCAAGAAATTGATGCATTTATGCATTAATTACTCAATTAACTTGCCGCAGAAAGTTAGGGCTGGTACTTAACAGCGTAAGTACCTTTATAATGAGGAGATTTACGTTCCTGCAATGCCACTCAACCTCTCCAGCCTGGAAAGGGAACAATTGAAACTATGGAGTCTCATTCCTGTAAGTAGTAGTCCAAAGATGTGCGGGTTAGGATGATTGGCTATGATAAATTGACCCTTAGTGTTAGGGGGATTAAATACGTGGGGTTACCGGGATAGGGTGGGATATGTGTTGGTGTAGGGGTTACAGGGATCGGGTGGGATATGTGTCTGTGCAGGCTCGATGGGCCGAAATGGCCTCTATCTGCACTGTGGGGTTTCTGTGATTTCTGTGATTTCTGTGATTTAAAAAAAATTCAATTTTTTATTTCTTTCTTAGTTTTCCTTTCTGTCTCTTTTTTCACCCTCTCTTCATCCAGTCTTTCTTTCCTTCTCTTTATTTTTCTTTCTGTATCTAATTTGACTCTAATTCACCCAATTTCCTTTTCCGTTGTTCCACTGTTTCTTTCTCAATCCTTAAATCCCGTGGGTTAAGGAGATAGACTGTTGGTCCCGTCGTTCACCGAGGTCCCGAAGGCAGCGAAGATTCACCAGGCTGATACCTGGGGTGGCAGGAATGACGTATGAGGACAGATTGGGTCGATTGGGCTTGTATTCGCTGGAGTTTAGAAGAATGAGAGGGGATCTCATCAAAACTTATAAAATTCTAACAGGACTGGACAAACTAGATGCTGGAAGGATGTTCCCGATGGTCGGGGAGTCCAGAACCAGGGGTCACAGTCTAAGGATAAGGGGTAGGCCATTTAGGACTGAGATGAGGAGGAATTTCTTCACCCAGAGAGTGGTGAACCTGTGGAATTCTCTGCCAAAGAAGGCAGTTGAGGCCAATTCATTAAATATATTCAAGAAGGAGTTGGATATATTTCTTAAGGCTAAAGGGATCAAGGGATATGGGGAGAAAGCAGAGACAGGGTACTGAATTTGGATGATCAGCCATGATCTCATTGAATGGCAGAGCAGGCTCAAGGGGCCGAATGGCCTACTCCTGCTCCTATCTTCTATGTTTCTATGCCCCAGATGCCCCTGTGCCCTCGCTGCACCGTTATCAGCTCGAACTTCCAGCAAGTTACAGGGCAAACAGTCTTCAAGCTGAAGGGTGAGGGAAGAAGTCTAACTAACGGGGCATGTCACGGGACGCCCCACTCCATCCAGGTCTGGGTCATTATAGACACATGTGTGTGTCCATGAGCTAAATTAATTCTTTCATCAATACAGTGTACACTTACTGATGGGGGAGATAGTGGCTCACCAGGCATTGTCCTTAGAGAAAAAAATGGCACTGAGAAACTTTCAGAAGCTGTAGAGATTTATGGGATGTTAAATAGTGCATGAAACAGATATGGATGGCATACAGCACCTGCCACAAGCCGCACTTCTGATGATAAAAACAAATTTTTAATGGTACATTAGCATCTTGTGCAATGACGAATGTCCCAGATTGGAAGGCATGGAAGAGTGCAGATGAGGGCCATTGCATAACGTTATTGCAGTGAAGTAACTCATATTTCATCTCCTCTATCTTATTTCCGCATATTGACTTTATTACTCATAAAAGCAATTCTCTAAATCGTACTCAGGTGTTCTGATGATGATCAGCACTTATATCTGTTGTTTACATTTTTTTACTTATTTGCCTGCTCATGTACATTATACTGATTAAAACTCCAGACCTCTTTTTTTTTTAGTATAATTAACATTACATTTGTTGCGTGGAAGAAACAAATCTATATTACTTTGAGAATATAGGGCTGCACTAAACATTGTAACCTGACACTATTTTACCCTCTTGATTTATTTTATGCTATTTCTAGTTTCTGATACTCCATATGCCCCCCAAAAAATCCAATAAATCTAAAAGCGTTTGTCATTTGTTAATGAGAAATATTCCACAGCTCGTAGACTTATTATCTAATCTTTGTCATTACAAGCCATTGAAATCTTGCTTCTAAAATAAAGCCTGCAATTTGTTCGGCCTTTTAAAGTCATTTTACTTCGCTTGTTTTAAAAAAATTATTTTCACTATAGCACTTGTGTGGTCTCACAATGGCCCAGAAATTCAGGTCCCCACGCATGAGTACGCGCTGGGTACTCACACATACGCCCAACGAAAGTGCCGGTTTTGTGCATGCGCGGGAAACCGGAACTTCCGTTCCCTTGAAAGAAGGGGTTGACAGGTGGAACGCGTGCGCCGGAGAGGCAGCGCGTGCGCATCGAACTTACATTTTTTTTGCAGGTTTCTCCAGGAGGGTAAGTCTCCAGCAGTTACACTTTTAAAAAGCAGGCGCAAGGCTTGCTTTTAACAAGGTAAGTGGTGAATTAATTAAAATTGAAACATTTTTTCCACTGGTTTATTATTTTTAAACACTTTAAAGGACGGTAAGTTTATTTTTAGCCCTGTTAGAAAATGTAATAAATTTTTTCAAAATTTTAAATTATTGTTTAAAATTGTTATTTCATGTAATTTATAGTTATTTTAAAAATGTGATTTAAAAAAAAAATGTATTTGAAGTTTTAGTTATGTTTTGGGGCTTATAGTATTTATAGGTTTGACAGCTCTCCCTGTCAAATTTATCAATGGAGCATTCCCTGCTACCATTGGCTCTCCTTGGCCCACGTGATCCCAGGGGACGCTTCGAACTAACTGCGCCCCTGGGATACGCAAGCACTGCGCGCCGGCAGTTGGAGGAGGCCCAGGATCGGAATCCCACGCAGGCCCACAGCTCAACGGCCGGCGCGCTAGGTAAGTGCAGGTCGGGGGCTTGCACCCGCGGGAAGCCTCCGTCCCAAATTTCTGGGCCAATATATCTCCTCCGTTCGACAACCGGATTGTAGCTGAACATGAGACACAACTACCAGCTCTGGTGCTGAGGTTTCTGCCATTTCACTGCAGTGGCACCCAAACTTTTATAATTGATTGTAAATTAATTTGGTGTCAGCCGTGGCTCAGTGGGCAGCACACTCGCCTCTGAGTCAGAAGGTTGTGGGTTGAAGACCCCACTCCAGAGACTTCAGCCCCATAATCCATGCTGATACTCCCAGTGCAGTGCTGAGGGAGTGCTGCATTGTCAGAGGGGACGACTTTTGGAAGAGACATTAAACCGAGGCCCCGTCTGCTTTCTCTGGTGGATCCCACGGCCACTGTTTTGAAGAAGGGTTTCCCCCAGCGTCCTGGCCAATATGTATCCCTCAAGCAACATCACTAAAAGCACAGATAATCTGGTCATTTATCATATTGCTGGCTGTGGGACCTTGCTGTGTCCGTTTCCTACATTGCAACCGTGACTACACTTCAAAAGTATTTCATTGGCTGTAGAGCACTTTGGGGCAAATTGATGTCGTGAAAGCCACTGCTACTTGTGAGGAAATATATTCCATTCATCACTGCCTGTGACTGTGGTCGGTTTCATTGTCATTTCCCTTCCCCCAGTCCTCATTGTATTATGTATTGGAATGTGCTGGAATGTGCTGTGTGTAGGGCTCCGCCCATACCTGGCCCCTTTTGTAAGCTGGCTCAGTCTGGCCTCAGCCTCCAGAAGGAAGACATCTGTCTCTTTTACGTGTTACTTTCTAATTTAATAAAAGCCTTGTTTTGTTTCGCTAACATCGAGTCTCGGAACTTATTGAGGCACATCAATTTTATTAAATTATTTTTCAACACTATGGACCAACTCCTGAAACCCGAACGTTTGGATTTGGATCAACATGCTCCGGACGCATCAGCACGCTTCGGACACTGGTTTGAGTGTATGGAATTCTTCCTGGACAATTCCGCAGCCGTCAAAGACGCTACGGACGCTGCGAGGATGAGACTCGGAATTCTGCGGAATTGGGTAAGCCACCGGGTTTACCCCCTCATCCAAGACGCCGATACGTACCTGGCCGCCTGCGACATCTTAAAGGCGCATTACCAGCAGCCTACGAATGAGGTGTATGCTAGGCATCTACTCGCTACTCGCGCACAGCGACCTGGGGAATCGGTGGAGGAGTTCCTAAGCATCCTGAAAATGCTTGGCAAAGACTGTAAGTGCCGAGATGTAAAAGCCGCAGTGTACACCGACGAGCTTGTTCGCGATGCCTTTATCACAGGCCTCAGCTCCAATTACATCCGGCAAAGACTGCTGGAAAAAACGGGGTTGGACCTGAAACAGGCTGCGGACACCGCGCGGTCCCTGGATGTGGCCCAGAGAAACTCGGACGCCTACTCTTCAGCCCACGCCGCCACGTGCGCACCGAGGGCGCCGCCATCTTGGAAGGCATCTTCCCCGCCCGGCAGCCCGAAACCGGCAGGGCCCAGCTCTCCCCCCAGAAGCCCTACGACAGCCGCGACGCGTCAGGGACCCAACTGCTACTTCTGCGGGCAGCCAAAGCACACCAGAAACCTGTGCCCGGCGAAAGGCACCACCTGCTTTAAGTGCGGTAAGAAGGGGCACTTCGGGAAGGTGTGCAGAGGGAACCCCGCCGGAAAACCAACCGCCGGAAAACCCGCAACCGCCGCGTGTGCGCCGTGGGAGCGGCCATCTTGGACGCCATCTTGCCCGACCTCGTGGGGTCCGCCATCTTATGAGCAGACAGCGTGGATGCCATCTTGTATCGATCAGGGCCCTACAGTGGCATCGGTCACAGTGGACCAGACCAGGCCGCACCCGCTATCCAAATCAATGGTGGACATCGAGGTAAACGGGTGCCGGGTTAAATGCTTAATTGACAGTGGAAGCACGGAGAGTTTTATCCACCCTGAACTGGAACAGCAACTCTCCCTAAAGGTGGTCCCTACTCAGAGTACCATCTCTATGGCTGATAAAACCCAGACATCGACCATTCTGGGTTACTGCACGGTACAATTGGGCGTTAACGGAACTGTATACGATAATTTTAAAGTGTTAATCATGAAGAACCTATGTGCGAGCGTGATCTTGGGCCTGGATTTCCAGTGCAACCACCAAAGCATCACGCTCAAGTACGGTGGGTCCCAGCCGCCCCTCACAGTGTGCGGTCTGGCTACCCTGAAGGTAAAGCCACCTTCGCTATTCGCGAACCTTACCCCTAACTGCCGGCCAATAGCGACCAAAAGCAGGAGGTACAGCTGGGAGGACAGGCGGTTTATCGCGACCGAGGTAGACAGGCTCCTGAAAGAGCGCATTATTGAACGCAGCAACAGCCCGTGGCGCGCCCAAGTGGTAGTGGTAAGGGGTAGCGAGAAGAAACGGATGGTGATCGACTATAGTCAAACGATCAACAGGTACACCCAACTAGACGCCTACCCGCTACCCCGCATATCAGAAATGGTGAACCAAATCGCCCAATACCGGGTGTTCTCCACCATCGACCTCAAGTCAGCGTACCACCAGCTCCCTATCAGACCAGAGGACCGCCCGTACACCGCCTTCAAGGCGAACGGACACCTCTACCAATTCCTCAGAGTCCCCTTTGGGGTGACGAATGGGGTCTCGGTCTTTCAGAGGGAGATGGACCGCAGATGACCACCACTTGCAGGCAACCTTCCCCTACCTCGACAACGTCACCATCTGCGGCCACAATCAGCAGGATCACGACTCGAACCTCGAGAGGTTCCTGGAAACCGCACAAAAACTCAACCTCACCTACAACGAGGACAAGTGCGTTTTCAACACCACGCGCCTCTGCATACTAGGCAGCGTGGTGGAGAATGGGGAAATCGGACCAGACCCCGACCGATTGCGCCCCCTACGGGAGCTGCCCCTGCCCAACACTCCCAAAGCCCTGAAAAGGTGCCTGGGGTTATTTTCTTATTATTCCCAATGGGTCCCCAACTACTCCGACAAAGCCCGCCCCCTCTTGAAAGCATCCTCTTTTCCGCTCTCTGCTGAGGCCCACGCCGCCTTCAAAAGCATTAAGCAGGATATTGAGCGGGCCACGCTACAGGCAGTGGACGAGAACACTCCATTTCAAGTGGAAAGTGATGCGTCTGACTTCGCCTTGGCGGCCACCCTCAATCAGGCGGGGCGGCCCGTAGCTTTCTTCTCGAGGACCCTCCAAGGGCCCGAGATCAGACACTCCTCCATGGAAAAGGAGGCCCAAGCCATCGTGGAGACAGTGCACCACTGGCGCCACTACCTAGCCGGCAAACGCTTCACCCTACTTACCGACCAGCGGTCGGTAGCGTTTATGTTCAATAATAAACAGAGGGGGAAGATTAAAAATGATAAGATTCTTAGGTGGCGGATCGAGCTCTCCACCTTCGAGTACGACATCATTTACCGGCCAGGGGCCCTGAACGAATCCCCTGACGCCCTCTCACGAGGGATGTGTGCCAGCGCCACCGGGGATCGGCTACAGACCCTCCACAACGACCTCTGCCACCCAGGGGTCACGCGGCTGTTCCACTTCATAAAGTCCCGTAACTTACCCTACTCGATTGAGGAAGTTCGGTCCCTGACCAGGAACTGCCGCACTTGCGCTGAGTGCAAGCCTCGGTTCTACCGCCCAGATAGAGCCCACTTAATCAAAGCTACACGGCCCTTTGAGCGGCTCAGCTTAGATTTCAAGGGCCCCCTCCCGTCCGTCGACCGCAATGTTTACTTCCTGAACATTGTGGACGAATACTCCCGGTTCCCATTCGCCTTCCCCTGCCCAGACATGACCAGCGCCACGGTCATTAAATGCCTCAACAGCCTGTTCTGCCTGTTCGGTATGCCGAGCTACATCCATACGGATAGGGGGGCGTCCTTCATGAGTGAAGAGCTACGCCAGTACATGCTGTCCAAGGGGATCGCCACGAGCCGTACCACCAGCTACAACCCCCGGGGTAACGGCCAAGTGGAGCGAGAGAACGGGACAGTATGGAAAGCAGTCACTCTAGCTCTAAGGACCAAGGGCCTCCCTATCTCCCGCTGGCAGGAAGTCCTCTCGGATGTGCTCCATCCGATACAGTCGCTATTGTGTACGGCCACTAATGCCACGCCTCATGAACGTATGTTTGTCTTTCCCCGGAAATCCACCTCAGGTGTATCCATGCCGTCATGGCTCTCCACCCCAGGTCCGGTACTCGTGCGAAGGCATGTGAGGGGCCACAAGACGGACCCTCTCGTGGAGCCAGTACACCTACTCCACGCCAACCCCCAATACGCATATGTCCGGCACGCCGACGGAAGGGAGGACACCGTGTCCATAAAAGATGTCGCCCCAGCCGGCATCGACAACAACCACGGCAATAGCAGCGACAACGATCACAGCAATTCTTACCCACCCACTACTCTTTTCAACGATCACAGCAACCCTTACCCACCCACTACTCTTTCATCACCCCCGGAAGAACATCGACCAACGGCACCCCCACCAACTACCCCTTCAACAACCCTGGCGGCACCCCCGGCAGAGACCCAGGAGGCTACCGGGGACACCCAGCCGACACCCGCGGCACCACGTCGGTCGCAGAGGACTAGCAAACCCCCGAACAGACTAAATCTATAGAAGGGGTGAATGTGATGAAATATATTCCATTCATCACTGCCTGTGACTGTGGTCGGTTTCAGTGTCATTTCCCTTCCCCCAGTCCTCATTGTATTGTGTATTGGAATGTGCTGGAATGTGCTGTGTGTAGGGCTCCGCCCATACCTGGCCCCTTTTGTAAGCTGGCTCAGTCTGGCCTCAGCCTCCAGAAGGAAGACATCTGTCTCTTTTACGTGTTACTTTCTAATTTAATAAAAGCCTTGTTTTGTTTCGCTAACATCGAGTCTCGGAACTTATTGAGGCACATCACTACTACTACGGGAGAAGCTTATAACGGGATGTCTAGTTTGGCTCTCCGTTCGCTGGCCACCGGAGATGCCGAGTGGAGAAATGAGGTCCCTCCCACGACAGCTCTCAGTGGGCAGGTTGATGTGATGTGTTCCACAGCCTGGGACTCGTGGCCACAGTCGCACTTCGGGTCATCCCTCATCTTCCACTGGTTGAGCAGGTGGCTGCAGCGTCCGTGCCCCCGTACGGATTGGGTTGAGCGCCGTCCACTGTCCCCGAGGAGGGTCGAAGACAGGGACCTCTGCTGTTGGGTCAGTGAAAGGCGCTATATAAATTCAACTTCATTTATTCATAAAGATTAAAAAATATTTAACCACTATAAATGTGTTTCTTGCTACCCTATGTGGAGTCTTCGAGCAGGCAGCCACCTGTAGCAGGTGATAGCTAAAAAGACTCTTTGCAAGAATTCTAAATGTCTAGTCAATGTTTAAAATTACATTTGTATTTACTGTACTTCAGTTGCTTTGTTGTCATTTTGTTGATGGAATCAAAATGACAAATACAGTACTTAAATCACTACCGCGAGTGCCTCTGAATCTGAAAAAAGCATATCCCCGATACCATTAAGCGATAATGAGATTCCTCTTTTCATTCAGGATGTTGATCTCTGGTCAGCAAATATTCCCAATTTTTTGGTTTGCTGCAGCCTACAGATAGTGTGACTAGCTGTTCCCTAAAGCATCCCAATCCTTGCCTCTCCTGGGAACATCACCGCTCGTCATGACCGTAAGGGAATATAATGCTGAGCAGGTCGGATAAATACATTCATAAATCCAACAATCTCTGAGGAAGCAAATGCTGCCCTGACTGGACTAACAAACAAGTTAAAAGTGAGACAGAAAGGAAAAGTGCTCTGTATAAATCCAGCAAGGATAAAGGGACTCACTGCGATGAATATGTTAAATGTAGAAACACTTTGGGCCGGATTTTCCGACCCCCATGAGTCCATACGGGGTGCATACAGGGGCCTTGCATGCTCTAAAACCCGGCACTTGCGATCTGTGAAGAATCCTCTTGACAGCTCCTCTGCCTGCCCGGGAGAAGGGCCTCCGCGGGGGGAGAGTTCCGCTTTCTGCACAACCTCCGCCCGCTGAAAACCTTTAAAAATCTTACGCCTGGTAAAAGCCTGTGTAAGGCCTGCTTCTACCAACATAAGAGTTTAAAAAAATTAAATCTTTTTCACTCATTTATAATTTTAAAATACTTTTTAAAAAAAAAGGTGTTTATTTTTAGCCCCGTAAAAAAACTTTAATTATTTTTTTCAAAAAATTAACTTAACTCTTTGTGTAAAATATTTAATTTAATGTAATTTTAACTAATTTTAAATATGTGATTTAAAAAAATGTATTTAATGTTTAACTTTTTTAAATGATCCCCATTCATACTTTTGACAGTTCTGTGTGGAGAGACCTATCAAAAGTGTGAATGGAGATTCCCTTCTTTGACTGGTTCCCCATGGCCCACGTGATCCCAGGGACGCTCGCGAACCGCCTGCGCCCTGGGATACCTGGGCCTCTGCGCATTTCGTAGAGCAGAGGCCCAGGATCGCAAGTCTCGGGACCTACGGAGCCAGCAGGTGAGTGCTTAGATTGTTTTTCCGATCGGAGGCATCCGCCCGCAGGAAGTCTCCGATCGGAAAATCCGGCCCGTCGTTAATGGCCAGAGGGGCAAAGGGAGACCTGGAAATGGCGGCTCAGGTTAGGCAGATCAGTAAAACAATCCTTTCAGCAACACAACAGCAAGAGGGACAGTCAGAGAAGAGTTAAAAGCCATAAAAGCCTCAAACAGGCTTGGAACTGAGGATTTGCACAAAATAGTAAATATCCTGAAAGATTATCTCCTCCGAGTATCCACAAGGGAAAAGACACGAGCAACACTCCCTCTACAGACAAAGATATCCGAAATATAATCAATGACTTTGCTACAAATGAGATGGAAATCCTCAACAGGCTAAATGAGCTCCAAACCAATAAATCCCGAGGGATAGATGGTACTTATCCTAAAGTTCCGAGCGATTAGCCAGCAGACTTCTGAGGCACTGACAATCATTATGAGGGAGGCAATGGACAGTGGGGGAGTGCCAGTAGATCGGAAACAGGCTAATGTGATGGCCAAATTCAAAAAAGGTGGCAAAAGAGACACAGGGCCAATATAGGTCCTTAGGCCCCGATCTTGACAGGGGTAGGTTGTGTAGGCGGTGGTGGGGGACAGAGTTTCGGTTGGGAAACCCGGGAGTCCGGGTCTCCTGTACGCTGTGGAGTTTAGCGAGCGTATTTTTCTGTTTACCAGGCTCCCCAACCGGAAGTCAGCCTGATTGACAGGCTTGTCTCCCAGTGGGGTGGGGAGGACCCCGGAGCAGGCCACAGGAGCAGGAGTGGAGTCTGCAGCTGCTACTGGAAGCATGGGGTGGGGGGGGTAGGGGTTGCGGTGGGGGTGTGTCCGATCTCCAACCCGGGAGAGGGGACCGATCCCCGACCCCAGGGAGAGTCCAATCCATGATTGGGGGTCTTTGTATGGGAGAGGGGGGTGGGATCCGATCCAAGGCAAGAGGGTAAGCTTGGGGAGGGGGGCGGGGGCGGCGGGGGGGTGAGGGGGATTGGGGGGGAAGCACTCGTGATCCTCCTGGCCCACAAGCAGTGCTGTAACTTCTCCCCCAAAGCTGTCCTCGCTTCCCTTGAGCTTCTGGGTTTCCCGAGACCTGGGAAATTGGGCTGGCCAGGGTTAAACCTGTACAACTGGTTAAATCAGAGGCTGGCAGGTCATTAAAATATTGAAATGGACAACCCGCCTCCTGGGAGTGGGTTGGCTGCCCGTCCCTTGTCCCGCCTCCGTTAAACCCAGAAGTGGAACGGTTGGAGGTGGGTTCTGGTCGGGTTTGGGATTTTAATAGTTTTAACATCTCACTCGACCCCCTACCCGCCCGTTTTTGGGGGTTAAAATTCACCCCTAAGTCTTACTTCCATTCTATGTACGATCACTGAACTGATTATCAGGAGTAAATTTGAGGATTGTCTGTACAATAACGACATAATAAGCAGCAGTCAGCAGGGACGATGCCTGAACCGTTACTTTGACTTCTTTGAGGAAGTCGTAATGAAGTGATAATCCAAGGGGAATGTGTTGTACTGGACGTCAAAACGGCTTTTGACAAAGTTCAAACACAAAAGGCTATTCAGTGGACTCAAAGCTGTGGGGATTCTGGTAAACCGTGGGATTGGATACGAAACTGGCTGAAGGATAGGAACCAATAAATACTCTCTACAGGAATGGGGGAAGGGGGGCAAGGACTGAGTATGGTACCTCAGGGCTCGATGCCGAGATCACTACTGTTTGTAATTTACATAAAACACCCCTTTGATTCAGAAACTCAATGCCAAGTGGTCGAATCTCCACATGTTACTGAACTAGGAGGGTCGATCAGAAAATACAAAAATGAGTGGGATAAAATATAAGTGAGCAGATCAGAAATTGAATGTAGACCAGTGCACAGTGCTACTCATGTGGCAGCCTGTGGCTCAGTGGGTAGCACTCTCTAGGTGGGAGGGGCAAGGGGTGAGCAGGTGCTGCTGGGTGCTTGATCACTGCAGGGAGTTGGAGTGAGTTTGTAAAAAGTTGGTGATTTTTTTTTCAGGTTTTAGGGCCTTTTTGGTCCTTAAACAGCAGCCAGGTGGCTGCTGAGAGGCCCGGAGTGCTGGGCCTCTCAGAAAACAATAAGAACATAAGAAATAGGAGCAGGAGTCGGCCATTTGGCCCTCGAGCCTGCTCCGCTATTCAATTAGATCATGGCTGATCTTCTACCTCATCTCCACTTTCCTGCACTATCCCCATATCCCTTGATTCCCTTAATATTCAAAGATCTATCGATCTCTGTCTTGAATATACTCAACGACTGAGCCTCCACAGCCCTCTGGGGTAGAGAATTCCAAAGATTCACCACCCTGTGAGTGAAGAAATTTCTCCTCATCTCAGTCCTAAATGGCCGACCCCTTATTCTGAGACTGTGACCCTTGGTTCTAGACTCCCCAGCCAGGGGAAACATCCTCCCTGCATCTATCCTGACAATCCCTGTAAGAATTTGGTATGTTTCAATGAGATCACCTCTCATTCTTCTAAACTCTAGAGAATATAGGCCCAGTCTACTCAATCTCTCCTCATAGGACAATCCCCCATCCCAGGAATCAGTCTGGTGAACCTTTGTTGCACTCCCTCTATGGCAAGTATATCCTTCCTTCTGTAAGGAGACCAAAACTGTACACAATACTTCGGTTGTGGTCTCACCAGTGCCCTATATAATTGCAGTAAGGTGTCTTTACTCTTATACTCAAATCCTCCTGTAATAAAGGCCAACATACCATTTGCTTTCCTAATTGCTTGCTGTACCTGCATGTTAACTTTCATTGATTCGTGTACAAGGACACCCAGGTTCCTCTGAAAACCAACATTTCCCAATGTCTCACCATTTAAAAAAGACTCTGCTTTTCTATTTTTCCTACCAAAGTGGATAACTTCACATTTCTCCACATTATATTCCATTTGCCATGTTCTTGCCTACTCACGTAGCCTGTCTATATCCCCTTGAAGCCTCTTTGCATTCTCCTCACAACTTACAGTCCCACCCAGCTTTGTATCATCAGCAAACTTGGATATATTACATTTGGTCCCCTCATCCAAATCATTGATGTAGATTGTGAATAGCTGAGGCCCAAGCACTGATCCTTGCCGTACCCCACTAGTTACAGCCTGCCAACCCGAAAATGACCCGTTTATTCCTACTCTCGGTTTTCAGTCTGTTAACCAATCCTCAAGCCATGCTATTACCCCCAATCACATGAGCCCCAATTTTGTTTAATAACCTTTTCTGTGGCACCTTATCGAATGCCTTCTCAAAATCCAAATACACCACATGCACTGGTTCCCCCTTAACTATTCTGCTAGTTACAACCTGTGTTGACTCTGCCCAATCCCATTATTATTTTCTAAGTGCCCTGTTACCACGTCCTTAATAATAGATTCTAGCATTTTCCCTACTACTGATGTCAGGCTAACTGGTCTGTAGTTCCCCGTTTTCTCTCTTCCTCCTTTCTTAAATAGTGGGGTTACATTTGCTACCTTCCAATCTGTGTAAGGGGTTTTCCTCGAGAGGTTTCCCTGAGGTTTCTCTCTCTAGAGGCCTCTCTCTCTTGCACAGTAAAACCTTGAATGGTTCGACCCACTCGCCCCTTAGATTCTGTACTCTGGATTTAGGCACAGGAACTACAATGTAGAGAAAACACTTGTAGACCAAGTTTGATGAAACAAAATGAAATTTTATTGCAGAAGGAAAAAATATCAAATCAAATGCAAGCAGATGAGGGAGTACATGGGAGGGAAAAACACAAACAAATCATAACGACACAGTACTAACTAAGGCAAATACGGGCATCTTATACTCGACAAAGATCATCATGGAATAAGGAAACACACGGAACATCGAGGGACAACAACTCATGTTAATTGTACCCTTAAATCCACCCCCTTATTAAACCTATCTAGATCTGATTGTGAATGGCCAGAAACATGCTCACCAATCCCACTAGGAAGTGCAAGGTTTTGAAATCGAGTCTGTGTTTGGTCCTTTCAGGCGTTTCGTCTCCACGTGGATCGTGGAGCCCCTGCGAGCTGCGCCACACCTCTCTCCTGAGGTGGGGGTCGGGGGCGGCTGGACACCGGCGGGCCTGGATGTCGGCGGGGTCGAGGATCGTCGGCTCGACCCTGGTTAGAGGAGCCTTGGGCTGGCTCCCATCGCTTCTTCAGTTTTTTATCTCTTCTCCCGAGCCGGGGTGGCTGGAAGGTTTCTTCTCTTGGGACCTTTATTTTTTTGTTTCTTCTCCCAAGTTGGGTCGATGGCCTCTCGTTCCGGCAACGGCCCGGGGATGGTCGATGATTTCCCGATGTGTTTCCCCGGGGCGGGACGCCGGTTTCGAGACGGCCTTCTCGATGTTGGCTTTCTTCTTCCTCCTGCGTGTGCCTGCTTCTTCTTCTGGGTGTCCGGATTCAAGCTGTGTGTCCAACTGCCGAAAAGTCTTCCAAATATACTTTCTTCCAGAAACCTCCGTCTCCCGCCCAAAATCAGGTTAGTCTTTGTTTTACTTTTGGCGGGCTGGGAGCACAGTGAGGTAGTCATTATATTTTAAAATGTCTTAAACGGCCGGTAAAGGCCCATCTCTGGTCTGGAATTACCTTCATTGTTTTTAATGGCCTGCTGATCTCATTATCTAGTCCTGGGTGCTGTTCTCATGAATATGGAATTGTCCCCTTTTGTCTGGGTCAACATTTTGATGGCCTCTGTCTCCAGGCCGATCTCGACTAGATCTGCATCTAATCCATATGCATACGTGTGGGTCTGGTTTCGTTCTCTCAGAAACGGCTTCCAGAACTTGCTGTAGGTTGAATCCACAAAGCTGTCTGAGGTTGCGCAGGAACCATTTTAAAGTGCCCCAATAAGCTGGTCACATGGTATGGCGGCCATTTTGTATGCCCCTTTTTCTGGGCTTCTTTTAAAATAGTCTTTAAAATCACGGCCTCTTCTACCATTTGACCCTTATTAATATAAAGTCCAATTTTGCGAATCCTACATCTGTGGGAACCATTCTAGAATCTATGGAATTTTGGAAAATGACAACCAATGCATCCACTATCTCTATAGCCACCTCTTTCACACCAGGACCACATTGTGTCCATCACGCCAAGACCAGATTATATCTATCATCAAGAGCCAATTGGCTGCCCCTCATACAGATTGCTCGATCTCCCTTTCCATTGAAACTGGAATAAAGCCTGCAGATTTTACAAGCTCTTGTGTTTAAAACCAAGCATGCTGTTTGACGTAAGAAAACTACTAGACACTTGGTCTAAGCATTAAACAAAGCTTTAATCAACTGTTGTACAACATGGAGGTCTAGTTGGGTCCTTCACGAGTTCCTGTTAAGAATGTCCTGCCTAAGCTGGGCCCGTGCCCGAGTATTTATACTCACCCTGGACAGCGCCACCCGTAGGCCGCTCAGTATTATTTCATAAGACTTTCTCTCATGAATGACTGATTCATGTCACTGTTTTGAGAAGGAAACTATTGATATTTGCCTAGTATCTTAGAGGAGTGCAGATACATGGGTACATATGATGCTCCTGATAGAAGCATGATATATGTGTCCTGTTAAACAGTGTGTACTGTAGGTATCACACCTAGCATTGAGAAAACATGCTGGATTTTAGTGCATTACTTTTGAATGTGTACTTAGATTTGGCAACTGTGATATTTTTATGGTAACATAATGGCCCAGTGATCTTTGTTTTCAAATCCCTCCATGGCCTCGCCATTCCTTATCTCTGTAATCTCCTCCAGCCCTAAAATTCCCCATGACTTCTGCGCTCTGCCTATTCTGGCCTTTTGAACATCCCCGATTTTAATCGCTCCACCACTGACGGCCGCGCCTTCAGCTGCCTAGGTCCTAAACTCTGCAAAGCCCTCCCTAAACCTCTCCATCTCTCTACCTCTCTTTCTCCTCCTTTAAGGCACTCCTTAAAACCTACCACTTCGACCAAGCTTTTGGCCGCTTGCCCTAACATCTCCTTAAATGGCTCGGTGTCAAATTTTGGTTCTTTTTTGATAACACTACTGTTAAGCACCTTGGGACATTTTATTACGTTAAAGGCGCTATATAAATATAAGTTGTTGTTGTCAGCGACTAACGAACAACGCTCGCCATTCATCACGCTTACAGCTGCTCACAGTCTTTTCACGGGCTTGTGCGCGGAAACTTACAGTTCCTAGAGATCCATTTCCAATGCAGCATCCTCTACAGGTCATCTGTGGCATGTGTGAGCATCAGCGGGTCTCCTCAACCAATCAGATGAAAGAATCCTCACTGAAGCACTCAGGGGGAAAAATTCAGTTGGCTTGCGCCTCCCGTTAGCACCGTAAGAGGGCGCTAATGGGGCGCAAAGCAATTAGCGCCCGGGCGCGGCGATGTTTGCGCCGCTCACGAAATTAACTAGATATTTTGCGGCGGCGCTAAACACTACCGCCACGATCTCCTGTGCTGACAGATCATGATGTCAGTCGAATGTGCAACGCCCCGGTAGCACCCCGGACCGGATATTGAGTGGCGCCCACCTGCCTTACCGCCTGCCGCTAGCAACGACAGGTTGAGGGGAGCGTTTTGCAGTCAGGAAGGGACTGGGGGAGCGCTATTTAAAGACAACCACTTCCTGCCTTTTTTTGTTGGTGACATTTTTGCACCATGCATTCTGAGAGAGAGAGAGACTTCTGGAGAGATTCAACGCTGTGTGAAAGAGTTTTGGGTACTGAGCAGCACTTTGCAGGTTCATTTTAATTTGCCCTTCCTTGTATCGATTTAGAAGAGACTGTGGGGGCTGCACTCTGAGCTCTTTCCCTGGTTCTCTCCATTGTTCTTTCCTGCAGATTTGATGCACAGGTCTTTCCAGGCCAAGATTCAAGGCTGCAATGAGCAGGATGTGGATGGAGAGCAAGATCAACCCTCCCCTTTCAGATAAAAACAGAAAATGCTGGAGAAACTCAGCAGGTCAGGCAGCATCTGTGAAGAGAGAAACAGAGTTAACGTTTCAGGTCGATGACCTTTCGTCAGAACTCCCCTTTAAGAACTGGCCGGCGCCAGTGTGTCTGTGTTCCATTGCTGACTGACATCACATGAGCTTCGCCAGTGCTGTGAGTTAGTGCCTCGCTCCTCGGCCTTTGCGCCTTAAGACAGTTGTGAAGCGCTTGATTTAGTGCTCCAATCACCTCCAGGGGCGATAAAAGCCAAGTTTGCAGTTGGAGGTGATAATTAGCGCCAGGCGCTAATCTTTGCGCCTGGCTGATAATTGTGCCCCAAATGGGGCGATACGGAATTTTCCCCCCTCAGAGTTTAAACCAGGAAATGTAAGTTAGAATATTTACTTCAATGTAAAACCATGTACAGAAAGCAAAATAAAGTGAGGCAAAGAAAGATGGGATTAAGAGAGCGAGAGATAAAAGAGACAGAAAGAAATAGTAAAAAAAAAGTTTTATTTTAATTTAGAATTTTTGTTAAATCTCCAAAAATAATTCACCTCTGAAGGACTGAGACTCCACACTTGTAACTGTAAATTTTCAGGGCCAGAGAGGTTGTTTGGCAGTAATTATCACTTATCACACCGTTAAAAATTCACTCACACAGAATGGCCAAACCCTAACTTTTTCTGGTGTGTTTAGTGGGTAACTAATGGGTAGGTATCTCAACTTCACACCCTTCATGTGTTTAAATGCCAAGTCTAACTGCGAGATACCGGTCTAGCGAAGCTTGTGGAGGAGCAGGGCATATCATACAGCAATTTCCTGATTTTCACGTTTAACTGCGCATGTGCGGAAGCCAGAAGTTGCTGCCCGATTTACTCCAAAACAACGGTGAGCGCTGACAGCCTCACTGTTATTCTTAACAATACATAGGGCCTGAATTTGCAGTCGGAGGCTTCCCGCCGTCGAATGTCTCCGACCGGCAAAAAATCTACAAATCTACCTTCTGCTTCGGGACCATGCAGACTTGCGCTCCTGGGCCTCTGTGCGTAGACATGTGCAGAGGCCCAGATACCCGTGGCGTGCAGATGGTTCGCAAACACCCCTGGGATTACGTGGGCCAGCCCAACAAATGAAAGAAGGGGGATCCTGTATGTATAGAGTCTGCATAAGCATGAATGGGGAATCACATTAAAAACACAATAACATAACAAATAAATTTTTAAAAATTACATATTTAAAATTAATTAAAATACAATATAATTAAACACTTAAAACAAAAATTTTATATTTTGAAAAATAAATGTAAACGTTTTAAATGGGCTCAAAATAACCATACCTTATTGTATAGGTTTTCTAATTTTTAAATGATAGAAATTTTTTTATTTTTATATTCATTTAAACTCATATGCTGGTAAAAGCAGACCTTACTGCTGCTTTTACCAGGCATAAGAATTTCACGGGCATTCGCTGGGCAGAAATAGCCCAACTCTCCGCCTGTGGAGGCCCTTTTCCCGGGGATGTGGATTTTCCCTGAGATTTAAGGTAGTCATGGAAAAGGACAAAGATGGACCGGAAATAAAGGTTCTAAATTGGGGAAAGGCCGATTTTAATATGATAAGGCAGGATCTGGCCAAAGTGGACTGGGATCACCTACTTGTAGGAAAATCCACATCAGAGCAGTGGGAGTCTTTCAGAAAGGAAATAGAGAAAGTACAATGCCAACATGTTCCCGTAAAGGTCAAGAGTGGGACCAACAAGCCCAGGGAACACTGGATGTCAAGGGATATGCAAGAATGGATTAGGAAAAAAAGGGAGGCTTTTGGCAGATACAAAGGACTAAAAACAGTGGAAGCCCTAGAGGAGTATAGAAAGTGCAGGGGGGTACATAAAAAATTAATTAGGAGAGCGAAGAGGGGGCATGAAAAAACACTGGTGGGCAAAATAAAGGAAAATCCCAAGGTGTTTTATAAGTATATTAAGGGCAAGAGGATAACCAGGGAAAGAGTAGGGCCCATTAGGGACCAAAGGGCAATCTGTGTGTAGAGCCGGAAGATGTAGCTGAGGTTTTAAATGAATATTTTGCATCTGTGTTCACTATGGAGAAGGGCGATGTAGGCACAGAAATCAGGCAGGGGGATTGTGGTATACTTGAACAAATTAGTATTGAGAGGGAGGAGGTACTAGTGGTTTTAGCAGACTTAAAAGTGGATAAATCCCCAGGCCCAGACGAGATGTATCCCAGGCTGCTGCGTGAGGCAAGGGAGGAGATTGCAGGGGCTCTGACACACATTTTCAGAACCTCTCTGGCCACAGGGGAGGTGCCAGAGGACTGGAGAACAGCTAACATACTATCATTATTCAAGAAGGGTAATAGGGATAAACCAGGGAATTACAGGCCAGTGAGCCTAACATCAGTGGTAGGGGAATTATTGGAAAAAATCTGAGCGACAGAATTAGTCTCCACTTGGAGAGGCAAGGATTAATCAAGGATAGTCAGCATGGCTTTGTCAGGGGGAGCTCATGTCTAACCAATTTGATTGAATTTTTCGAGGGGCTGACTAGGTGTGTGGATGAGGGTAGTGCAGTTGATATAGTCTGCATGGACCTCAGTAAGGCTTTTGACAAAGTCCCACATGGGAGACTGGTCAAGAAGGTAAGAACCCATGGGATCCAGGGCAATTTGGCACATTGGATCCAAAATTGGCTTAGCGGCAGGAGGCAGAGGGTGATGGTTGAAGGTTGTTTTTTGTGACTGGAAGCCTGTGTCCAGTGGTGTACTGCAGGGATCAGTGCTGGGTTCTTTGCTGTTTGTAGTTTACATTAATAATTTAGATATGAATGTAGGAGGTATGATCAGTAAGTTCGCAGATGACACAAAAATTGGTGGGGTGGTAAATAGCGAGGAGGGAAGCCTCAGGCTACAGGATGATATAGACGGGTTGGCTAGATGGGCAGAATAGTGGCAAATGGAATTTAACCCTGAAAAGTGTGAGGTGATGCATTTTGGGAGGATTAACAAGGCAAGGGAATACACAATCAATGGTAGGACCTTAGGAAGAACAGAGGATCAGAGGGACCTTGATGTGCATGTACATAGATCCCTGAAGGCATCAGGACAGGTAGCTAAGGTGGTTAAAAAGGCATGTGGGATACTTGCCTTCATTAGCCGAGGCATAGCATATAAGAGCAGGGAGGTTATGATGGAGATGTACAAAATGCTAGTTCGGCCACAGCTGGAATACTGTGTGCAGTTCTGGTTGCCACACTATAGGAAGGATGTGATTGCATTGAAGAGGGCGCAGAGGAGATTCACCAGGATATTACCTGGGCTGGAGGGCTTCAGATATGAAGAGAGACTGGACAGGCTGGGGTTGTTTTCCTTAGAGCAGAGAAGGCTGAGGGGGGGGACCTGATTGTGGTGTACAAAATTATGAGGGGCATAGATAGGGTAGATAGAAAGGAACTTTTCCTCTTAGTAGAGAGGTCAATAACGAGGGGGCATAGTTTCAAGGTAAGGGGCAGGAGGTTTAGAGGGGATTTGAGGAAAAACTTTTTCACCCAGAGGGTGGTTTGAATCTGGAACTCACTGCCTGAAAGGATGGTAGAGGCAGGAACCCTCACAACATTCACGAAGCATTTAGATGAGTACTTGAAATGCCATAGCATACAAGGCTACGGACCAAGTGCTGGAAAATGGGATTAGAATAGACAGGGCTTGATGGCTGGTGCGGACACGATGGGCCGAAGGGCCCCTTTCTGTGCTGTATAACTCTATGATTCTATGGGCTGGATTTTATCAATGGAGGCGAGTAGGAGGCGGGACTCCCACTTTTGGGGTTGTAGTCCCGCCTCCATCGAGTTGTGGCCAACCCACTCGATTTTCCCTTGATTGACCTTGTTGAGCCCACCCAGCAGGCTCAGCAGGCCAATTAAGGGCCACCCAGCAACAGGTGATGTCACAGATTGACATTTCATCTGTTAAGAGCTTTTGACAGATGAAATATCCGCGTTTGACAGCTCTTTGAAGCTGTCAAACACCGACAATCTGTACTCTAAGTTAATTCCTTCCTCTCAGGCTGATTTAGAGATCCCTCCAGAACAGAAAGCAGAGGCTGCAACTTTTGACAGCTTGCGGCCATTCTGCTTTCTGTGCCGATGAGATGAGGGACTCCCGAGACCTGAAGGAAGGAAGCCTGCATTAGTAAGTAAAGGTAAGTAAAACTTATTTAAACACTTTACACACAGCAAACACACTTACCTCTGCACTCATGCACCCATCACTCACCTGAACACCGGACTTCTCGAACCCTCCAAGTCCTTCAGCCCGACGGTCCGCCTCGCTAACTTGGCATGGTTTGGAGCTGTCGGGAATCCCACACTTCAGGGATAAAAATAGGGATTAGGCCAAAAACTGCCTGTTAACGACCTGTTAACAAGCAGTTAATTGGCACTAATCCCCTTCCCGCCTCGGGGAGGTGGTTCCCAGTGTGGGTCGGGTAACCGCCTCCTGGGAAACGGGCATGGAGGCGGGTTGGGGGCGGGAAGGCTTCGTGCTCCCCAACTCTGCAGCTTTAACACCCCACACGCCTCCATTCCCGCCTCCACGACCCAGGGAAATTCGAGCCCTATGACTCTATTTGTCAAGAAGATTCTCGACAGATTGCAAGTTCCGGGTTTTCGCGCACACGCAGCGCATGCCTGAACCCGGAACTTGCGCGGCCCCTACAGGCGCGTACGCACCTCGTACACACCGGAAAATACGGGCCATAATTATGTATGTTTATTAAATAATTCATCAAAATGCATTTGAAGCAGGCTGGAACTGTTCGTAAAACAATCCAGAAATTCGGGTCTCCACGGGTGAGTACGCACGGGGTACTCCCCCTTAAGCCCAATGGAAGTGCCGGTTTCCTGCATGCACTGCGCATGCGCGGGAAACCGGCACTTCCGTTCCCCTGAATGAAGGGGTTCAGAGGTCGAACGCGTGCGCAGGAGAGGCAGCGCGTGCGCATCGAACTTACGTTTTTTTTGCAGGTTTTCCCGGGAGGGTAAGTCGCCAGAATTTACACATTTAAAAAGCAGTCGCAAGGCCTGCTTTTTACAAGGTAAGTGGTGAATTAATTAAAATTAAAACATTTTTTCCACAGGTTTATTATTTTTAAACACTTTAAAGAAAGGTAAGTTTATTTTTAGCCCCGTTAGAAAATAAAATTATTTTTTTCAAAAATTTAAATTATTGTTTAAAATAGTTATTTCATGCAATTTATAGTTTATTTAAAAAATTTGATTTAAAAAAAAAATTATTTGAAGATTTAGTGATGTTTTGGGGCGCGTAGTATTTCTCAGTTTTGACAGCACTTCCTATCAAACTTATGAATGGAGTATTCCCTGCTCCGATTGGCTCCCCATGGCCCACATGATCCCAGGGGACGCATCGAACTAACTGCGCCCCTGGGATACGCAAGCAATGCGCGCCGGCAGTTGGAGCAGGCCCAGGATCGGAATCCCACGCGGGCCCACAGCACAACGGCCGGCGCGCTAGGTAAGTGCAGGTCGGGGGCTTGCACCCGCGGGAAGCCCTCGACCCAAATTTCTGGGCCATTATTTTGGAGTGTGATCTCGAATTCATATATTATGACCTGTACTGTCATAAATAGTTTATCAGAGGACATAAAAACCTAACGAGCCCAAGGCTATTTAAGTTTCAAGCTCCGTTGTCCCTTTGCTAAGAATGGTCCCACGTTCTATGCCAATTCTCCCAATAGATAAAGATGCTGAAATATAAGTTAAGCATAGCTGAAGGCAAAGATGAATGCTCATCATATCATTGCCTGTGCGGCCAGATGGACACATTTGCCCAAAGAAGCCACTCTTGTCCCAAGTGGGAGATGAGATTTATTAGCCGCCCATTAGATTGTGGATTTAAACAAGATAAAAAAACTCCTCTCATCAATAAAAGAACAGACCCAAAGAAGCCAAGCACATTTTTCTAACAGTGTTCAGCAGTACCGTTCATGCAGAATTTAAAAGCGAGCGCAGTACCACAGCAAGTGACAGAAAGGCTAGTAAATCTGAGAGTAGTGGAAATATGGGACTCGCTCCTCCAAAAAGCTGTTGAGGTTGGTGGGGGCCAGTTGAAAATTTACAAAACTGAGATCGCTAGATTTTTGTTAGGCAAGGGCATTAAGGGTTACAGAACCAAGGCGGATGGATGGAGTTAAGATACAGATCAGCCACGATCTAATTGAATGGTGGAACAGGCTCGAGGGGCTGAATAGCCTCCTCCTGTTCCTATGAGTATTATAACCCATCTGGACTGTACTTCACACGTATCAATGGGTACGAGACTCAGTCTATGTTATGGCTTTGAGCTGAGTGCAAAGCTTTGTTTCTGAGATTCCATGAAGACAGAAGATCAAAAGACCAATTGAATCCTTTGATGACACGTTACTGAGATCTTATATTCTGGTAAGTGCACTAAAGCCTTCGTAATAATCTGGAGATCCTTCTATGGAGTTCTGTAGAGGTGGTCTGGACCGTGTTTAATTGTTAATCATGGCCCTGAATTGGTGGTCGGCGGCACAGCGAAGGCATACTCCGCCGGCGTCGCAAGGAAACCGACCTCAGCACCGGCTACGGACACGGCAACCACACACCCAGCCCAGTCAACCCTGCAAAGTCCTCCTCACCAACATCTGGGGACTTGTGCCAAAATTGGGAGAGCTGTCCCACAGACTAGTCAAGCAACAGCCTGACATAGTCATACTCACAGAATCATACCTCTCAGCCAATGTTCCAGATTCCTCCATCACCATCCCTGGGTATGTCCTGCCCCACTGGCAGGACAGACCCACCCGGGGTGGTGGCACAGTGGTATACAGTCGGGAAGGAGTGGCCCTGGGAGTCCTCAACATTGACTCTGGACCCCATGAAGTCTCATGGCTTCAGGTCAAGCATGAGCAAGGAAACCTCCTGCTGATTACCACCTACCGCCCCCCCTCAGCTGATGAATCAGTACTCCTCCATGTTGAACATTCACTCCCTCCACCACCAGCGCACTGTGGCTGCAGTGTGTGCCATCTACAAGATGCACTGCAGCAACTCGCCAAGGCTTCTTCGGCAGCACCTCCCAAACTCAAGAGCTCTTCCACCTAGAAGGACAAGGGCAGCAGGCGCATGGGAACACCACCACCTCCAGGGTTCCCCTCCAAGTCACACACCATCCTGTCTTGGAAGTATATCGGCCGATCCTTCATCGTCGCTGGGTCAAAATCCTGGAACTCCCTCCCTAACAGCACTGTGGGAGCACCTTCACCACACGGACTGCAGCGGTTCAAGAAGGCGGCTCACCACCACCTTCTCAAGGGCAATGAGGGGTGGGCAATAAATGCTGGCCTTGCCAGCAACGCCCACATCCCATAAACGAATACAAATATAAAAGAACTTGCTTTCAAATGCTGCAGAGTTGTGCGCAGCGGAGTGTCCCACAGAGCCCAGGAGCGCACCGATGTGCGTCAGCGAAACTGGGATCATATGGGGGTGCACGCTGCTCCTTTCACTTCCTGATTCTTAGCCAATTGCCAATCCAATACTCCGGAAGAGAAGCTCTGGGCAAACGGGGTAATGTGACCAGTGTGGTGTTCATTGAGCAAACTTCACTAGCATACAAGGTAAGATCTATTTGTGGTCATTTTTTTTTAAAATTGGTTGACTTAGAAACCCGAGCTGACTGTAGCCATGCGTTTAAGGCATGCTGAATGGATCTGAAAAGGTGTTCCTGCGATGCAAGATATGGTGGAGGTTTCATTAAAAGTATATTTTAAAGAAAGAAAAAAAAAGAAAGACTTGCATTTCTATAGCGCCTTTCACGGCCACCGGACGACCCAAATGCTTCACAGCCAATGAAGTACTTCTTTTCCAAGTGTAGTCACTGTTGTAATGTAGGAAACATGGCAGCCAATTTGCGCACAGCAAGCTCCCACAAACAAAATTGTGATAATGATGAGTTAACCCGTGTTTAGTGATGTTGATTGAGGGGTAAGTATTGGCTAGGACACCAGGGATAACTCCTCTGCTCTTCTTTGAAATAGTGCCGTGCGATCTTTTATATCCATCTGAGAGAGCAGACGGGGCCTCGGTTTAACGTCTCATCACAAAGACGGCACCTACCGACAGCGCAGCACTCCCTCAGCACTGCACTGGGAGTGTCAGCCTAGACTTTGTGCTCAAGTCTCTTGGAGTGGGACTATGAACCCACAACTGTCTGTCCTCGGAGATGAGAGTGCGACCCACTGAGCCACAGCTGACACACACAGCCGTGTGTTGCTAAAATCGACTTACTTCTAAAAGTAACTTTTGGAATTACACATTTTTCTAATAAATGAGAAGAAAATGCCCCTTGTTTGATGTGATGGAAGTACGGCCACTTGTAAAGGGGTTTATATCAGGGGAGCTGTAAAATATTCAGAGTCAACAAACTGTACTTCCTACACAAGGAGATGTTAAGACAATTAGTTGTAGAATAGGTAGGCCCATAGTTTGAAATAAAAAGCTACACCTATCCATTGGCAGCAAGTAATTGAACGTACATATTTACCTATTGTACGACACCGGTTAACAATTTGGATTTAGTGAGATGTGAAATGATGCTAGTTGTTTATTACTTTTATCCCCATATTCTCATTTCCTCTCCTGGTCCCAGTTATCTCTTTCTTTCTTTTTATGAGGTTTGTGTTTTTTTTAAAAAAGTCTCTGCCTCGGTCATCCAATGTGTGCATGAAAACACCGCAGTTTGTTCACATTAACTAAATCACCCATCGACTTCAAACTGTTAGGGTTAACCAAATGGAAAACGAGTGTAAAGATATTGGACAGTTAATGAAACCAGAATACCGGTCCCCTCATGCTGTGCAGCAGGCTTCCTGCGTCTGTTTGCACCAGACTTAATAATATTCAGCGTAATTACCTCGCAGTAGGTGGGCAATTAGCTCAATCTTTTCGCCAGCGCGTTCATTTGTAGGAGGAGGTGAAAGATGCAGCGAAGCCCATGTGCAGTCGGAGCTTGACAGATCGCAAGTTCAGGATTTAGCCCGTGCGCAAGTGGAAATCCCGAACTTGTGGTCAGTTTCAAAGCCATTGGGCCGAATCTTCTGACCCCCACGGGTGGGTACAAGGTGCGTACGCACCCGTAGGGGCCTCGCAAAAGCTGGTTTCAGGCACGATGTGCTAAAACCCAGCACTTGCGATCTGTGAAGAATCCTCTTGACAAATCGGACACCTACCCGGGAGAAGGGCCTCTGCGGGGGGAGAGTTCCGCTTTCTGCACAACCTCCGCCCGCTGAAAACCTTTAAAAATCTTATGCCTGGTAAAAGCCAGCGTAAGGCCTGCTTTTACCAGCATAAGAGTGTTGAAAAATAGAAAAATGAAATTTGATAACTCATTTATAAATTTAAAATACTCTTCATAAAGGTAAGTTTATTTTTAGACCCGTAAAAACATTTTTTTATAATTAAAATATTTAATTAAGCGGAATTTTAATTAATTTAAATTATGTAATTAATTTTTAAAAAAATGTTTTAGTGTGTTTTTAAATGTGATCCCCATTCATACTTTTGACAGTTCTGTGCGTAGAGACCTGTCAAAAGTATGAATGGAGATTCCCTCCTTCCATTGGTTGAGCTGGCCTACGTGATCCCAGGGACGCTCGCGAACTGCCTGTGCCCCTGGGATACCTGGGCCTCTGCGCAGAGGCCCCAGGATCGGAAGCCCCGGGACTTACGGAGCCAGCGGGTAAGTGCGTAGATTTCTTTCTGATTGGAGGCATCCGCCCGCATGAAGCCTCCAATTGGGACTCCAGGGCCAATATGACGGTGTACTCTGAGAGTGTGCCGTCACACCGACCGCAAATTCAGGGCCCATGTCTTTTTCCTTAAGACCACCGCTCAAGCACTTCCTATGGGAATCTAGGGAATATTTACAGTACAGTGTAGCATTTGTGCAAACTGTGGATTTATACTGCAAACTAGCAACTCCATTGTTGTGGTGTAAATATATTGTAGGGAAATGTAGCGGCTTGTAAATTACTCAGGTCAAATAGAGGTCAGTAAATTGCTTTCGAGCCCTCAGGCTCAAGGCCAACAACTGGTTTTCTTACTTCTTAAGATGTTGCATCTGTCACAGTGTGTCATAACCAAGAATTTCTATCTATAATAGAGATCAATCAGTTTTTAAGCTTCGCTCTCAAATGTGTGAGCTTATATAAAATGTGCTTGAATAAAAAAGTCAAACTGGAAATTTGAAATGAAAACAGAACATGGACACAATAGGTCAATCAGCACCTGTAAAGAGAAAAGGCGAGTTGTGACATTACGGCCTAAAATTCAGTTGCTTTGCGCCTCCCGTTAGAGGGCGCTAACAAGGCACAAAGCAACTAGCGCCCGGGCACAGCGCCACCGCCACCTCCCGCGAAATTCAGCGGGAGGTTAGCGGCGGTGGTAACCGTTAGCGCCCTGCGGCGCTGCGCCACTGGCGATGACGTCATCGCCATGTGCAGCGCCCCGGCCGCGATCTTCGGTAGCGCCCCCTGACTTACCGCCGGGCGCTATGTCCGACAGGGTCAGGGGGGCCTACCTGCAGCAGGGTGGTGCTAATTAAAGGGGAGATGCTGGGCGGCAGTTTTTGTTGCTGGCCGCCTGCCAGCACCTGCCCCCGTTGCCGTCCCCGGCTTCCTGACCAGCCCCCCCCACCCCACGGAGTGCCGGCTGCGCTCCGTGAGCCCGGCACTTCTCTTGAGTGCCGGGCTCTTTTGTCGGCACTCCCGATCCCTGGTGGCCCAGCTGGGCCCCGGGTTGCGCTGTGCAAGGCCCCTCCCCTTTAATAAGGGAGGAAGACCTGTAGTACCGCGCGCGACGTGCCGCAATATTCCCTCACAGCGCCCTAAGAGGGAGACGGGGCATTTCCAGAATTTCAGCTGCGGGGCGCTAATTTTTTCGGGACGCTATAAGTCGTGCCCCGGCGATGTTAGCGCCCCAAAGGGGGCGCAACTCAATTTTTCCCCCGACAGGTTTGTACCCTTTATCAATACTGATCAGAACAGAGTTGCTGCAGAGTACATAACTGGATTTGCATAACCTCTCTTTTTCTCTTTACAAATGCTGACTTACCTCCTGTATAATTCCAACATTTTCTGTCCTCATATATTTTGTGAAGTTACTGTGCTGTTTTACATAAAATTACATGGAATTTACAGCACAGAAACAGGCCGGTGTTTATGCTCCACATGAACCTCCTCCTACTCTATTTACTTCATCTCACCCTATCAGCATATCCTTCGATTCCTTCCTCCCTCATGTGTTTATCCAGCTTCCCCTTAAATGCATCTCTGCTGTTCGCCTCAACCACTCCCTGTGGTAGCGAGTTCCACATTCTCACCACTCTCTGAGTAACAAAGTTTTTCCTGAATTCCCGATTGGATTTATTGGTGACTGTCTTGTATTGATGGCCTCTAGTTTTGGACTCCATCACAAGTGGAAACATCTTCTCTACATCTACCCTATCAAACATGGCACTTACATCGTATCGGTAGATCAGGATTAGCGTCATGATTGTCCATACTCTGAGGATAATGAGCTTTTTGGGAATGGCAAGATAGTTTGCTGGCAATCCCTGTGGTTGCGCTGGTGCTGTTGTGCACTGGCACAATGTTAAGAGTGGTGAGAGTTGGCAATGGTGGGTTACGTTCTCCAGTTGCCCCCCAAATAAGGGAAAGGTGGAGCTCTGCTTACCGCTGTTCAATTGCTGGTGAACTGTTTAATGTTGGTGAACAGTCAACTATTCTGTTGGCTCTGTAATAATATTCAGGTTTAAGGGTGGCGCAGTGAACTGCATGGGCACTACTTACACTTTAAAATGAACATCTCAGAAGGTGGCTTTGTATTTAGTTGTAACTACTCTGACACGTCCCAACCAGATGGCAAATCCTGCCCTCACGTAACAACCTACCAAGAAAGGACACTTGTGTTGGCTCGTAAGGAGTGACCAAAGACTGACCAAGATCTGATATTCCCCACCAGTATTGTTGAGCCCTATCCTTACTGAGCTTCTTAGAGTTACTTTAGAGTTCTACAGCAAAAACTGTTGGACGCTTTCCTAAAACTTCCTGGAGTAAATACGTTTGAAACTCACAATGGCGTTTCTCACCTCTTTTGCCTCAGCCAAGTCAAAGGGTTGATGCTCAGTGATGTCTCGTTTTATACTCCTCACAGGAGAAATTTTGATAGGCTAATTCATCAAAGATTCCTAATGTAGCACATGTACGGCTAAGTACGATTGCAAATGTGAAGTTTTGACTTTAGTTAAATGATTGTATTTGAGAGGAAGCAATTTTATCATTCAAGATTCAAGATATTTTATTTGCCATATGTAACTAGTACAATGGAAAGCTTACTCCCCACTCACTCCCACAATAAAGCTGTGGGAGCTCACAGAGACACGTCAGCTATTGTCCAGCGCCGTGTTGTGAAAAAGTCAATGTAATGGCATCTAATGGCAGTGGGAACGCGATGTCCTTCAGCCGTTCCGTCCACCCCGTCACCGCGGCCTCCTCCTCACTGTCGCCGGCTCCACGATGTGGTGGCCTGCTTCTCCCGCTCACGGTCCGGCCTCTGGCCGCCATGCCCGGCTCCCCCTCCTCCCAATCGGACTGCGAGCTTCCCGCCGAGGAGCTGCCGGCTGACGTGCTGTAACGGGTCATCGTCGCTGCTGCTGCTGCTGCGCTGCCTCTGCTCGACTCGCCGAACACATCGTCGGAGATATATAAGCTCCGGTCGCCGGCTCCACGATGTGGTGTTCGACAGCCCGGGGCCTGCTTCTCCCGCTCACGGTCCGTCCTCTGGCCGCCATGCCCGGCTCCCCCTCCTCCCAGTCGGACTGCGAGCTTCCCGCCGAGGAGCTGCCGGCCGACGTGCTGTAACGGGTCGTCGTCGCTGCTGCATGGGTTTATTATGAACTCAGTTTTTTTGTAGACATATTCATTGGTCTGATAAGAACATAAGAAATAGGAGCAGGAGTAGCCTGCTCCACCATTCAATAAGATCATGGCTGATCTTCGACTTCAACTCCCTTTCCTGCACTATCCCCATATCTCCTGATTCCCTTAATATCCAAAAATCTATCGATCTGTGTCTTGAATATACTCAACGACTGAGCCTCCACAGCCCTCTGGGGTAAAGGATTCCAAAGATTCATAACCCTCCTGATACCTGGGATGGCAGGAATGATGTATGAGGAGAGATTGGGTCGATTGGGCATGTACTCGCTGGAGTTTAGAAGAATGAGAGGGGATCTCATTGAAACTTATAGAATTCTGACAGGACTAGACAGACTAGATGCAGGAAGGATGTTCCCGATGGCGGGGGAGTCCAGAACCAGGGGTCACAATCTAAGGATAAGGGGTAAGCCATTTAGGACAGAGATGAGGAGGAATTTCTTCACCCAGAGAGTGGTGAACCTGTGGAATTCTCTACCACAGAAGGCAGTAGAGGCCAATTCATTAAATATATTCAAGAAGGAGTTGGATATATTTCTTAAGGCTACAGGGATCAAGGGATATGGGGAGAAAGCAGGGACAGGGTACTGAATTTGGATGATCAGCCATGATCTCATTAAATGGCGGAGCAGGCTCGAGGGGCCGATTGGCCGACTCCTGCTCCTATCTTCCATGTTTCTATGTTTCTATAAAGATGGCAAATTCACAAAAAACAATTTCCTCTATCACTGAATGAAGATTTTTGCATCTGCTTGAAGATTATTTGTAGAAAGATGGCACTTCTGTCTTGACTGCCCCTCAGTCTTATGGAGGATAGCAATGCGATGTAGCATGGCCCTTCCTACAGTGTTTGGCAGCCTTTCTGTTGACAGTTGTTTTTAGCTCACCCCCAGAGCCGTCAAGCTATCTGAATCAGATTTCTCGAATGCCAGAATAGCTTTTAATCACAAATGGAACAGAATGATTACGTTTCTGTCAACGCTTTCTGAATGGCTGTCAAGAGCGATGATGTCAAATCATAATCCCCGTGATCCCACAGAAGCCAAAAAAGAAACTTGGCCTCAAAATCCACAACACATTTTTTGGTAATAACCAATAGAAATATAAACATTGCTAAAACTTGCAGCGAACATCTTCTTTCAAATCTTTAACTTTTCTGCCAGCGCACAAAAAAATATAATCCAAACATTAAAATAGAAGGATTATGGTAAATATTCCTGGGCAATTGGCAACCACAATGAGGAATTGTGTTTTCCACATTACAAGTGGGTTTACATAGTCATTCAAATTCATTTTCAATGGCAAAAACGATTTCACTTTCTCCATTTAAGACATTGGGAAGCTTCAGTAAAGCAGGGGATTGAAATTCCTCCGTGCACTATTTTCAGCTCTACTTGACACTGTTACAGTTTCCCGACACTTTTTCCCTCATGTAGCTAGCTCGACAGTTTCAAGTCAGGAGCAGGTCCCTGCTTGCACTGCGTGAGTCCAGCCCAAATCAGGCAACGAGCTCTAATCACGGGCAAGTGCTTACTGGAGAACAAATAGGGTGCCCATTACATCGCTCACTGAGCAAACTTACTTACAATTAAAATGATTACTAAACAGCACCATACCAGTACAGGAAAATAAAATACATGTGCAAGAAAACATGTAGTCAGTTGTTTTTAGCTCACCCCCAGAGCCGTCAAGCTATCTGAATCAGATTTCTCAAATGCCAGAATAGTTTTTATTCACAATGGATCAGTCAAGGACATTCAGCCTCCGATCTTCGGGTAAGCATTCTCCAAGGCGGCCTTTGAGACACACGACAACGCAAAATCGTAGAGCAGAAACTGATAGCCAAGCTCCGCACTCATGAGGACGGCCTCAACCGGGATCTTGGGTTCATGTCACACTACATGTAACCCCACCTGACGTAGGGTCATCCAGACTCGAGTTGTCATTGGCTTGTTCTCTCTACACAGATGCGGCAGGACCTGCTGTGATTTCCAGCAAAAAAAATGTTTTTTTGTCTTTTTTGTTTTTCATACAGACCCCAGCATCTGCAACATTTGACCCCTTGTGACCCCACCTCATTGTTCTTTGATGTAATGTTTTCCTGACTGACCTGTTTGGACACCATTCACACCTTTGATTGCTGTGATTATTTCTCTGCCGAGGTGTGATAAATGGCAGTTAGAAAGATTACCTGTAATCATCTGGCATTATTCTCTGACTATATAAGCTGTGTCTTTATGCATCTCTCCACTTCACCTGATGAAGGAGCAGCGCTCCGAAAGCTTGTGATTTCAAATAAAACTGTTGGACGATAACCTGGTGTTGTGTGATTTCTTACAAGAAAACTGGAAGCAGTCCACAAACTTGTTTTTCACCTGCTGTTAATGGTAAATGAATATTGGAACTAGTTTTAAGCATTTTGTCCTCCCTGTCTTTCCAATGCTGTTGAGACTGTGTTGACATGAAGTAAAACTACGTCAGTCATCAGCCTAACATCTTACTTTTTCCCTTTTCTTCTGCCTGTGTTGAAGGAAGAAAGACTTCATGCTGTGCCTTTCACAACATCAGGTCAGGTCCCAAAGCGCTTTACAGACAATGAAGTACTTTTTGAAGTGTAGTCACTGTTGTAATGTGGGAAACGTTGCAGCCAAGCTCCCACAAACAGCAATGTGATAATGACCAGATAATCTGTTTTCAGTGATGTTGGTTGGGCGTAACTGGATCTTTTACATTGAGAGGGCAGGCAGGGCCTCAGTTTAGCATCTCATCTCAAAGACTGCACCTCTGACAGTACAGCACTCCCTCGGCACTACACTGGGAACCTAGGGCTAGATTTTCAGTTGCTTGCGCCAGCAGTTAGCGCCTTAAGAGAAGTGATTTTCGGGCGCTATGCGTGTAGCGCCCGGGCGCAGCGCAGTTTGCGCCCCGCCCCAAATTAAGTTGCCCGTTAGCGCCGGTGCAAAGTTTAGCGGCCGCCCGGATGCGCGCGCAGAAAATGACATCACATCCTCGTGCAACGCCCTTTGGCCGCCCCGAATCCAAACTTCAGTCGGACCGCCCCATTGTGCGGCTGGCGTCCAGAGCGTTTGTAAAATGGAACGCAACAGACTCTGGGGAGCGCAAATTAAAGGGCACTCCTCATGCACTATAAACGGCAGTCTGCATGTGTTGTGTGGAAGGATCCAGTGTGTTGTTGTGAAGGGTGCATTTATGTTTCCGGGCACCACCACCACCACCACCACCACCACCTCCTCCTCCTCCTCCTCCTCCTCTCCCCCACACTCTGCTTTTGAAAAGAACACATGCACCCTTCCCCTTTAAGAGCTCAGTGGCACCAGAGTCTGCCGTGCGCTGCGCCCGAGCTCGGGCGTTGCGCTCTGCACCGCCGGCTTAGCGCCTAAAGATAGTAGTGGAACGCCTCTTTTAGCGCTCCACCAACCTCTTAGGGCGAAGCCACTGAATTTCTGGCAACGGGGCGCTACTTTGGGGCGGGCGCTAACTTCGGGCGGGCGCTAAGGTTAGCGCCCCAAAACTGTCTATACTGAAAATCTAGCCCCTAGACTTTATGCTCAAGTTTCCTGGAGCAGGATTTGAACCCACAGCCTTCTAGACCCAGCAGCAAGAGTGCTATCCACTGAATCATGGCTGACACCACATTGGCGAGGATAAAAATGGCAAGAGGCTTCCATGGGATCTCAGTTTCTGGTCAGAGTTAGGTAACTGAGTTACAATGACCAAAATGTTCACCTCCTGGTCTGTGCTGAAGCTAGCTGATCTCAGCTAAACTGCCAAAGGGGGAGAGGTGTTACATCTTACATGCCAACATCTCTGAACTTGGCGAACTGATAACTGGCCAGGCTTCCCTCTCTTGATTTCAATTCAGTGACAATGGTTGGAAAGTGAGCATGCATGGACGTCCAGTGAAGATAATGGCCCGTATTTTCCGATCGCAGGCCTCCCGCGGGCGGAGGCCTGCGATCTGGAAAAATCTACGCCCTTACTTGGCTCCCGGGACGCACACACTTCCGCTCCTGGGCCTCACCAAACTCCAAGTGCGCAGGGCCCACATATCCCAGAGGCACAGGCAGTTCGCAGCGTCCCTGGGATCACGTGGGCCATGGGGAGCCAATCACAGAAGGGAATCTCCCTTCACACACTTGACAGGAAGACCCGTCAAATATATGAATGAAAATCACCTGAAAAACAAAGTAAAACTTTAAATACATTGGGCTAGATTTTCAGTTGCTTGTGCCAGCAGTTAGCGCCTTAAGAGAAGTGATTTTCGGGCGCTATGCGTGTAGCGCCCGGGCGCAGCGCAGTTTGCGCCCCGCCCCAAATTAAGTTGCCCGTTAGCACCGGCGCAAAGTTTAGCGGCCGCCCGGATGCGCGCGCAGAAAATGATGTCACATCCTCATGCAACGCCCTTTGGCCGCCCCGAATACAAACTTCAGTCGGACCGCCCCATTGTGCGGCTGGCGTCCAGAGCGTTTGTAAAATGGAACGCAACACACCCTGGGGAGCGCAAATTAAAGGGCACTCCTCCTGCACTATAAAAGGCAGTCTGCATGTGTTGTGTGGAAGGATCCAATGTGTTGTTGTGAACGGTGTATTTATGTTTCCGGCCACCACCACCTCCTCCTCCTCCTCCTCCTCCTCCTCCTCTCTTCCCCCCCAGACTCTGCCTTTGAAAAAAACACATGCACCCTTCCCCTTTAAGAGCTCACTGGCACCAGAGTGTCTGCCGTGCGCTGCGCCCGAGCTCGGGTGTTGCGCTCTGCACCGCCGGCTTAGCGCCTAAAGATAGTAGTGGAACGCCTCTTTTAGCGCTCCACCAACCTCTTAGGGCGAAGCCACTGAATTTCCGGCAACGGGGCGCTACTTTGGGGCGGGCGCTAACTTCGGGCGGGCGCTAAGGTTAGCGCCCCAAAACTGTCTATACTGAAAATCTAGCCCATTGTTTTTTAAATCACATTTTTAAAATGACTTGAAATTACAATAAATTAATTATTTTAAACAAAAATTTATATTTTTGAAAAAAATAATTAAAGTTTTTTATGGGGCTAAAAATAAACTTAGCTTTTTTTAAAGTATTTTTAAATGATAAATCAGTGAAGAATTTTTTCCAACTTTTTTCAACTCTTACCCTGGTAACAGCAGGCCTTACACTTTTACCAGGCGCAAGAATTGTAAGTGATTTCTGTGGGTGGAGGGTCTCCGATATCCCTACGGGTGAGTACACAGAGCGTACATACCCGCAGGGATCGGAATATCCGGCTCAATACTGGGCTCAGAAGTAGTTTTCCAGCCCTCCCTGACTAAGCTCAGACAAGAGGAATGGCCTCTTGGGTGAGGGGCCAGGGTGAACTTCACCCAGCTGGAACCAGCACCTGTAGGAGAAGAGATAGAAAGAAAATGGAAGAACATTGACACCAAAAAAAATCCAGAGTGAGACCAACTTGCCCTATGAAAGTAATTGTAATTTCCATCTCTTTAATATGGCAATAGCATGACATAAAAGGCTGTAACTGGACAAAACTGTACTAAATTAAACTTACCCACGGATAAACAACCACTGGATAGATAGTTAATGGGTCGGATTTTCCGATCGGAGGCTTCCTGTGGGCGGATGCCTCCGATCTGGAAAAAATCTACGCACTTCCCTGTTGGCTCCGTGGGTCCCGAGGCTTCCGATCCTGGGCCTCTCCTGGTCCGCGCGCGCAGAGGCCCAGGTATCCCAGGGGCGCAGGCGGTTCGCAAGCATCTCTGGGATCACGTGGGCCACGGGGAACCAATGGAAGAAGAGAATCGCCCTTCACACTTTTGACAGGTCTCTATGCACGGATCTGTCAAAAGTATGAATGGGGATCACTTAAAAAACAGTTAAACATTAAATACACTTTTTAAATCACGCATTTAAAATTAGTTAAAATTACATTAAATTAAATATTTTAAACAAAAATGTAATTGTTTGAAACAAATTATTAAAGTTTTTTATGGGGCTAAAAATAAACGTACCTTTTTTAAAAGTATTTTTTAATTATAAATGAGTGAAAATTTTTTTTTTAATACTTTTTAAAACTCTTATGTTGGTAAAAGCAGGCCTTGCACAGGCTTTTACTAGGCGTAAGCTTTTTTAAGGGTTTTTAGCGGGTGGTGGTTGTGTAGAAAGCGGAACTCTCCCCCCTCAGAGGCCCTTCTCCAGGGCAGGTGGAGGATCTGTCAAGAGAATTCTTCACAGATCGCAAGTGCCGGTTTTCAGCGCGTGTGCTTCGCATACTGATACGCTTATCAATTACTTCATAAAAGGTGGTGAGTCGAAGAAGAGATGATGAGTCGAAAGAAGAGATGAATAAGGCTTTTATTAGCTAAGAAGAGACCATGCTTCTTCGTGAGTGACTGAACAAGTCTGAACGAAACCCACACAGTGGTGGGTGGAGTCAGCTGAGGCATGCCTCCATACACAGCGCCACCCAGAGGTGGCAATATACAATACAGTGGTTTACCACATTCACCCCTTGTTTAATGTGAAGTCCGGCGGGGTGAAGGGTACTACAAGTTAAGTCTATCAGGAGGCCTTGTCTGACGTCCTGATCGTCGTGGTGGCGGCGGTGGTGTTGCAGCATCCGACGTCGGGTCTGGTGTCTGGGTGGTTGGCGAAGATTCCTGGGGCTTTGGCATGCCGTCTGCAGGGGTTGGGTTGGGAGGGGTGGTGGGGGATAACAGTGGTAAGGGGGATAACGGTGGTAAGGGGGATAACGGTGGTAATTCAGGGGTACCCGAGGGTGCGAGATCTCGTATGGAGACAGTGTCCTCCCGCCCGTCTGGGTATGTCACCCAGGCATACTGGGGGTTGGCATGTAGGAGGTGCACCCGCTCGACCAGGGGGTCCGTTTTATGCGTCCTCACGTGCCTCCGCAGTAGGACGGGCCCAGGAGAAGTCAACCATGCCGGTAGCGAGGTTCCCGATGTAGACTTCCGGGGAAAAACGAACATTTTCTCATGAGGGGTCGCATTAGTGGCAGTACAAAGCAGTGACCGAATGGAGTGAAGCGCTGCAGGGAGGACCTCCTGCCAGCGGGAGGTCGGAAGGCCCTTAGATTTTAGTGCTAAGAGGACTGCCTTCCAAACCGTCGCGTTCTCCCTTTCCACCTGGCCGTTCCCCCGGGGGTTGTAACTGGTGGTCCTGCTCGTGGCGATACCTCTTGTTAGCAGGTACTGCCGAAGTTCGTCGCTCATGAACGATGAGCCCCTGTCGCTATGTATATAGCTGGGGAACCCGAACAGAGCGAAGATGTCATTCAGACACTTGATGACCGTGGTACTGGTCATGTCTGGGCAAGGGATGGCAAAGGGGAAACGGGAGTACTCATCAACTATGTTGAGGAAGTACACATTGCGGTCAGCGGAGGGGAGGGGCCCTTTAAAATCGACGCTCAGGCGTTCGAAGGGGCGGGTGGCCTTGATCAGGCTTGCTCTGTCCGGCCTATAGAAGTGCACTCGGCGCAGATTTGGCAGCTCTTGGTCATGGTCCTGACCTCCTCGATGGAGTAGGGCAGGTTACGGGATTTGATAAAATGGAAAAACCTGGTGACCCCCGGGTGGCAGAGGTCATTGTGGAGGGACTGCAGCCTATCACTCTGCGCGTTGGCGCATGTACCACGTGATAGGGCATCTGGGGGCTCATTGAGTTTCCCTGGCCGATACAAGATATCATAATTGTAGGTGGAGAGTTCGATTCTCCACCTCAAGATCTTGTCGTTCTTGATTTTACCCCTCTGCTTATTATTAAACATAAAAGCTACTGAACGCTGGTCAGTGAGCAGGGTAAATCGTTTCCCGGCCAGGTAATGCCTCCAGTGACGCACCGCTTCTACAATAGCCTGGGCCTCCTTTTCGACGGAGGAGTGTCTCGTCTCGGGGCCCTGGGGGGTCCTTGAGAAAAAGGCCACGGGTCTGCCCGCCTGGTTAAGGGTCGCGGCTAGGGCGAAGTCGGAGGCATCGCTCTCCACTTGGAAGGGGATGGACTCATCCACCGCGTGCATTGCGGCCTTCGCGATATCGTTCTTGATAAGAGTGAAGGCTGCACACGCCTCTGGTGTCAGGGGGAAGGAGGTGGCTTTGATGAGGGGCCTGGCTTTGTCTGCATAGAGGGGCACCCACTGGGCGTAGTAGGAGAAAAACCCCAGGCATCTCTTCAGTGCTTTTTGGCAGTGGGGAAGGGGTAGCTCCATTAGGGGGCGCATTCTGTCGGGGTCGGGCCCGATGACTCCGTTCTCCACCACGCAGCCGAGGATGGCCAGGCGCTTGGTGTGAAACATACATTTTTCCTTATTGTACGTTAGGTTCAGCCGTTGGGCCGTACGGAGGAAATTTGCTAGATTAACGTCGTGGTCCTGCTGGTCGTGGCCGCAGATGGTGACGTTATCCAAATAGGGGAAGGTTGCCCGCAGCGCGTTCTGGTCAACCATTCGGTCCATCTCCCTTTGGAAGACCGAAACCCCGTTGGTGACGCCGAAGGGGACCCTAAGGAAGTGGTAGAGGCGGCCGTTTGCCTCGAAGGCAGTATACTGGCGGTCCTCATGGCGGATGGGCAGCTGGTGGTACGCTGACTTAAGGTCGATGGTGGAGAATACTTTGTATTGCGCAATCTGATTGACCATATCAGATATGCGAGGGAGGGGGTACGCGTCCAGCTGGGTGTACCGGTTTATGGTTTGGCTGTAGTCGATTACCATGCGGCGTTTTGCAGTGGTTTTAACGACTACAACCTGGGCTCGCCAGGGGCTAGTGCTACCTTCGATAATGCCCTCCTTCAAGAGCCGCTCCACCTCAGAGCTGATAAAAGCTCTGTCCCCGGCACTGTACCGCCTGCTTTTGGTAGCGATGGGTTTACAGTCGCGGGTGAGGTTAGCGAACAGGGGAGGGGGGGGGACTTTTAATGTGGAAAGGCTGCAGGTGGTTTGCAGCGGGCGATTTAAAAGTTGTTGGTTGCAGACTGTGAGTGGGGGGAGGGGTCCACCGTATGCTAGTGTGACACTCTTAAGGTGGCACTGAAAATCCAACCCTAGCAGGACGGCAGCGCAAAGACGGGGCAGGACTAAGGGCTAGATTTTCAGTATAGGCAGTTTTGGGGCGCTAACCTTAGCGCCCGCCCGAAGTTAGCGCCCGCCCCAAAGTAGCGCCCCGTTGCCGGGAATTCAGTGGCTTCGCCCTAAGAGGTTGGTGGAGCGCTAAAAGAGGCGTTCCACTACTCTCTTTAGGCGCTAAGCCGGCGGTCCAGAGGGATAGCGCCCAGGCGGGGCGCAGCACGGGTGCGGTCATTTTTGCACTGACAGCAGACCCCGTGGTGCCGACCAGCTCTTAAAGGGGGAAGGGACGAATTGGTCTGCTGCCACGCCCTGCACACTGCAGCCTTGCAAAGAGGCCTCAACACTACTGCTCAGCCCCAGGGAGTCATGGCAACGCCAGAGAAGGCCCGTCAGCGTGCCCTGCGCTTCTCAGAGGGTGATCTGGACATAATGGTCACAGCTCTGGAGGTGAGGCGCAAGATCTTGTTTCCAGACAGTGGGAGGAATCCAACCCACCACGACTACACCAAAGCCTGGAAGCAGATCGCCCAGAGGGTGACGTTCACCGGCGAGGCCCCCAGGACCCACACACAATGCCGTAAGAAATACAACGATCTGACCAGGATTGTGAGGGTGAGTAGCCTTTCCAGTCTCCTCCTCATTCTTGCATGTACACCTGACATGATGGGCAAAGGGACCTGAAAGTCCTTTTGGCCAGCCCTCAGCCAGCAGCATTGGGACAGTCATGAGCATCAAATGGCCATTCGGCACTCTACACTTTGGCCAAGCTATTCCACCATGGGAGGCAGTGGACAGTACATCAGGGCTTCACTCTGTCCAAGCTATTCCACCATGGGAGGCAGTGCACACTACATCAGGGCTTCACTCTGTCCAAGCTATTCCACCATGGGAGGCAGTGCACACTACATCAGGGCTTCACTCTGTCCAAGCTATTCCACCATGGGAGGCAGTGCACACGACATCAGGGCTTCACTCTGTCCAAGCTATTCCACCATGGGAGGCAGTGCACACTACATCAGGGCTTCACTCTGTCCAAGCTATTCCACCATGGGAGGCAGTGCACACTACATCAGGGCTTCACTCTGTCCAAGCTATTCCACCATGGGAGGCAGTGCACACTACATCAGGGCTTCACTGCGCACTTACAGCCCGTCCTTTCTCTTGCAGGCTAAAGTAGCGTTTAATCGCCAGGCCCGTGCCAGGGGTGGCCGCGCCAAGCTGCAGAAGCTCACTCGGCTGGAGGAGCGCGTGTGTGTGCTCATGGGAGCACGTGTGATTGTCCCCACAGCGTGCGGTGTATCCGACCCTCCACTGCCCGGCAATGGTAAGGACCTCGCCTTTTGGCCCTCTCGCGTCGCACTGGCCCATCCGAGCTACCTCCTTTGCCACTGTCCCACCAATGCGCTGAATCCCACCAGTCCTAACTCCCTCGCTGTCTCCTCACTCTGAAGCTACTCTTGTGCATTCCTGCTTTCAGCTGGTGATGACCAGGACCCTGAGGCTGCCAGTGACAGCACCTCCAACCAGGAGGAGGAGGAGGAGCAAGCCGGACCTTCGGGGGAACAGTCACGTCCCGCAGGAGAGGAGGAAATGCTCGACACCTCCTCACTGGACGAGTGCCTGGAGGAACTGTCGCAGGGCAATGCAGCTTCTGGGACCAGTGGCGTCCAGCCACCCAGCAGCCGTGCGCGTGGCCCGCGGCCTTCCCCCCAAAGGGGGGAAGGATCAGAGGGGAGTGCTGCTGCTCGGCACACTCGCCGTCACCAACGCGGCAAGGGTCCCCTAGTTCGGCCCCCTCCTCCCCAGCGGGAGAGTCGCGACTCCAGTCCGGACACCTTCACTTCGGAGGAGGTGCGGAAGCTCGATCAGATGGCCGACGACTCGGACCGGCGCCACACGGAGCTCATGAGCATGGTGGGGCGCATGCCTGAGGCCATCGAGTCGCTGGCGACCAGTGTGCGCGAGTTCGGGGCAGCAACTGCCGCGACTGGCCGCATGCTAACTGATGCCGTCAAGACCCTGGCGGATGTGATGCGCGCGCACACCAGGACCACAGGGCCACTCACTGCTGCCACACGCGCTGTCTCAGGCAGGCATCGCCAGGGCAGGCGCCGCGCTGGACCATCCCAGCAAGCCGGCCGTCGGCTGATTGCTGCGGATCCTGCAGTGCGGGCCCGGCCGAGTGCCACCGCGCCACAGCACCAGCCAGCGCATCCCAGACGCCAGCTGGCCCACATTGCGCCATCCGTCGCCGCCATTCCCCCTCTGGGGCGTCAAGGGCAAGCGGCTGCAGCTGATGGTGGCCAGGCTCAGGTGCGCCACTCAGGAGACGGCCCCTCGAGGCCCAAACGCCGTGTAGGCCGCCCCCCAGCGGCATCTGGCGGAAGGGCATCTGAGCCTCAGGCGCCTTCCCCCAGCCTCGCAGCAGCCACTGGGCAGAGCTTGCGAAGGAGCAGCAGGCAGGGCAGGGGAGGCAAAATGCTGGCCAAGGTCTCGCCCTCGCGGGCCACTCAGTAGAGGGTGTGGCCAGCTTTCCTTTAATATGGCGGTGGCCATCTTTATTTTGCCCATGGTTGTGCTTTTGGAGGGCTTTTTTTTTGCGTTAGGCCGACGTTGAGGCCCGGTTTCAATAAAGGTGGAGTGGCTCCTCCCCAGTTTGTGGGAGTGAGTCGTTTGTTGGGCTTTTTGTGGGGCCCGTTTATTGTTTTTGGGGATTCATGTGGGAAGGGCTTTTCATTTTTGTTTAATAAAAAATTATCTTTATTCATGCAGTCTCCATGGTTGTTCTTCTTAGTGTTTGTTGGCTTCGCCGGCTGAGGGCTTGCGGAGCGGCTGCATTCATCTTCCCTCATGGCCCCTGGCCATTCCCTGACAGGGGGCTTAGAAGTACCGTGTAATAAGGTGGCGTCGTGCGGCCCTTGGCCCTGGTCGCTCCCTCCTGGGAACGTACTCCTGCTCCTCCTCCTCCTCCTCATGCTCCTCCTGCTCCTCCTCCTGAGGTGCTGGTCCAACGTCAGGTGGCAGTGCCTGAGTCCTGCGGATAGCCAGGTTGTGTAGCATGCAGCAAACCACCACAAATTGGGAGACCCGGTCCGGCGAATACTGGAGAGCTCCTCCGGAGCGATCAAGGCAGCGGAACCGCTGCTTGAGGACCCCAATAGTTAGCTCGATGATGTTGCGGGTGGTTTGATGGCTCTCGTTGTAGGCCTCTTCAGCAGCGGTCCTGGGCGCGCGGAGCGGGGTCATGAGCCAGGTGCACAAAGGATAGCCTTTGTCCCCGAGTAGCCATCCTCTTGGGGGAGGCTGTGCCTGGAACATGTCATGCACAGTACTCTGCCGCAGGATAAAGGCATCGTGGCTGCTGCCTGGGAAGCTGGCATTGACTGCCATGATGCGCTGCTTGTGGTCACAGACCAGCTGCACATTCAGAGAATGGTAGCCCTTCCTGTTGCGATACTGCTCGCCATGCTCCAGAGGGGCCCGCAAAGCCACATGCGTACAGTCAATGGCGCCCTGCACCAAGGGGAATTCCCCGAGTCTGGCAAATCCCAATGCGCGCTGATGCTGGCTCTCGAGGGCCATGGGGAAGGAGATGAATTGGCTTCTCCTTCTGAACAGTGCTTCGGTCACCTGGCGGATGCAGCGATGCGCGCCGTACTGGGAGATGTTTGCTATGTCCCCAGCAGCGTATTGGAAGGAGCCGGTGGCATAGAAGTTCAATGCCACCGTCACCTTCACTTCCACCGACAGAGACGTCCTGCACCTGAGCTTTGGCCGCAGATCTCGGCGAAGCAGGTGGCAGATCTCTGCAATCACCCCCTTTCGGAATCGGAGCCTTTTAACACATCGCGCGGCACTCATGTTTAGGTAGGAGCGCTGCTGGCGGTATAGCCTGACTGGGTAAGGCCTACGTGGCCGACGCCTGTAGCCCCCTCTGCCTCTAGCCAGGGCTGCCCCTCTCACAATGCGTCTGCGAGCCCTACGGACATGGAGCTGCAGCTCCGCGTTGGCACCCCATGCAACCCCCATCAAATCCTGGCAAACAGTCTAATTTCCAAATGGCCACTTGCAGCGCTGTTGCCTGAGTCCAAAAATACCTGGCTCTTGCTGCTTGAAACCAGTTAGCTATCCTCCTTGTTGTGTCTCCAGAAATGCGTTGCACAAGACTGTTTTCAGAAAAAAGGATGGCCTTTATACTGGAGAGGACGTTCCCTTTAATTAGCGCCCCCCGGGGCCCGCGCTGGTTGTGTTGCGTTCCTTTTTCCAAACGCTCCGGCCGCCCGCCGCACAATGGGGCGGTCCGACTGAAGTTTGCAATCGGGGCGGCCAAAGGGCGTTGCACGAGGATGTGACGTCATTTTCTGCGCGCGCATCCGGGCGGGCGCTAAACTTTGCGCCGGCGCTAACGGGCAACTTAATTTGGGGCGGGGCGCAAACTGCGCTGCGCCCGGGCGCTACACGCATAGCGCCCGGAAATCACTTCTCTTAAGGCGCTAACTGCTGGCGCAAGCAACTGAAAATCTAGCCCCTTCAGTTTAAATTTTTGATATTCAGTGCCCCCTACTGACAGGGTCACCACACAGTAGCCGCTGATGTCCATTGACTGGGACTTGGACGCCATAGAAATGCGATGGTGCGTTGGCAGAATCGTGAGGGAGTGGCTACGTACCGTGTCGGGGTGGACGAAACTCTCTGTGCTCCCGCTGTCGATCAGGCAACTGGTGGCGCGGCCGTTTACCGCGATATCCATCATGGAGCTGGATAGATGGTGAGGGTGGCCTTGATCCAGCGTCACGGAGGCCAGTATGTGGCTTAGTGAGTCACTATAGTCATCCGCCGAGACGGTGGTCGGTTCCGGTGACGAAATGGCGGTTGAGTGCGTTGGATACGATGGCGGCGGATGCCATGCGGCCGGGGGTACACAAAATGGCGGATAAGATGGCTGCTCCCACGGCCCGCACGCTGCGCTGCTGGCTGGCTTCCCCTTGCAGGCGTTAGCGTAATGGCCTTTCTTCCCGCAGCCCGAGCAGGTAGCTGTCTTAGCTGGGCAGTGCGCTCTGGGATGTTTTAACTGGCCACAGAAATAGCATTTTTGGGCCTGGTTACTGGGCATCGAAGCAGTTCTTACCGGAGGCTGCTGTCTCGGTTGGGTCGCTGCAGCGGTTGGTGCCGGGGGCGGCGGTCCCATGTCCCACGGTTTCGATTGCCATGTCTCGGCGCCGTTACGGGGGTATGCCTCGAGGTTTCGGTGGGCCTCCTCTAACGAGAGCGCAAGGGCAATGGCCATCTTCAGGTCGGGTTCCTTGCTTTCTAGCAGTCTCTGCCGGGTGTGGTCTGACTGGAGGCCCCTGACGAAGGCATCACAGGCGAGTCCCTGCGCGTGCTCCACAGCCGTTACCGCTTTACAATCGCAGTCTCTGCAGAGTGCCAGTAGCGCCCGTGCAAATGCCCCTACCGATTCTCCCGGTTGCTGCCTGCGGGATCCCAAGAGGTGTCGGGCGTAAATTGTGTTCACTGGGCGCGTATATTGCCCTTTTAGTAGCTCGAGGGCCGCCACGTACGTATTAGAGTCCCGGATTAGCATATATACTTGATGGCTCACCTGGGCGGTCAAAATTTTCAGTTTGTGATCCTCCTCTGTAACCTGTGAGATTGCGAGGAAGGATTCAAAGCAGCTCAGCCAGTGTTCAAACTTGGCTGATGCACCCACATCTTGAGGGTCGAGGTCCAGGCGTGGTGGTCTGAGGGCTCTCAGCAATGTCTGCTGTATCCGTTGCTGTTGTTGCTCCTCAGGTGTCGCCATTTAACTTTTAGCTAATAAAATTGATACGCTTATCAATTACTTCATAAAAGGTGGTGAGTCGAAGAAGAGATGATGAGTCGAAAGAAGAGATGAATAAGGCTTTTATTAGCTAAGAAGAGACCATGCTTCTTCGTGAGTGACTGAACAAGTCTGAACGAAACCCACACAGTGGTGGGTGGAGTCAGCTGAGGCATGCCTCCATACACAGCGCCACCCAGAGGTGGCAATATACAATACAGTGGTTTACCACACATACCTGAAACCGGCACTTGCGAGGCCCCTACGGGCATGTACGCACCTCGTACCCACCCATGGGGATCGGAAAATACAGGCCAATATAAATGACCAGTATAACGCAGGAATGAGAACATTTAAATTTGCATCACATTGCCATATGGGACAAATCATCGGGAGGTCTCTGTCCTGTGTCAAGCGTGTTGGGACATTTTGTAACTTTAAGAGCGCTGCATAACTGCAAGTTGTTGTAATAGTAGCAATGGTTAATCTGCTATGATTTATGAGCTACAGAGCTTAAGGTCAATAATTTGTTGGTGCATTGCCATGAAGACCATTACTTGCTTAGTCTCTATACTTAATCCGATAAACAAAATTTGCCAAACTGATAGGCATTGATTTGAGTCAACCTACATTATTGTGCACACACTCATATACCTTGACTGTATTTGTTATTGGAGCAACAACTCCGGGCAACAAAAACTTGCATTTATATAGCGCCTTAAATGTAGTAAGTCAAGGCAGCGACTATCAAACAAAAATTGGACATCGAGCAATATAGGAGATATTAGGGCAGGTGACTAAAAGCTTGGTGAAAGAGGTGGGTTTCAAGGAGCCTCCCTGGTGTAAGGGTCAAGGATGTCTCAGAGCGGCTGCAGAACATTTTGGAAGGGGAGGGTGAACAGCCAGTTGTCGTGGTGCATATAGGTACCAACGATATAGGTAAAAACCGGGATGAGGTCCTAAAAGCTGAATATAGGGAGTTAGGAGGTAAATTAAAAAATAGGATCTCAAAGGTGGTAATCTCAGGATTGCTACCAGTGCCACGTGCTAGTCAGAGTAGAAATAGAAGGATATTTCAGATGAATACGTGGCTAGAGGAATGGTGCAAGGGGGAGGGATTCAAATTCCTTGGACATTGGAACCGGTTCTGGGGGAGGTGGGACCAGTTCAAACCGGACGGTTTGCACTGGGCAGGGCCAGGACCGATGTCCTAGGGGGAGTGTTTGCTAGTGCTCTGGGGGAGGGTTTAAACTAAAATGGCAGGGGGTTGGGAACCTGAGCAGGGGGACAGAGGAAAGGGAAACAAGGATAAAAGCAAAAGATAGGAAGGAGAAAAACAAAAGAGACAGGCAGAGAAATCAATGGTTTAAATCAAACATGGCCACATTAAATAATAATTCTAAAAGATCTAAGAGCGTTAAAAAAACAAGCCTGAAGGCTTTGTGTCTTAATGCGAGGAGCATTCGTAATAAGGTGGATGAATTAGCTGCGCAAATAGAGGTAAGCGAATATGATATCATTGAGATTACGGAAACATGGCTCCAGGGTGGCCAAGGCTGGGAACTCAACATCCAGGGGTATTCAATATTCAGGAAAGATAGGCAAAAAGGAAAGGGAGGGGGGTAGCATTGCTGGTTAAAGAGGGGACTAACACAATTGAAAGGAAAGATATTAGCTCTGATGATGTGGAATCTGTATGGGTAGAACTGAGAAATACCAAGGGGCAGAAAATGTTAGTGGGAGTGGTATATAGACCTCCAAACAGTAATGCGGAGGTCAGGGATGGCATTAAATGGGAAATTAGAGAAGCGTGCAATAAGGGCACAGCAGTTATCATGGGTGACTTTAAGCTACATATAGATTGGGCTAACCAAATTAGTAACAATACTGTGGAGGAGGAATTCCTGGAGTGTATACAGGATGGTTTCTGGACCAATATGTTGAGGAACCAACTAGAGATCAGGCCATCTTAGACTGGGTATTATGTAATGAGAAAGGATTAATTAGCAATCTTGTTGTGCGAGGCCCCTTGGGTCGGAGCGATCATAATATGATAGAATTCTTCATTAAGATGGAGAGTGAAATAGCTGACTCAGAGACTAGAGTCCTGAATTTAAATAAAGGAGACTACGATGGTCTGAGGCGCGAGTTGGGTTGGATTGATTGGGGAATGTCACTCAAAGGGTTGACGGTGGATGGGCAATGGCAAACATTCAAAGATCACATGGATGAACTGCAGAATTTGTTCATCCCAGTTTGGCATAAAAATAAAACAAAAAAGGTGACTCAACCGTGGCTAACAAGGGAAATTAGGGATAGCATAAGATCTAAGGAGAGGACATATAAATTGGCCAGAAAAAGCAGTAAACCTGAGGATTGGGAGCAGTTTAGGATCCAACAAACGAGGGCAAAGGGATAAATTAAGAGGGGGAAAATAGAGTATGAGAGTAAGCTTGCAGGGAACATAAAAACTGACTGTAAAAGCTTTTATAGATATGTGAAGAGAAAAAGATTGGTGAAGTCAAACGTAGGTCCCTTGCAGTCAGAATCAGGGGAATTTATAATGGGGAACAAAAAAATGGCAGAACAATTAAATACATATTTTGGTTCTGTCTTCACAAAGGAGGACACAAATAACCTCCCAAAGATGTCGGGGAACATAGGGTCTAATGAAAGGGAGGAACTGATAGAAATCAGTATTTGTAGGGAAATGGTGTTAGGGAAATTGATGGGATTGTGGGCCGATAAATCCCCAGGGCCTGATAATCTACATCCTAGGGTACTTAAGGAAGTGGCCCTAGAAATAGTAGATGCATTGCTGGTCATCTTCCAAAATTCGATAGACTCTGGAACAGTACCCATGGATTGGCGGGTAGCTAATGTTACCCCACTGTTCAAAAAGGGTGGTAGAGAGAAAACGGGGAATTACAGACCGGTAATCCTGACATTGGTAGTGGGGAAATTGCTAGAGTCCATTATAAAGGATGTAATAGCAGAGCACTTGGAAAAAAGTGACCGGATCAGACAAAGTCAACATGGATTTACAAAAGGTAAATCGTGCTTGACTAATCTACTGGAATTTTTTGAGGATGTAACTTGTAAAATACATAAGGGAGAACTAGTGGATGTGGTGTATTTGGATTTTCAAAAGGCTTTCGATAAGGTCCCGCATAAGAGATTAGCGTGTAAAATTAATGCACATGGGATTGGGGGCAAGGTATTGACTTGGATAGAGAACTGGTTGGCAGACAGAAAGCAAAGATTTGGAATAAACGGGTCTTTTTCCGAGTGGCAGGAACTGACCAGTGGGGTACAGCAGGGATCGGTCCTTGGACCCCAGCTATTCACAATATATATTAATGATCTGGACGAGGGAACTAGATGTAATATCTCCAAGTTTGCAGACGACACAAAGCCGGGTGGGCATGGTTGCTGTGAGGAGGATGCTGAGAAACTCCAGTATGATTTGGACAGGTTGGGTCATTAGGCAGAAGCATGACAGATGCAATATAACGTGGATAAATGCGAGGTTATCCACTTTGGTGTCAAAAACAGGAAGGCAGATTATTATCTGAATGGCAATAGATTGGGAGAAGGGGGGAAGTACAACGAGACCTGGGTGTCCTTGTGCACCAGTCGCTGAAAGTAAGCATGCAGGTGCAGCAGGCAGTTAAGAAGTCAAATGGTATGTTGGCCTTTGTAGCGAGAGGGTTTGAGTACAGGAACAAGGATGTCTTGCTGCAGTTGTACAGATGTAAGAAGTCACACAACACCAGGTTATAGTCCAACAGCTTTATTTGAAATCACAAGCTTTCGGAGCGCTGCTCCTTCTTCAGGTGAAGTGGAGAAATGCATAAAGACACAGCTTATATAGTCAGAGAATCATGTCAGATGTTTACAGGTAACCTTTCCAACTGCCATTTATCACACCTCGGCAGAGAGATAATCACAGCAGTCAAAGGTGTGAATGGTGTCCAACCAACACGGGACACAACCAACAGAGTACCCTTCGTCGTCCAGTACTTCCCCGGAGCGGAGAAACTACGCCATGTTCTTCGCAGCCTTCAACATGTCATCGATGACGACGAACACCTCGCTAAGGCCATCCCCACGCCTCCACTACTCGCTTTCAAACAGCCGCCTAACCTCAAACAGACCATCGTTCGCAGCAAATTACCCAGCTTTCAGGAGAACAGCGACCACGACACCACACAACCCTGCCACAGCAACCTCTGCAAGACATGCCAGATCATCAACACAGATACCATCATCACACGTGAGGACACCACCCACCAGGTATATGGTACATACTCATGTGACTCGGCCAACGTTGTCTACCTCATACGTTGCAGGAAAGGATGCCCCGGAGTATGGTACATCGGCGAGACCATGCAGACACTGCGACAACGGATGAACGGACACCGCGCAACAATCACCAGGCAGGAGTGTTCCCTCCCAGTCGGGGAACACTTCAGCAGTCAAGGACATTCAGCCTCCGATCTTCGGGTAAGCATTCTCCAAGGTGGCCTTCGAGACACACGACAACGCAAAATCGTCGAGCAGAAACTGATAGCCAAGTTCCGCACCCATGAGGACGGCCTCAACCGAGATCTTGGGTTCATGTCACGCTACATGTAACCCCACCTGACGCAGGGTCATCCAGACTCGAGTCGACATTGGCTTGTTCTCTCTACACAGATGCGGCCGGACCTGCTGTAATTTCCAGCCAAAAAAAATGTTTTTTGTCTGTTTTTTTGTTTTTCATACAGACCCCAGCATCTGCAATATTTGACCCCTTGTGACCCCACCTCATTGTTCTTTGATGTAATGTTTCCCTGACTGACCTGTTTGGACACCATTCACACCTTTGACTGCTGTGATTATCTCTCTGCCGAGGTGTGATAAATGGCAGTTGGAAAGGTTACCTGTAAACATCTGACATGATTCTCTGACTATATAAGCTGTGTCTTTATGCATTTCTCCACTTCACCTGAAGAAGGAGCAGCGCTCCGAAAGCTTGTGATTTCAAATAAAGCTGTTGGACTATAACCTGGTGTTGTGTGACTTCTTACATTTGTCCACCCCAGTCCAACTCCGGCATCTCCACACCGCAGTTGTATAGGGCCTTGGTGAGACCACATCTTGAGTATTGTGTGCAGTTTTGGTTGCCTTATCTGAGGAAGGATGTTCTTGCCATGGAAGGAGTGCAGCGAAGATTCACTGGCTGATACCTGGGATGACAGAAATGACGTATGAGGAGAGATTGGGTCAATTGGGCTTGTACTCGCTGGAGTTTAGAAGAATGAGAGGGGATCTCATCGAAACTTATAAAATTCTGACAGGACTAGACAGACTAGATGCTGGAAGGATGTTCCCGATGGTCGGGGAGTCCAGAACCAAGGGTAACAGTCTAAGGATAAGGGGTAAGCCATTTAGGAAAGAGATGAGGAGGAATTTCTTCACCAAGAGAGTGGTGAACCTGTGGAATTCTCTGCCAAAGAAGGCAGCAGAGGCCAATTCATTAAATATATTCAAGAAGGAGTTGGATATATTTCTTAAGGCTAAAGGGATCAAGGGATATGGAGAGAAGGCAGGAACAGGGTACTGAATTTGGATGATCAGCCATGATCTCATTGAATGGTGGAGCAGGCTCGAGGGGCCAAATGGCCTACTCCTGCTCCTATCTTCTATGTTTCTATGTAAAGGAAGGAGAGAAAGGCGGAGAGGTTTAGGGAGGGAATTCCAGAGCTTGGGGCCCCGGCGGGCCAGAACTTCGGGTCCCCACGGGTGAGTACGCGTTGGGTACTCACGCATAGGCCCATCGAAAGTGTCGGTTTAATGCATGCATTGCGCATGCGCGGGAAACCGGAACTTCCGTTCCTTCGAAGTAAGGTGTTCACAGGTTGAACGCGTGCGCCGCAGTGGCAGCACGTATGCCTGGAACTTCGTTTTTTTTACAGGTTTCTCCGGGAGGGTAACTCTCCAGGAACTACACTTTTAAAAAGCAGTCACAAGGCCTGCTTTTAACAAGGTAAGTGGTGAATTAAGTAAAATTAAAACATTTTTTCCACAGGTTTATTATTTTTAAATACTTTAAAGAAAGGTAAGTTTATTTTTAGCCCTGTTAAAACTGTAATTAATTTTTTCAAAAATTTAAATTATTGTTTACAATAGTTATTTTATGTAATTTATAGTTATTTTAAAAATGTGATTTAAAAAAAAATGTATTTGAATTATTAGTTAGGTTTTGGGACTGATTTCTATTCATAGATTTGACAGGTCTTCCTGTCAAATCTATGAATAGAGATTCCCTGCTACGATTGGCTCTTCATGGCCCACGTGATCCCAGGGGACGCTTCGAACTAACTGCGCCCCTGGGATACGCAAGCACTGCGCGCCCGCAGCTGGAGCAGGCCCAGGATCTGAATCCCACGCAGGCCCACAGCACAATGGCCGGCGCGCTAGGTAAGTGCAGGTCGGGGGCTTGCACCCGCCGGAAGCCCCCGACCCGAATTTCTGGCCCTAAGAATGTCAATTTTGAAGATACACATTATCAAATCAAAAAATCAAATCAACTTTTATTGTCATTGTTAGTGCACAAGTGCAGTACAACGAAATGTAGGCTTGCGGCTCCCGAGAGTGTACATTTGGATTAAGACATTTAAACATTTAACATAAATATGACCATAATAAAGTGCATTGGCAGATGTGCAGGCTTTAGAGTTTATTTGTGGAGTTCAGTAGGATGACAGCCCGGGGACAGAAGCTGTTCCTAAATCTGGTCATACGGGTGCGAATGCATCTGTAGCGTCTCCCAGATGGCAGGAGGGTGAACAGACTGTGGCTGGGGTGGGTAGGGTCTTTGATGATCGACCGTGACCTCCGTAAACAGTGTTTCTGGTATATGTGCTCTATGGTCGGTAGCCGGGTGCCGGTAATGCGTTGGGCAGTTTTGACTACCCGCTGCAGGGCTTTCCGGTCATAGTAGCTACAGCTGCCATACCATACTGTGATACAGTTTGTCAGGATGCTCTCTATAGTGCAGCGGTAAAAGTTAGAGAGGATCAGGGGTGACAGATTACATCCCTTCAGCCTCCTTAAGAAATATAGGCGCTGCTGGGCCTTCTTCACCAGAGAGGAGGTGTTGAGGGACCAGGAGAGGTCTTCCGTGATGTGGACTCCGAGGAACTTAAAGCTGTCCACCCTTTCCACCATAGCCCCATTGATGTGGATGGGGGTGTGACTTCCGCCATTACCAGCTGGGATGCTGACAAATTTTAATTGAAACTTGTCAGTGACTTCATCAGCATCTTTAATTATTCATGACGCATTTCAGATGGACATCAGTGGATGACTTATCTTTTCTGCGTTTTTTAAATTTTAAATGCTTGTGCCTTTCCCCTCTTAAAATCTCAGTCCTGTAGTTTAACAGCGCTCATTAGCATTTGTGCAGACAACATTTGATGCAAGCTATCATGTCTAAAGTTATGCTTCCTTCAATTTTTAAGGTTTAAAATTGGTCATCGAAAACTCAAAGGAACAGACTGAGATCTGCAGCTGGGCCCCGATCTTAACTCCAGGCGGATTCCCCCCGCTCAGGCCCGAGTTAAAATTACAGTCGGGTCTCAATGATGTCATCGGGCCGCAACATGCCGATGTAAAAAAGGACCCCGTTGGCTCCGGGCGCCTGTCCTTGCCACCCGCTCGAGAGAGAGCAGGTTAAAATTGCGGATGTTGCGATCATGGCGGCTTTCAGCCGGGTTTCTGTTGAGCGAGCGGGGTTAAAATCGCCACTAGCATTACTGTGTCTACTAACCTTATCATACACCATATACTGGATATTATATTTTCAAGGACTAATGCAAGTACATAGATAACAGCTTCTGGTAGCTGGAGAGGGCTGGCATTAAGGGGAAGACCAACGCAATTTCTGTCATACAAAAGCAAAACACTGCGGATGCTGGGAATCGGAAATAAAAACAGACAATGCTGGAAATGCTCAGCGGGTCAGGCAGCACCTGTGGAGAGAGAAACAGAGTTAACGTTTCAGGTCGATGACCTTTTGTCAGAACGTTTTCCGTCGTATAGCTCAAGATCTTGATTAGCTGTCAAGGGTCCACAAGCACTCTTTCATGTTATGTAAACTTTGACGTAGTTAGGCAATGAGGTCACCTGTAAGCCAGTTTATTAGGGCCAAACAGAAATCATGTAAACAGTATGATAGCCAGACAGGGGGCCAAAACATCATGGGGGAGAAATTCGGTTGGTTAGCGGCTCCAGGGGCGGCGACTTTAGCGGCGAAATTCACCTGGCGGTTTGCGGTGGCGCTAAACGCTACTGCCACGATCTCCTCTGCCCGGAGATCGTGATGTCAGCCAAGCGTGCAATGCCCCGGTAGCGCCCCGGGCCGGAAATTCATTCTCGCCCCCCTGCCTCAGCGCCTGCCGTTAGGAACGACAGGTAGAGGAGGTGGTTTGCAGTCAGCTGGGAGCTGGGGGAGCGCTATCTAAAGGCGCGCACTTCCTGTTTATTTTTTGTCAGTCGCCTTGTCACTTTGACAGAAGCGGATGGGCGTTTTGACCCATTTGAGTTTTTTCCTGCTCGAAGGAGTTTTGCTCCTGACAAAAAATTCTCAGGTTCATTTGCCTTACTTTTGATACTGCAACATTTCCAACACTTAATGGGGGCTGTACTGACACGGGACCTCGCCCTCCAGCTTCACCATCGGAGGCAGCGGAGGCAGAGAGAAAGATTGGAAAACGTGGCCAGATGGAGGAGGGCCAACAGGGCTCTCAACAGGAGGCCTTACCCTCCCAGGGTATTCCGGGAGCAGTTCTCCTACATTAATCTCTCAGAGGAGCAGTGCCTTAGAAGCTGCCGCTTCAGCAAGGCCGTGGTCACAGAGCTCTGCCACCTCCTGCAGCCAGACCTCCAGTCTCAGCTCAGAACATCTCTTTCAGTGGCAGTGAAGGTCACAGTCGCTCTCAAGTTCTATGCCAACGGCTACCTCCAAGCTTCAACAGGGGCTTTTGAAAACATTTCACAGTTCGCCGTCCATTGCTGCATCCAAGAGGTCACAGATGCTCTGTACAGAAGGAGAAGGAGCATACATCTCATTCCTCATGACCAGAGACAAACAGCATGAACGCTCATGTGGCTTTGCAAGGATAGCGGGCTTCCCCATGGTTCAGGGCGCCACTGACTGCACCCACGTGACATTGCGGGCACCTCATCATAATGCAGAGGTGTTCAGCAACAATAAAGGCTACCACTCTCTGAATGTGCAGTTGGTGGGCGACCACAGACAGCGCATCCTCACCGTCAATGCCTGCTATCCTGGCAGCAGCCACAATGCATTCATCCAGCACTGTTTCACCCACCACATGAAGGTCGCGGCTAGCTGCTCGGAGGCAAGGGTTATCCACTCGCCACCTGGCTGATGACATCCCTCCGCAACCCCAACACTCCTGCCCAGCACGCATACAATGAGAGCCATAGCGCCACCAAGAACTTGATCAAAAAGACTATCAGCATGCTAAAGCAACGGTTCCGCTGCCTTGACTGCTCTGGAGGAGCCCTGCAGTACTCCCTGTAATGATATCAGCAAATAGTGATGGTATTTGCCAGTTTGATTATTTATGCCTTACCAGCAGAGGGCATGTGAGAGACAAGCAGTTTAGTTTTAGTTTCGTTTTGTATGGATCTCTAAGATGGTGTCTCCTGTAATGCTGTTAACTGAGTTGAACATACTTTAGATAAAAAGTCATTCTCTTTCATGAATGTGTCGTCATTGAACCCACATACAAATCAATACATGGTGTCAGAATTGATTGAAAGAGATGAAGAGGAAAAATCTGAAGTTAAATCAGCTCTCCACATAATAGCAAGCCAAAAGAGAACATCGTTACTTACCATTGGAGAATAGCTAACGAAGTGAAAAAATGGTAGGATTACACCCACTGGCGAAGCTTCAGTTGACAGGTAATGTGGCTGAAAATTGGAGGAGGTTCAAACAACGTTTGGAGTTGTATTTAGCGGCAATCGGAGCTGACGAGAAAAGTGATAAAATGAAAGCGTCAGTGTTCTTACATGTCGTGGGTGATGAAGCGCTGGAGGTGTATAATAACTTCACATTCGCTACTGATGGAGACAAAATGAAGTTGGATAAAATAATGGAACAGTTTGAGGCCTACTGCATACCTAAACGTAACGTGACGTTTGAGAGGCACAGATTTTTCACATGTGTACAGAAAACGGGTGAGACTATTGATCAGTATGTGACTGAACTGAGAAACCGAAGCAAAACGTGTGAATTTGGGGGACTGAGAGACTCGCTGATAAAAGACAGACTGGTGTGTGGTATTCCAGATAATGGTCTAAGGGAAAGACTGCTAAGAGATCAAAATCTAGACCTGGGAAAAGCCATAGCACTGTGTAGGGCTACAGAGACTGTGAAGTCGCAAGCAAAGGAGCTGTTCAGTGACAGTAGCTGCAAAGTGGATGCAGTGAGAAAGAACGGATACAAACCGTTTAACAAAAAGAGCGCCAATGTGAAAAAAGAGGCGTGGCCAGCGAACAAAAATGAAAGGGGCAATCGAAAGTCATGTAGTCGATGCGGTACACAGCATCCACCAAAAAAGTGTCCAGCATATGGTAAAAGATGCAATAGTTGCAACAAAAACAACCATTATGCCCGTTGCTGTAAGAACCAAGCGCAACAAAGCAAGGTCCATGCAGTAGATGAAAGCGAGATAGAGGAGTTCTTTGAGGATGTTGTGTCTAAAAAGAAAAAAGAGACTGGATGTTGACACTAAAAGTGAATGACATACACATTCCATTTAAATTGGATACTGGAGCACAAGTTAATGTGATATCAGAGACTGATTTTAAGAAAATTAGACCCAGACCAAAGATACATGGAATAAAAGTGAAAGTGACAGGATACTCAGGTACTAATATACCAGTGAAAGGAAGATGCATTGTCAAAGTGACACACAAGGACAGAGAGCACACGCTAGCATTAATCGTGGTGCCAAAGGATGTGCAGGCCATACGAGGTTTAAAAGCCTGTGAAAGACTGAACCTGGTAAAGAGAGTCCTCGTTGTGGAAAGCGAAGGAGAGACAGTCTATGATGAACTCATGAAAGAGTACAACGACCTATTTCAGGGTCTAGGCTGCCTTCCAGGAGAACACACGATCAGGGTAGATAAAAGTATGCCAACGGTCATACATCCATGCAGAAAAGTTCCGTTTGCTCTTCAAAAGCAACTGATGGCAGAGTTGGACAGGATGCAAAGCCTGAACGTGATTCAGAAGATAGATGAGCCAACTGAGTGGGTGAGTTCCCTCGTCGTAGTGGACAAAAAGAATGGAAAGCTCAGAATTTGCCTGGATCCAAGAGATCTAAACAGAGCAATAAAGAGAGAGCACTTCAAGCTTCCTACATGTGAGGAAATCATGTCACAGTTTGCAAATGCAAGGTATTTCAGCAAGTTAGATGCATCATCAGGATTTTGGCAGATGAAACTGGACGAAGCAAGTTCAAGACTGTGCACATTCAACAGTCCATTTGGCAGATACAGATTCCTAAGGTTACCATTTGGCATTGCCTCAGCTCCTGAAGTGTATCACAAAACTAGCCATATGATCTATGAGCACCTGGAGGGAGTTGATACATCAATGGATGACATCATAGTATGGGGAACCACGGGAACTGAGCATGACGAGAGACTGAAAAAAGTGCTGGAAGCAACAAGGAAAACAAACCTGAAGCTGAATAGAGAGAAATGCCAGCTCGGGGTGACCGAACTGACATTCGTGGGAGATATCCTTAGCAGTGAGGGCATCAGACCAGATCCCAGAAAGGTGTCCGCCATTGAGAATATGCCAAAGCCACAATGCAAAAAGGACGTGCAGAGGTTTAATGGAATGATCAACTACATGGGTAAATTCATATCCAACCTCTCAGAAAAGATTGCGCCACTGAGAAGACTAACTGAAAAAAACATAGAATGGGAATGGAATCATGAGCATGAGAAGTCATGGAGCGATCTGAAGAAACTGCTCACAGAGGAACCAGTTCTGAGGTTTTATGACCCAGCGAGACCCATCAAGATATCATCAGATGCATCACAGAGTGGGCTCGGTGCCGTTCTTCTGCAAAAATATGACTACTGGCAAACTATTGCATATGCATCGCGCTCAATGACAGACGCGGAGACGTGATATGCTCAAATAGAAAAGGAGCTGCTCAGCATCACATACGCCTGTGAAAGATTTCACCAGTTTGTGGCAGGACAAGCAATCAGTGTAGAGACTGACCATAAGCCCTTGATTGCATTGTTCCAAAAGCCACTAAATAGCTGTCCGCTTAGAATACAAAGAATGATGATCAGGCTGCAACGCTATACACTGAATGTTGCGTACACACCGGGTAAGCTGATGTATACAGCAGACACGTTGTCCAGAGCTGTTGACCCAAGTGAGCCCGCAAACACCAAAATGGATGAAAAAGTGAACGCCTATGTGGACATGATCACAAGTGCACTGCCCATAGCAGATGCAAAAATGGAGCTCATAAAGACTGAGACAAACAAAGATGAAACAATGAGACGACTGAGGAAAAGCATCTTGGATGGATGGCCCAACATGAAGCAAGACTGCTCACCTGACATGGCAGAGTACTGGAACTGCAGGGTGGAACTATCAGTGGTCGAAGACATCATCTACAAAGGAAGTAAAATAGTTATCCCAAAGAGTCTGAGAAAAGAGATGCTAAAAAGGATCCATGGAGGACATCTGGGAATCGAAAAGTGTAAGAAAAGAGCACGAGAGGTGATGTACTGGCCACGAATCAACCAAGATGTGACAAATGAGGTGTCAAACTGCACAATATGCCTGAAATATCGAGCAAGCAATCCAGTAGAACCACTAAAGCCACACCCAGCGCCAGACAGACCTTACCAGAAGGTAGGCGCTGACCTATTCGTATGTCAAGGGAAGGGCTATCTTGTAGTCACAGACTATTACTCCCTGTATCCAGAGGTTTGTAGACTGTACACCACCACTGCAGATGCTGTGATAACATGTATGAAAGCCATATTCTCCAGACATGGCGTGGCAAGCGAGGTCTTCACAGACAACGGACCCCAGTTTTACAATGCAAGTTTCCGACACTTTGCCAAAGAGTGGGACTTTGTCCACACAACGTCAAGTCCTCACTTTGCACAGTCCAATGGACTAGTGGAAAGATCGGTCCAGACAGTGAAAAGACTGATGTACAAGGCAAAAGACAGTGGAACTGACTTCTACCAGAGCATGCTTGTATACCGCACAACGCCGCTCGAGTGTGGTATGTCACCAGCCCAACTCCTTATGGGACGTCTGCTAAGGTCAAACCTACCCATCCCAGAGATCCTCCTGAAAACAAAAGAGGGGGAGAAAGTGAGGAAGTTCAAAGAACAACAGAAAGAAAAGCAAAAGTACTACTATGACAGAGGAACACAAAACCTACCTGAACTCCACACTGGTGACCAAGTAAGGTTCAAAGACAAAACAAACATATGGACTCAGAAGGGAACTGTCCTGAGTGAAGTTCAACCAAGATCATACACCATTCAGACAGATGAGGGTGCTGTTCTGCGAAGAAATCGTCGAGATCTTCTCATGGGTCCAACCACAGCAAGTCAAAAGACTGATACTGTTGAACAACCTGATCACACAGCAGGTCAAAAGACTGATACTGTTGAACAACCTGATCACACAGCTGAGAAACCATCATCTGAGGCAACAACTCAGATTCAAGGACAATCAATCAGAATATCCTCAAGACACGTGAAGCCTCCTGAGAGACTCATTGAGCATGTTATAGAAGGAAGTAATGTTATCTTATTCTTTCTTCAAGTTCTAGTGTATTTACATATTTCATGTGAACACACAAAACAAGGTTAAAAAACCTTGATAGTGATAATGATAATGTAAGTTCATTAAGTGTTACAGTTAAAATGCAGAGCAATACAAAGAAAACATGTAGTTAGATAAAAGTAAAATACTTTTGTTTTAAGAAAGGGAGATGTAATGATATCAGCAAATAGTGATGGTATTTGCCTGTTTGATTATTTATGCCTTACCAGCATATTTGCCTGATTGATTATTCATGCCTGACCAGCAGAGGGCATGTGAGAGACAAGCAGTTTAGTTTTAGTTTCGTTTTGTATGGATCGCTAAGATGGTGTCTCCTGTAATGCTGTTAACTGAGTTGAACATACTTTAGATAAAAAGTCATTCTCTTTCATGAATGTGTCATCATTGAACCCACATACAAATCAATACACTCCCCTGATCAAGTCTCCATTTTCATTGTTGTGTGCTGCATGCTGCACAACCTGGTCATTCCGAAGGCCCCGCCATTGCCACCAGGGATTGGTGGAACACCTCAGGAGGAGGAAGTGGGACAGGAGGAGGAGGAGGAGGATGAAGAGTAGGAGGAGCAGCACCAACGTATGAGGAAGCCACTCAGCTTTGCTTCTGCAAGGGCTGTTCGTGAACATCTCATTACACAGCGCTTCCAATAAATGAGTGCACATAGCCATCGCGCAGAACAACTATATCATTACAGCCAGCTCGCAGCCCCTATCACCGGGCAAAGCTCAGATGAGAAACATCACAAAATGTGCTACGTGGAAATAAACATTTATTATTCTTCATAACTCTCTTATCAAGCACAACCAATAATAAACAAACACTATTTATGAACAATCACAACTGGTTCTTAGCAAACGGAACAATATATTTACAACTTTTGTACACACACTCCCCCCATTTGAAACATAGAAGAAAGGAGCAGGAGTAGGCCATTCGGGCCCTTGAGCCCGCTCCGCCATTCAATGCGATCATGGCTGATCATCCAAATTCAGTACCCTGTCACTGCTTTCTCCCCATATCCCTTGATCCCTTTAGCCTTAAGAAAAATATCCAACTCCTTGAATATATTTAATGAATTGGCCTCTACTGCCTTCTGTGGTACAGGATTCCACAGGTTCACCACTCTCTGGGTGAAGAAATTCCTCCTCATCACTGTCCTAAAAGGCCTACCCCTTATCCTTAGACCGTGACCCCTGGTTCTGGATTCCCCGACCATCGGGAACATCCTCCCTGCATCTAGTCTGACCAGTCCTGACAGAATGTTATAAGTTTCAATGAGATCCCCTCTCATTCTTCTAAACTACAGCGAGTACAAGCCCAATCGACCCAATCTCTCCTCATATGTCATTCCTGCCATCCCAGGTATCAGCCTGGTGAATCTTCACTGAACTCCTTCCATGGCAAGAATATCCTTCCTCAGATAAGGCGACCAAAACAGCACACAATAATCAACAAGGCCCTGTTCAACTGCAGCAAGTCATCCTTGTTCCTGTACTCAAACCCTCTCGCTATGAAGGCCAACATACCATTTGCCTTCTTAACCGCCTGCTGCACCTGCATGCTTACCTTCAGTGACTGGTGCACAAGGACACCCATGTCTCATTGCACTTCCCCTTCTCCCAATCTATTGCCATTCACATAATAATCTGCCTTCCTGTTTTTGCCACCAAAGTGGATAACCTCACATTTATCCTCGTTATATTGCATCTGCCATGCTTCTGCCCAATCACCCAACCTGTCCAAATCATCCTATAGTTTCTCTGCATCCTCCTCACAGCACACACGCCCACCCAGCTTTGTGTCATCTGCAAATTTGGAGATATTACATCTAGTTCCCTTGTCTAGATTATTAATATATATTGTGAATAGTTGGGGTCCAAGGACTGACCCATGCGGGACCCCACTAGTCATTGCCTGCCACTTGGAAAAAGACCCGTTTATTCCAACTCTTTGCTTTCTGTCTGCCAACCAGTTCTCTATCCAAGTCAATACCTTGCCCCCAATCCCATGTGTCTTAACTTTACACACTAATCTCTTATGTGGGGCCTTATTGAAAGCCTTCTGAAAGTCCAAATACACCACATCCACTGGTTCTCCCTTATCTATTTTACTAGTTACATCCTCAAAAAATTCCAGTAGATTCGTCAAGCACGATTTACCTTTTGTAAATCCATTGTTGACTTTGTCCGATCCGGTCACTTTTTTCCAAGTGCTCTGCTATTACATCTTTTATAATGCACTCTAGCATTTTCCCCACTACTGATGTCAGGCTTTCCGGCCTGTAATTCCCTGTTTTCTCTCTACCACCTTTTTTGAATAGTGGGGTAACATTAGCTACCCTCCAATCCATGGGTACTGTTGCAGATTCCATCGAATGTTGGAAGATGATCAGCAATGCATCTACTCTTTCTAGGGCCAATTCCTTAAGTACCCTAGGATGTAGATTATCAGGCCCTGGGGATTTATCGGCCTTCAATCCCATCAATTTCCCTAACACCATTTCCCTACATATACTGATTTCTTTCAGTTCCTCCCTTTCATCAGACCCTATGTTCCCTGACATTTCTGGAGGTTATTTGTGTCCTCCTTTGTGAAGTCAGAACCAAAATATGTATTTAATTGATTTGCCATTTCTTTGTTCCCCATTATAAATTCCCCTGATTCTGACTGCAAGGGACCTACGCTTGACTTCACCAATCTTTTTCTCTTCACATATCAATAAAAGCTTTTACAGTCAGTTTTTATGTTCCCTGCATTTTCCCTTTCTTAATTAATCCCTTTGTCCTCCTTTCTTGAATCCTAAACTGCTCCCAATCCTCTGGATTACTGCTTTTTCTGGCCATTTTATATGTCTTCTCCTTGGATCTTATGCTATCCCTAATTTCCCTCGTTAGCCACGGTTGAGTCACCTTTTTTGTTTTATTTTTATGCCAAACTGGGATGAACAAATTCTGTAGTTCATCCATGCAGTCTTTGAATGTTTGCCATTGCTTATCCACCGTTAACCCTATGAGTGAAATTCCCCAATCAATCCTACCCAATTCATGCTTCAGACCATCGTAGTTTCCTTTGTTTAAATTCAGGACCCTAGTCTCTGAGTCAACTACTTCATTCTCCATCTTAATGAAGAATTTGATCATATTATGATCGCTCCGACCCAAGGGGCCTCGTACAACAAGATTGCTAATGAATCCTTTCTCATTACATATTACCTAGTCTAAGATGGCCTGATCTCTGGTTGGTTCCTCGACATATTGGTCCAGGAAACCATCCCGTAAACACTCCAGGAATTCCTCCTCCACAGTATTGTTACTAATTTGGTTAGCCCAATCTATATGTAGATTAAAGTCACCCATGATGACTGCTGTGCCCTTTTTGCACGCTTCTCTAATTTCCCTTTTAATGCCATCCCCAACCTCCGCATTACTGTTTGGAGGTCTATATACCACTCCCACTAACGTTTTATGCCCCTTGGTATTTCTCAGTTCTACCCATACAGATTCCACATCATCAGAGCTAATATCCTTCCTTACAATTGTGTTAATCCCTTCTTTAACCAGTAATACTACCCCACCTCCCTTTCCTTTTTGCCTATCTTTCTTGAGTATTGAATACCCCTGGATGTTGAGTTCCCAGCCTTCGCCACCCTGCAGCCATGTTCCCATAATCCCAATCAAATCATATTTGTTTACCTCTATTTGCGCAGCTAATTCATCCACCTTATTACGAATGCTCCTCGCATTAAGACACAAAGCCTTCAGGCTTGTTTTTTTAATGCTCTTAGACCTATTAGAATTATTATTTACTGTGGCCATGTTTGATTTAAACCGTTGATTTCTCTGACTGCCACTTTTGATTTTCTCCTTCCTATCTTTTGCTTTTATCCTTGTTTCCCTTTCCTCTGTCCCCCTGCTCAGGTTCCCAACCCCCTGCCATTTTAATTTAAACCCTCCCCCAGAGCACTAGCAAACACTCCCCCTAGGACATCGGTCCTTGTCCTGTCCAGGTGCAAACCGTCCGGTTTGAACTGGTCCCACCTCCCCCAGAACCGGTTCCAATGTCCCAGGAATTTGAATCCCTCCCCCAGGCACCATTCCTCTAGCCACGTATTCATCTGAAATATTCTTCTATTTCTACTCTGACTAGCACGTGGCACTGGTAGCAATCCTGAGATTACTACCTTTGAGGTCCTATTTTTTAATTTACCTCCTAACTCCCTATATTCAGCTTTTAGGACCTAATCCTGTTTTTTACCTATATCGTTGGTACCTATATGCACCACGACAACTGACTGTTCACCCTCCCCTTCCAAGATGTTCTGCAGCCGCTCTGAGACATCCTTGACCCTTGCACCAGGGAGGCAACACGCCAACCTGAAGTCTCGTTTGCGGCCGCAGAAAAGCCTATCTATTCCCCTTTCAATAGAATCCCCTATTACTATAGCTCTACCCCTCTTTTTCCTCCCGTCCTGTGCAGCAGAGCCACCCCTGTTGCCAGGAAGTTGGCTGCTGCTGCCTTCCCCTGGTAAGCCATCCACCCCCATCAGTATCCAAATTGGTATATCTGTTTGAGAGGGGGATGGCCACAGGGGACCCCTGCACTACCTGCCTGTGCCTACTACTCTGCCTGTTGGTCACCCGTTCCCTTTCTGCCTGTGCCACCTTTACCTGCGGTGTGACCAACTGATTAAATGTGCTATTCATGACGTCCTCAGCATCGCGAATGGTCCAGTATGTATCCAATCACTGCTTCAGCACCGCAATGCGGTCTGCCAGTAGCTGCAACTGGACACACTTCCTGCACACATGGTTGTCAGGGACACAGGAAGTGTTCCCACATGGTGCAGGAGGAGCATACCATGGCACCGGGCTGTTCTGCCATGACTTACCCTTTAATTAATTGCAATTAAATTAAATCAAATCAATCCCACCAATTACACTACAGTTAAATGGTATATTTAAGGGCCGTGGTTTATAAACAGTCCCCACTACACCACAGAGACTTTAGAAACTAAAAAAAGAGAGAAATACTCACCAACCAATCACTTACCTGCTTTCTGGTGACGTCACACTTCGATTACTTTTTACTTCTCTCCTTCCCTCTGAGTTCGGAGATTGGAGACTGGTAAACCTACCTGGTCTCTGGGGGCCTTTTAAAGCCTCGCCGCTCGCGTTTCCTGCCGCCGCTCGTGCTGCACTGAGGCCTACCTGGTCTCTGGGGGCCTTTTAAAGCCTCGCCGCTCGCATTTCCCACCGCCACTCACACCACACTTAATTATTAATATAGTAATCAGGGATGTTATGATTAAGGTTATCCACCAGGTGGTGCTGTAGCCAATGCTGCTGCTAAGGTCAGAGGTTTGCTTCCTGTCAAGGTCAGCAAAGGTGAAATGCCAGGATGCAGGCATGATGTTTGTTACTCTGTTAATAAAGTACTCGTGCTAATTCTACGATATCGCCTCTTCGAGTCCTTGTCTCACTACATGGATTTATCACATTTGCCGATGAGGTAAAAAGGACCTTGGATTAAGAAGAGAAGTCTGCCAGGACGTTTTAAACGCAAAATCACTTTGTTAGCTACCAGTTGGAAGAGAGCATGGCTGCCATGGTAGGAACAGTTTCCGCTTCTGATAGTCAAGCACAAACCTGGGAAGAATACTGTGAAGTGTTGGGTTATTTTTTCAAAGCAAATGAAATAAATGATGCCGGAAAAAGGAAAGCCATTCTGCTTAGCTCAGTGGGAAGTCAAACCTACAGTTTGATGAAGAATCTGCTCAGTCCAGAAAAGCCTGGAGACAAATCAATTGTTGAATTAGTGGCTTTGCTAAAAGAACATTTCAACCCTAAACCTAGTGAGATTGTACAGCGGTTCAAGTTTAATTCAAGGAACAGGAAAGAGGAAGAGAGCGTAATGGACTATGTAGCAGTGTTGCGTAAATTAGCACAAGATTGCAATTATGGGAACAACCTGAAGGAAATGCTGCGAGATAGGCTAGTTTGTGGAATTATGGACGACCGAATGCAGCGTAGATTATTATCTGAGACTGGGCTTAATTATGAAAAAGCATTGGAACTTGCTCAAGCCATAGAGACAGCGAACCGAGATGTAAAAGAAATACAGGGTTCAGACAGAGCTAATGCTATGCAAGTTGCAGGTCAGGTTGTTGTGCACAAGTTGAACATGTGTCAGAAACCACAACGTGAGCATGTGAAGGCATGTTATAGATGCAAGGGCGATCACCTGGTGAGTGAATGCCAGTTTCTGGAGGAAAAGTGCTACAAGTGTGGGAAACAAGGACACATAAAATGAGCTTGCAGGGCGAAATCACCTGTGGAGGAATCCAAACCAAAAGGGGGAGGACAGCAAAACCAAGGGAGAGAAGTGAAATAACATGGAGCACACCACATCAGCTGGGAAGCTGAGGAAGAAGAGAACATGTTCATAATGTATAGCATGTTAGGGAACATTCCAAAAGTGGCTCCTATCACATTGCAACTGACAGTAAATGACTCTAAGGTGAACTTTGAAGTGGATACAGGGTGCAGCGTGACCATAATGAACAAGGCAGAGTACTCAAAATTGTGGAACTGTGCAAAAGTTCCAGATTTAAAGCCTTGCTCCCTGCATCTTAAAACATATACAGGTGAATGGGTGGCGACATTAGGTACAGCTAATGTAACTGTGCAACACAGGGACACAATGGAACAGCTACCTGTAGTTATAGTATCGGGTACTGGACCAAACCCATTAGGTCGGGGCTGGATAAAAGAACTTAAATTAGACTGGGGAGCAGTACATCAAATAGATGCGGGCAAACAGTTGACTTTGCAAGAAGTGTTGAGTGAACATGAGAATGTGTTCAAGGAGGAACTTGGCACATTTAATGGCCCCCCAGCTAAGATTTATGTAGACAAGGAGGCACCGCCAAGGTTTTTTAAACAACGACCTGTGCCTTATGCCATGAAGCCAAAGGTAGAGGCTGAGCTTGACCGTCTATTGAGAGAGAACATACTGGAGCCAGTGAAATGTTTGGAATGGGCAGCTCCCATAGTACCTGTTTTAAAACCAGACAATTCGGCAAGACTCTGTGGAGACTATAAATTGACAGTCAATCGGGTGTCCAAACTAGAGCAGTATCCGATTCCCAAAACAGAGGATCTCTTTGCAAACCTGGCTGGAGGAAAGAAATTCACAAAGTTGGATATGAGTCATGCCTACTAGCAGTTTGCACTGGATGACGAATCAAAGAAGTATGTCACCATAAATACACACAAGGGCTTGTTTACATATAACCGCTTACCGTTTGGTGTCTCATCTAGTCCAGCTATCTTCCAGAGGACAATCGAAGGTGTACTGCAAGGGATTCCACATGTTTCCATCTATCGGGATGACATTCTGGTGACGGTAAAAACCGACCAGGAGCATCTGAGCACTCTGAGAGTGGCACTACAGAGACTGGAGAGGGAAGGGTTCCGGCTCAAGAGGAGTAAGTGCACTTTCCTGGGGAATGAGGCAGTGTTCCTGGGACACAGAGTGGACGCCACCAGGCTCCATCCACTCAAGGAGAAGGTACAAGCACTGCAGGATGCCCCTGCTCCTACAAATGTGGCTGAGTTAAAAGCTTACCTGGGACTGCTAAACTATTATAACAGGTTTTTACCAAACTTGTCAACTGTGTTAGCACCTCTTCACAAACTACTGCGCAAGGAGACACAGTGGCAGTGGGGAGAGGAGCAGGGGGTTTCATTTGAACAGTCCAAGAAACTGATGCTGTCGTCGGATGTGCTGGTTCACTACAATGCAGAGAAAGACATCATTCTCTCTTGTGACACTTCACCTTATGGGGTGGGGGCAGTTCTTTCACACTGCATGGAAGATGGAACTGAAAGACTAATAGGGTTTCTGTCCCGAACTCTAACACCAGCGGAAAAAAACTATTCCCAGTTAGACAAAGAGGGGTTAGCAGTAATGTTTGGGTTACAGAGGTTCCACAAGTACATGTATGGCAGGAAGTTCACCATATGCACCAATCATAAACCTCTTCTCTCTCTTTTCAATGAAATGAAAGCAGTTCCACAGATGGTGTCACCCCGGATCCAGAGGTGGGCAGTGACTTTGAGGGCATATGAGTATGTCATCGTCTGCAAGGCGGGCAAGTACCATGGGAATGCAGATGCCTTGAGCCGTCTTCCACTGCCAGGCACACCTATCCGTGCAGCTTCAGAGGACAGAGTTTTGATGTTGGAGGACACTGACATGCCACTTGTGACTGCAGAGCAAGTAAGAACATGGACAGGTAAAGATCCAGTACTGTCTAGAGTTCGAGAATATGTGGTGAGGGGATGGCCACAGCATCCGGAAGGGGCTGACTTCACACCCTACAGTGTCAGGAAAACAGAGCTGAGTGTGCAGGATGGTTGCATGTTGTGGGGAGCATGAGTGATTATTCCACAGCCAGCACGACAGTCTATCCTAGAGCAACTACATCAGTGTCATCCTGGGGTCTCGCGTATGAAAGCCTTGGCTAGGAGTTACTTGTGGTGGCCAAAGCTAGATGAGGAGATAGAAAATCTAGTCAAGACATGCAGCACTTGTCAGGAACACCGCAAGGCACCAGCAGCGGCTCCTCTCCACCCCTGGGAGTGGCCAGATAAACCATGGAGAAGATTGCACTTAGATTATGCAGATCCATTCATGGGGAAGATGTTCCTCATAATCATTGATGCACATTCCAAATGTAAATTCTGCTTCCGCCACTACTACTATAGACTGCCTGCGTTGGAGCTTCAGTAAGCAAGGGCTACCGGAGATCGTGGTGAGTGACAATGCCACTTGTTTTATGAGTACAGAGACAAAAGAGTTCTTGAGAAAAAATGGCATAGTGCAGGTGACCTCGGCTCCATATCATCCGTCCTCGAATGGACTTGCGGAGAGAGCCGTACAAACATTTAAGGAGATGATGAAAAAAAGTGCAGAAGGGATTTTAGCAGCCAAAGTGTCACGGGTTCTGTTCAGCTACAGAATAACACCTCAATCCACCATTGGACTCTCTCCTGCTGAGATGTTATTAGGTCGTAGACTACGCTCCACTCTTGACCTTGTCCACCCAGACCTAAAAAGGAAAATGGAAAAAAGACAAAACAAGCAAAAAGAGAACCATGACAAAAGAACAAAGAGCCGAAGTTTTGGAGAAGGAGATGTGGTCCTTACCAGGAATTTCAGTTATGGACCCAAGTGGATTCCTGGCTTCATAGACTCAATGACAGGTCCAGTATCATACAAGGTCATGTTGGGAGATGGTAGGGTAATATGCAGACATGTAGATCAGATACTTCCCAGACAAGGGGAAATTGAAATGAAGGTTCCAGATGCAATGACTGAAGACAGGGTTGCCCCCAGTTATCCAAGTGCATCTGTGGTGCCACCACCAGGCACAGAGCCAATTCCACAGGAACCTGTTCGTCAAGAGGAAACCATCGTTGCAGAGTCAGATACTCTGAGCACTGCTCAGGAGCAGCTGGTGGCTTCACCACAAACAAGCAGGGACTTTACTGTTAGACGTTCACAAAGGTCTCGCAAGCCACCAGAGTGATTGATACTGAACTGTTAGATTCATCAAGTATGGAACATGATGAATGGAGACTCCTTATGTGACCCTCAGGAATGGCTGTTTGTTAAGAAATTCATACTGAAATCTTAAGGGGGGAGGGATATAGTAATCTGGGATGTTATGATTAAGGTTATCCACCAGGTGGTGCTGTGGCCAATGCTGCTGCTAAGGTCAGAGGTTTGCTTCCTGTTAAGGTCAGAGATTTGCTTCCTGTCAAGGTCAGCAAAGGTGAAATGCCAGGATGCAGGCATGATGTTTGTTACTCTGTTTGTTAATAAAGTACTCATGCTAATTCTACGATATCGCCTCATCGAGTCCTTGTCTCACTACATGGATTTATCACAATTAACATTTAATATTATTGGGCCTATTAACATTTTATTTATTGGGCCTTCCTCAGTGATTTCCCTCCCCTTTGCAATTCCCCCCTCCCAACCCTACTGCTCCTCCGTAATGTGGCCCCAGTGGCTGCAGCAAAGCTGGCGGAAGGCTGCTGAAAATGGGAGCCAGAGGCCGCAGATGGTCTTGCAGGATGCCCTCGACCAGCTCTGGGCCTGGAAGGCCCGGCTGCAGACTGCACCAACTCTGCATGGGCAGCAGCAGCCTGGGCTGGCTGGGTTACTGGCCGTGGCAAGTGCAATGGCGGAGTTGCAGTGGTGGGAGCAGGAATGCTGTCATCCTGAGAGAGGACAGCACCTTCCTGCTCGACTGACACACTGCCACTCCCCTGGGGCAGAACCTCAGCATCCGGAGCAATTTGCTGGAGCACAGATTGCTGGCCTGCTGTGGCACCGTGAGATCTCCAGTGGACTGTGGTGAACCCAGCGATGATGGCAGCAGTCAGCGCTTGCGTGGCATCAATCTGAGAGTGCTTCAGAGCAGTCTGACATTGGATGACACCAACCACTGACTGCATTACAGCACTAAGCCATTGCGTGGCCTCGGCCTGTGCTGCAATAGATGCTGCCACCTCACCCATGACACGCGGCATGAGGTCTGGGTCCCCACGGTCTATCTGCAAGTCCACCATCCTCTGCAATGTGCCAAGGATGGGCTCGAAGGTTTGTGCAGAGATTAGACCAATGCTGACAGCAGGCTCCTCCCGCTCCTAGCCAGTGCATCCATGCTCTCGGGCACCCTTGCCATTGCACCCATGAGCTCAGTGTGCATGCTCATCACCTGTGTGTTCATCGCCTCAACATCGAGGTCCTCATCTGAGTCCTGTGCAGCATAACTCGCGCATGCACTCACCCTCCGGAGAGATGGCTCCTGAGATTCCCTTTCCCTGTGGCGTAGCTGCAGCCCGCTGGGGCCCAGAGCTTCACCCACATCAGAGCCATTTCCTCTGCTCCCCTCCAGTGACCGCGTGGCTCCATTATCAGACCTCTCGCCCTCGGGAGACACAGGTACTGAGGCTCCGGCTTGTTGTTTCTCCTCCTCTCCCACGTCGCTGCCACTGGGAGGCTGAGGGACAGGCTGGTCAGATGGTGGCTGATTATCTGAAAGCAGGACGGTACAAGAGTGGGTTTAACATCAGGGGAGGGGGGCAGGACGGGTGCAAGGGATGGAGACGGTATACTTAGATGGAAAGTGGGAAGGGTTTGTGTTGTGAGGGGGAACTGGTATGAGGGAAGAGGGAGAGGTGATGACCATACCGTTGTTGTCCCCAAGAGGGTCGACCTCTCCGACTGTCACAGCGCCCACGACCTGGGTCGCGATGATGCTGCGCACTCGCTCCTCCAGCTGTGTAAAGGGGGTGCAGCTCCGCCTGACCTCCTCCTGTGCATTGCTGCTCCCTTCTGCTATGAGCAAGCTTGGCCTGCAAGAAAAAGGACAGCGTGTGAGTGAGTATGCAGCCATGTGTTTGGCAGATGTGCCCACCATAGTTGAATAGCTGCTAATGTATGCAAGGCATGAGATTTGGATGTGACTTTTAGTAGATGGGCATAGTTGGTGGGTGAGTGTTGGGGATTTGACGGTTTATACCGTCTGTGCACAGAGTGAGGTTGAGATGGTGGGATGTAGAGGTTTTTGAAGCATCCAACAACCCTGACCACCCGAGTGAGGTCGATGAACTTCTTGCAGCACTGGGTGTGAGCCCTTTGGACCATGCTTCTGGCTGAGATGGACTGGGCGACCTCCCTCCACATCCTTGTGTATTCCCGGGGCAGTGGCCTGCTGCCAGTGTCTGGAAACAGCACTGCCCGTTGGCGTTCCACCGCGCCAGCCAGAGCCTCCAAAGCCTGGTCGCTAAACCGACAAGCTCTCTCCCTGAGCCTCTGATCAGCATGAGATTCCTGGTTGATGGATTACACCTCTTTGCAGGCCCAGGTCACAAGCAGCAATGATCAGGGTGAGGCTGTGCAGCATGATTGAACCTCCCCTTTAAGAACTGGAAGGCGCCAGTCTGTCTGAGGACTTGTAATTGACAGCGCCAGAACTGGAGTAGCACTCTGTGGTAGCGCCCCGCTCCCCAAACTTAACGCCCTAAGGGAAGTGTGTAGTGCTTGATTTAGCACTCCACTTCCCTCTAGGGGCGCTAAAACTGAATTTCACAGTCGCTGGCGCTAATTAGCGCCGAGCGCTAAAGTTTGCGCCCAGGCGATGTTAGTGCCCTAAAAATGGTTGATACCGAATTTTTCCCCCAATAAACCCAAATCAAATGTGTTGGCGTACTTTCAGAAAATAGAGTAAACACCATTGCTCCTGTGGTAAACATGCTATGCTCCTTACTAGGTAGCACCAGAAGAGTGAAACATTGCTAACATTATTCTAATCTCTGAAACAAAAAGGTCAAAAGCATGATCTAAGGAATTATAGACCTGATAGCTGCCATCTAGAATTACAAAATAATGGAATCAATTAGAAGGAAGAAATCCATAGCATTGAACACAAGGCAATAAATACAGTTCAGCACCGGTTTACGAAAGGCAGGACATGTAATCAGCAGAGTTCTCCCAGAACCAGTTAAGATCCTGCTGTTTTTATTTATTGATGGGCTGGACCTTGCTCGAGTGGAGCGTGCACCGTTAGTTCAACTTTCCCCTCACCATTTGCAGCACAAGTTGCTGGGAGTGCGAGCTGATAACGGTGCGGCGAGGGCAACAGAGCATCTGGGACCTTGGTGAACGACGGGACCAACAATCTATCTCCTTAACCCATGAGATTTAAGGGTAGAGAAAGAAACAGAGGAACGACAGAGAAGGAAATAGCGTGAATTAGAGTTAAATCAGGTACAGAAAGAGAAATAAAGAGAGGGAAAGAAAGATTGGATTAAGTGAGGGAGAAAAAAGAGACAGAAAGAAAAATTAAGTGTTTTTCAAAAATAACTAACATTTTAAATTTTAAAAACCTCTAAGGACAATTTACTACCTGCAGGAATGAGACTCCACAGTTTCAATTGTTCCCTTTTTGGGCCGGAGAAGTTGAGTTGCATTGCAGGAACACAAATATTGTCATTAAAGGGGTCCTTATATTGTTAAGTACCAGCCTTAACTTTCTGTGCTGAATTTAATTGGCAATTAATGCACAAACACAGCAATTTCTTGACACATCGCGGGGAGGTTGCGGCGAGATGCCATTTTTGCGGGGATAATGGTGGAGTGGCGCAAATCGTCCAGCAATTTGTGGCAATTTGCAACTCGGGGTATCTCTTCCTCGCCACAAGTCGCTGGGCGATTTATGCACTAATAACGGCGAGCATCATTAAACGCACCATTATTTTAACAACAAATTCTGGGCCAGTAATGCCCTCAGTTAAAATAATGTAAGTAGTGTGCATTTTAATCAAAGATATTTTAGTGAGAATTAACCATTGGGCATAAGAATCAAAGGTGGCATTTAAGGGTATGTTTTGCAAGAGATCACAAATGTAATGCAATGCATGCAAATGCAAAAATGACAATATGTTTTCACAATGAAGTACATATTGCTAAATAAATTAGATGAGGAAACACATATAGGTTAACTGATACTGGAATTGTTTTCAAGTTGAATGGTGCATGTTGTCAAAGCAAGTGGAATGCTCTGGTGTAGAGATAGGTCCATGCCATTTAAGTCCAAAAAATGACTCTTCCCTAACTGTAAATAAACCCTAATCCATTGAAGTTTTGTTTAAAATATTAGCCAATTTAAAAGGTTATTGTTCCCAGAAAGTAATGGTACCTCACAGCAGATTTCAGAAAACAGAGTGAAAACATCCAGAGTGCCTATTGATACCATTGTGTCAGCCAATGAGTTGGAGGTGAGCCGGGACTTTTGGAAAGATTCACAGCAGAGTCTATTGTACAGCAAGTAAGAGTCTATTTACTCAGCAAACAGAGTCTATTTTACAGCAAGTAGAGTCTATTTAAACAGCGCACTACAGCAAACAGTCTACAGAGTCTATTTAAAAAAAGTCTCTACGAACTTACAGCAAACAGAACTCATGACCAGAACTACAGCAACATCTCCCGACAAAAGCAAAATTATTTCTCCAGCGTAATGCAGTGAGTGGGGAATAGTTACAGGATACAAATTATGGGCGTAAATTCAATCCCAGTCACTTGCAGCAGTGCGGTCTCCAGGCATGACTGACTGGGGGGAAATTACCCAATCCTCTCTATTCTGACCAGGAATAGTGGTGTCACTCTATGCGGCTGAAAACATCACGGCTTTTTCATGCACTCAGGAGCCCTTTCCTATCACTGCCAATTGAGATATAACTGGTCAGCAATGTGGAATTTGTTCCCAGTTCTCTTGATAAAGTTTAGTTTTTGCTTCACAGGGGAACACGAGAAAGTAACTTCCTGACTGTCACGAAGCGAAGGTGCTAAAGATCGTTAGAAACGCACTTAACTAAAACGCCTTCTTTTCACTTCAAAGGGACTTCCAGTGACATGCATTTTTCTGAGTTTAATGAAAGAACGGACTGTTTACATAAAGAGGTTTGAAGCAGTCTAACGGCAATGTACAATAAGATTAAAGTGAGACAGAGGTAGGTACCTGGGGAAATACAAAATACCAGACAAATCCATTGTGCTCAAATGGATTGTGCTGACAGGTTCCATTGCAAATCAATGCACGTGCTTGTCTCTGGGCGGACTCTGTCCACTTAAATTCCACACTGCTGTTCAGCACTCTACATGCCCGGAGTTTCGCTGAATGCAACTTGGAGTTTGCAGGCTGTTGCGCTGTTCGGAGCTCCAATATCCACTGCCGAGCAGCTCTTGTCTCCAGTGGTCATATTCAGCACCGACATGCGGCTTTCCAGCTAAGTCAATGCTTACAGCAACAAAGCAGCGAGACTTCCAAAAAATGTAATCGGTTTGGCATGGTTTTCGGCCAAGTAGCAGCAGGATCTGGGCGGGGTGAAATGGAAAAAGTGCAAAGGATTGCGGAATTTTAAGCCTAAGTGGGCTGCGCCCATAACCACTTAACGCGGTCGTTCCCGCGATCTTTTACACTGTTTCAAATGTCCCTTTGCCTGTATAGTCCATTCCCACAATATAGACGACACTATTAACTGCACAATAACTACAATAATTGTTGCTGTACAGGGTAATGCTTATTTTGCAGGCAGACAGACGTAATATTGCCAGATACTAAAAAAAGGGTCATGCTGGACAATGAACATTTTCATTTGACAAACTTTTCATTGCTGTCTCTGAACGCTACCAAATGCTGCCAAAATAACTCTTAAGAAGTGTGTACAAACGCGTTACTTTAACAGCCTCTGACAGATGATAGATTGGATGAATTTTGTTCAAAATTACTTACTTTATTATTTACGAACTTCTTCTTCTTCCTCTTCTTCTTAGGCAGTCCCTCGGAACCGAGGATGACTTGCTTCCACATTAAAAATGAGTTCTCAGGTGACTGATGAGTCCAATGCGAGACCTACAGTATCTGTCACAGGTGGGGCAGACGGTGGTTGAAGGGGCGGGTGGGTGGGGTGCTTGGGTTGACGTGCGCTCCTTGCGCTGCCTGCGCTTGGCTTCCGCTTGCTCCCGGTGGAGAGACTCAAGGTGTTCGGCGCCTTCCCGGATGCTTCTCCTCCACTTTGTGCGGTCTTGGGCCAGGGATTCCCAAGTGTCGGTGGTGATGTTACACTTTTTCAAGGAGTCTTTGAGGGGTGTCCTTGAAGCGTTTCCTCTGCCCACCTGGGGCTCCCTTGCCGTGCTGGCGCTCTACTCTATTTACGAACATACAGGCAGGGAAAAGGCCCTCTGTGACCTCCCAGTTAGTTATTTAAAGCTGTGCTGCCTCTTTTGTCATTGACTGCACAGCGGTACTTGATTAAAAAGAAAGAATTGTGTTTTACTAGCGCCTTTCACGACCTCAGGATGTCCCAAAGCGCTTCACAGTCAATGAAGTACTTTTTGAAGTGTAGTCACTGTTGCAATGTAGGAAACACTGCAGCCAATTTGCGCACAGCAAGCTCCCACAAACAGCAATGAGAATTTTTTTTTATTAATTCACAGAATGTGGGTGTCACTGGGAAGGCCGGCGTTTATTGTCCATCCCTAACTGCCCTTGAGACAGTGGTGGTGAGCCGCCTTCTTGAACCGCTGCAGTCCGTGTGGTGATTTGTTTAGTAGCGGTTTGATTCAACTGATTGGCCCTTCATTTCAGAGGGCAGTTTTGAGTCAACCCCATTGCTGTGGGTCTGGAGTCACATATAGGCCAGGCCGCGTAAGGACAGCAGATTTCCTTTGCTAAAGGTTATTAGTGAACCAGTTGAGTTTTTACGACAATCCGCTAGCTTCATGGTCGCCATTACTGATGCTACCTTTTTATTCTAGATTTATTTAATTAAATGAAATCAAATTCACAAACTGCCGTGGTGATCTCCAACTCATTAGTCCAGGCCTCTGGATTACTAGTCCAGTAACATAACCACTGTGCTACTGGCCCCAACCACGGCCAGATAATCTGCTTTAGTGATGTTGATTGAAGGATAAATGTTGCTCCAGGACACCAGGGAGAACTCCCCTGCTCTTCTTTGAATAGTGGCCGTGGGATCTTTTACATCCACCTGAGAGAGCTGACGGGGCCTCGGTTTAACATCTTATCAAAAGGTGGCACCTCTGACAGTTCAGCACTCCCTCAGCACTGCACTGGAGAGCCAAATTAGATTAGAGGGAACATTAGTGTTCAGTTATGAGTATTCTGGTAAGCACACATAAGAACATAAGAAATAGGAGCAGGAGCTGGCCATTTGGCACCTTGAGCCTGCTCCGCCATTCAATAAGATCATGGCTGATCTTCTACCTCATCTCCACTTTCCTGCACTATCCCCATATCCCTTGATTCCCTTAATATTCAAAAATCTATTGATCTCTGTCTTGAATATACTCAACGACTGAGCCTCCCCAGCCCTCTGGGGTAGAGAATTCCAAAGATTCACCACCCTCTGAGTGAAGAAATTTCTCCTCATCTCAGTCCTAAATGGCCGACTCCTTATTCTGAGACTGTGCCCCTTAGTTCTAGACTCCCCAGTCAGGGGAAACATCCTCCCTGTATCTACCCTGTCAAGCCCTGTAAGAATTTTGTATATTTCAATGAGATCACCTCGCATTCTTCTAAACTCTAGAGAATATAGACCTAGTCTACTCAATCTCTCCTCATAGGACAATCCCCCATCCCAGAAACCTGTCTGTTAACCCTTCCTTGCAGTCCCTCTATGGCAAGTATATCCTTCCTTAGGTAAGGAGACCAAAACTGTACACAATACTCCAGATGTGGTCTCACCAGGGCCCTGTATAATTGCAGTACTCAAATTCTCTTGTAATAAAGGCCAACATACCATTTGCTTTCCTAATTGCTTGCTGTAACTACATGTTAAGTTTCAGTGATACATTTTCATTTGAAGATTCTGGAGGAGGGAGATCAGAGGAATTATACTTGACAATTGAGACTGAAATTTAGATGCCCCGTTTGGGCGTCCTGATTCTGACACTCGTGTATATAGGATTAGGGTTTCTCTACTGGTCCTGCCTGAAGAAATCTGTCAGTGCCAATTTAATTTCCTGAAGGAAGCCCTCACTGATCTCCACACACTTCTGCAGCCATACGTTGAGACCAGTTCCAGCATAGGAATGGTTGTCAATGGCTGCCACGTTACAGCTGCTTTGAATTTTTACACAGCAGGCTTTCTTCCAGGCACCTCCAACAGTTCAGCACTCCCTCAGTACTGCACTGGGAGATCTCCTGTCACACGTCCTAACCTTCATTTTGCAATTGTATCAAGCAAGTAACTGACAAGCAATTTGCCAGGGCCACGAATGTGATCACATTTCCCTGGCAAGGCCAAGTGTTGGCAGTAGGAGCAGGCAAGTGTCCTTAGGCTTGGAGCTGCATGTCAGACCTTGGAGATCAGGACCTGCTGATGAGCAGTAGAGATCGGCAGTCAGAAGGTCCCGATTGAACTTTATCACCATGGGCAGGGGTGAAGAACAAAGATAAAGCCTATTTGGAATTCTTTGTGTTGGCACCAAGACCCCAACTGACTCTATGGGGGCGATTTTGCCAGCCCTAGGGAGGCGGGTTTGGTGGCAGGACTGCCGGGAAAATGGCACAATCTGGGAGCGGGTACTCATCTCACCCCCAACCCGCCTCCGTGTCATCTTCCCAGGAGGCGGGTACCCGACCTGTACTGGGAGCCGCCTCCCTGAGGCGGGAAGGGGATTAGTGCCAATTAACTGCCCGTTAACAGGTAGTTAACAGGCAGTTTTTTGGCTAATCCCTATTTTGAGCCCTAAAGTGTGGGCTTCCTGACGGCTCCAAACCTCGCCAGGGTCAGCGAGGCGAGCCATGGGTCTGTGGGGGTCGGAGGGGCCGAAATGTCTGGTGCGCAGGTGAGTGATGAGTGCAAGTGTGGAGAGGTAAGTGTGTGAGGTGAGTGTAAAGTGTTTTAATAAGATTACTTACCTTTGCTTCTTTCGCCAGGCTTCATCCCTTTAGGCTGCGGAGCTGCCTCATCTCACCGGCAGAGAAAGCAGAATGGCCGCTGCATGCTTAAATGGAGCAGCCTTCTGCTTTCTGCTCAGGAAGGCTTTCCAAGTGAGTCTTGAGTACAAGGACTCAACTTAGAAGACAGATTGTCAGCTTCACAGAGCTGTCAATCGATGACAATTCATCTGTCAAAAAATCTTGACAAATGAAGCATCATACGCTGACGTCATCTGTCACCGGCTTTCCCTTAATTGGCCGGCTAAGCCCGCTGGGTGGGCTTGACAAGGCCAATCAAGGGAGAATAGCGTGGGTTGGCCGGACGTCGATGGAGGCGGAACTAAAATCCAACAAGCAGCTTTCCCGCCTCCATCACTTCCCCATTGATAAAATCACCCCCAATGGTCGGCAGGAAGTAGGCCATAGCACCATGTTTTCTGGATGCCCAACTTAGGACGTCAAGGCCTTAGAGAGGGGTACAGAGGAAATTTACTAGAATGGTGCCAGGGATGAGGGGCTTCAGTTATGTGGAGAGACTGGAGAAGCTGGAATTGTTCTCCTTACAGCAGTGAAGGTTAAGGGGAGATTTATTAGAGGTGTTCAAAATTATGAAGAGTTTTGATAGAGTAAATAAGGAGATGCTGTTTCCACTGGCAGGAGGGTCAGTAACCAGAGGACACAGATTTAAGATATTTGGCAAAAGATAAAGGGGGAAATAAAGAGAATCTTTTTTTGTGCAGCAAGTTGTTATGACCTGGAGTGCGCTGCCTGAAAGGGTGGTGAAAGCAGATTCAGTGGTAACTTTCAAAAAGGAATTGGATAAATACTTAAAAAGGCAAAATTTGCAGGGTTAGGAAAGAGCAGGGGAGTGGGACTAATTGGATAGCTCTTTCCAAGAGCCGGCACAGGCACGATGGCTGAATGGCCTTCCTCTGTGCTATGTGATTCTATGATAAATTATAGAATATCTGTATAATATGGTATATACCACAAGTTCTGTGCTGTCCTCCAAACTCCAAGGGGAAAAAATTGGGTATCGCCCATTTTGGGGCGCTAATATCGGCCACACGCAATGTTTAGCGCCCGGCGCTAATTATCACCTCCAACTGCAAAATTCACCTCCATCGCCCCTGGAGGTGATTTGAGCGTTAAAGCAGGTGCTACACACCTCTCTTAAGGCGCTAACATCGGGAAGCGAGACGTTACCTCAGAACGCTACCGAAGCTCAGGCGATGTCAGTTACCATGGAAGCCAGACAGACTGGTGCCGTCCAGTTCTTGACGGGGAGGGGCCCTCTTGCTGGCCAGCCACTCCCTGCTCATTGCAGCCTTGAATCTCGGCCTGGAGGGACTTCTAAAACAATTGTGTTGGAAGCACTAATGGATCGGCCCAGGGAAAGAGCTCGGCGCGTAGGAATCTCAAAAGTGGTGCTGAGGGCCAAAACTCCTTATGACAGCGTTAAATTTCTCCAGACGTCTCTCTCCCTCTCAACCTGCGTGTACCAAACATTTTGCCGACAAGAAAAGGCAGGAAGCAGCCACCTTTAAATAGCGCTCCCCCAGCACCTTCCCGACTTGAAAACGTTCCCCTCTACCTGTCGTTCCTAGCGGCAGGTGCTAAGGCAGGAGGTGTGACTCAATATCCGTTCCAGCGTGCTACCAGGGCATTGCACGCTCAACTGATGTCACGATCTGCGAGTGCAGGAGATCGTGGCGGTAGTGTTTAGCGCCGCTGCAAAACGACTGGTCAATTTCGCGAGCGGCGCTAAGATCGCCGCGCTCGGACTCTAAGTTCCTAGCGCCCTGTTAGTGCCCCCCGAAGGCACTAACGAGAGGCGCTAACCAACCGAATTTATCCCCCTTGCAAAGGTCCCAAGTCTTCCAAGCTTTCACTCTCGGATAAGTTGACAATGCCTTTTTCTCTTAAGGATAAGGCTGTTTCTTGGCCAGGGCTCCAGTAACTGTTGGGTGCTGTCACCTCCGACTTTACACCAGTTTCTCTTTTAAACTTGTGGATTGAGGCAGGGTGATCGCGTAATATAATTTGCATAGCCCTCCTATATGCATTACTCCAACCTTACCCATTACATCCAATAATGACACCTTTCCACGTCAGCACAGCCATTCTTGAGTGTACATTTTACAGCTATGGTCCTTCCTGTTAAGTCTGTGTGTTCTAGTTATTGTTAATAAGAATCACTGCACGCAGACCACAAGAATAAATTCAACAGGTCTTTACTAGTCAAAGGTCAAGCTGAACTGCCCAATAAATCATTACACAGCACTTATATACCGGTGTGGTCACCACCGGTATTATAGTATACAGCAGCCAAGATAAAGTAGTGCATCTCTTAAAATAGTTCTCTTAAAGGTGGAACGGTTACATACACCACAATCCTCCCTTTTTAGCTTAACAGTATATATTCCCCATTTAACATAAAATAATAACATATATACACAACTTCATGTAAAAACAGTTCACAGATTCAGTCTCTGAGGAGGCCTCCTGATCCGAGACGGATAACGCCTTTCAGGGGTCTCTGGTTCTCGTTGCTGGGGTGACTCATCTAGTTGATCCCCTATGGATAGGACATCATCATCAGGTATATTCACTTCTGAGGTAGATGCTTCAGGTTCACTAATTTCCTCCACGGTTGTCTCTGTCGTAACCATGGGCTCGACCCTTGTTCTCGATCCCACCAGTTGGTCAGCATGACGTCGTATTACGTTTTCACCAACATCTACCGTGTACATCAGGGGTCCTTGTCTGGCCCGAATTGTTCCAGATTGCCATTTCTCGTTTTTATAGTCCCTGGCTTGTTACTCGATGAACGCTTCATGACGGGAACAATGGGCGTGGCCCACTCACTCCAGTCCACCTTAGACAGTACTCCTGAATGTTCTAGCCCTTCCAGCTCAGCTTCCACAGCAGGTCGTATCGCATAAGGTACCGGTCTGGCTTTGAAAAATTTTGGGTTTGCATGTTCTGCAATCTTGATTTTTGCCATAATTCCTCTCAGTGTTCCCAGTCCCTGTTGGAACACCTCTTTAGCCTCAACCAATATTCTGGACAATCATTCAGGTTTGACATCTTTTTTTCCGGAATCTACCGTTATTGCTTTTAGGGAGTGCCAGTCCATATTTATTTTCCTGATCCACTCCCATCCCAGAAGTGGTGGACCTCCCTCAGGTAGTACATATAAGTCCATTCCTTGGTGTTCTTTGCCCTTGTGTACCACCTTGACTTTTATCTTTCCGATGGGGTATACTCTTTGCCCCGTGTATGTCTGCAATACTATCTCCGTATCCCGTAGGGGAATATGTGTGAATAACCTTTTGTAATCTTGCTTATTCATGACCATCAACGCCGATCCAGTGTCCAATTCCATCTTCACTTGGACTCCTGCTATCTGAAGTGTGACCCAGATAGTTTGTAGGTCAGCTTCCTTACTCACATTGTGAATTCTCAGACTACCCAGTTCCTTGCTGTTGGAGTCTGAATCCGAATTCTGTTCATCCGAACTCTTCTCAGCCACCTTATGTACCTTTCTGCACTTTTCCTGCGGTGACTTTTTGTTGCTGGTCTTCTTCCCTGACCGGCATACTTTAGCTATGTGACCAAGCTTGCCACATTTTCTACATTCCTGATTTTTAAACCAGCATTGGTTCTGATCGTGTGTTGTCTTTCCACAACGATAACATTTCGCTGTACCCAAAGCCATTTGATCTACGCTGAGTACCGCTGCCTTCAGCTGCATTTCCGCAGTGCCTCTCGCTGCGGCTTCGTGCGATGCTGCAATAGTGACAGCCTTATCACGTGTAAGATCATTCTCTTCAAGCAGCCGCTTTTGTGTTCCTTCTTTCGACAATCCACACACGAATTTGTCTCTCAGTGCCTCTGTCAGTCTTTCCCCAAACTGACAGTATTTCGCTAGCTTACGCAGTTCAATTAAATACTCCGCGTTGCTTTCCTCTTTCAGTTGCGTTCTCGCATAAAATTTAAATCGTTCCGCTAACATCAGCGGTGTGGGGTTCAAATGATTTCTCAGGACAGCAACAATATTAGCGAAAGCCTGATCCGCCGGTTTAGCTGGTGATAGAAGATGCTTCAATAGCCCGTATGTCTTCGCACCCATTGAGTTTAGTAAGGTTAGTGCTTTATCTTCATCTGATATTTTATTTGCCTTACAATAAATCTCTATGCGTTCTACATACGTGGCCCAATCTTCAACATCGGCATCGAAATCATTGATGTTACCACGCTTAGGCATCCTCGCAATCTTCACCGTGATAGAAGGGATGATCACTGCCTGTTGCTGATGGAAGGCTTCGTGTCAGGATTCTTCCTTGCTCTTCAGACCCGAGTCTTTTCTCAGCAGGATGATGAGGGCGGATGCCTCTTCTCGATGCCCGTTAAACTGCCTTGGATATATCTCTGCCGCAGGGTAAGATCGTCATCATCGCCACTGTTAAGTCTGTGTGTTCTAGTTATTGTTAATAAGAATCACTGCACACAGGCCACAAGAATAAATTCAACAGGTCTTTACTAGTCGAAGGTCAGGCTGAACTGCCCAATAAATCATTACACAGCACTTATATACCAGTGTGGTCACCACCGGTATTACAGTATACAGCAGCCAAGATAAAGTAGTGCATCTCTTAAAATAGTTCTCTTAAAGGTGGAACGGTTACATACACCACACTTCCCGTCCATATACCCTTGTGGTGGTATTTTGTGGTAGTTTCTCTTTATGCTATTTTGTGATCATATAACATTTTGCAGACCAACCATAAGACCTGCAGAGTCACTGCAATCACTTTGATTCCTTCCATGACATCCTGCTATGCTGTTGCCTTTGCCTTGCTGGAGGCTTCTGCTCCTCCACAACTTGTTCCTGCCAACAGGTGACCATTGCCCCCAAAGTCTAATCTGTAAAAACAGGCGTTTACCATCAATCCACTTTTCATAAAAATTGTTTTTTTGACATTTATACCTGTTAAGTGGCTCATTATCTGTTCGGGAGGCGTTAAAGGGTCATTAATGCAGGTGCCCTGTGATTGCCGATTTTTTTTCTTTCTTCCTGCTAATTAAATCGCATTTGAGAAATTGCATGTCTATAAACAGCGCATTTCTGTGATTTTATTAACAAGTCATACATTTCAATGAAAATTGGACATCTCGGCTATTTTTTTCCAAGTGGCAAACATGGCTCCTGTTCCTTTGTGTTGTTTTCTTTATGTTATAATTACTATTACTGCTCAGCATATGCTGATTTATAATTATTGAATCAGAAGCAGTCATGCCTAGGCGCTATACTATGAATGCAGCTTATCCATATCTGCTCCACCATCAACCTTTTTAATATTTTAGAACAGCAACTAGTCAAAATGATTAATCTTCTGTGGCCAGGGAGCATCCTATCAATGTATTACAAAGTGTTTACAGCACAGAAACAGGCCATTCCGCCCAACTGTGCCAGTGTTTATGCTCCTCACGAGCCTCCTCCCACCCCTCTTCATCTCTTCATCTCACCCTATCAGCATATCCTTCTATTCCTTTCCCCCTCATGTGTTTATCTAGCTTCCCCTTCAATGTATCTATACTATTCGCCTCAACCACTCCCTGTGGTAGTGAATTCCACATTCTAACTGCTCTCTGGGTAAAGAAGTTTCTCCTGAATTCCCTGTTGGATTTATTAGTGACTATCTTATATTCATGGCCCCTAGTTCTTCTCTATCAAACCCTTTCATAATTTTAAAGACCTCTCCAGCTGGTCATAAGAACATAAGAAATAGGAGTAGGAATAGGCCACTTGGCCCCTCGAGCCTGCTCCGCCATTCAATAAGATCATGGCTGATCTTAGGCTTAAAGCCACTTCCCTGCCCGCTCCCCATAACCCTTCACTCCCTTATCGTATAAAAATCTGTCTATCTCCACATTAAATGTATTTAATGACACAGCCTTCACGACTCTCTGGGGCAGAGAATTCCACAGATTTACGACCCTCTGAGAGAAGAAATTCCTCCTCATCTCAGTTCTAAAAGGGCGACCCTTTATTCTGAAACTATGCCCCCGAGTTCTAGATTTCCCCACGAGGGGAAACATCCTGCATCTACCTTGTCGAGCCTCCTCAGTATCTTATATGTTTCAATAAGATCACCTCTCATTCTTCTAAATTCCAATAAGTATAGGCCCAACCTGCTCAACCTTTCTTCATAAGTCAACACCCTCATCTCAGGAATTAACTGTGTGAATCACCTCTGAACTGCCTCCAATGCAAGTATATCCTTCCTTAAATAAGGAGACCAAATCTGTACGCAGTACTCAAGGTGTGGTCTCACCAATACCCTGTACAGTTGTAGCAGGACTTCCCTGCTTTTATACTCCAACCCCCTTGCAATAAAGGCCAACATTCCATTTGCCTTTTTGATTACTTGCTGCACCTGCATGCTAATTTTTGTGTTTCATGCACAAGGACCCCCAGGTCCCTCTGAACTGTAGCATTTTGTAATCTCTCTCCATTTAAATAATAATTCGCTTTTTTATTTTTCCTGCCAAAGTGGATAACCTCGCACTTTCCCACATTATACTCCATCTGCCAAATGTTTGCCCACTCACTTAGCCTGTCTATACCCCTTTGCAGATTCTTTGAGTCCTCTGCACAACTTGCTTTCCCACCCATCTTTGTATCATCCGCAAACTTGGCTACATTACACTCGGTTCCTTCATCTAAGTCATTAATGTAGATTGTAACTAGTTGAGGCCCCAGCACCGATTCCTGTGGCACCCCACTAGTTACCGTTTGCCAACCGGAAAATGACCCATTTATCCCGACTCTCTGCTTTCTGTTAGTTAGCCAGTTCTCTATCCATGCTAATATATTACCCCCAATTCCGTGAGTGCTTATCTTATGCAGTAACCTTTTATGTGTCACCTTATCGAATGTCTTCTGGAAATCCAAATACACCGTATCCACTGGCTCACCCTTAACCACCCTGCTCGTTACTTCCTCAAAGAACTCCAGCAAATTTGTTAAACATGATTTCCCTTTCATAAAACCATGCTGACTCTGCTTGACTGCATTAAGATTTTCCAAATGCCCTGCTACTGCTTCCTTAATGAAGGACTCCAGCATTTTCCCAATGACAGATGTTAGGCTAACTGGTCTTAATTTCCTGCTTTCTGTCTCCCGCTTTCTTAAATAGGGGTGTTACATTTGTAGTTTTCCAATCCTCTGGGACCTCTCCAGAGTCCAGGGAATTTTGGTATATTGCAACCTGTAGTGTATGTGCCTTTAAGAGCCCCTGTGTACTGTAATACCGGTAGTGACCACTCGGGTATATAAGCCTGTATAGCGTCTTGTATCTTTTAGTTCACCTCCAGACTTTGTTCAGTAAACACCTGTTAAACCAACTCCTGCATTCCGTGTCTCCATTAATACACGGATACAACAGTGGCGACGAATTGGAAACGAACTTACCTGCAATTCGGCAGCACCTCAAGGAGATCGATTCCTCAGACGAAGGTCGAAGAAAAAAAAAAACTGTGGTTTCACCAGCTAGCCGGGCTGGTGGCAGGTACTGCACTAATCCTTCCTGGGTGGCGGGCTGGGGCTCGATCGGGTGGCTCTACAGCGGGGCCGAGCAGCGAGTCGGAAGGCGGAGGCAAACAGAGACGGAGGGTGAAGCACTCGGGAGACGGCCGGCGCTGCAAAGCAGGTCGGCGTTCGGACCAAGCAGAGGGAGGGAAAAATCCCAGAGAGTCCGGCGGGAACGAGTCTCCAACTATTAAAAATATCTGTGTAAATAAAAACCGCGGAGAACAGCGTTGTCAGCAGCGGCAGCGGCGGGAAAGCACGGGAGGCGCCATTTTTGATTTTCAGGATGCCTAAGACTGGCAATATTACTGCTTTTGATAGTAATATGGAGGATTGGACCACATATGTGGAAAGAGTGGAGGTATATTGCACAGCGAATGAAGTAGAGGATGATAAAAAGGCATCAGTACTTCTAAATCTGATGGGCGCAAGGACATACGGGCTGTTACGAAACTTAATCACTCCAGCCAAACCGATGGACAAGAATTTTAAGGAGATTGTTGATACCTTACAGGAGCACTTAAACCCAACACCGCTGCTCATAGCGGAATGATTCAAATTCTTCAAGAGAAATCAACACAAGAATGAAAGTAACGCTGATTACCTCACCGAATTAAGAAAGCTGTCAAAACACTACCAATTCGGGGCAGGACTGGCAGATTCTCTACGAGACAAATTCATCTGCGGTCTCCTAAGTGAAGGAACACAGAAAAGGTTACTTTCTGAGAAAGATTTGACACTGGACAAGGCTTTCAGTGTGGCTGTATCATACGAAGCCGCAGCAAGAGGAGCTGCAGAGATACAGCAAAAGCCACAGGACTTTGGCACCCATGAAATAACACGGGGTTTCGAGAGATGTTATCGCTGCAGCAGATCCACCCATGACCAGAGGGACTGCTGGTTCAAGGACAAAGCATGCAGGCAATGTGGAAAGATGGGACACATTGCACGTGTATGCCGATCTGGAAACAAAAAATCCACTGACAGAAAAAAAATCAATAAGGAAAATTACAGAAAGGTACAAATGATGACGGACAGTAGCCCCGAAGACCAAAAGAGCGATAGCGACTCCGGAAACAAGAGACTAAGCTGTCTCAAATTACATAATGTAATTGCCAAAGAAGATTACCAGACCATTTGGGTTACCCTCACGATAGCGGGGTCCCCAGTTAAAATGGAGCTAGATACAGGATCAGCTCTGACCGTCATAAGTCGACGGGATTACGAGCGGCTATTTCCGCATATACCTTTGAAAGACACATCCATTATCTTGAAGACATATACGGGGCAGAAAGTATACCCCAGCGGGAAAATAAGGGTGCCTGTTGTATACAACGGCAAGGAAATACAGAAGTTGCATTTATACGTTCTGCAAGATGGTGGTCCACCGCTGTTGGGACGTGAATGGATCAGGAAGATACGTTTAGACTGGCACTCCATTCAGGCACTGACGGTGACCAGTAAGAAAAAAAAATGATGATGACGTCATACCTGAACGATTAAAAGACATCTTGGCCAACGCCAAAGAAGTGTTTCAAGAGGAACTAGGAACCTTGAAAGGCGTCACCGCCTCAATAAAAGTGGAAGATGCGGCAATTCCCAAGTTTTTTAAGGCAAGGCTGGTGCCATACGCAATTCGTCCAGCAGTCGAGGCAGAGCTGGAGAATTTGGAAAAGGCAGGCGTGTTATCCAAGGTAGATTGGAGTGAGTGGGCAACACCCATCGTCCCGGTCATGAAGAAAACATTGAATAATGATAAATCTGAAGAACAGAGAAAAATTCGCATCTGTGGGGACTTCAAGGTGACTGTAAACCCGGTCCTTCACACGGTACAGTATCCTCTTCCGAGGATAGAAGATATTTTCGCCTCACTATCCGGAGGGAAACGTTTCACCAAAATTGACTTGGCACAGGCATATCTACAGATGGAGGTTGAAGAGGCCTCTAAAAAGTATCTCACGATAAACACACACAAAGGCCTGTACCAGTACAATCAACTGGTTTTCGGAGTAGCATCAGCTCCAGCTATCTGGCAAAGAGCTATGGAGCAAGTCCTCCAAGGGATTCCGGGGACTCAATGCTAACTAGACGACATCCTTGTAACAGGAGAAAACGACAACGAGCACCTTGCCAATTTGGAGCAGGTGCTCACTAGACTGAGAGAACGGGGCCTACGAGCAAATCACCCCAAGTGCGAATTTTTCCAGAAACAAATATCATATTGTGGCCATATAATTAACGAAGAAGGGTTGCATAAGTCACGTGAAAAAATTGAAGCGGTCATAAAAGCCCCAGCACCTGAAAATGTCTCACAATTAAGGTCGTTCCTGGGATTGATAAATTACTATCATAAATTTTTACCGAACTTGTCAACTGTTCTGCGCCCTCTTAACGCACTGCTACAAACGGGAGTAATTTGGAAATGGAGCGAAGACTGTAAACGTGCCTTCCATAAATGCAAAGGCTTGATCACGTTCAAGGAAGTGTTGGCTCATTACAACCCATCACTGCCAATCAGACTGGCGTGCGATGCATCCCCTTACGGCGTAGGAGCGGTATTATCGCATAGATTCCCTGATGGCTCGGAGCGGCCGATAGCTTTTGCGTCACGCTCATTGAACTCAGCTGAGCGTAACTACGCCCAGAATGACAGGGAAGCACTCAGCCTGGTGTGGGGAGTGAAGAAATTCAACCATTACCTACACGGACAAAAATTTACCTTGTTGACTGACCATCAACCCCTCGTCTCCATATTCAACCCTAAAAAGGGCGTTCCCATTATGACAGCGCAAAGGCTACAGAGGTGGTCCCTTTTCCTAGGGGCACACCAATATGACATAGAATACAAAGGATCAAAACAGCATGGGAATGCTGATGGTTTATCGCACCTACCGTTGCCAACGTTAGAAGAGACACCTATAGTGGACCCAGTGGAGATGTTCCACTCAACCATAGTGGAATGTCTACCAGTAACAAATTCTACCATTGAAAAGGAAACGAGAAATGACCCGACTCACGAGTCTACGATTTAACGGTGAAGGGGTGGCCAGCACATTGCGAACCACTGTTGCCAGCATTCTCGCAAAGAAGAGAACAGCTGTCAGTGTGCCGAGGAACCTTGATGTATGGATCCATAGTGGTGATTCCACCCAAACTCCAGGATAAAGTGCTAAAGGAGCTTCACGAGGGGCATCTGGGTGGAGTGAAAATGAAGAACCTAGCCAGAGCGTTTGTGTGGTGGCCAGGTATCGATGGAGACATCGAAGAAATGACCAAGAGCTGTCTAGGATGCCAGAAGGTCCAAAACGCCCCACCACAAGCCCCTCTACATCCATGGGAGTGGCCCTCATCTCCATGGCAAAGGGTACATATCGACTTCACTGGTCCATTTATGGACTCAATGTTCTTAATCGCGGTTGATGCACACTCCAAGTGGCCGGAAGTAATAAAGATGTCCTCCACCACCACGGAAAAAACCATCACAGTATTAAGGACCATATTTGCCAGGAATGGGCTGCCTGACCAGATCTGTTCTGATAATGGACCGCAATTTGTGTCCGAAGAATTCAGGAAGTTCTTAAAAAACAATGGGGTTAAGCACTACACGTCCGCCCCATACCATCCCGCTACCAATGGATTAGCTGAAAGGTTTGTCCAGACCTTCAAGAAGGCCATAAAGGCCATGGGTAATGAAGACATAAATCTACAACATAAGGTAGATAACTTCTTGTTTGCGTACAGGAATGCAACACATGTGGTTACAAACCAAACTCCCGCCATGATGTTTTTCAATAGAAGACTAAGATGCCGGCTGGATTTGATCAAGCCAAACATCAGAAGGGACGTAGAGAATGAGCAATTTCAAGGCATGAATGAAAGGCCAACTAGAACCTTCCAGATAGGTCAACAAGTTTTGGCCCGGGACTACCGTACCGAGAAATGGCAGCCTGGAACTATTTGCACACGACTAGGACCTCTGATGTATACCGTGGACATTGGAGAAAGCATAATAAGGCGCCATGCTGACCAGATCATAGAGTCATCCGAAAAGGGACAACCTACACCACAACTCTATACGCCTAATGATGAAGCAGAGATACCCATAGTATCTACCTCCGATCCGGTGATACTGGAACCAGATGAACCCGACACTGGCATTCAAGCCGAATCGACCTTGCCAAAAGAACCTACTACACCACCGAAAACTACTACACCACCGAGGCGTTATCCGGACTGAGTCAGGAAGCCTCCAGAGAGACTGACTTATAATTGATTAACTGCAGCAAATGTGTAGATTATTGTTCTTGTAAACATGTTAATTAATGATTACTTAAAATGTTATGTACTAATTATCTAAAAGGGGAGGAATTGTAGTGTATGTACCTTTAAGAGCCCCTGTGTACTGTAATACCGGTAGTGACCACTCGGGTGTATAAGCCTGTATAGTGTCTTGTATCTTTTAGTTCACCTCCAGACTTTGTTCAGTAAACACCTGTTAAACCAACTCCTGCATTCCGTGTCTCCATTAATACACGGATACAACACAACCAATGCATTCACTATCTCTGCAGCCACTTCTTTTAACACCCTGGGGTGCAGGACATCTGGTTCAGGGGACTTGTCATCTTTTAGTCCCATCATTTTACCAAGTACTTTCTCCTTAGTGATAGTGATTGTCATTAGTTCTCCCCTCCCTGTGGCCCCTTGATTGTCCATTATTGGTATGTTGTTAGTGTCTTCTACCATGAAGCCAGATACAAAATATTTGTTCAGAGTCTCTGCCATTTCCCCGTTCCCCATTATTAATTCCCCATTCTCATCCTCTAAGGGACCAATGTTTACTTTAGCTACTCCCTTCCTTTTTATATACCTGTAGAAGCTCTTACTATCTGTTTTAATATTTCTTGCCAGTTTACTCTCATAATTCATCTTCTCTCTCTTTATTATTTTCTTAGTCATCCTTTGCTGTTTTCTAAAAATTTCCCAATCCTCTGGCCTCCCACCAATCTTGGCAACATTGTATGCTTTCATTTTCAATTTGATACCATCCTTTACTTCCTTAGTTAGCCACGGATGGTGCTCCCTTCTCTTAAAATCTTTCTTTCTCACTGGAATATATTTTTGTTGAGAGTTATAAAATATCTCCTTAAATGTCCGCCACTGCATTTCAACTGTCTTGCCTTTTAATTTATTTTTCCAGTCCACTTTAGCCAGTTCTGCCCTCATGCCAGTGTAAGGGCCTTTGTTTAAGATCAGGACACTGGTTTGAGATACAACTTTCTCGCCCTCCAACTGAATTTTAAATTCAACCATGTTATGATCACTCTTTCCTAGGGGATCCTTTACTATGAAATCATTTATTAATTCTCCCTCATTACACATTACCAGATCCAAGATAGCCTTATCCCTGGTTGGTTCCATTACATACTGTTCTAGGAATCCATCCTGGATACACTCTATGAGCTCCTCAGCCTTCTCTTTTCCAGAGAAAAGAGCCCCAGCCTGTTCAATCTTTTCTGATAGGCATAACTTCTCAGTTCTGGCATCATTCTAGTCAATCTTTTTTGCACCTTCTCCAGTTCCTCTATATCCTTTATCTAATATGGAGACCGGAACTGTTCACAGTAACTCCAAGTGTGGGCTAACCAAAGTTCAATACACGTTTAACGTAACTTCACTACTTTTCAATTCTAGCTGCCTAGAAATGAACCCCAGTGTTTAGTTTGCTTTTTTTTATGGCCTTATTATCTGCACTCCTCTAATTCTGGCCTCTTGAACTTCCGCGATTTTAATCACTCCACGACTGGCGGCCGTGCCTTCTGTTGCCAAGGCCCTAAGCTCTGGAATTCCCTGCCTCAACCTCTCTGTCTCACAACCTCTCTTTCCTCCGTTAAGATGCTCCTTCAAACCTACTTCTTTAACCATCTGCCCTAATATCTCCTTATGTGGCTCTGTGTCAAATTTTGTCTGATAATCGCTCCTGTGAAACGCCTTTGGGAAGTTTTACTACATTAAAGGTGCTGTATAAATACAAGATGTTGGTTGTTGTAGCATTGCTACTTTTAGTAATTTGTGTATTTGTACCCCCGGATCCCTCTGTTCCTCTACCCCAATTAGACGCTTATTTTACAAAGAGTATGTGGCCTTCTTATTCATCCTATCAAAATGTCCTACCTCACACTTCTCTATATTGGAGTTCATTTGCCAATTACACGCCCATTCTGCAAGTTTATTAATGTCTTCCTGTAGTTTGTCGCTGTCCTCCTCACCCCCCAATTTGGTGTCATCCGCAGATTTTGAAATTGTACTTCCGATTCCTGCGTCCAACTCGTTTATGTAAATATATGAAAACAAAGCTGGTTGAATACGACTACGCCAAGAATACATACAATATCCTTTCAGGAAATCATTGTACGTTGGCGAGAGGTAAAATGAGAGACTTCTCCATCCAATCCTCTGTTTGTCCTTGAGCTACTTTGATTGTCTTTAATAATGATGACATTTACATTTTTATACCATTGCTGTAATATTTATGGTGAAGCATCAGCTATGTCCCATTAACCTTACTTGGTAAGCCGAAGACTGATTATATTGGAGCTTTTAACAAACTGCACTAAAATATTAGTTTCAGTAAGTCGTAACCATGATTTTCTTGGCCTGTCAGATATTTCCTATAGCAGTTGACATCACGAGTGTTATGTTCCTGAAATCTATCCTTCAAGTCGTTAAGTCTTTCACACATTATTTTTTGTCAATTTCTTGATAGGCACTAAGATAACAGGGTCCTGGAATTTTGCCAAGTTGTCCCAATTTCTAAGCAAGGGATATTTATGTTCTTTGCGAGCACAGACCCCTATCTGTGCTGAAAGTGGTAGTGAAATTGCTGAAGGATGCTTTTTTCCATCATCCGCCTATGTCCTCATTGATAGATATATTTCCAATTAGATTTAATCTCATTTCTGCTCAAATATCATAACTCTTCGAATAGCCTCCAGAGCTGCTGCTAACTTTTCAAGGGCAATGTATTCTAAGTTCACCAAAATGGTACTTTCAGAATTATAATGATTGCTTTATTCACAGTAAATGATTGATATACATAGACCATTTATAAACAGCGATTCAAAAATCATAGTACATCAACTAGAAAAGTTTTCCTTCTAACACATGCTCTCCCAGCATCAGCACTCTAATTTGCAATGATATTAATGGCCGTCTGACTATTTTATCCCACTCTACAGTTAATGGCCCAGATTTTGCTGTAATAATAACGGTGAGGCTGTCAGCGTTCGTCGTTATTACAGGGTCAATCTGACAGCAACGCACGTGCACAGTTAAATGGGGAAATCCAAAAGATGCTGTCAGAGATACCCCACTCCTCCACAGTGTGCGCCATTGCAGTCCTCGCCACCAGGCTCGGCACTGCAATCACTGCAATGGTGTGAACTTGGGGTACTTACCCGCTTGTTCCGCACTAGAGACGGCTGAAAAACATTAGGGCTAGTGCATTCAGGAGGAAGTGAGTCATTAACGGCGTGATAGGTGATAATTACTGCTGAACAACCTCTCTGGCCCTGAAAAATTAATCTTTCAAGTGCAGAGTCTCATTCCCTCAGGAGAAAATTTATATTTAATTTTTTATTTTAGTTTTTCTATTTTTTTCTCTTTAATCTCTCTCCCATTATCCCATCTGTATTTCCCAATCTTTATTTTGTTCTTGTACAATGATTTAATGTAATTTATATTTCCGGATTTTTTTTACGTACTGGTTTGCAGTCTGCGTGTCTCAGTGAGGATTCGTCAATCTCATTGGCTGAAGAGCCTCACTGCTGCCTTATCTGCTCACAGACACCACAGATCTGCTGTAAAGGACGTCACACTGGATCAGATACGCGATTAGTCGAAAGCGGTTCCTTTGCCGCTGAGAGCAAAAAATCCGGGTCATTACCTTTGATAATGACTATAGCGCTGCATATCCTATTGTGACATAGATGCTTAAAAAAACCTACAATTGATATTGCTAAGCACCAGAACTGCATCAGCAAAAACTGTTACCATGTTTGTTTGAATAACTAAGCCTACTTTTTGTTCAGAACCTGATAACATGATACGTCGAGCAAGTCCAATCAGAGGAAACCGCTGGTATGAAGTGCACATGGAATGTTACTGCAATAACTTCCCTTGGGAATGTTTTTTTCCCCCAGCTACTCATACTGCCTGAGGAGTAGATTGGAAACAATCAATCATAGCACCTACATTTTAAAAAGGGTGACAAATCTGATCCTGGGAATGACAAACCAGTATGACTGATAGTGGGCTAAATAATGGTAGCAATTCCAAAGAGCAGGCTGGAAGAATGCTTGTACAGCAGTATGTTAAGGAGAAACCATCAGGATAGACTTAGAAGGAGAATATTCGGCATGACAAATCCTTGAGAACATTCTAGAAAAAGAGGGTTGTGGAATTCCCGTGATAATACTTACTTGTACATTCAGAGAGAACTTCGAGAAGGTCCACCATGACAGACTACTCGTCAAACTAATAACTATAAGGACACAGGTTTGAAACATAGAAACATAGAAGATAGGAGCAGGAGTAGGCCATTCGTCCCCTCCAGCCTGCTCTGCCATTCAATGAGATCATGGCTGATCATCCAAATTCAGTACCCTGTCCCTGCTTTCTCCCCATATCCCTTGATCCCTTTAGCCTTAAGAAATATATCCAACTCCTTCTTGATATATTTAATGAATTGGCCTCTTCTCCCTTCTGTGGTAGAGAATTCCACAGGTTCACCACTCTCTGGGTGAAGAAATTCCTCCTCATCTCTGTCATAAATGGCTTACCCCTTATCCTTAGACTGTGACCCCTGGTTCTGGACTCCCCGACCATCAGGAACATAATTCCTGCATCTAGTCTGTCTAGTCCTGTTAGAATTTTATAAGTTTCAATGAGATCCCCTCTCATTCTTCTAAACTCCAGTGAGTATAAGCCCAATCGACCCAATCTCTCCTCATACGTCATTCCTGCCATCCCAGGTATCAGCCTGGTGAATCTTCGTTGCACTCCCTCCATGGCAAGAACATCCTTCCTCAGATAAGGCAACCAAAACTGCACACAATACTCAAGATGTGGTCTCACCAAGGCCCTGTACAACTGCAACAAGACATCCTTGTTCCTCTACTCAAACCCTCTCGCTACGAAGGCCAACATACCATTTGCCTTCTTAACCGAGAATGGGGCAGGTTAATAAAATGGATAAAAAATAGTGGAGCCAGGATAGGACTTCAACTTAAATCTTGTGAAAGAGGTAGTGTTAGAGTGGGGAGCGGTGCTGAGTGCAGTACGATAAGTGGGATTGGACTCTATTGTATACTATTTACATGAATGACCTGAATACAGATACCAAGCTGGTTCAATTTGCAGTCATAGGGAGAGCAGGATGGATGAAGGTTGCAGTGAACACTGCAAAAGGATTTAGATCAATTACGCAATTGGGAGACAAATGGCAAATTAAATGTAATGCTGACAAATGTAGTGTTTCATATTGGCTGAAAAAAAATATGCAACGGTGGTATGCAATGAAGGGAATAAAATTAGCACTGGAAGATTTACATCCAAGAGGAACTGTAGATTCATCACTATCAACAGTGAGGCAGTCTGGAGAAACAATTTGAGATGCACAGCCAGAGCAATCGAATATAAATGTACAGAGATTGTGGTGACGATCTATACGGCTCTGGTCACCAGCATCAATTTGCCTTTATGTAGCACCTTTAACGTAGTAAAATGTCCCAAGGTGCTTCACAGGAGTGTTATCAAACAAAATTTGACACCGAGCCACATAAGGAGATATTACGACAGGTGAATAAAAGCTTGGTCAAAGAGGTAGGTTTTAAGGAGCACCATAAAGGAGGAGAGAGTGGTAGAGAGGCGGAGAGGGTTAGGGAGGGAATTCCAGAGCCTCGGGCCTAGGCAGCTGAAGGCACAGCTGGCAATAGCGCAGTGAAAGAAATGGGGGATGCGCAAGAGACCAGAATTGAAGGAGCGCAGAGGTCTCGGAGGGATCCACACTTTGGTCAGACCAAACTTAGAGTATTGTGTCTTCTTCTTCTTAGGCAGTCCCTCGGAACCAAGGATGACTTGCTTCCACGCTAAAAATGAGTTCTCAGGTGACTGATGAGTCCAATGTGGGACCTACAGTCTCTGTCACAGGTGGGGCAGATGGCGGTTGAAAGGGCGGGGGGGGGTGGGGTGCTTGGGTTGACGTGCGCTCCTTCCGCTGTTTGCGCTTGACTTGCACTTGCTCCCGCGAACAGACTCAAGGTGTTCGGCGCCTTCCCGGATGCTTCTCCTCCACTTTGAGCAGTCTTAGGCCAGGGATTCCCAGGTGTCGGTGGGGATGTTGCACTTTTTCAAGGAGGCTTTGAGGGTGTCCTTGAAGCATTTCCTCTGCCCACTTGTGGCTCTCCTGCCGTGTCAGAGCTCCGAGTAGAGCACTTGTTTTGGGAGTCTCGTATCAGGCATGCAGACGATGTGGCTCGTCCATCGGAGCTGATCGAGCGTGGTCAAAGCTTCGATGCTGTGTACTGCGTACAATTTAGGACAATCATCAAAAGAGACATACTCACACTGGAAGGGTGCAGATAAAAACAACATGAATGATCCTTGGAGGAGATATCTTCTATCTGCTACATACAAAGAAAATATAACCTTATTATTAAAGAATGCACTTGCAATTTTGCTATAAACAGAACACAGAGAAAATCTTCCTTGACCCAAGTAAAAATGTGCGGAACTCTGAGCAAAGATTAGAGAGCTTAAACTCTACAGTATAGATGGAAGGTTCAATGGGCCCTCATCGAGATATGTGAAGTAGTAAATTATGTTAATATGGTGATCATCGCATATTACTTCAAGGTCAGCAGAACAAGAAGACATCAAATTACACTGGTGATGCTTGGCTGCTGAAATTGGTGAAAAATAAATTAAAAACAGATAATTGAAAAAAAATCTTTACTCAAAGGTGATAAACATTTGGAATAATTTACAGAAAACAGAGAATCAAAGACATTATGAGCTTTTAAAATGTAAGTGGATGTGAGTTAGGGTTTTAAAGGGATGAGCTGTAATAGACTGACTGGCCCGGAATTTGCTGTCTCTGTCGGAGATGGACCTCCGGAATACGCCTCCGGCATGATAAAAATATCCGCACTTACCTTCAGGCTCCTGGGCTGCGGAGACTTCGGGTCCTGGGCCTACGGGCGCACGCCTAGGTAAAGGCCCACGGATCCCAGGGACGCTTCCGAATGGCCCGTGGGCCAGGTCCTCCTATCAGAAAGGAGGATTCCTCATATGGTTATGGGGATTCCATTTACGAACGGAAGCATATTAAGAAACCCCAAATAATTAAATCTTTATACAACTGGAATAAAAATAAATGTTCCCATTTTCAAATTAATTTAAAAGTCCCTTCAATAAATCATGTACAAGAAAAATGTAATTTTTTGAAAAATAATTTTAAATATTTTAATCTGGGCCAAAATTTACATAAACAAATTTTAAATGTCTGTGAGTGATTTTTTTATTTTTAAATTTTAAATTTAACATTTATATTAACTCTTACGCTGGTGAAAGCAAGCCCTGTGCCCACTTTTGCCAGGTGTAAGGGTTTCATGGGCATTTGTTGGGCAGTAGTTGGGCAAATAGCTCAAATCTGCGGCAGCGGAAGTAATTTTTCAGTGGGTGCGGATGATCTGTCAAGGCAAACCTTGGCAGCTCGCACGTTCCGGGTTCTTGCGCATGCACAGTGCGTGTGAAAACCTAGAACTTGAGGGGTCCTTTCTGAAAGCCTCCGACAGCATAGGCTGAGTGCGCGCCGTCATTAGGGGTGCAATATCCGGGCCAATGTCTTTTCTCATTCTTGACTTTTCCTTCTGTTCTTCTGAATAACAAGTTTCCATAACCACCAGCTGTTAAAACTTGGTTGAGGTGGTCCACCAAAAAAAATATTAGCCCAGGATTTGCTAAAACAAATAGCAGTATGTGAACGATGCATGGCGTTATTAACGTGCAAATCAGCCAGCAACTTGTGACGAAGAACAGATACCCCATGAACTGCAGATTGCCACAAGTTGCTGAACGATAGCTTTGTGCCTTGCCCTCTACCTCCCTGCCATTTTCATGAAGTTGCTGCATTTGCACATTGATTGCCCCTTAAACTCGCCACAAAAAATTAAGTTTCATAATTTACAACGTAAGTACCCTTTTAAAGACATGGTAATTGTTGATGACTGCCAATCAACCTCATTGGCTCAAAAAGTGAACAATTTAAAGTGTGGAGTTTTATTCCTTCAGGTAGTGAATTGTTGCTGTGAAGGGATATCTACTAGTCCTAGCCTGTTTAGGGCTACCCCAGATCAGGCGTATTCCTCAGACATTCACTTGTAACTAAAGTTTGAGGTAGCCGAATCCTAAAGATGCTTAATTTGGTCTAAAGGTCCGGACTATCTCTCCCTAAAGGAAAGGAACTACCCAAGAATGTTACCGTCCTCCAGGTAGCGCTTTTAATAAGCTTAGCTAGAAGGTAATGTTCCGGATTTTATGAGGGTCTGTAGGGGGTGGCGTGTGGTGGTGTTTGGTGCGTGCGCCCAGTCAGTTATGCCTCTGACTATTTATGAGCGGTTCGAATTGCTCCCACGCCCCTGGGTTCTAGACACCGGACTTAGGTACAGGCGGCGATACAGAAAAGACTCGAGTAGACAGGTGGTTTGGATATAAGCAAAACTCAAGATTTTATTAAAGAGAAAAATAACAGTCTTATGAGAAGTTAATAGTGTAAAATTACAGGCGAATACAAATAACTATACTTATACAGGGAATGGGGAACACACGGCACAACGAGGGAAAACAACTATCTTAATAATCCCCTTATCCTTATCCCACCCCCTATACCTAACTAGATTAAGCTATGAGGGGCCAGAATTTATGCTCACCAATCAAAGATCTGCTGAACTCAAAACAGCGGTGGGGCTTGGGGTTCGCTCTTTGTGCTCTCTGGAGCCTGCCATCATCACGTGGTCTCCGGGTGCTGCAAGGACGTTGTACCCCAAAGTTAAAGTCTCTGCTTGGGTACTTTATCTTGCAGGGATGATGGTTCCTCTTCCTCGGTTGGCAATTGAAGTTTATGTGAAGATAGTCACAGGTTAGCTGAGACTGAAGGCCCGATCATTCGAAGCTTGTCTTCAATCGTCTTCCCAATTTGTCTTCCCAATTCGTCTTCTCAATTCGTCTCGCCTCCTCGCCTCATCGCGTCCCACCTCGCCTGGCCTGGATTGTCCGTGTCCGCCCGATGCAATGCCTGGGCATTTCATGATGGAGTGGGGAAAGGCATGGGCAGAGGCCAGGGGGTAAGCATGGGATGGGGGAAGAGCAGCAGCCACGAGGCGAGGAGCAAGAAGAAGAGGCCAGAGAGAGAGATTGCTACCCGGGGCCTTCAGTTATACTCCTACGGCTGGCCCTTATCTGCGCGCCAAATCAGGTTAGTTCTTTGTCTTAATATTGGTGGGCTATTTTAAATAATGGTAGCAATCTACATTAACTCTCTTTAGATGGCCGGTAATCGCATCTGCTGGCCTGATAATTGACTTGTTTTGTTATTAATACATCTTAATGGGCCTGTCCAGCCTCGATGGCTTCCTTAATCTGTTCCCGATTATTTATGCAAACTGCTTGATGGCCTTAACTATAGGCCTAACTGGGTTTTGATCTGTCTCCGATTTGATCTAACACATAATTCAAAGTCCTGTCTGGTTTTCAAAATGCAAAGTCTCTCTTCACAGAAACTGCAGCTTTGGTTTCGATTTCTCCATGAGCTGCCTGTGCTGCAGAGTCCAAGTTTTTAAAAATCTCACAGGCTTTCTGCCACGAGGCGTGGACGCCATCTTGGGTACCCCTTTTGATTTAAAATGTCCACGCAGGGTCCCTTTTATTAATAATAACCTTTGGGGAAATGTAGAAATTTTGCAAATCTTACAGGTCCGGAAAACTCCCCCAGAATTCTGCAACTCCTCACCAAAGAGTGTACAGAGGTTGAGTTTGCAAGTTTTTGATACAAAAGTCTTATGTGAGACAATACTAAAAATATATAGATTTATTAAAGAACCTACATGCAATTTACAGTGAGTGAATCAGTCAATCGCAACATTAACCGTTCTAAAAAGAGAAAAAATGCTATCTTATTATTAACAGAGAATCTTACTTTTAAATCTTAACTTCACTACAGTATTACAGTTCTTAAAGTTCTTATACAGGATATCCACCAATATCAAATACCTTTGAACCCCGAGGTACAAAGAGTGGTAGACTACAGAGCCGCCTCTGAAACTGAGAATCGCTTTGCCCAATTAAAGCAAGTCTGTTATCCTATTTGAGAGTTCAATATTTATACCCTTTTCCAGTGGTATTTCCTATAAGGTTTTCTGCTGATGCAAGCAAATTGTCTCTAGTCCTTTTTCTGCCGACCTCTGCAACTCTTACTGCTACCTCAGCCAAAATCATGTCTCATCGCTAGGTGTTCTAAGTTTACCATATAAAAACGGTGTGATGGCAGGTGTTCCTTACTTTATGTCATCTTTACGAGGGCTGATGTTCCTTATCTTATGTGCTTCTTTACGAAGTATAAATTAGAACACCTTATCCAGGGTGAACCATTGTTTCATTACCAAAAGTTTAGCTTGGGAATTTCACCTTCTGTTTCAATAAGGTTATTTATTCAGGGTCAACAACTGTCTTATCTCAATAGCCAGAATGCTTTCACAGCTATTTCATAGTTAGATTTCTAAATTTCCAAAACCAGTTTGTCATGTTTTAATAAGCCCAGAATTGTTTCATAAGATAGTGTATTTTTCTGAAGGTTATATGGCTTATTCCTTCACAGCTGGAGATTTTAAAAATCTCAAATTTTAAATTTTTAGTTTTCTCTTACTTTTCCTTTCTGTCTCTTCTCTCCAGCTCTCTATTAATCCAATCTTTCTTTCCCTCTCTTTATTTCTCTTTCTGTACCTGATTTGACTCTAATTCACCCTAATTCCTCCTCCGTCGTTCCTGTGTCCTTAACTCTCACGGGGTTAAGGAGATAGACCGTTGGTCCCATCGTCCACCAAGGTCCCAGATGCCCCGTTGTCCGCTCGCACTTCCAGCGACGTTGTGGTCCAAAAAAATGTTTTCACCTGAAGGGTACCGGAACAAGTCTAACTAACAGGGCATGCCGTGAGGTGCAAATTCTGGGCCAATAACCTGCTGCTTTGTGTACAAATACAATTATAGATAATGGCCCAGAAATTCGGGTCGGAGGCTCCCCGCGGGTGCAAGCCTCTGACCTGCACTTACCTAGCGCGCCGGCCATTGAGCTGTGGGCCCGCGTGGGATACCGATCCTGGGCCTCCTCCAACTGCCGGCATGCAGTGCTTGTGTATCCCAGGGGCGCAGTTAGTTCGAAGCGTCCCCTGGGATCACGTGGGCCATGGAGAGCCAGTGGTAGCAGGGAATCTGTATTCATAGATTTGACAGGAAGGCCTGTCAAATCTATGAATACAATTCAGCCCCAAAACATAACTAAAACTTCAAGTAATTTTTTTTTAAATCACATTTTAAAAATAACTATAAATTACATAAAATAACTATTTTAAACAATAATTTAAATTTTTGAAAAAAAAAATTACAGTTTCTAACAGGGCTAAAAATAAACTTACCTTTCGTTAAAGTATTTAAAAATAATAAACCTGTGGAAAAAATGTTTTAATTTTACTTAATTCACCACTTACCTTGTTAAAAGCAGGACTTGCGACTGCTTTTTGAAAGTGTAGCTGCTGGAGACTTACCCTCCTGGAGAAACCTGGAAAAAAATGGAAGTTCCAGGCGTACGCGCAGCCTCCCCGGTGCATGCGTTCGACCTGTGAACCCCTTCCTTTAAGGGAACGGAAGTTCCGGTTTCCCACAGATGCGCAGTGCATGCACAAAACTGGCACATTTGTTGGGCCTACGCGTGAGTACCCAGCGCGTACTCACCCGTGGGGACCCGAAGTTGTGGCCCATTAATGTATTTACAGAATCACATGGTTTGTCAGCGTCAACCCAGTTTTCTTAGTTGACCCACAGAGATATTTCCTAATTTATCCAAGTATAGCACAGGTTGTATTGGCACTTGGTGCTAATTGACTTTATAGAGTCCCCAGCAGTAAGTGTGGCAGCTAATCGTGTGATACATCACTAGAATTTTACCCACTTTGTAGGGTTTCACTCGAACATCTATGGATTTTAGGTTCAAACCCAAAGGGAAGATCAGCCACAAACATAAGTCATGGGAATGGTAAAGTCAACAATGCTTTATTACTTAGTCCAATTATTCAATAAACAGTTAACAATAATACAACCTGAAAAGGCGAGTCTGTATAACGCCCAACACAAAGAGTTGACCATGCCCTTGTCTGCAGGGAGCGCCTGACGTCTTTTTTTCTTCTTGGACGGTGTATTCCCTCCCCACCGACTGCAGCCTTTACTGTTCTTCTTTTACAGGGTCAAACAGTCCTTCTTTATAATAACAAGAGAAAACGCTGGAAAAACTCAGCAGGCCGGGCCGCATCCGTGGAGAGAGAAACAGAGTTAATGTTTCAGGTCTGGGACCCTTCATCAGAACTGGAAAAAAGCTGGAGATGTAACAGATATTAAGCAGGTGCAGAGGCGGGAGGGGATGAAGGAATATACTGTGCTTTTGTAAGAGGCAGGAAAGATAAAATGTTGCAAATGGGAATGGCAAAATCATACAGCATGAAAAATGGGGCAGGGGTTATAGTTTGTAATTGTTGAACTCAATGTTGAGGCCAGAAGTGCCTAATCGAAAGATGGGGTGCTGTTCATCGAGCTTACGTTGAGCTTCATTGGAACAGTGTAAGAGGCCGCGGACAGAGAGGTCAGAGTTGTTATTTCAGATTTCCAGCATCCGCAGTATTTTGCTATTGTATTAGTCCTTCTTTATACCCTGGCTTCTGGCAAACCAAACCTCTCGGTAGCCTTCCATCCTCTCTAATGCTAATGCAGTTTTAACATTTCCACAATCTCTCAGGGTGTAGCGGGGCAGCTGTCTTCTTTAACCTCGTCCGTTATCTCGGCGAAAGTACATTATGGCCTAGAAATTGCGGTCGGAGGCATACTGCTGGAGTACGTCACCGACCAGCGAGGTGCCCAGGCTATGTAGAATTTCAGTCTCAGGCCTTGAGGTGGAGGGCAGCGTACTGGCCCACAGGATCCCAGGGATGCAGGCGGTTCAGAAGCATCCGCCTGCTAAAAAATTAACATTTACAGACATTAACATCTTTAGATGTAAAATGGGGGGGGGGGAAGAACAGATATAGATGTGCTGGGATTCCCTCCTATTTCAAAAGAGGGAAATCCGTGACTAAAGTGCGGCATCGGCAGCGGGTGGAGGCGGAGCAGCACGGCAGAGCGACTACAAGAGGCCCCAGAGGCTCAGGTAGGCCTCAGTGCGGCATCGGCAGCGGGTGGAGGCGGAGCAGCGCGGCAGAGCGACTACAAGAGGCCCCAGAGGCTCAGGTAGTCCTCAGTGCGGCATCGGCAGTGGGTGGAGGTGGAGCAGCGCGGCAGAGCGACTACAAGAGGCCACAGAGGCTCAGGTAGGCCTCACCAATCTCCAATCTCAGGCAAGGAGAGAGGTAAAAAGTATTCAAGGTGTGACGTCACCACAAAACAGGTAGGTGATTGGTTGGAGTATTTCGCTCGTTTTAAAACTTTAAGTCTGTGGTTTATAGTTTTTAAGGTTGCTGTGGTGTACCAAGGCCTTTCTGGTGCAGAGTGACTGTTGGTAAACCATTTAACTGGTGTAACTAGAGGGATTGATTTAATTTAAATCCAATTAATTAAAGGGGATACTAGCATCTAAAATCGGGCAGAGGGTGTCCATAACTAACAATAAAAAATGTAATTAATTAAATAGAATGGAACAGGTGATGTGTTACTGTTGCGAGATGTGGGAGCCGGTGAACCCCATTGAGGCTCACAGTGATTACATCTGTGACAAGTGTCTGCTGCTACAGGAACTCCAGCTCCGTGTTGATGAGCTGGAGTCTGAGCTTCATACACTGCGACACATCAGGGAGGGGGAAAAGTACCTGGACTCTGTGTATCAGGAGGTGGTCACACCTATGAAGTTAAGTAATTCAGATGTAGCCCATGGTCAGGGACAGGATGGTGTGACAGGTATGGGGATCCAGGAGGTAGAGCTGGAGGAGCCGCAGCCCTTGCTCTTGACCAACACGTTCGAGGTTCTTACTCCCTGCGGGGACAGGAGCAGGGACTGCAGGGAGGATGAGCAACCTGGCCACAGCACCGTGGAACGGGGGGCCATTCAAGAGGGGGGAGTAAATAGAAATGTTGTAGTGGTAGGGGATAGTATTATTAGGGGGATAGATAGAGTTCTCTGCAGCCGAGAGCGAGAGTCCCGAAGGCTGTGTTGCCTACCCGGTGCCAGGGTTAAGGACATCTCCTCTGGGCTGGAAAGAAACTTGCAGTGGGAGGGGGTGGATCCAGTTGTCGTGGTCCATGTTGGTACAAACGACGTAGATAGGACTAGGAAGCCGGTTCTGTTAAAGGAGTATGAGCAGCTAGGGGTCAAATTAAAAAACAGAACCTCAAGGGTAATAATCTCTTGATTATTACCTGAGCCACGAGCGAATTTGGCTAGGACAAATAAAATTAGAGAGTTAAATGCGTGGCTCAAAGACTGGTGTGGGAGAAATGGGTTTTGCTTCCTGGGACACTGGCACCAGTACTGGGGCAGGAGGGAGCTGTTCCGTTGGGACGGGCTTCACTTGGCCAGTGCTGGGACTAGAGTACTGGCGAATCATATAACTAGGGCTGTAGAGAGGGCTTTAAACTAACTAGTCGGGGGGAGGTTCCTAGAGAGCAAATAATAAAAATGACAACAGAGAAGGTCATAGACTTAGGTAGCAGTGGGGAAATTAAAAACCAGAGTGTGTCAGGAAGGGGCAGAAGGTATGGAGTAAAAGGTAAAGTAATAAAAAGGGCAAAAGCAGGAACTAAGTGTCACAAAACATATTTGAAAGTTCTCTATCTGAATGCACGTAGCATTCGTAACAAAATAGACGAGTTAATGGCACAAATAACTACATATGGGTATGATCTTGTGGCCATTACAGAAACATGGCTGCAGGGTGACAATGCCTGGGAATTAAACATACCAGGTTATTTAACGATCAGGAAGGACAGGCAGGAAGGAAGGAGAGGTGGGGTGGCTATGTTAATAAAGGAAGGAATCACTGTAATACAGAGAAATGATATTGGGTCAAAAGATCAGGGTAATGAAACAGTTTGGGTGGAGGTAAGGAATAATAAGGGGAAAAAAACATTAGTGGGCGTAGTCTATAGGCCTCCGAACAGTTGCAACTCTGTTGGACGAAGTATCAATCAGGAAATAGTTGAGGCTTGTAATAAGGGAACATCTATAATTATGGGGGATTTTAACTATCATATTAATTGGACAAATCAAATTGGGCAGGGCTGCCTTGAGGATGAGTTCATTGAGTGTATTAGGGATGGGTTTCTTGAGCAGTATGTAACTGAACCGGCCAGGGGGCAAGCAACCTTAGATCTGGTCCTGTGTAACGAGACAGGATTAATTTAAAATGTCCTAGTAAAGGATCCCCTTGGAATGAGTGACCATAACATGGTTGAATTCCATATTTAATTAGAGGGTGAGAAGGTTGGATCTCAAACAAGCGTGCTAAGCTTGAATAAAGGAGACTATGAAGGTATGAGAGCGAAATTAAGTAGAGTGGATTGGGAAAATAGATTAAAGGGTAAGACGATACATGATCAGTGGTGTACATTTAAGGATTTATTTTACAACTTCCAAAAAATATATATTCTACTGAGAAGAAAAGGGTGTAAAAGAAAAGACAGCCATCCGTGGCTAAGTAAAGAAATTAAGGATAGTATTCGACTAAAAACAAGGGCATATAAGTGATACGCCATCAATTACTCAAAAGACTGAGGTTAAGCGAGTAACAACCAGGCTTTTATTAACTAAAGAATGAAGGTCTTGTCTCGAGTGGTCGACCCGTCCAGAATACTAAGGGACTGGGAGGTAGTCACTTATATACCTGGAATAGTGGGAGGAGTCAGCCGAGGCATGTCCAGACCTGTACCTAGTGGAATACACATACACTTACAGATAGGTATAACAGTGGTTTACCACATTCACCCCTTGTTTAAAAATGAGTCCGGCGGGGTGAAGTGTATTTAAAAGTTCGTGTATTGGAGTCTCTCCGGAGGTCTTGTCTGCCGCTGTGATCGACGTGGCGACGGCAGGGGTGGTGGAGCTTCCGGCGTCGCGTCCCGTGTAGGCTGGTGCACTGGAGTGTAGTCCTCATGGGTGACGGGCTCAGGCGTGCCGGCTGCTGGGGTTGGATATCGGGTCGTGGGGGGGGGTGGTAATGGGTAGTGGGTTACAGCGGTCCCTGAGGGTGCGAGGTCTCGTATGGAGACTGTGTCCTCCCGCCCGTCCGGGTACGCAATGTAAGCGTACTGGGGGTTGGCGTGGAGGAGGTCGACCCCCTCGACCAGGGGGTCCGTTTTATTGGTCCTCACGTGTCTTCTCAGTAGTACCGGCCCTGGGGACGTCAGCCATGGCGGTAACGATGTCCCCGATGTGGACTTCCTTGGGAAGACAAACATTTTCTCGTGAGGGGTGGCATTGGTGGCAGTGCAGAGCAGTGACCGAATCGAGTGGAGCGCATCGGGGAGCACCTCCTGCCAGCGGGAGGTCGGAAGGCCCCTAGACTTTAAGGCTAGTAGGGCGGCCTTCCAAACTGTTGCATTCTCTCTTTCCACCTGTCCGTTCCCCTGGGGGTTGTAACTGGTGGTCCTGCTTGTGGCTATGCCCCTAGCGAGCAGGTACTGGCGGAGTTCGTCGCTCATAAACGATGAGCCCCGGTCGCTATGGATATAGCTGGGGAAACCGAACAGGGTGAAGAGGCTGTTCAGACATTTAATGACCGTGGCACTGGTCATGTCCGGGCAGGGGATAGCGAACGGGAAACGGGAGTACTCGTCAATGATGTTGAGGAAGTACACATTGCGGTCGGAGGAGGGGAGAGGCCCTTTAAAATCGACGCTCAGGCGTTCGAAAGGGCGAGTGGCTTTTATCAGGTGGGCTCTGTCTGGTCTATAAAAGTGCGGTTTGCACTCAGCGCAGACTTGGCAGTTCTTGGTCATGGTCCTGACCTCCTCGATGGAGTAAGGCAGGTTGCGGGCCTTGATGAAGTGGAAGAACCTGGTGACCCCCGGGTGGCAGAGGTCATTGTGGAGGGCCCTCAGCCTATCAATCTGCGCGCTGGCGCAGGTGCCACGCGATAGGGCATCTGGGGGTTCATTGAGCTTCCCAGGCCGGTACAAGATCTCGTAATTGTAGGTGGAAAGTTCGATTCTCCACCTCAAGATCTTGTCATTTTTGATTTTGCCCCTCTGCTTGTTGTTGAACATAAAAGCAACTGAACGCTGGTCAGTGAGCAGGGTAAATCGTTTTCCGGCCAGGTAGTGCCTCCAATGGCGCACAGCCTCCACAATGGCCTGGGCCTCCTTCTCGACCGCGGAGTGTCTGGTCTCCGGGCCCTGGAGGGTTCATGAGAAGAAGGCCACAGGTCTCCCCGCCTGATTAAGGGTGGCGGCCAGGGCAAAGTCGGACGCGTCGCTTTCCACCTGGAAGGGAATGGATTCGTCCACTGCGTGCATGGTGGCTTTGGCAATGTCCTCCTTGGTACGGTGGAAGGCCAAGCGGGCCTCTGCCGTCAGGGGAAAAGAGGTGGACTTGATCAGCGGACGGGCTTTGTCTGCATAGTAGGGGACCCACTGAGCGTAGTAGGAAAAAAACCCTAGGCACCTCTTCAGAGCTTTTAGGCAGTGGGGCAGTGGGAGTTCCATAAGGGGACGCATCCGGTCCGGGTCGGGACCGATGACCCCGTGTTCCACAACACAGCCAAGGATGGCGAGGCGATCTGTGCAGAATATGCACTTCTCCTTGTTATATGTCAGGTTCAGGAGTTGGGTGGTGTGGAGGAATTTCTCGAGGTTTGCGTCATGGTCCTGCAGGTCATGGCCGCAGATGGTCACATTGTCTAGGTAAGGGAAAGTGGCCTGCAGCGCGTTTTGATCGACCATCCGGTCCATCTCCCTTTGGAAGACGGAGACCCCGTTGGTAACGCCAAAGGGAACCCTAAGGAAGTGATAGAGGCGGCCGTTTGCCTCAAAAGCAGTATACTGGCGGTCTTCAGGGCGGATGGGGAGCTGGTGGTACGCTGATTTCAGGTCACTGGTCGAAAAGACGCGGTACTGCGCGATCAGGTTGACCATGTCAGCTATGCGGGGGAGTGGGTAGGCGTCCAGCAGAGTGTAGCGGTTTATTGTTTGGCTGTAGTCGATGACTAGGCGTTGTTTTTCGCCGGTCTTAACGACCACAACCTGGGCTCGCCAGGGGCTGGAGCTGCCCTCAATAATCCCCTCCTTCAGGAGCCGCTCCACTTCGGTTTTGATGAAAACCCTGTCCCCGGCACTGTATCGCCTGCTCTTTGTGGCGATGGGCTTACAGTCGGGGGTGAGGTTAGCAAACAGTGGGGGGGTTGGGACTCTGAGTGTGGAGAGGTTGCATCTGGTGCGCGGCGGGCAATTTGGAGGCTGCTGGCTGCGGACTGTGAGTGGGGGGAGGAGGCCACCGTACGCCATCATAACGCTTTTGAGGTGGCACTGGAAATCCAACCCCAGTAGAACGGCAGCGCAGAGGTCGGGCAGGACCAGGAGTTTAAAATTATTGAACACAGTCCCGTCTACTACTAGTGTCACCACGCAGTAGCCGCCAATGTCCGCTGACTGGGACTCGGAGGCCATAGAAATCCGCTGGTGCGCAGGCAAGACTGGGAGAGAGCAACGCCGCACCGTGTCGGGGTGGATGAAGCTCTCTGTGCTCCCGGAGTCAAAAAGGCAGTTTATTGCATGGCCGTTTGAAATAAAGAATAGATTGGCCTTCCAAAGCTAGGCTTTATTAACTTTAAAATCAGCAGCATATCTTTCCACATCCAGTCCCAACTAAAGCTAGTAAAGGACTGAATTTAAGGTAGCCACAACACATCATGTGATCATCAACTACCAATGAGATTACAACACATATCCCAAGGCAGTTAACAAACAACGAATCACAATACTTTTACTAATCAAGGAATAATCACCACATTCACCCCTCCTTTTAAAATATACTCCAACCTAATAACTTTTACAATTTACAATTAATTATTTACAACTAAACTATGCACGAGAATAAAACTATTTACATAACACAATACTAAATGAACAACAACAAATTATAACATTACGCATAAGTATTAAGTATCTCTCAACTAAAACAATATACTATAATATTTCAACAATTTTTAAAACATTACTATCAATTTAAAAGTCCATTTTCAATCGGTCGACCGGATATCTTGTTCGTGTCGACCTTCTCAACCTTGGTGAAATTCCTTGCCCTCCCACGCCAGAAGGCACAGAAGTATCTTCAATAGGAAGGCTATCCATATCCCGATTCTCAACGGTTTCCGGATTAGAAATCCCATCAGAAGATGAACTGGAATGGTCATAAACATCTATCAAAGGCTGACTAATAGAAGTATGATTATCTGCAATCGGATTGGAAATATTCGTAGTATCTGTAACAGCACCCACATTATCCGAATCATGACCATTATTAATATCCTCAGAAGAGGGCTGGCCCCCACAAGGAGCCAAGTCTTTAATTGAAACAGTACTTTCTTTCCCATCTTGGAATCGAATATGAGCATATTGGGAATTTGCCTCCAACAGCTCCACCTCCTCCACCAAGGGGTCATATTTTGACAATCTAACATGAATTCGAAGCAACACAGGTCCCTGCATAGTAAGCCATGAAGGTACCGAATATCCCGTAGTAGATCTCCGCGGATAGTTAAAGAGCCTTTCATGGGGGGTCACATTAGTAGCCGTTGAAAGCAATGATCTAATGGAATGCAAGGCATCAGGCAGCACCATTTCCCACTGTGTATTCTTAAGGTTCCGGGATGTCAACGCCAACATAACTGCCTTCCAGATCACCCCATTGTATCGTTCACACTGTCCATTACCCTGGGGATTATACGTGGTAGTTCTACTAGTAGAAATTCCCCGACTCTGAAGGTATTCCTTCAACTGGGAAGACATAAAAGAACTTCCCTGATCCGAATGGATATACGCAGGCATCCCAAAGATGACAAAAAGTTGAGTCAAACATTTAATAACTGTAGCAGCTGATACATCTGCACAAGGAAAAGCAAAAGGGAACCTTGAAAACTCGTCCACAACAGTAAATATATATCGGTTTTGAGTAGTTGAAGGAAGAGGTCCCTTAAAATCGACACTCAAACATTCAAAAGGAGAAGTAGCCTTTATAAGATGAGCTCGTTGAGGCTTAAAGAAATTCGGTTTACACCGAGCACAGATAGAACATGATGAAGTCATCCGCTTGACGTCTTCAACTGAAAAAGGCAAGTTCTTACTGCGTACAAAGTGTATCATCCTCGTAACCCCAGGATGACATAAGGCATTGTGAAGATTAATAAGCGTATCTCTGTGAATCACAGAACAATAAGCCCTCGACAGTGCATCAGCAGCAACATTATCCTTCCCCGGATGATAAACTGTGTCAAAATGGTAACATACCAACTCAATCCTCCATCTCATTATTTTATCATTTTTGATCTTTCCAAAATGTTTAACATCAAACATAAAGGACACAGATTTTTGATCAGTTACCAACGTGAAATGTCGCCCCGATAAATAATGTCTCCATTTACGCAATGCTTCTACTATTGCGTATGCCTCTTTTTCTATTGAGGAATGTCTTTTTTCACTATTATTCAAAGTACGTGAGAAAAAGGCCACAGGTCTTCCATTTTGGTTCAAAGTAGCCCCAATTGCAAAATCCGAAGCATCCGTCTCAATCACAAAGGGAACCTGCTCATCAATGGAATGCACAACTGCTCCAAAAATATCCTTTTTAAAATTCTCAAAACATGTCCTGGCCTCCCATGATAGAGGATATGTCGTAACCCGAATAAGAGGCCGGATCTTCCGTGAAAAATTTGCAATCCAATTAGAATAATAAGAAAACAGTCCAACAACTCATTGCAAAGCCTTAGAATTAGTAGGACAAGGTAAATCGATCAATGGTCGCAGACGTTCTGGATCTGGTTTAATCTTATTTCCCGAAATAATATACCCCAATAGATTTACCTCAGTAGTCGAAAAGATACATTTCTCTTTGTCAAAAGTTAAACCAACTTTTTCCGCAGCTTGAAGGGATCTTTTTAAATTAGAATCATGCTCCACCCTTGATTTGCCACACACTGTGATGTCATCTAAGTATGAAAAGGTGTCAGAGAGGGAGTTATCACTTATAAAAGCATCCATTGCCCGTTGAAAACAAGCAACACCATTAGTAACACCAAATGGTATTCGGCAAAACTGATACAGCTTTCCACCAGCCTCAAAGGCCGTATATGGTTGATCCTTCTTAACAATAGGAATCTGATGATAAGCACTCTTTAAATCAATAGTGCTAAAAACTTTATACTGAGATACTTTATTGATAAGCTCATCAATCTTAGGCAAAGGGTACGCGTCTAATTGAGTATACCTATTAATAGTTTGGGAATAGTCTATCACCATTCGTTTCTTGTGTCTCTCATTAGTCATGACAACTACCTGTGCTCGCCAAGGCGAACAACTAGCTTCAATGATTCCTTCCAATAAGAGACGTTGAACTTCAGAATTAATAAATTCTATATCCTGACTACTATATCTTCTTGACTTGGTAGCAATTGGCTTACAATCCGACATCAAATTGGAAAAAAGTGATAATGGAGGAATAGATAAAGAGGTTAATCCACAAATAGATAAAGGTGGCTTAGTCCCTCCAAATGAAAGACTAAGAGACTCGTGTAACTGAAGCACATCATGTCCAATCAAAATATCCGCACAGAGATTAGGCAAAACAGATAGGCGTATATCAGTATACGTATTACCTAGAAGAACCATTTTCACAAAGCAACAACCAGCTATTTGTGAAATAAGGGTCGTCTGAGCCATACACACCTGATACGTAACAGGCGAAATTTTCAAATGCTTCTCCTTCGCAAACTGAAGACTTATAAAACTCTCAGTACTGCCCGTATCTATAAGGGCCTTCACTTCCAACCCATTAACTTGAGCCGTAACTATAGCTTTGTTTAGGCCATGAGCAAATGCAGCAGAAATTGATGCAATAAACGCCCTATCTAAAGGCTGAATAGTCACAGAAGAGGTAGTGGAGGAAGACCCTCCCACACCAGGAGAAGGGAAGGTAATTGAACCTGATGATTTGCACACACGTGCATAATGACCTCTCTTGCCGCATTTACTACACACAGCCTCCCGAGCAGGACACTTCAGACGAGGGTGCCGGATATTCCCACAAAAATAACACTTCTGAATCCTAGAGGCAACGGCCGCCGAAGTAGAAACTGTTTCAAAATCTAGTAAACCACTCCCATTAAGTCCACATAATTCCTTTTCATCCGAAACTGCCGAAACCATAGTCGCAGGCCGATTAAAAAGAGCATAAGAATCCGAACTTCTCTGAGCCACATCCAATGTAGAAGCTTGCTCAAAAGCACTTTTAAGATCCAGAGTCTTATTTTCTAACAACCGCTGACGAATTGATCTAGACAGTAATCCATTAATAAAAGCATCCCGAACAGATTCGTCCTTATATTCTTCAGCCGTCACAGCCTTATAATTACAGTCAACACTAAGGCACCGAAGTGCTTGTAAATAAGTATCCAAAGATTCTCCCACCTGCTGCCTACGGGCAGATAGAAGATGACGTGCAAATACCTCATTCTTTGGTTTAACAAAAATCTTTTCCAATGTAGAAATAGCCTCTTCATAAGTTTTACAGTGCAAAATATATTTATATACATCCGGGTCAATGTAGTTGATCAGCATATTCAGCTTATTTAGAGCCTCTTGATCCAACACGCCCAAAAAGTTTTTAAATGTACAATACCAATGCTTACATTTATCATCCACTCCAGCAGAATTGGGGTCAGCCTTGAATCATTCTGGTTGAAGATATCGCTCCATTCTAACATAAAGTTAATAAATTGAAATAAAGAATAGATTGGCCTTCCAAAGCTAGGCTTTATTAACTTTAAAATCAGCAGCATATCTTTCCACATCCAGTCCCAACTAAAGCTAGAAAAGGACTGAATTTAAGGTAGCCACAACACATCATGTGATCATCAACTACCAATGAGATTACAACACATATCCCAAGGCAGTTAACAAACAACGAATCACAATACTTTTACTAATCAAGGAATAATCACCACACCGTTTACCTTAACGTCCATTTTGGACCGAGCTAGTTGGTGCGGTCTCGTTTGGTCCAGCGTAACGGAGGCCAGCGTAGGGGTCGGTGTGTCGCTGCGGGTATCAGATGGGGGGGTTGACGGCCTGCTGCGTCCCGGCTGGTGTCCAAGATGGCGGCGTCCATGATTCCCATGTGGCTGGAGTCGTCCAAGATGGCTGCTGCTGCGGTGGTTCACACATGGCTGGGGAGGCCCAAGATGGCGGCCCACACGGCCCACACGCGGCGCTGTTGGGGGCCCAAGATGGCGGCTCGCTCGGCCCACACGCGGTGCTGCTGGCGTTCGGGGTGGCTTTGGCCTTGCAGACGCTGGCATAGTGTCCCTTTCTCCCGCAGCCCGAGCAGGTCGCATTCTTCGCCGGGCAGCGCGCTCTGGGGTGTTTGGCCTGGCTGCAGAAGTAGCATTTCTGGCCTTGGGATACTGCTGTCTGGCTTTGGGACACTGCTGCGGTAGTTGGGCCGTCGTTGGGCTGTGGCTGGGGTGGCACAGTGCTATGGGGCTGTCCTACCGTGTCCCAGGTTGTCGTTCCCCGCGGCGTCCACGGTGCAGAGGAGTAGGCATCCATGCCCCGGTAGGCTGCGTCCAGCGTTAGTGCAATTTCGGAGGCTTTGTCGAGGGTGAGGTCACTCTGCTCCAGCAGTCGCTGTCGGGTGTAGTTGGACCTGTGGCCTGCTACGAAGGCATCCCGGATCAGTTCCTCCGTGTACGTAGTGGGCGTTACCGCATTACACCCACAGGCCCGGCCAAGCACGGACAGAGCTTGGAGGTATTCCTCAGTCGATTCCCCAGGTTGTTGCTTGCGACTCCCCAGTAGGTGCCTGGCGTACACTTCATTCACAGGGCGCGTGTACTTGGTCTTGAGGAGCTGGAGGGCGGCTGTGTACGAGGTCGCGTCCCGGATGACTGAGTACACTTGGTGGTTCACCTTGGAGATCAGGACAGACAGTTTGTTCGCATCCGTTACGACCGCAGTGGAGGCAGTCAGGAATGTCTCGAAGCACATGAGCCAGTGAGCAAACTTGGTGGAAGCGTCCGCTTCCCGACTGTCCAGGTCCAGGCATGCTGGTGTGAGGATCATCTCCATTATAAAAAATTTAGTTAATAGAATTGATGCACCATCAATTACTCAAAAGACTGAGGTTAAGCGAGTAACAACCAGGCTTTTATTAACTAAAGAATGAAGGTCTTGTCTCGAGTGGTCGACCCGTCCAGAATACTAAGGGACTGGGAGGTAGTCACTTATATACCTGGAATAGTGGGAGGAGTCAGCCGAGGCATGTCCAGACCTGTACCTAGTGGAATACACATACACTTACAGACAGGTAGAACAGTGGTTTACCACAATAAGGTAGCCAAATCTAGTGGGAGGATAGAGGATTGGGAAAACTTTAAAAGACAGCAAAAAGTAACAAAAAGATTGATTAAGAAAGGGAAGATAGATTATGAAAGTAAATTAGCAAAAAATATAAAAACAGATAGTAAGAGTTTTTATAGTTATATAAAAAGAAAAAGGGTGGCTAAAGTAAATGTTGGTCCCTTAGAGGATGAGACCGGGAAATTAATGGTGAGAAATATGGAGATGGCAAAAACACTGAATGAATATTTTGTATCAGTCTTTACAATAGAAGACACTAAGAATATCCCAACACTGGACAAACAGGGGGCTATGGGGGGGGGGAGCTAAACACGATCAAAATCACTAAGGAAGTGGTACTCAGTAAAATAATGGGACTCAAGGCAGATAAATCACCTGGACCTGATGGCTTACATCCTAGGGTCTTGAGGGAAGTGACGGTAGGGATTGTGGATGTATTGGTAATAATTTTCCAAAACTCCCTGGAATCAGCAAAGATCCCGGCAGACTGGAAAACTGCTAATGTAACGCCCTTATTTAAAAAGGGCAGTAGACAGAAGGCTGGAAACTATAGACCGGTTAGCCTAACATCTGTGGTAGGTAAAATATTGGAGTCCATTATTAAGGAGACAGTAACAGGACATTTGGATAATCATAATTTAATAGGACAAAGTCAGCATGGTTTTATGAAGGGGAAGTCATGTTTGACAAATTTGCTGGAGTTCTTTGAGGAAGTAACATATAGGGTGGATAAAGGGGAACCAGTGGACGTAGTGTATTTAGACTTCCAAAAGGCATTTGACAAGGTGCCACACAAAAGATTATTGCTTAAGATAAAAAATCACGGGATTGGAGGTAATATTCTGGCATGGATAGAGGATTGGCTATCTAACAGAAAGCAGAGAGTTGGGATAAATGGTTCATTCTCGGACTGGCAATCAGTAACTAGTGGTGTTCCACAGGGGTCAGTGCTGGGTCCCCAACTCTTTACAATCTGTAACGGCTGCAGCGGCACTTCCCTCTGCTCACCGCCTGAGGGCGGTTTCTGAGGCCTCGGTGCACTGCTGCCGTTACAACAATCTATATTAACGATTTGGAGGAGGGGACCGAGTGTAACATATCAAATTTTGCAGATGATACTAAGATGGGAGGGAAAGTAGTGAGTGAGGAGGACATAAAAAACCTGCAAGGGGACATAGACAGGCTAAGTAGGTGGGCAGAGATTTGGCAGATGGAATACAATACTGGAAAGTGTGAGGTTATGCACTTTGGCAGGAAAAATCGTAGAGCAAGTTATTATCTTAATGGCAAGAAACTGGAAAGTACTGAAGTACAAAGGGATCTGGGGGTCCTGGTGCACGAAACTCAAAAGGTTAGTATGCAGGTGCAGCAAGTGATTAAGAAGGCCAATGGAATGTTGGCTTTCATTGCTAGGGGGATAGAATATAAAAATAGCGAGGTATTGCTTCAGTTGTACAAAGTATTGGTGAGACCGCACCTGGAATACTGCATACAGTTTTGGTGACCATACTTAAGAAAAGACATACTTGCTCTCGAGTCAGTACAAAGAAGGTTCACTCGGTTAATCCCGGGGATGAGGGGATGGACATATGAGGAGAGGTTGAGTAGATTGGGACTCTACTCATTGGAGTTCAGAAGAATGAGAGGCGATCTTATTGAAACATATAAGATTGTGAAGGGGTTGGATCGGGTGGATGCGGGGAAGATGTTCCCGATGATGGGTGAAACTAGAACTAGGGGGCATAGCCTTAGAATAAGGGGCTGCTCTTTCAAAACTGAGATGAGGAGGAACTACTTCACTCAGAGGGCGGTAGGTCCATGGAATATGCTGCCCCAAAAAGCTGTAGAAGCTACATCATTACATAAATTTAAAACAGAAATAGACAGTTTCCTAGAAGTAAAGGGAATTAAGGGTTATGGGGAACGGGCAGGAATTTGGACATGAGTCTAGGTTCGGATCGGACATGGCCCTGTGGGTAGTGGAGTGGGCCCAGGGGCCGTGTAGCCTGATCCTGCTCCTATTTCGTATGTCTAATTCTGTTAGATTCAGGAGATGGTTCAGTGATAGTAGATTGGCGGTTAGGATCAGATCAGCCATGATCTTATTGAATGGCGGAGCAGGCTCGAGGGGCCGATTGGCCTACTCCTGCTCCTATTTCTTATGTTCTTATGTTCTTATCCCTGGCATCACTTGGGCCCGGAACTCCAATCACAAAGGAGAATTCCATTTTAACCAGACCTTTGCAAATTTACTGCATGGCCACAGGAATCACGCAGCTCGGGAACCAGGTTTGTCAAGCTGAGGTGGAAGCTCAGTGGCCATTGATGCAGCTTGTCATGAATCTTACCATTCATGTAGAAATGACTCATGAGATAACACTGGACGGCCAGCTGGTGGCGCCGTCCAAGGAAAGTATAAATACTCGGGCGTGGGCCCAGCTTGCTCAGAATGCTTTTGTAACCAGGAACTAGTGATGTAACTAGAGCTCACGGTTGTGAAACAGTTGATTAAAGCCTTGTTTTATACTCAAACCAAGTGCTTAGTAGTTTTCTTACACCACAGCTCATTAATGCACAGCATGGAAAGCACACTACGTACTGCCACCTGACACCTGCTTACTTTTCTAAGGGAAATGCTATTGCTGAGTGCATTGTCAGCACAGATTTAGGTTTCTAGAGGTTGCAAGTGTTTTCAGCAATTTCAGGAACCACTGTCACCTCATTGCTACACCATTGGCAGATTGCTTCTCTCATCTCTACTTGACCTGCCATCTATTATATCAGCATGGATGCCGTTTATACTGTCTCACCTTGGTCCTCAGAATCGGACCACGATGAGCCCCAACACCAGCATTACCAGGCACACCAGCAGCACCAACAACAACATCACCAACCTTCTCCACAACAACCTGATGCTTCACAGGACACAGGGCATCAGCGCAGGGCTTCACCGCGCCGGCGGCAATACCCCCAACACAGGTTATACAGGCAGAGGATGAGCTTCCTCAACATGACTGAGCAGCAGTGCCAAAGGAAGCTCAGGCTATCGTGCCAGGTCGTCGCAGACATTTGCAGCTTGCTGGAGCAAGACCTGCAGCCCAGAGGAGTGGGTGGACACTCCTTACCAATGGCTGTCAAAGTCACCAGCGCCCTCAACTTCTTCACCTCAGGCTCCTTCCAGGGATCTGCAGCAGACAGATGCATCACACAGGTCACCGATGCCCTGTTTGACAAGTCAGCCAATTATATCAACTTGGCCACTGCTGCAGCCAGTGTTATTGAGTGGGCACTGGGCTTTGCCACTCTGGCTGGCTTCCCACAGGTGCAGGGCATCATCGACTGCACACATGTCAGGGCACCCCATCATAGCCCAGGAGTGTTTGTCAACCGCAAGGGCTTCCACTCCCTCAATGTGCAGCTGATCTGCAGCCATAGGAAGATCATCATGCACGTGTGCGCCAAATTCCCTGCCAGCTGTCATGACTCTTTTGTCCTGCGCCAGTCCACCCTCCCTCAGCTCTTTGCTCCTCCAAACAGATTTTCCGGCTGGCTGCTTGGAGACAAGGGCTATCCACTGAATATGTGGCTCATGACACCCTTAAGGATGCCAAGTACTGAGGCCGAGGAGAGAGATAAAGAAAGCCACATCTCCATCAGATGTGTCATAGAGCAGACAATAGGCATGCTGACAATGCGCTTCAGATGCCTTGACAGATCTGGAGGAGCCCTTCAGTATGCACCAGCCAGGGTCTCCAGAATCATCGTGGTCTGCTGCGCCCTGCACAACAAAGTGCAGCAGCGAGGATTAGCGCTGCATGAGGAGCAAGGCACTCTTCAGAGGAGGAGGAAAAGCATCAGCTGGAAGACGAGGAGGAGGAGCAGGAGGAACCTGAGGTTGGAGGCTCCTCTGAGGAATTGTCTTCCTTTTCCTCCTGGACAGTGGTAGTGGTGGGGGCGGGGGGGAGCTCTTGATGGACCTGTGGGAGAGTAAAGAGATGATTTAGAAATGTCATATCAAGAATGGGTAATGATGCCATTATGAACATTGATGAACATTCATGATGAACATTCACTTGGCTGCTGACATCAGTCCCCATTTGAGTAACTGGTGATGGCTGGATGAGATTTAATTCTGTCACCAGATTGCTGAGATGTTCCCCTCTCTACGTCTCCCACCTCCAGGTGCTCTGCAACTCCTGAGATGTCCAGAGCGACCTCCTCTGCTGGAGATAACATAGTCAATGATGGTGAGCCACCTCTGGTTCTCTCCCTCTCCCTCTTCTTGTGGGCTTTCTTCTCCTGCAAGGAGGGAAAGAAAAGTTTGAGTGAGAGTGATGGAATGAGTGTAAGGAATGGATGGGTTACATCTTTAGAGGGTGACTATGATGGAGTGGGGTGCCAAAGCCAAGTGACCCCCTTGTGTGTTGTTTGTTGGTAATATTGCATTAGGATGAGGGTGAATGTGAGGGGTGGCTAGTCAGCTGGGGATATGATAATGTAGATAGAGAGAGAGGGATGGTTGGACGTGCAAGGTAAGTTGGTGTGAGTAAGGATGTGCAGGAGTAAGGTAGGGAAGGCAGGGTGATGGAGATGTGATGAGAGGCACAGCAGGATGAGGTTGAGTGTGGCTTTGTGCTCACCTTTCCTGATCTAATGAGATCATTGAAACATTTCTGGCACTGCACCCAAGTCCTCCTCACAACATCCCCACTCTTTACCTACCCTGCTACCTCCAGCCAAGCTCTTTTGGTCTGCTGGGGAAGTCTCTTGCGCCCATCAGAAGGGAAGAGGACCTCCCTGCGTGCTCTGACTCCCTCCACAAACATATGGAGGGAGCCATCTGAGAAACTCTGGGTGCAGCCCTCTGCCTCTGTGCAGTCATGTGTTCAAGGCTTAGCAAGACCCAAATGATAAAATATAGTGCCTGCACACTCCTGGGTGAACCTTCAAATGCAATGTGGCCGAGGCTCCTTTAAATATCCCGGCTGAAAATGAGTCATCGATTACGTCATCAGACCCACAGCATTTAATGGGGCCGGGTAACACGCAGGCCTGTCTTAATAGGACTCATTAACAGAAAGTCATCCTGAATGGGGCATGAAATGAGGATCGGGGTCCCGACCCCTCCCACACCGACCGCCCGCACCCATCCTGCCCAGGTAAAGAAAATTCTGGCCGACATGTCTGAGTTCAGCTAGATCATCAAAGGGAGTTAGTGAACTACTGATAGCTACAGGAAGCCAGAAACATTGTTTGTCCATACTGAAAACAGGTTTACTGTGCCTATACATTTAAAGTGTGGTGTGATAGACACACAATATTTAACTATATATAGATAGAGATTTAAAGCATACAGGCATGTATGGCAGGAGGGTCAGCAACCAGAGGACGCAGATTTAAGATAATTGGCAAAAGAACCAGAGGGGGAGGTGAGGAGGATCCTTTTTTACGCGGTGAGTTGTTGTGATCTGGAACACGCTGCCTGAAAGGGCGGTGGAAGCAGATTCAATAGTAACTTTCAAAAGGGAATTGGATAAATCCTTGAAAAGGAAAAAAAGATGCAGGGCTGTGGGGAAAGAGCAGGGGAGTTATTCGTTCATGGGTTGTGGGCATCGCTGGCAAGGCCAGCATTTATTGCCCATCCCTAATTGCCCTTGAGAAGGTGGTGGTGAGCTGCCTTCTTGAACCGCTGCCGTCCGTGTGGTGAAGGTACTCCCACAGTGCTGTTAGGGAGGGAGTTCCAGGATTTTGACCCAGCGACGATGAAGGATCGGCGATATACTTCCAAGTCAGGATGGTGTGAGACTTGATGGGGAACTTGGAGGTGGTGGTGTTCCCATTCACCTGCTGCCCTTGTCCGTCTAGGTGGTAGGGATCGCGGGTTTGGGAGGTGCTGTCGAAGAAGCCTTGGCGAGTTGCTGCAGTGCATCTTGTAGATGGTAGACACTGCAGCCACGGTGCGCCGGTGGTGGAGGGGGTGAATGTTTAAGGTGGTGGATGGGGAGCCAATCAAGCGGGCTGCTTTGTCCTGGATGATGTCGAGCTTCCAGAGTGTTGTTGGAGCTGCACTCATCCAGGCAAGTGGAGAGTATTCCATCACACTCCTTACTTGTGCCTTGTAGATGATGGAAAAGCTTTGGGGAGTCAGGAGGTGAGACACTCGCTGCAGAATAGTTAGCATCTGACCTGCTCTTGTTGCCACAGTATTTATGAGGCTGGTCCAGTTAAGTTTCTGATCAATGGTGACCCCCAGGAAATTGATGGTGGGGGATTCGACGAAGATAATGCTGTTGACTATCAAGGGGCAGTGGTTAGATGCTCGCTTGTTGGTGATAGTCATTGCCTGGCACTTGTGTGACGTGAATGTTACTGATTGGGAAGTTCATTCAAAGAGCTGGCACAGGCACAATGGGCTGAATGGCCTCCTTCTGTGCTAAAATTCTATAATTCTATGGGGTGAAATTCGGCATGGTTGTGCCCCGAGTTAGCGCTTGGCTGGGGTGCTAACAGGGCACTCAGGCAGTAGCGTCGCAGCGAGGCGAATCCCATGCCGCACTGCAAATTTGCCGGCCCCATAGCGCCGGCGATAACCGTTAGTGCCTCGGCACCTTTTGCCATGCAGATCGTGACGTCAGTGAGTGTGCACCGCTCGCTGGGCACCCGATCTGCAAACTTCAGTAATCCCCCCCCCCCCCGCCTTACCGACATGCGCTGACAGCGCCAGGGAGCGGAGGCGTGAACCAGCCGGCTGGCGGGATGCTTATTAAAGGGATGCGCCCCAGCTGTCAAGGAACTTCCATTCCAAAGGTCAGTTATGAGTGGCAGAGAGCACAGGATGTATCTGCCGCCAAATAAAGGCTGCTTAGTCCCCGAAGTGTTGCGGGCCGTCAAAGCACTTTGCATTTCATCTCACAGCATATTGCCATTCTGCACTCCCCGAATCACTGGGGGCTGGTGTGCAGACTCCAGTGACTCTCCCCTTTAATGGCTGGAAGGCGCCTGCGCCAGTGCTGCACCGTCGGAGGTGCTGTCTTTCAGATGAGACGTTAAACCGAGGCCCCCGTCTGCCCTCTCAGGTGGATGTAAAAGATTCCATGGCACTATTTTGAAGAAGAGCAGAGGAGTTCTCCCCGGTGTTCTGGGCAATATTTATCCCTCAACCAACATAACAAAAACAGATTATCTGGTCATTATCACATTGCTGTTTGTGGGAGCTTGCTGTGCACAAATTGGCTGCCACCTTTCCCACAGTACAACAGTGTCTACACTCCAAAAGTATTTCCTTGGCTGTAAAGTGCTTTGAGACATCCGGTGGCCATGAAAGGCGCTATAGAAATGCAAGTCTTTCTTTCTTTCTTTCACTCCCGATTACACAACACCTCATCTTTGTTATCGCTTGGAGCCTAACTCCACTCACCTATGCCATTAGCGCCTGACTTAGCGCTCTGCTGCATTCTTTGAGCGCTGGGACTGAATTTAGCGGGCCACGCGGTTGATTAGCGCCCGGCGCTAAACTTCCAACTTCTCAACAGTTAGCGACACCCAATTTCTAACCCATGTCCGACATTTGCATTCACGAGCATGCCAAAACCAATGATTGACGTACAGCTTGGCGATTAGCATTTCAGTAATGTTTTGAGTCATTATCATCTGCATGATTTCTTGAAGGATTTATGCGGGTCCTTGCTGAACTGGGGTCCACACTTCAGTCAATATTTACATAATTGAATGATTTAAAATACTACAATAGCTCATCAATTAACATTCTGATCAGCAATGTTCCTACTGCTTTTCTAAGATCATAAAATCCCACTGTCCATAGTGATGTGCAACAGAATAATTAGTTAATCAGCATTGACCTGACCTCACAAAAGTCCCTGATAAATAGCACCATTACATCTATTTGCATAATTTTACAACATACAGGTGGCCAGAGCATTGATAACAACTGATGTACACGTCAGAAAGGGAATTGAATCGCCTAGTACTTGTTTTCACCTTGTCTAAGATGATATATAATACAAACAGAGCCTTAACCTTTCTCGGTCTCTGTGGAAAACATTCTCAATTTGATACATAGCATTGCAATATTCCCATTTGATGAAGCAAATTAGAAAAATCACAAGTACATGGCTAATACAAATATAGCATCCTCTCATTATAAAGTGGTTTTTGGGAGCTATTCAAAAATAACGTTTCATCAAGAGTCCGGTCAAAGGTCAGGCTTCATATGGTTTGTCTATTAATGAGGGAGCTACATAAATTGTAGCACAGTAGTGATTGAAGCTATGGCTCAGTGGGTTGCACCACTTGCCTTTGAGCTAGAAAAGTTGTGGGTTCAGATCCCACTGCAGAGACGTTGCGCATATAAATCCAAACTAACAGTCCCAGTGCAGTGCCGAGGGAGCGCTGCATTGTCGGAGTTGCCGTCTTTCAGATGAAATGTTAAACTGAGGCCCCATCTGCTCTCTCAGGTGGATGTTAAAGATCCCACGGTGCTATTTTGAAGAAGCGAAGGGGAGTTATCCCCAGTGTCCTGGCCAATATTTAACCCTCAAGCAACATAACAAAAACAGATTATCTGGTCATTATCACATTGCTATTTGTGGGAGCTTGCTGTGTGTGAATTGGCTGCTGCATTTCCTACATTACAACAGTGACTACACTCCAAAAGTACTTCATCAGCTGTAAAGCGTTTTGAGATGCCCGGTGGTCATGAAAGGCGCTATATAAATGCAGGTCTTTCTTTATATTACATTAGAGATTGTTATTGTGAGCAGGACACTTCACTGGCAAAGAGAGAGAGAGTTTCAGGCTTGCAGATTATTGGTACACAAAATTGTAATTGGTTTTACAGTACGTTGTCAGTTGTTGAGTCGTTAACGTTGGGTGACAATTTCTTCTGAGTCTCGTATATGGGGAAATTGTAAACCTCCTTATAAAAATTTCAATACATAGGTGGGTGCAAATTTTGGTCATTGGTGGAGGGGGCCAGGGACCTTGTGCAGGACAGAGCTACGTTATGTTTGTTGGAACCCTGCAACCTCCTGACCCCACAATGCAAAACTGATGATGAGAGTACCTTTCTGGCTCCCCTACAGCTAGGTGAAACTGGGAAGAGCACGCTTAGTGCATGCGCACAGATTTGGATTTTTAAAAAGGGTGTACAGGCTGAAGCAGGCGACCGCTTTGCGGAACACCTCCATTCAGTCTGTAAGCGTGACCCCGAGCTTCCGGTCGCCTGTCACTTTAATTCTCCGCTCCACTCCCACTCTGATCTCTCCGTCCTCGGCCTCTTGCATTGTTCCAGCAAAGCTCAGCGTAAGCTCGAGAAACAGCACCTCATCTTTCGATGAGGCATTTTACAGCCTTCTGGACTCAACATCGAGTTCAACAATTTCAGACTATAACCTCGGCCCCTATGTTTTCTTTTTGATGATTCTGCCATTGCCATTTACACGTCCTCTAGAGCCATCTTTTGTTTCTTAACTTGTCCCCTTACCATCTCCTTTTGCCTTGCGCCATCATCCCTTTTGTCTCTTAATCTCTCCTGCCTTCTATACTATCACAGACCTTCCCTTTTGTTCTTTCCTCCCCTCCTCCTTCTCCTTGTCCCTACACTTGCTTAAAAATCTGTTACTTCTCCAACTTTTTCCAGTTCTGACGAAGGGTCATCGACCTGAAACATTGGCCCAGAAATTCGGGTCGGGGGCTTCCCGCGGGTGCAAGCCCCCGACCTGCACTTACCTAGCGCGCCGGCAGTTGAGCTCTGGGCTCCCGTGGAATTCCGCTCCGGGGCCTGCTCCAACTCCCGGCGCGCTGTGCTTGCATGTCCCAGGGGTGTAGTTAGTGCGATGAGTCCCCTGGGATCATGTAAGCCATGGGCAGCCAATCAGAGGAGGGAAAAGCCCATTCATAAGATTGACAGGAAGACCTGTCTAAACATATGAATATACGGGCCCCAAAATAACAGTAAACCTTCAAATAATTTTTTTTTTAAATCACACTTTTTAAATAAACTATAAATTACATTAAATAACTATTTTAAACAATAATTTAAATTTTTGAAAAAAGTAATTTTATAAAAAACAGGGCTAAAAATAAACTTACCTTGCTTTAAAGTATTTAAAAATAATAAATCTGTGGAAAAAATGTTTTAATTTTAATTAATTGACCACTTACCTTTTAAAATGCAGGCCTTACGCCTGGTTTTTACATTTCTAAAATCTGAAGACTTACCCTCACAGAAAAACCTGTAAAAAAAGTAAGTTCAAAGCGCACGCGCAGACTCCCACGCGCGTGCGTTCAACCTCTGAACCCCTTCATTCAGAGGAACGGAAGTGCCGGTTTCCCGCGCATGCACAGTGCATGCAAGAAACCGGCACTTCCAGCGGGTCCACGCGTGAGTACCCCGTGCGTACTCACGCGTTGGGACCCGAATTTCTGGGCCGTTAACTCTGTTTCTCTCTCCACGATGCTGCCCGACTTGCTGAGTGTTTCCAGCATTTTCTGTTGTTGCCCTGCAAAGAGCAATGTGCTAATGACCAGATAATCTGTTTTTCTTTAGGTGTTGATTGAGGGCTAAATATTGGCCAGGACACCAGGGAAAACTCCCCCTGCTCTTCTTCGAAATAGTGCCACGGGATCTTTTACATCCAACTGAAAGAGCAGACGGGGCCTCGGTTTAACGGCAGCACAGCACTCCCTCAGTACCGCACTGGGAGTGTCAGGGATTTTGTGTTTTGGAACTTTTCGGGGGGGTCAGGGGTGCATTTGGTGGTGGGTCAGGGGGGATTATGGCCCAGAAATCCGGGTCCCAATGCGTGAGTACGCACAGGGTACTCACCCGTAGGCCCAATGGAAGTGCCGGTTTCCTGCATGCACTGCACATGCGCTGGAAACCGGAACTTCCGTTCCCCTGGAAGAAGGGGTTGAGAGGTGGAACGCGTATGCCGGAGAGGCAGTGCGTGCGCATCGAACTTACGTTTTTTATACAGGTTTCTCCGGGAGGGTAAGTCTCCAGCAGTTACACTTTAAAAAAGCAGGCGCAAGGCCTGCTTTTAACAAGGTAAGTGGTGAATTAATTAAAATTAAAACATTTTTTCCACAGGTTTATTATTTTTAAATACTTTAAAGAAAGGTAAGTTTATTTTTTGACACATTAGAAAATGTAATTAATTTTTTCAAAAATTTAAATTATTGTTTAAAATAGTTATTTCATGTATATTATAGTTATTTTATAAATGTGATTTAAAAAAAAAATATTTGAAGTTTTAGTGATGTTTTGGGGCTTATAATATTTATAGGTTTGACAGCTCTTCCTGTCAAACTTATGAATGAAGCATTCCCTTCTACCATTGGCTCTCCATGGCCCACGTGATCCCAGGGGACGCTTCGAACTAACTGCGCCCCTGGGATACACAAGTACTGCGCGCCGGCAGTTGGAGGAGGCCCAGGATCGGAATCCCTCACGGACCCACAGCACAACGGCCGGTGTGCTAGGTAAGTGCAGGTTGGGGGCTTGCACCCACGGGAAGCCCCCGACCCAAATTTCTGGGCCAATGTTTTTTTTGACAGTGGGTAGGGAACCAGCTGTCAACCCACCTCCACGCTAGTCTCCCAGATGTCAGGACTGTCATCGCAGAGGCAATTCCCATCATTAGTTGGATTGTTAAGAGGCAATTAACTAGTATTTTAAGCTCACTTTTAGATTTTTACAGTTCGCCAATGGCTTCCTCGCTGCTCAGGGATCACGTCAGGTAAGGAGGTCGGGTGTTATGTCAACATGTGATGATTGCTAAACTTGACAGATGCAAATGGTCTATAAAAGCTCCCATTTCATAGCTCTTCACTTTCCAAACTCAGAAGCTGTTGCTTACTGCATTTGGAAGACAGATTGAGCTTTATGCAGCTTGCAAGTGTTTGGAGCAAACACTCTGTCCAGTGTCACCTCACTGGAACAGCCTCTCTCACCAGTGACAGATCGCTTCTGTGATCTCAACCTCACCTGCCATCTATTACATCAGCATCGGTGCCCTTGAAAAAAATCTCCCCTTGGCCCTCAGAATCCCACCACAATCAGCCCCAACACCAGCAGCACCAGGCACACCAACATCACCAACAACAACACCAACCTTCTCCGCAACCACCTGATGCTGCACAGGACACAGGGCATCAGCACCCGACCACATTGCTGCCCGGGAGGCCAGAGATGGCCTCACCATGGCCAGATTTACGTCACTTGACGCTGTACACCCTGGCTGCCACATGATGCATCAGTTTGGCACCACCCCACACCAACACCATAAAGCATCCCTACACTGCCCAAGCCATTCCCTTCATACTCATCACCATTGCGGGGGGGTACCGTTATGTCTCACCATTCACTGCAACTCACTCAGCCACTTCCAAAGGTGTACACAAATCTGTCCAAGAACACATTAACAGAAACTTCACATGAACATTAGCTAAAACACCCAAGTGCCTACTGTTGTGTGTTGTTAGTTGGTATGATTGGACTAGGATGAGGGTGAGTGTGAGGGGTGGCTAGTGAGATGGGGAAGTGTTAATGTAGATAGAGAGGGATGGGTGGAGGTGCAAGGTTAGTTGGTGTGAGTAAGGATGTGCAGGAGTAGGGTAGGGAAGGCAGAGTGATGGGGATGTGATGAGAGGCACAGCAGGATGAGGTTGAGTGTGACTTTGCAGTAACGTTTTGTGATCTACAGTACTGAGATCATTGAAAGGTTTGCATCACTGCAGCCTGGTCCTCCAGGCGACATCCCTGCTTGTGCCCTCCTGTGCAATGTGCAACCAGGCTGTGTTGATCGCCTGAGGAGGTCTCTTCCACCCATGGGAAGGGAAGAGGACCTCCCTGCTTGCTGTGACTCCCTCCATAAGCATATGGGAGGAATCATGGGAGAGCCTGGGTGCAGTGTGCAGTGCTTGTCAGTGCTTACAGCACCTCAATGCTGGAGAGCACTGACAGCAGAACTGTCAAAATCAATTTGCGCATGGTCCCTTTAAGAAAACCGGCTGATGACGCGTCATCAAGTGACGTCATCAGACTCACTTCCTTCAATTGGCTGTCAAACACATTGGGTGGGCTTAATAAGCCCAATCAGTGTAAAATTATTTTCCCAGAGTGGGATGTAGCCAGAAGCGGGGTCGCACCCTGCCACCGACCCCGGCCACCCCATGACGTAAGAAAACTACTAGGCACTTGTTCTAAGTATTAAACAAGGCTTTAATCAACTGTTTTTCAACATGGAGATCTAGTTGTGTCCTTCACTAGTTCCTGTTAACGAATGTCCTGCAAGCTGGGCCCATGTCTGAGTATTTATACTCTCCCTGGACAGCGCCACCAACAGTCCGCCCAGTATCATTTCATAAGTCAATTCCACATTAATGATAAGATTCATGTCACCCCGGACCCGCCTCATTAGGCGAAATCACGGCATATGTCACTGGCGTAGAACTTGAACCCCCGACCTTCTGACTCAGAGGCGAGTGTGCTACCCACTGAGCCATGCTGACACCCGGGCATAGCTTATCTACTGACTGGATGAAATTGTCGAGGCGAAAATGCGAAATGGGCGATAGTGAATCGGCAGCCCATTTCACACCGTGCCCAATTTTCTTTTCCCTTCTAGTCAACGGTAGAATGGGCTGCCGAATTGCCATCGCCCGCTTCGCGCTTTATTTTTTGGTCGAAGGCCAATTTTAGCCCTGCTAAGTCATTAGGGGAATTTTAACTCATTTTTAGTGTCATTGCTATCTTTTTCCTCAACATTTCAGCACAATTTAAGACCCTGCGATTTTAGACTGTTCACTAAGCTCCTGCTGCCTAGCTGCATTTTGACTGACTCAAATAATACCAAGCTGAAACTGTACCTTATCGCCCACTAACTCTCTCATTTGTCACAAAGGCTGCAGCCAAAATCATTTACATAATGCACGGCGGCAAAGGATCTCTGTGTATTTAATCGACTTTAAATGTAACTTTGAAGTGTAAATATTCTGCAGTGACTCATATCTAAATAAAAAGGCATGGCTTTCATCTGTTCTCTATTGGGTTATTTGTACCATAGATGTTAGTCCTTTGCTTTTTGATTCAAAGCTTAAAGGACTTCTACTTCAATTTGAATGAAATGCTTTCTTTTCAGACTGGCTGATATCAATGAGTTCATTTTAATTCAAGTTCTCTTTCTTTTATGCAGTCAATATTCAAACCCATTCTCGCCAGGTGTTCTCTATAGGAACCTATCGGCATTTTGCATGACAGGGAGCATTAGTCTGATGCAAGGTGCACGCTACGTTAATAGATACAAATGACAATATCTGAAGCAGGTTAATGCTTTCCTAATGATAGCAGCCCTGCATTACTCATCAGTCACTGCATTCAGAATACATAGAACGAGAAAACTTGATTCAACCGCCCATCCAGCTCATTCCTTCCGCAGGTCGTGCACAAAATTTGTCCTTGCAAGGACTTTTAGTTATGAGGAAAGCTTGGATAGGCTGGGGTTGTTTTCTTTGGAACAGAGGAGGCTGAGGGACGACTTGATTAAAGTGTTATAAAATTATGAGGGGCCTAGAGTGGATAGGAAGCACCTATTTCCCTTAGCAGAGGGGTCAACAACCAGGGGGCATAGATTTAAAGTAATTGATAGAAAGATTAGCGGGGAGTTGAGGAGAGATTTTTTCACCCAGCTGGTTGGGGGTCTGGAACTCACTGCCTAAAAGGGTGGTAAAGGCAGAAACACTCATCACATTTAAAAAGTGCTTGAAAAGTTCTAAGGATAAGGGGTAAGCCATTTAGGGCTGAGATGAGGAGGAATTTTTCACCCAGAGAGTGGTGAACCTGTGGAACTCTCTGCCAAAGAAGGCAGTGGAGGCCAATTCATTGAATGTATTCAAGAAGGAGTTGGATATATTTCTTAAGGCTAAAGGGATCAAGGGATATGGGGAGAAGGCAGGGACAGGGTACTGAATTTGGATGATCAGCCATGATCTCATTGAATGGCAGGGCAGGCTCGAGGGGCCGAATGGCCTACTCCTGCTCCTATCTTCTATGTTTCTATGTTTCTATGGATATGCATTTGAAGTGCTGGACCCTATAGGGCTACGGACAAAGAGCTGGAAAGTGGGGTTAGGCTGGATAGCTCTTCTTCAGCCGGCGCTGACACGATGGGCCGAATGGCCTCCTTCTGTGCCGTAAATTCCTACGATTCTCTGGACGACTTAAATTATTTATTCTTTGGAAAGATGATGCAGTGACCTTTCCTCCTGTCCTTCAAAGATAATCAACTAAAACTCCAGCGTATCTATCTACCCTCATAATCTACATTAGTCATCAATGGACTGGTTGGTTGCCATGTCTAAGCAGCTCAGGAATCATTGTGTTCCATTCTGTCGTAAGATATCTGCTTATCTCTGTAACCTTCAATCACCTTCCTAACCAGATAAAGTTCCCACTTTATTTCAAAGAGGCTAATTGGCACAGCGCTAAGTGAGGCTGCTGGTTGTCTCTTTCACATCTTCGCAACTACATGGGAAATACAAGGCTAGAAATTACTCTTGGCAGATATTAACAGACAAATGCTTGAAGTGCTTGGATGACATTTCTCTGCCCACTATTTTAAACGAGTTAGTGCCTCATTTAAAATAGTGGACTGGTAGAAGACTAAAGGGGTGATTTTTTTTTAGATAGAATTACATAGAATATACAGCTCAGAAACAGGCCATTCAGCCCAACTGGCCCATGCTGATGTTTCTACTACTCTATACAAGCCTCCTCCCATTCCATCTGCCTCATTTCAGCCTTTCAGCATATCTTTCTATTCCCTTTTCTCTCATGTACTCGTCTAGTTTCCTTTTGAACGCACCCAAGCTATTTGCCTCAACCACTTCCTCTGATAGCGAGTTCCACATTCTCACCGCTCTCTGGGTAAATTAGTTTCTCCTGACTTACCTATTGGATTTATTAGGAACTACAGTATCTTGGCCCCTAGTCTTGGTCTCCCCCACAAGTGGAACATCCTCTCCACATCTACCCTGTCCAACCCTGTCATAACTTTAAAGACCCCTATCAGGACACCTCGAAGTCTTCTCTTTTCTAAAGAAAAAATCCTCAACCTGCTCAATCATTCCTGACAGCTGTAATCGATCAGTTCTGGTGCCGTCCTTGTAAATCTTTTTTTTACACTTTCTTCAATGCATCTATCTCCTTTTTATAGCATGGAGACCAGAACTCTGCACAGTAGAATCATTGAATAGTACAGCACAGAAGGAGGCCATTTGGCCCATCGAGTCTGCGCCGGCTCCCTCGAAGAGCAATCCAGCCAGTCCCACCCCCCGGCTCCCTCCCCACACCCCTCCAACCTCTTCCCCCTCAAGCATCCATCCAATTCCTCCCTGAAGGCTGCCATTTTAACATAGTGGAAAACAGGCAGGTGGACAGTTAGAACCGCCCAGTGGGCTCACCTCTCAACATTCCTCACCAAACCCCCAGGCTGCGATTTCCGTCTGCTCTTCTGAGCATGCGAGAAAGGCGCCCCCTCAGAAACTGCCGGGGTCCTCCTTTACACATGCAGATTGGCCTCCAGTGACATTATTGGAGTCTGACCGCTATTTTAATCATGGGCCTGAGTGGAGATGCAGTTGTGTCTTTCCCTCCAGGTCCACCTAGCGGAAAGAGCAGTCGGGCCAGGAGAGGCCTAAAGAGGAAAAAGAAAAAGAAAGACTTGCATTTCTATAGCGCCTTGCACGACCACCGAACGTCTCAAAGCGCTTTACAGCCAATGAAGTACTTTTTGGAGCGTAGTCACTGTTGTAATGTGCGAAACGCAGCAGCTAATTTGCGCAGTCTTGCTGCGTATATTTACTTTCCCTGTGGAGTCGGGAGGAGCAGGATTGCTCCTCCAGGCTCCACCATGAAAGTTTAGGCCGCCCTTGCCATGAGTTCCTGGTTACCACCCACATCACCCCCCCTCCACCCCCCCATCCACCCACCACTCCCGATCGCGCAGCCTTCCCCAAAAAAAACCTCCCTACTCTGTTCCTTCCCTCCACCCGACATTCCCCCCCCCCCCACCCCCCCGCATTCTGGCAATCTGCTGACTCTCGCCGGTTTGGGCAAAAAACTGACTGGAGGCAGTTCCAGGTGCTGCTCCAGAGATCCAGAGATCGAATCTGCCGAGTTGCCGAGGCCGGGATGGTTTGCCGCTCGCCCTCCCAATTCCCGCCCTCCCAATTCCCACCCTCCCTATTCCCACCCTCCCAATTCCCGCCCTCCCAATTCCCACCCTCCCAATTCCCGCCCGCCCAATTCCCACCCTCCTCATTCCCGCACTCCCTATTCCCACCCTCCCAATTCCCGCCGCCCAATTCCTGCCCGGAGTTAAAACCGGGGCTCATGTGTTCATCCACTGAAGCTGTCTCTGGTCATTCCTAGTCTAACCTCTTGCATAACGGTTTAATCTTTCTTATCTTCTGAAGAATATGATTGAAGGCCGCAGGCTGGATCCTTTCAATGGATGATCAATGGCGCACAATTCCTGTTCTGAAGCACGCCTCTTCCCGTGTACGCATGTGCCACGTTCCCTAATCCAACGCGCATTTATCCACAGTAAAAACCCACCCTGTAAAGGGGTTTAATTTAATCCGCGGTGCGAATAGCTCAACTGAGCGGGGTTGTTAGGGAATCAGGGATATGGAGATAGTGCAGGAAGGTGGAGTTGAGGCCGAAGATCAGCCATCGTCTTATTGAATGGCGGAGCAGGCTCGAAAGATCGTATGGCCTACTCCTGCTCCTATTTCTTATGTTCTTATGTTACAGTTTTCCTTTGCAAATCCAAGCAAGATTTTCTGGCTCTTTTTGCTCCCCAGGCCACAATTGTCCATTCATTCCTTTTAATGAGTAGAAAAATGACGCGTTACATAGCAGCTAATCCCATATTGTTGAAACCAGTAGCGACTGTGTAAGCGTCAACAACTTGGGGGAAATATTTACCCATTGTAAGGTTAACAATGCTAACACACAGTTCTGTTGTAAGAAATGTCACTTTTACCCTTTCAGAAATAATAATCGAACATGCTCTTGTTTGTAAACTTGTAACCCAAGGCAACAGTTTGCCTTTCAAACTTCATAACGTCGTGCGGAATAATGGGACAACATTAAGCATCAGGTACAACAGCCGTTGGTAAACTGGACGAAAAACGCTTGTATTCTCCATTGAAATCAGCTATTCAATGATTTTTGCAGATACTGAATGACAGGTCAGGGAAAAAATTGTCAAGAACAAATTGGATTTTCTGTTAGTACTGCATCTTGTAATTCATCAATCATAATTATAGCTGGATTATACGGTTCTTTACCTTTCGCATTCTGTTGAAGGTTTGCTGCAACTTCATTGTTAGAAATAATTCTCCCTGCCCTCAGTCAATACCTTCAAACCAATTACAATAACAAAACACTGCGGAAGCTGGAAAGCTGAACTAACAACAGAAAATGCTGGAAACACTCAGCAGGCCAGGCAGCATCCGTGGAGAGAGAAACAGAGTTAATGGGCCAGAACTTCGGGTCTCCACGGGTGAGTACGCGTTGGGTACTCACACGTAGGCCCAACGAAAGTGCCGGTTTCGTGCATGCACTGCGTATGCGCGGGAAACCGGAACTTCCATTCCTTTAAAGGAAGGGGTTCACAGGTCGAACGCGTGCGCCGGAGAGGCAGCGCGTACGCCTGGAACTTCCGTTTTTTTGCAGGTTTTTCCAGGAGGGTAGGTCTCCAGGAGCTACACTTTTAAAAAGCAGGCACAAGGCCTGCTTTTAACAAGGTAAGTGGTGAATTAATTAAAATTAAAACGTTTTTTCCACAGGTTTATTATTTTTAAATACTTTAAAGAAAGCTAAGTTTATTTTTAGTCCCGTTAGAAACTGTAATTAATTTCTTCAAAAATTTAAATTATTGTTTAAAATAGTTATTTTGTCATTTACAGTTATTTTAAAATTGTGTTGTTTTTTAAAAATGTATTTGAAGTTTTAGTTATGTTTTGGGGCTGAATTGTATTCATAGATTTGACAGGTCTTCCTGTCAAATCTATGAATACAGATTCCCTGCTACCATTGGCTCTCCATGGCCCACATGATCCCAGGGGACGCTTCGAACTAACTGCGCCTCTGGGATACGCAAGCACTGCGCGCCGGCAGTTGGAGCAGGCCCAGGATCGGAATCCCACGCGGGCCCACAGCACAACGGCCGGCGCGCAAGGTAAGTGCAGGTCGGGGGCTTGCACCCGCGGGAAGCCTCCGACCCGAATTTCTGGGCCAACGTTTCAGGTCTGTGACCCTTCGACGAAGGGTTTCTCTCTCCACCGATGCTGCCTGGCCTGCTGAGTGTTTCCAGCATTTTCTGTTCCTTCAAATCAATTGTCTTCCATTGCCATCACAGCAAAGGAGCGGTGCACTGTTATTTTCTTATCCATATGTTGCTGGCTGTAATTTGTCTTTCCAGAATAAAAAGTCCAGAGCACGAGTCCTCTTGCTAAATTCCAGATGTATAAATGATAATAAAACAAATAGAATGTTCCATTCAGAGTGACTCAAATACATGAATTACAACTGAGGCTGGATTTCATTTCTTTTAGAGAGAAATTACTTGTAGTGTTTTTTTTAATAAACTGATTTAACCCATTTTGTTAACATCACGAGATGGTGCCGAAAGATAGAAAAGGCCTGGGGCGACCTGTTTAAAGGAGTGGAGCAGATGATGTTGCTTTGTTCCACGAGGCATCAGCTGGGCTGTGCACAAGGAGGGGTGTCAGTCAGGGAGGGTCACGCAACCTTTGACAGAGTCAGTCTGGTTTTGATCTTACCTCCAGCGAGCTGATGCTTCACTGACCAACACCGAAAAGGAAAATCTCATCGAATCTTACCGCACAGAAGGAAGCCACTCAGCCCATCGTGTCTGTGACGGCTCTTTGAAAGAGCTCTCCAATTAGTCCCACACCCCCTGCCCTTTCACCATAGCCCCTGCAAATTTTTCCACTTCAACTATTTATCCAATTCACTTTTGAAAGTTACTATTGAATCTGCTTCCACCGCCCTTTCAGGCAGCACATTCCAGATCACAACAACTCGCTGTGTAAAGAAAATTCTCCTTATCTCCCCTCTGCTTCTTTTGCCAATTATTTTAAATCTGTGTCCTCTGGTTACCGACCCTCCTGCCAGTGGAAACAGTTTCTCCTTATTTACTCTATTAAAACCTTTTATAATTTTAAACATCTCTATTAAATCTGCCCGTAACCTCTCTGCTCTGAGGAGAACAAGCCCAGCTTCTCTCGTCTCTCTACATAACTGAAGTCCCTCATCCCCGGCACCAAGATAAATTCATTATACAGGAGATTAAATCCTCACAACACACTTAGGAATGTGGATTGGATCCAGATGAAAAGGCTGGGCAAAATGTTTCTTTTCACATACCTCATCAGTTTTTGACAATGCGATTCCTTAACACATTCCTGAATGAACATTGAATGTAATATCATCACAGAGCGCGGTGAGGGCTCTTAGCTGAACAAGCCATGTGGGAGTTGTCTGATTAGAGGTAGCTGGTCTGAATGACAGATCATTTGGCCAATTCCAGACATGGGGAGCTTGGAAAATCAAAGCTCACGTCTTGGAATACCTGTCTATCTAGAAAATAGCAGAGTCTGGAAAAAGCCACAGACTGTGGGGGCTCGATTTTCAGTGTGCTGTGGAGTCGGGATTGGAGGCATGTGTGGGGGGTTAAAATCCCGAAATCGGGGGTCCCGACCCCATCCCGCCACCAACCCGCCTCCATGCCAGTTTCAAAGGAGGCAGGTACCTGCCCCGCACTGGGGACCGCCTCCCCGAGGCGGGAAGGGATTAGTGTCAATTAACTGCCTGCTAACAGGTAGTTAAAAGACAGTTTTTAGCCTAATCCCTAGTTTTAAGCTTGAACTGTGGGATTCCCGACGGCTCCAAACCACGCCAAGTTGGAGGAGTCGGGCCGTCGGGTTGAAGGACTTGGAAGGGTCGAGATGTCGGTGTTCAGGTGAGTGATATGTGCATGAGTGCAAAGGTAAGTGTGTTTGGTGTGTCTAAAGTGATTAAAGAAGTGTAAATTACCTTTTCTTACCTTTTCAGCCTTCCTTCCTTTAGGTTCGGGGAGTCCCTCATCTCACCGGCACAGAAAGCAGAATGGCCGCGAACTGTCAAAAGTGACAACCTGCAGCTTTCAGTGCTGGTGAGATTTCTAACTGACTCTGTGGAGAAAGACTCAGGTTAGAAGTAAGACTATCGGGGGTCGATTTTGCGGAACCTGTCGGGAAGAAGGCGGGACTTCCCCTTTCGGGTTTTTGACCCGCCTACTTCGACGTCCGGCCAATCTATGCGATTTTCCCTTGATTGACCTTGTTGAGCCCGCCCAGTGGGCTCAGCAGGCCAATTAAGGGCCACCCGGCAACAGGTGACGTCACAGACTGCAATTTCATCTGTCAAGATTTCTGACAGATGAAATATCAGTGTCTCACAGCTGTTTGAAGCTGTCAAACACTGACAGTCTGATTTCTAAGCTGAGTCCTTCTGCACAGACTCAGTTAGAAATCTCAGCAGCACTAAAAGCTGAAGGCTGTCACTTTTCACAGATCGCAGCCGCTCAGCTTTAAGTTCCGGCTGAGTGATGCGCTCCTGACACCTAGAGGAAGAAAGGCTGTGAAAGTAAGTAAAGGTAAGTAAAAGTTCTTTACACACTTTAGACACACCAAACACACTTACCTTTACACTCATGCACCCATCACTCACCTGAGCACCGACATCGCGACCCCTCCAACTCATTCAACCCGACGGCCCACCTGCTCTAACCTGGCGTGGTTTGGAGCCGTCGGGAATCCCACACGAAACCCCTCAAAATAGGGATTAGGCTAAAAACTGCCTGTTAACTACCTGTTAACAGGCAGTTAATTGGCACTAATCCCTTCCCGCCTGGTTTCGGCGGGTCCCAGTGCGGGGCGGGTACCCGCCGCCCCTGAAACTTACGTGGGGCGGAGTTTTGGGCGGGATGGTGTCGGGACCCCCAAAGTCGGGATTTTCCCCCCTCACACGCCTGAAACCCTGCCTGACGGCTCCCCGAAAATCTAGCCCTCAGTGTTTGACAGCTTCAAACAGCTGTGAAACGCTGATATTTCATCTGTCAAAACGTCTTGACAGATGAAATTTCAGTCTGTGACGTCACCTGTTGCCGGGTGGCCCTTAATTGGCCTGCTGAGCCCGCTGGGCAGGCTCAACAAGTCAATCATGTTAAAATTGCGTGGATTGGCCACATCTCGATGGAGGCGGGACTACAACCCCGAAAGTTGTAGTCCCGACTCCTGAATGAAATTCCAGCCCTGGGAGTCAACTAGGGTTGCCTAGCTAGGAGGAAAATCTGTTGGGGGATCTTCAAAATGAATTGTGTTTTTTTTCCCCCATTGTCTTTGAATGCTTTCGTTTACTAGTTGTAAAAACATTGGAGATGGGATAAGAAGCCTGTGTGACCGGGCGAGGGTGGTTGGAGACGGGAGGCCGTGAGGTGAAACCTGCAGGACCACGTCCAGCCAGAGATTGCGATTCAAGAGGCAAGTCTCTTCTTAATTGAAACCTAAATAATAATAATAATAATAATAATCAACTTTATTGTCATTGTTAGTGCACAAGTGCAGTACAACGAAATGTAGGCTTGCGGCTCCCGAGAGTGTACATTTAGATTAAGACATTTAAACATTCAACATTCATTTGGCTTGTAATAAATTAACATAAACATAACCATAATAAAGTGCATTGGCAGATGTGTAGGCTTTAGAGTTTATTTGTGGAGTTCAGTAGGATGACAGACCTGGGAAAGAAGCTGTTCCTAAATCTGGTCGTTCGGGTGCGAATGCATCTGTAGTGTCTCCCAGATGGCAGGAGGGCGAACAGACTGTGGCTGGGGTGGGTAGGGTCTTTGATGATGGTCAGTGACCTCCGTAAACAACGTTTCTGGTAGATGTTCTCTATGGTCGGTAGCCAGGTGCCTAGAACTAGAACTCTAAAACTTACCTTCTGGGCCTTTTCTGGCCTGGGTTTGCCTCTGCCCCTCCGCCCAGACCTCCCACTAAAATCGCAGCTCGTGTCCTGATGACACCTTCTGCATATTTAAAGTAGGACCCCGCTCCCTTCCTGTGGGAGTCCCCACTCGCCTGTGCAAAAGAGCAGGTTAATATCGGGAGGGGGTAAGATAGCCCCCACTCCCTCTCCCCTAGCCTGGGGCAATTAAAATTGGACCACATTGTTCGCAACCTTGGTGCCATATTGGACCCTGAACTGAGCTTCCGACCACATATCCGCAGCATAACTAAGACTGCCTACTTCCACCTCCATAACATTGCCAGTCTCCGCCCTTGCCTCAGCTCATCCATCTGAAACCCTCATCCATGCCTTTATTACCTCTAGACTCGACTATTCCAACGCACTCCTGGCCGGCCTCCCACATTCCACCCTACGTAAACTTGAGGTCATCCAAAACTCGGCTGCCCGTGTCCTAACTCTCACCAAGTCCCATTCGCCCATCACCCCCTGTGCTCGCTGACCTACATTGGCTCCCGGTTAAGCAGCACCTCGATTTCAAAATTCTCATCCTTGTTTTCAAATCCCTCAATGGCCTCGCCCCCCTCCCTATCTCTGTAATCTCCTTCAGCCCCACAACCTTCGCGAGATATCTGCGCTCCTCGAATTCTGCCCTTTTGAGCATCCCTGATTATAATCGCTCAACCATTGGTGGCCGTGCCTTCTGTTGCCTGGGCCCTAAGTTCTGGAATTCCCTGCCTAAACCTCTCCGCCTCATTACCTCTCTTTCCTCCTTTAAGATGCACCTTAAAACCTACCTCTTTGACCAAGCTTTTGGTCATCTGCCCTAACCTGGACTTCAGGAAGTCCAAAGGCGGAAGTCACACCCCCATCCACATCAATGGGGCTGTGGTGGAAAGGGTGGACAGCTTTAAGTTCCTCGGAGTCCACATCACGGAAGACCTCCCCTGGTCCCTCAACACCTCCTCTCTGGTGAAGAAGGCCCAGCAGCGCCTGAGGCTGAAGGGATGTAACCTGTCACCCCTGATCCTCTCTAACTTTTACGCTGCACTATAGAGAGCACCCTGACAAACTGTATCACAGTATGGTATGGCAGCTGTAGCTACTATGACCGGAAAGCCCTGCAGCGGGTAGTCAAAACTGCCCAACGCATTACCGGCACCCGGCTACCGACCATAGAGCACATATACCAGAAACGCTGTCTACGGAGGTCACGGTCCATCATCAAAGACCCTACCCACCCCAGCCACAGTCTGTTCACCCTCCTGCCATCTGGGAGACGCTACAGATGCATTCGCACCCGTACGACCAGATTTAGGAACAGCTTCTTTCCCCGGGCTGTCATCCTACTGAACTCCACAAATAAACTCTAAAGCCTGCACATCTGCCAATGCACTTTATTATGGTTATATTTATGTTAATGTATTACAAGCCAAATGTATGTTGGATGTTTAAATGTCTTAATCCAAATGTACACTCTCGGGAGCCTCAAGCCTACATTTCGTTGTACTGCACTTGTGCACTTACAATGACAATAAAAGTTGATTTGATTTGATTTGATTTATCCTTATGTGGCTCAGTGTCAATTCTTTTGTCTTAAAACACTCCTGTGAAGCGCCTTGGGAAGTTTTACTACGTTAAAGGCGCTGTATAAATACACGTTGTTGTTGCTGTTGTTTGAGTCCATGTCTCCTCTCTTAAAAATATCTGAAGTATCAAAATAAATATTGTACCTTGAAGAGGCAAATCACACTATCAAACTCCAAATCTTAAAAACTCCAAATGAATGCTCAAGGCGGCAGCTTGAGTTAAATGTATCCCTCCTTTATATAAAAAAATCCCAGCTTGAGTGAGAAACATCGATTTATAAATTGCTGGTTAAAAAGTGCTAATGTAATAGACTGAATTATGTGCACAATATAAATGGCACCGTAAGTATAATATACTAGCACAGTATGAGGTATGATGGTCAAAACAGCAATAACAGAACTAATATTTCAAAAACATTGATGTATACAGGTAGACTATCCTTTATCCGAAAACCTCGGGACCAGCCGTGTTTCGGTTTTAGGAAAATTTCGGATTTCGGAAGGTGCGCGAAAACACTTCGGTTTTCAGAGGTAATTCGGTTTTCGGGAGTGCGGATAAAGGATACACTATCTCTTATCCGAAAGGGTGGGATAAATAACGACTATAAATACTGTAGTTACAGGGATAAATACTGTAGTACAGTTTATTTGTAAGGAAAACATTCAGTAAAACTTCAAACATGTACAGGTACAAACTAAGCTAAATACCTGTACATAAACATGTCGGGGGTGGGGGTCGGCGGGGTTCGTGGTCGTGCGCATTTCGGTTTTCAGAAGTCATGCTTTGCTCCACTTTCGGCTTTCAGAGGTTTTCTGGTTTCGGATGTGCGGATAAAGGCTGGTACACTTACGCTGAGCGATTTCGGTTTTCAGAAGTGCGGAAAAATGCTACACTATCCCTTATCCGGCTAGGCCTGTAAGTCATGCGCCACTCTGGTCATGTCGTGCGCACGACTTACGCTGACCGAAAAAACCTTCGGTTTTTAGAGGGTTTCGGTTTTCGGAAGTCCGGATAAAGGGTAGTCTACCTGTAATGCATTTCACTTGCTAGAATGAGAACACAACAGCATATTAAGCACAGTTTAAGATATAATAGCATTCATTATACACTCAATAAACTGAGAAAAATATACCTGTTCCACTTTACAGTGAATCATATGGTTGCACAGTCCAGCAGTGATAAAGATGCCACAGTGGAATGTGATACATGATTGCTAATGTCACTACAGACTCTTTGCAATTGTCCTTCAGCAACAATAGTAAGAACTGTCAAACCGTAAGAAATATAATGGTGGTGTGCTTTACTTGTTAACAAAATACAATGGATTAACCCGACTCGCTCGGCAGAAACCTGGCAGGTGGGCAGTTAAAATCGCCCCTGGCTCTCACCTGTCCGAAAGCCGCCAGGATCGCAACATCCGCAATTTTAACCTGCTCCCCTGAGCGGGCGGCAAGGACAGGCGCCCGGAGCCAACGGGGTCCTTCTTCACATCTGCGCGTTGCGGCCCGATGACATCACTGAGACCCGACTGTGATTTTAACTCCGGCCCGAGCGGGGGAATCCACCTGGAGTTAAAATCGGGGCCATAGTACATAGCCAAAACATCATGAGATCACATTGCCTAATGTCCCAATTATTTTAGAATGCCATGGGATCCCTGGCTATTAGATAAAGGGCTGATGAGACCACGCTTGCCTCTATCCTGATAGTATGATCTTATCAGATTTTGATTGTCCTATGTAAAATAATAACTGGCAAACCATCAACAGATGCTAATAAAATCCAGACACTGGAGAACTTCATACTTGTTTTCAGAAAGGTACCTGGCGCTTTCAATTTAATGATATCTTGTAACTCCAGTCCCAATGCCCCATCTTTCTATTTGAGAAGTTCCACGAGATAAAGGCTTCAGGCAACTTAAACAATTAAATAAAATCTAGCTTTTCCGTGAAGGGATTATGTTAGCATCAATGGGGCAGAATTTATAATTAAATAAGAAATATTTGCATTATTCCTGAGCTCAAAAGATTAGAGCCTATAAATACTTGTTTGTACTGTAAGTGTATACACACTTAACATAATTGTTATCACACCTCTTTGCGGTTTTAGCAGAGATGTGAAGCCATGTATTTTACCAATCCATTAGTGTATTAGTATCGCAAATAGTAATTTCTAACTTTGGAGCTATTAATGAATTATTGATTTTTATAATTAATCATTTGAAGGATTGTAATAGCACAAACATTAACACAATCCAATTATTAATTCCATTGTGATTGTTTCAAAACCCTCTTCCACCCTCTGAAGACTGCAGTCTAACACCAAAGTATATCTAACTTAGTTACATGTACGCTTCATTTATTCACTAAAAGGATAGCTAGTGTCAGGAATTTAGCAGATTTTTTTTTTCACATATAGCATTAAATCCTCATCCAATTTTCTCCTCTGAAATTAGCAACTGGCTCAAGGGTTTGGTCCTACGGAGTCAGTTGCCCTCCATTCTCGGGCACAGGTGACCAACCTTCACGTGTGGACCTTGACCGGGCTCTACGAAAATAAACTGGGCCGCTAATGCATTGGGTCCCATCCCCTCCTGAGAATGGAACCTGTCCGGTCTACCTTTACCCAGGCTCAGAGTCCAGTTAACGGAAACAATTAACCAGAAATGTAGATGTCTGAAATCCATCACTTTGGAATACTTGACTGTCCTAAGGGAATTCACTCTGCAAGAACTCCAGTAGGGCTATAAAAAAAGACTTGCATTTATATAGCGCCTTTCACGACTGCTGGACATCTCAAAGCGCTTTACAGCCAATGAAGTACTTTTTGGAAACCGCTCACTGTTGTAATGTAGGAAACGCAGCAGCCAACCTGTGCACAGCAAGCTCCCACAAACAGCAATGTGATAATGACCAGATAATGCTTTTGTTATGTTGATTGAGGGATAAATATTGGCCCAGGGCACCGGGGATAACTCCCCTGCTCTTCTTCCAAATAGTGCCATGGGATCTTTTACGTCCACCTGAGAGAGCAGACGGGGCCTCTGTTTAACGTCTCATCTGAAAGATGGCACTTCCGACAGTGCAGCACTCCCTCAGCACTGCACTGGAGCGTCAGCCTGGATTTCCGTGCTCAAGTCCCTGGAGTGGTGCTATGAACCCACAACCTTCTGGCTCAGAGGCGAGAATGCTACCAACTGACGCTTCTATATCAGAGAAGGATGGACTATCTTCATTCATACTCCACACATTTAAAAGTTCATGTCATTTTGTGCAACCGACTTCCTCAAATGCAAGCAAACCTACCTCTGTTCATTTATCATCTATGCCTTGGCCTCCATTTATTTCAATATACTTAACAGAATTCACTGGCAAGTGAAGCAATGGCAGGCTCTTGTGGGACTGTCCTTTCACCATGGTATGCTATGAAAATGACAGTATTGTATTCACCGTCAAGGATTATCAGTCAGAAGCAGAGTTCGGATTACAAAAGTGCTCAAGTTGAAGATCTTTACATGTGCATTCACAGTCAAAACCATCGTACCAGCATACACAGTATATGATTTATGAGGAATGCGTAGAAAGACAGTAGGCCTTAAAAGATAAAATTAACCTATTACAATCAGACATTGTGCTAGACCCATTATATAGGCAATATGTCTTATCATGTCTGTGCTCTAGATTTTAATTAACTCTACAAAAAAAGAATTAACAGAAGAAATACTTGGATTGAAAGTACAAATGATAAGCAATCAATAACAGGTCCACCTCAATCAAAGATGTACGTGGACTAGTAAAAGTTCTGCCGAAATAGAAAATCATCAGATAGAAGCAACACAAAGGTTGGAACAGGATAAATAAAAGCTAACCCAGGTTATAAATGAAATTCATTAATCTCTATCTCTGTAACGTTCTCCGGCCACACAACCCTCCAAGATCTCTGAACTCCTCCAATTCTGGCCTCTTGAGCATCCCCGATTTTAATCGCTCCACCATTGACGGCCGTGCCTTCAGCTGCCGGGGCCCTCAGCTCTGGAATTCCCTCCTTCAACCTCTCCGCCTCTTTTCTCCTTTAAGACGCTCCTTAAAATCTACCTCTCTGCCCTAATATCACCTTATGTGGCTCGGTGTCAAATTTTATTTGATAATCGCTCCTGTGAAGCACCTTGGAACATTTTACTATATTAAAGGTGCTATTTAAATGCAAGTTGCTGTTGATATCAATAAAAACCTTTGCACAAATATACTTTGGACAGATTGGAAATCTACATTAGTTCAGTTTGGTGGCAGCTTAGACAACCACAGTCTCTGCCTATGCAGTATGAATTTCTTATATAATTAAAAGAGACAGATTCACAAGAGACTTGGGTGCACAATCTAGGCTGACTCTCCAGTGCAGTACTGAGGGAGTGCAGCACTGTCAAGAGGTGCCGTCTTTCGGATGAGATGTAAAACCCAAGCGCCGTCAGGTGGATGTAAAAGATCCCACAGCATTTTTCAAAGAAGAGCAGGGGAGCGCTCCTGTAGTCCTGGTGACCATTTACCCCCCAACCAGAACCACCGGAAAAAACTGATTATCTGGTCATTTATCTCATTGCTGTTTGTGGGAGCTTGCTGTCTGCAAATTGGCTGCCGCATTTCCAACATTACAACAGTGACTACACTTCAAAAGTACTTCATTGGCTGTGAAATGTTTTGGGACAACCTGAGGTCATGAAAGGCGCTATATAAATGCAAGTTCTTTATTTCCTTTTTAACTGCCTTGATACCCATCACTCGCTGGCCAGTGTTTCACAACCTACTTATGTCTGCAGATCCTCCCACTCTATTGCTTGTCCTCCTGCTTTGCTGATCTTCGCAATTATCTCCCTAGTGCTCACAATCTTCTGTTAATCCTTCTCACTGTCCTGTGGTCCTTCTGCTGCTTATAGGCTTTCAGATTTAAGTCAAACATACTTAACACACTTAAGTTGCTTAATATATGTTACGGGAGACAATTTAAACTTCAGGTTTTGATGTTAATAAGTGGTGGAGGAATGGCTGTGCAGAGCGGCGGAATGGATTTGTACGATACAATGGAATGATCACGATGTTGTAACTGTTTTTAATGTTGAATAAATCCATTAAAAAAAAGCACGCTTAAGTTGTGTGTCAGCCGTAGCGCTCTCACCTCTGAGTCAGAAGGTTGTGGGTTCGAGTCCCACTCCAGGGACCTGAGCACAACAATCTAGGCTGACACTCCCGTGCAGTACTGAGGGAGTGCCGCACTGTCGGAGGCGCCGTCTTTCGGATGAGACGTTAAACCGAGGCCCCGTCTGCTCTCTTAGGTGGATGTAAAAGTTCTCAGGGCACGATTTCGAAGAAGAGCAGGGGAGTTCTCCCCGGTGACCTGGGCCAATATTTATCCATCAATCAACAGCACCAAAAAAACAGATGATCTGGTCATTACCACACTGCTGTTTGTGGGAGCTTGCTGTGCGCAAGTTGGCTGTCGTGTTTCCTGCACTACAGCAGTAACACCACCTCAGAAGTGCTTTATTGGCTGTAAAGCGCTTTGGGACTTCCAGTGGTCATGAAAGGCGTTATATAAATGCACATCTTTCTTTCTTTCAGATGTATTATATTATCCATTCCCTTTCAATATATGCTGCTGGTATTACTTGCTATTGTGTATCTGCTAGATTATTCTGTCCTTGATAATGAAGCAGTCCATGTCCGCATGCAACAAGACCTAGACGATGTTCAGGCTTGGGCTGATAAGTGGCAGGTAACATTCGTGCCACACAAGTGCCAGACAATGACTATCTCCAACAAGCGAGAGTCTAACCTACGCCCCTTGACATTCAACGGCATTACCATCGCCGAATCCCCCACCATCAACATCCTGGAGGTCATCATTGACCAGAAACTTAACTGGACCAGCCACATAAATACTGTGGCAACAAGAGCAGGTCAGAGGCTGGGTATTCTGCGACGAGTGTCTCACCTCCTGACTCCCCAAAGCCTTTCCACCATCTACAAGGCACAAGTAAGGAGTGTGATGGAATACTCTCCACTTGCCTGGATGAGTGCAGCTCCAACAACACTCAGGAAGCTCGACACCAATAAGGACAAAGCAGCCCGCTTGATTTGCACCCCATCCACCACCTTAAACATTCACTCCCTCCACCACCGGCGTACTGTGGCTGCAGTGTGTACCATCTACAAGATGTACAGCAGCAACTCGCCAAGGCTTCTTCGGCAGCACCTCCGTAACCCACGACCTCTTCCACCTTGAAGGACAAGGGCAGCAGGGTGCATGGGAACACCCCACCTCCAAGTTCCCCTCCAAGTCACACACCATCCTGACTTGGAAATATATCGCCGATCCTTCATCGTCGCTGGGTCAAAATCCTGGAACTCCCTCCCTCACAGCACTGTGGGAGCACCTTCACCACACGGACTGCAGCGGTTCAAGAAGGTGGCTCACCACCACCTTCTCGAGGGCAATTAAGGATGGGCAATAAATGCTGGCCTTGCCAGTGACGCCCACATCCCATAAACGAATTTAAAAAAAATACCCACATGCTAAAACTGCATTTTCTCCATTATTCAATTTGAGCATCACGATTTGGAAAGGTGTGCTAACTCATCGATTGGAAAAAAATAGTTGACTCTGATTGATAGATTTACTTTCTCTTCCTTATCTACATGCTTTCTCTTGGACTTGGATAGTTGTAGGGCTGGAGGAGGTTAACATGCAGGTACAGCAAACAATTATGAAGGTAAATGGTATGTCAGTCTTTATTGCAAGGGGGTTGGAGTATAAGAGTAAGGAAGTCTTGCTGCAATTATATCGGGCTTTGGTGAGACCACACCTGGAGTACTGTGCACAGTTTTGGTCTCCTTACCTAAGGAAGGATATTCTTACCGTAGAGTGGGTGCAACGAAGGTTCACTGGACTGAGTCCTGGGATGAGAGGGTTGTCCTGCGAGGAGAGATTGAGTAGAATGTGCCTATATTGTCTGGAACTTAGAAGAATGAGAGGTGATCTCATTGAAAAATATAAAATTCTTCGAGGGCTTGACAGGGTAGATGCTGAGAGGCTGTTTCCCCTGGCTGGAGAGTCTAGAACCAGGGGTCACAGTCTCAGGATAAGGGGTCGGGCATTTAGGACTGAGATGAGGACAAATCTCTTCACTCAGAGGGGGGTGAATCTTTGGAATTCTCTACCCCAGAGGGCTGTGGATGCTCGGTCAATGAATATATTCAAGACAGAGAGCGATAGATTTTTGGGCACTAAGGGAATCCAGGGATATGGGGATAGTGCAGGAAAGTGGAGTTGAGGTAGATGTTCAACCATGATCTTATTGAATGTTGGAGCAGGCTCGTGGGGCTGTATAGACTACTCCTGCTCCTATTTCTTATGTTCTTATGCACAGAGACAGGGAGGGGCGAGGCCACATAGGGATTTGAAAACAAGGATGAGAATTTTAAATTTAAGGTGTTGCTGCACCGGGAACCAATGTAGGTCAGGATCATTTCTTGTCTGTAAGCTGTATAGTTACATGGCGAATAACCATGGTGGCTGTGGTGTTGTGATTGCAAACCCAGCTCAGTATTTGGATAACAGAAAGGTGCTAATGCTAAATGTTTTTATTTCTCCTCTAGCTATATAAAGATGGAGAGATTTACTATATTGTCAAAATAATACTGAGTTGGACACTTCTAGCAAAAGCATGCCTAATATATAATTGATTTTAGGGAGCACATTTATCTTTGTGCACTCAATGTGTCCCCAAATGTCAAAGAAAAAGGTGATCGTCTGCCAGTATGTTTTCAGATATGGTTTATGATCCTTCCTGTATTTTGGGCCAGCGTGGAGTTACGAACAAGATAGAAAAAGCACTCCTGGAGATACTATACCCTGGGGTAATCACATTATTCATTTGCTTGCAATTTGTTCTTGTTGGTCTGAATGAACTGGATGGTTCTAGTGTGAAATTACTTCCAAAGTCCTCAGAGGGCCGTACACTTCGTAGACCTATTATTATTTGAGCACTGTATACGTTCTGAGAGACGGAACTGCAGCTGACAGTAGTCAATGTGAATATATGGAATGACACAAAGTTGAACTCTGAACTGCAGTTGATATCTCACTTGAGTTGTTCAGTCATAGCTTAATGGTTTATTGATTTATTTCAATTTGAGGTTGGTGGGCTATTGCTGACTTAAGGAATAAACAAAGCAAGGTCCTTCTAAGCAGTGGCTATACTTGAGGTCTTAAACCCCAGCACAATTCAATTACTCGTTTGTGATATACTATTTCAGTTTTAATGGCATTCAGTCCATTAACTAAAGCTTTTTGCAGACCAGTTGAAAATCAGTTTTGATTGTGTTACTCCACATCTCCCGCTGATGGACATTTCTAAAAACTGTGCACAACATTATACAACTTTTGCAAGAAGAAATGCTGAAATTATTAGCAACGTCTTTATAAAATAGTGCCTTAAAAAAAATGTTGCAAACGTTCTCATAGCACTCCAACTTTGTCTTATTGTAAGGTTGCCCATGCTGGTATTGGTGAAATAGCAACAGAAAACACTGGAAAAACTCAGCAGGCCAGGCAACATCCGTGGAGAGAGAAACAGAGTTACCGTTTCAGGTCGAAACCCTTCTTCAGAACTGAGAAAAAAGCAGGAAATGAAACAGATTAAAAGGCCAGTTTGGGGGCTGGGAAATGGGGGAGGGGATGAAAGAACAAAAGGGAAGGTCTGAGAGGTGAAGAGACATTAAGAGATATTCAAGGCGAGACGAGATGGTAATAGGACAGGTAAAGAGACAAAGGACGGCTCTAGATGAAGTGTGAAATGCGCTGGCAGAGTGAGAGACAGCTGCCATGTGGGAGAGAGAAAAAAAAAAAGGCACAAACCAAAGGTGTGGATAAAAAATATATAAAAATGTAATAGGGGCCGAGGTTATGATCTGAAATTGTTGAACTCGATATTGAGTCCGGAAGGCTGTAAAGTGCCTAATCGGAAGATGAGGTGCTGTTCCTCGAGCTTACACTGAGCTTCCGTGGAACAATGCAAGAGGCCGAGGATGGTGAGGTCAGAGTGGGAATGGAGCGGTGAATTAAAATGACAGGTGACCGGAAGCTCGGGGTCACCCTTACGGACTGAACGGAGGTGTTCCGCAAAGCAGTCACCCAATCTGTGTTTGGTCTCCCCAATGTAGAGGAGACCACATCGTGAGCAGCGAATACAGTATACTAGCTTGCAAGAAGTACAAGTAAATTGCTGTTTCACCTGGAAGGGGTGTTTGGGGCCCTGGACAGTGGGAAGGGGGGAGGTATAAGGGCAGGTGTTGCATCTCCTGCGCTTGCACGGGAAGGTGCTGGGCGAAGGGACGTGGTGAGATTTTCCTGTTCCCCCAACAAAAGCAACAGGAACACCAGTGGTCAATGAAATTTATTACAGTGGCCCAGTCGGCTTGGCAGTTCATTGAGCTGAACAATCTTCCACCGTTTTCAATGGCAAAAGCAATTTGTTTGGGGTGTAAATCACTGTTACTCCTGAGCTCTACTGATCGAAGCAAAAATGGTAAGTAAAAATTGGAAGGGATGGTTCAAGCCAAGAGGAAAGCGAGCTGGAACAGCTGACCCAGTAAGAATTTTCAGCAGAAACATTTACATTTCAAAAACGGACTAGATCCAGTAACCTGTAGAACGCACTGCTGAGATCGTGCAACAAATGGAATAAGCAAGTTCTGCTCCCTTATCACTATGCACAGCGGGTTTCAGCTCAAGAGGTGAGCTGCCAAACACGTTCATTCTACGGGGAGGAGAACGCTGCACCAATTAAGATTCTAATTCACGTGAAATAAAATTAAAACGTTAACAGAAAAATTGAGCAATTATTTGCACTTGAGAAAGGTGCTGTTGCGTATAATAGCAACAGTGTAGTTGGTCTGGTTCCAGGCGCCAGAATAACAAATAGGGAGCGGCTGTGAAACCTTGACAGGGTAAACGATAGAATATCAGCAATATTCCATAAATTCACAGGTCAATGGTTTGTAAAAGGATGAAAGCCTCTGAGAAAAACCCAAAGATTCTGTCCATGTTCCTTACAAGTTAAAAGCTTAAGGTGGAACAGTATCGATTGTGGTTTCTGAGTTCTTTAACATTTAGTAATGTACACAGCTAGTGGTTTTAATTGGCGCTTTAGGAAACTCTCTGGAGTACTTAGATTAGAAGAATAACAGTTCCTGGCAGAAGTTTGCTTTTAAAGATCTTTTACTATTCAGTCCACAGTTGTTTGGTGAGAGGAGGCCTTAGGTCTATAAATTCGGCTGCGCAGCGCCCGTCTTAGGGCGCTAACCGGCCGAATATCCCACAATAGGCCAGGCAGCAGGCGCACGACCATTTCCAAACAGAAGTGCGATGCCCGCCATAGTAGAGGAGGAGAAAAAAAATTGCTGTACAAGGCCCACGCCCAGAACAGGCAATAGAACCTTTGAGTAAGACAATGAGGGGTGTAATGTTCCTTTGGGGCCCTCTTTGCAAGATTGGTTTGCCCTGAGGCAGTTGAGTTACCCCTGCTCCTATCAGAGTTAGTTGCACCAGGTACTTAGATTGCAACTACCGTCCTTCAACTTGGCACTGGGCCTGTGGCCCAACTCATGTGCAACAGGTGACGATGTGAGGGGGCCAAATTGGTATAGCATTTTTGGGGGGTTGTCCTAGTCAGTTATTGAGTGATTAGGGAGCTGTGTAGGCATGTACATTATAGTATAGGGTGATAGAAGTGCCCTTAAGCCAAATTCAGCCTAAAGTGCTGCTTTCAGAGAGTTTGTAATGTAGTGGCGCTAAGTGTATTCAAGGAAGAAAGGGGGAACAGGGTGAGTGTCTTACCTTCGCAGCCCTGGTCAGGTCATTGAACTTTTTCCTGTATTGCTCGGCTGTTTTTGGGGTCTCAGAGCCAGGGCCACCTCCCTCCATGTGTCTCAGCTGACTGTTTGGCCAGGCCTGGCCTTCCTGGAGCCCAGGAGCCAGTTCAGCCTAGTCTCTATCTCCTCCAGTAGAGCCTACAGGTCTCTCTCTCTACAACAAACGGCTGTGACGTGCCTGAACGACTATCGACCTGCCGCACTCACACCCATCATAATGAAGTGTTTCGAGAGACTGGTCCTGGCGCACATCAAAGCCAGTGTTCCCGCCTCTCTTGACCAACACCAGTTTGCCTATCGTGCAAACAGATCAACGGAGGATGCAATCACAACTGCTCTACACTCGGCACTGAATCACTTAGATGGTAAGGAGACCTACATCAGAATGCTGTTCATAGGCTACAGCTCAGCATTCAACACTATCGTCCCCAACAAGCTGGCCACCAAACTCCAAACTCTTGGCCTGAACACTTCCCTCTGCAACTGGACCCTGGACTTCCTAACAAACAGACCCCAGTCTGTCAAATTAGGTAACCACACCTCCCCCACCCCCCCCGACCCTGAACACGGGGGCCCCACAAGGATGTATGCTGAGCCCCCTCCTCTACTCCCTCTTCACCCACGACTGTGTGGCTGTTCATGGTTCCAACACCATCATCAAGTTTGCGGATGATACCACGGTAGTAGGCCAGATCACCAACAACGATGAGTCAGCCTACAGGGAGGAGGTCCAGCATCTCGTGAAGTGGTGCGCCGATAACAACCTGGCCCTTAACATCAAGAAAACCAAAGAAATCATTGTGGACTTCAGGAAGTCTAAAGGCGGAAGTCACACCCCCATCCACATCAATGGGGCTGTGGTGGAAAGGGTGGACAGCTTTAAGTTCCTCGGAGTCCACATCACGGAAGACCTCTCCTGGTCCCTCAATACCTCCTCTCTGGTGAAGAAGGCCCAGCAGTGCCTATATTTCCTAAGGAGGCTGAAGGGATGTAACCTGTCACCCCTGATCCTCTCTAACTTTTACCGCTGCACAATAGAGAGCATCCTGACGAACTGTATCACAGTATGGTATGGCAGCTGTAGCTACTATGACCGGAAAGCCCTGCAGCGGGTAGTCAAAACTGCCCAACGCATCACCGGCACCCGGCTACCGACCATAGAGCACATATACCAGAAACGCTGTTTACGGAGGTCACGGTCCATCATCAAAGACCCTACCCACCCCAGCCACAGTCTGTTTGCCCTCCTGCCATCTGGGAGATGCTACAGATGCATTCGCACCCGTACGACCAGATTTAGGAATAGCTTCTTTCCCAGGGCTGTCATCCTACTGAACTCCACAAATAAACTCTAAAGCCTGCACATCTGCCAATGCACTTTATTACGGTTATGTTTATGTTAATGTATTACAAGCCAAATGTATGTTGAATGTTTAAATGTCTTAATCTAAATGTACACTCTCGGGAGCCGCAAGCCTACATTTCGTTGTACTGCACTTGTGCACTAACAATGACAATAAAAGTTGATTTGATTTGATTTGATAAGTTGCAGCTCCCCCCTCCGGTCACACTTACATAATGTTGGCTCTTGGCTGACCATTCCCCTCTGTGCAATGCTGTTGAAACACTCAGAATAAACACATTTTTTTTTAATTAATAAAAAATGCAAAGTACCACGTACCTTGAACCCCCAACACCCACTCTGAAGAATGGCGTCCACTCTGCCCTTTGATAGTGCTTTTCCCGAGTTTCCTGAGGCCCCTATTGATTACACAGAATTTGCACATTTTTACACCAGTTTTTACATTCTGTGGAGTCAAATAGGCAATTTTGACCAATATTAGTGTAGGAACCGCCAAAAAAATTTGGCGTAATTTCTGCGTAAGTGCGAACCAGGAAATTTGGAGCCTGTGTATCCTGAAAGCTCTGAGAATCTTCTAAACCTACCCCCATGGTTTCATACTGAGCAACACAGCAATTTAATTGGTGAAGCGTTTTCCATGAGCGTTTTCAGGCACAAAAAGGAACAAATCCAGATAGACTTTCTGCTTAACAACAGAAAATGCTGGAAAAACTCAGCAGGCCAGGCAACATCCATGGAGAGAGAAAGAGAGTTAACGTTTCGGGTCAAAACCCTTCTTCAGAACTGAGAAAAAAAGGCAGGAAATGAAACAGATTAAAAGGCCAGTTTGGGGGCTGGGAAATGGGGCAGGGGGTGAAAGAACAAAAGGGAAGGTCAGTGAGAGGTGAAGAGACATTAAGAGATATTCAAGGCGAGACGAGATGGTAATAGGGCAGGTAACGAAACAAAGGATGGCTCTGGATGAAGTGTGAAATATAATAGGGGCCGAGGTTATGATCTGAAATTGTTGAACTCGATATTGAGTCCGGAAGACTGTAACGTGTCTAATCGGAAGATGAGGTGCTGTTCCTCGAGCTTATGCTGAGCTTCCGTGGAACAATGCAAGAGGCCAAGTACAGTGAGGTCTGAGTGGGAATGGGGCGCTGAATTAAAGTGACAGACCACCGGGATTGCATTGCCAAAGTGCATGAAGTTATTGGAATGGGAATAGATGACACGTACACTACGTGTACATTTGCAGGGGCTAAAGCATTTATAAGACAGGCATTGTATAAAATGTGAAAGGCATGCAATAATGTAGCATGATTCATGTCTCATCTCTCCAGTTGGACATTAATGAGTGACACCATTCTGAGTGAAAAGGAGTTTCGTTCATCCATCCATCCATCAAGCAGCCAACTTAAACTCATCTTTTTCTCTTCACAGCAGCAAACAACGAGCCCAGCACATCAGGTACAGCCAGCAACACCTCGGGGGGACGATTGGGTTGCTTTGCGCCTCCCGTTAGCGCCCCCCAGGCGCGGCGCTGATAAAGCCTCCCGCGAAATTCAGCGGGAGGGTAGCGGCGGCGGCAGCCGGTAATGCCCCGTGGCACTGCGCCTCCGCGGATGACATCATCACCGTGCGCAGCGCCCCGCTCGCGCCCCGGCCGCAAACTTCCGATGCGCCTCCTGACCTATCGGCAGACGATATGTCCGACAGGGTCAGGGGGGAAATTTTGCAGCCGCGGCGGCGCGATTAAAAGGGGGAAGTGTCGGGCGGCCATTTTTTGGGGGGCCAAATGCCAGCACCTGCCCCCTCCTTCCCCTTTTCTCTTTGGGGTGCCGGCCGCGATCGCTCACTCCTCTTGAGTGCCAGGCTGTTTTCACGGCTCCGCCGCTCCCCAGTGGTCCAGCAGGGCCCCGGTGCGCACAGTGCTCGGCCCCTCCCCTTTAATCAAGGGGAGGAGGCCGGCAACGACACGACACTACGTGATGACGGGCGTGGCACTGTTGCACGTAGCACCGCGATATTCAGTTGTAGCACCCCAAGAAGGAGGTGGAGTGCTTCCAGTAGTGCCCCGCCTCCTGCTTGGGGTGGCTACTACTGAATTTCAGGCGGAGGGGCGCTAATTTTAGCGCCCCGGCGACGTTAGCGCCTCAAGAGGGGCGACACCTAAATTTTCCCCCCTTGTATTTATAAAGCGCCTTTAATATAATAAAATGCCCCAAGGCGCTTCACAGGAGCTTTATCAAGTATAAAATTGACACTGAGCCACATAAGGAGAAATTAGGACAGATGCTTAAAGGAGGAAAGAGAGGTAGAGAGGTTTAGGGAGGGAATTCCAGAGATTAGGGCCTCGGCGGCTGAAGGCACGGCCACCAATAGTGAAGCGATTAAAACCAGTGATGTTCAAGTGGCCAGGACTGAAGGAGCGCAGAGATCTCGGAGGGTTGTCGGGCTGGAGGAGATTAAAGAGATAGGGAGGGGGTGAGGCCATGGAGGGATTTGAAAACAAGGATGAGATCCTTTAAACTCGTGCTTCTAATAGAGCCAGGATCTCGGTCTCAAATTCAATTTCAGTACCCCCCCACCCCCCATCATATTAGGGGGACCGATCTTAAACCTACCTGCCCAGAGGGAAAAGCTAGGTGAGTGGGCAGTTCAAATCGCCGAGGTTACTTACCTGCCCTGGACCCACTGGGAGCTGACTGGCCACAATTTTAACCTGCTCAACTGAGCAGGCGGCAAGAACCTCCGCTCAGAGCTGGAGGGGTTCTTTGTAATAGGCTCATGACGATGCCCATGAGACCATCGGGACCCGCCTGCAATTCTAACCAGGCAGCCCGAGCGGGAAGGAGCAGCGAGCTTCCCGCTCAGGCCCAAACTGGCAGTGAAGAGGATCGGCGCCGTATGGGCCAAATCTGGGCCATTCTTTGTTTATTTTTACTTTCCTTGTGGGACCAGTATAGGCATAGGTGTTCCTCCAGGCTCCACAAGGAAATCTTAGGCCTCCACTTCCAGGGACTCGCCCTGGCCTCCATTTTACGGATGAGATGTTAAACGGAGCCCCCTGTCCGCCCTCTCAGGTGGACATAAAAGATCCCACGGCACTTTTTCGAAGAGGAGCAGGGGAAGTATCCCCGGTGTCCTGCCTAATATTATCCCTCAACCAACACCTAAAATCAGATTATCTGATCATTATCACATTGCTGTTTGTGGGACCTTTCTCTGCATAAATTGTCTGCTGTTTTTCCTACATTACAACAGTGACTACACTTCAATAAGTACTTCATTGGCTGTAAAGCGCTTTGGGACGTCTTGAGGTCATGAAAGGAGCTATATCAATGCAAGTATTGTGGAGATTTCTGGGCATCACACTTCAGGAAAGATGTAAAGGCCTTAGAAAGGGTGCAGAGGAGGTTTACCAGGATGTCACCAGGGATGAGGGATTATATTTATGGGGAGCGGTTGGAAAAGTTAGGGCTGTTCTCCTTGGAACAGAGAAGTTTACAAGGTGACCTAATCGAGGTTTTCAAGGTGATGCGAGGTTTTAATAGAGCAGAGAGAGAGAAAGACTATTCCCTCTGGTGAGTGGGTCAATAACTAGAGGTCACAGATTCACAATCATTGGAAAAAGATCTCGAGGGGAGATGAGGAGAATTTTTTTCAGTCAGAGAGTTGTCGGGATCGGGAACGCGCGACCTGAAAATGTGGTGGAAGCTGATTCCACCAATAATTTCAAAAGGGAGTTGGACAGGTTCTGGAAGGTGAGGAACTGACAGGGTTAGGGACAAAAAGCGGGGGGGTGTGAGACTCAGCACGACTGCTCTTTCAAAGAGCCAGCATAAGCGTGACGGGCCGAATGGCCTCCTTCTGTGCTGTAAGTTTCTACAATTCTATGATTCTTAGAGGGAAAAATTTGGTATCGACCATATGGGGGCGCTGACATCGCCTGGGCGCTAACTTTAGCGCCCGGCACTAATTAACGCCGCTGGCCGCAAAATTCAGTTTTAGCGCTCCAAGAGGCGGGGTGGAGTGCTAATTCAAGCGATCCACTTCCTTCTTAGAGCGCTAACCCCAAATATCGGGGTGGTGCTTTCTGCTACGAACTGGGCCACATAGCGCTGCCGCATGGAAGGGCTCTTCCCCTCATTAAAGGGGGGGCTCGAGCTGGACCACCGGGGAGCGGGGAGCCGTGCCATCAGCCCGGCACTCAAGAGGAGCCGGGCACGGACCCCGCGTTCAAAGACACAATGGGCCACGACAAACAAGTTGGATGATTTTCTTAAACCCCGCCCGCCACCTCCCCTTTACTTAGCGCCCCGAGAGCCTTCTGCTGCTCCTTTCCCGCCCCTTGAATCGGTCGCTGTCATCGCCCAGCGCAGATTCAGGGGACGCAAGCCAATTTTGCAGGCGGGGCAAAAATGGGGCACTGCGCACGGTGATGACATGTTACCACCGCCGCTAAACTCCCGCATGAATTTAGCAGGAGTCGTTAGCGGTACCGTGTCCTGGTGGAAGCGCAACGGGAGGCACTAAAGCACGCAATTCTAGCCCCACATCTTTCTTTCTTTAGGTCTGTCAACAGGAGGTTCAGCAAACTCCATCCTGCATATACTGGACTCCCTAACTGTGGCCAACAAAAATCCAAAAAATAATCAAAGGTCTGCAGCCTGGCAAAACCACAGAGTCAGGTGAACCGAAGCTCATGGAGCCTCTTTTGATTTACAATTATATTTGGCTTGGAGATAGCAACCAGAGGAATAATAATGAAGTTTGCTGCTGCGGCCAAATTAGAGGACATGGAAAACTAAAGGAAGACATAAACCGGTTAGGGAATGGGAAGAGAGGTGGCAGATACAGATCAAGGCAGAGAAATGTGAAGTAGTTCATTTTGGGTAAAGGATCATGGAAAATAATATACCTTTAATGATAAAATTCTTAACACAGTTGAGGAAAAATATAGGTAGGAGTACGGATACACAGATCTTCAGGGACTGCAGAGCGAAAAGACTATAAAAAAGCCAATTGTGATTCTGGGTTTTATGATTAAGGGAATTGGATATAAAAACAAGGAAGTGTTGTCGAATTGATACAAGACATTGAATAGATCAAAGAGAAGGATATTAGGACATGGAAGGGAATTGGATAAATATTAGAAAAGGAAGATTTTAAATGGATATGGGGAGAGGGCGGGGAATTGGGATGAGAGGAAATAGCACCAGTTGAACAGCTAACGCTGGCACAGGCATGATGGATTGAATAATCTTCATCTGCTGTCATTTCTATGATTCCACCTTGGCAAGAAATCACCCTAGTCCTGCAAAAACATTACCCCTCTCAAGTGTGAAGTACTGTATATCTGTATAAGACTCTCATGGGGAGAAATTCTCCTCCTTTGCACCTCCCTTGGGGAGTGCTAACGGGGCGCAAATGCCTTTTCGCCCGGCCGCGGCGCTGACCGCGCCTCCCGCCAAATTCCGCGGGAGGTTAGCGGCGGCACTACGGGGCTGCGCCCCCAACTCATGCGCCCGGAGATCATGACACCATCTCCGGGCGTATCGCCGTGGTAGCGCCCCAGCAGAATAAATTCCCCTTGGCCCCCTGCAGCAGCGCCGGGCAATGGCAGCGACCGCTGAAGGGGACGCGAGCAGGGCGGCCCGGTCACTAGCGGGGTGGAAGTTAAAGGTGAGGTGGCCGGCCGCCCTGAAAAAAAGGTCGGCTTTTTTGAAAAATGTTTTTTTTTTGCTCCTGACGCGGGCTCCGCGCCATGGTCGGTCAGCCCGGCACTCTGCTTGATCGCGCGGCACCCCCGCTCCCCGGGTGCTGCAGGTAAGTTAAAAAAAACTGCAGAGTTCGCAGCGTGGGGCCCTTCCCTTTAATTCAGGGAAGAGCCCCTGCAACGCGTCGGCGCTACGCGGCCCAGTGCGCGGCGCTGCGGAACCGTGCGCCCCGGGTCGCGAACTTCCACCCCTCTTGCACTCCAAGAAGGAAGTGGAGCGATTGATTTAGTGTCCCACTTCCCTCTTGGAGCAAAAAGTGGGAATATTAGAAAGGCCGGAAGAGGTTCGCGCCTGGCGCTAACTTTTCCAGCTTTTCTGATTTATCGCCGCAAGCGGGGCTCGAGGGGAATTTCTCGCCCTGATGTATCTGCAAATATCAGGCATGTAGGTATTGTGTTATTCAATATTATACCACCCTGAGAAAGTGTGAACATTTTCGTACAATGCAAGAACAATGAACTAAATTATTTCTAAAGAAGAACTATTTAAATGTTTCCGAGAAGAATTTCAAAGTGATTATCTTCAAATCTCTAATCAAGGAGAATTAGAAAAGTGTGTTGTGCCACAGCACCATGAGACGAATGAACCGTTACTGGGGTGGAGATTCCGCTTTGGGTGCAATCGGCAATCTGGGCGCAAATTGCTCTTGAAATTACGCTGGTTTTCCAAAGTGAAGTTATGGTACAACTTTCTCTCATTTGCATAATTCCAAACATAGAATCTTCCATGTACCAGCGCACTCAGGCAACGCCACAGAACGTAATTGTTTATTTCTTAGAAAATATTAATTAAAAAAATTTGTTCATGGGATGTGGGCGTTGCTGGCAAGGCCAGCATTTATTGCCCATCCCTAATTACCCTTGAGAAGGTGGTGATGAGCCTCCTTCTTGAACCGCTGCAGTCCGTGTGGTGAAGGTGCTCCCACAGTGCTGTTAGGGAGGGAGTTCCAGGATTTTGACCCAGCGACGATGAAGGATCGGCGATATACTTCCAAGTCAGGATGGTGTGTGACTTGGAGGGGAATTGGAGGTGCTGCCCTTGTCCTTCTTGGTGGAAGAGGTCGCGGGTTTGGGAGGTGCTGCCAAAGAAGCCTTGGCGAGTTGCTGCAGTGCATTTTGTAGATGGTACACACTGCAGCCACGGTGCACCAGTGGTGGAGGGAGTGAATGTTTAAGGTAGTGGATGGGGTGCCAATCAAGCAGGCTGCTTTGTCCTAGATGGTGTCGAGCTTCTTGAGTGTTGTTGGAGCTGCACTCATCCAGGCAAGTGGAGAGTATTCCACCACACTCCTTACTTGTGCCTTGTAGATGGTGGAAAGACTTTGAGGAGTCAGGAGGTGAGACACTCGCCGCAGAATACCCAGCCTCTGACCTGCTCTTGTTGCCACAGTATTTATGTGGCTGGTTCAGTTAAGTCTCTGGTCAATGTTAACCCCCAGGATAACATATCCAAGTTTGCAGATGATACAAAGATGGGAGGGAAAGTAGTGAGTGAGGAGTGGGTAGTGGAGCGGGCCCAGGGGCCGTGTAGCCTGGTTCTGCTCCTACTTCTTGTGTTCTAATTCTGTGTTAGATTTCAGGAGATGGTTTTATTCCTGTTCCTGGCTGGGGTGGAGATTGCCTTTACAGAAGGTAAGTAATGTAGAAAATATAGGGACAAAGTGATCTCCTGGACGAGTTTCGATCGCCTAGATGGGTCGGAGAGGAATTTCCCAGATTTTTTCTCCCAAATTGGCCATTGGGTTTTTTATCTGTTTTTTCGCCTCTCCCGGGAGATCACATGGGTTCGGGTGGATGGAGAGTGATAGAAGATTTGAGGTTTGTTATATCCGTGTATCTTAATGTTGTGTCCTTCAATAATCAGACAACAGACTGCAGGGAACGATCAACAGGTGTTTACTGAATGAGGGTTCAAACTGCAACTGACTGTACTGATCACTACTCAGGGTTTATATACAGGTGTGGTCACTGCCGGTACTACAGGATACAGGAGCTGTAAAAAGTAGTTCTCCCCCTTAAAGGTACATACATTACAATTCCTCCCCTTTTAGATTAACAGTTCCATAACACTCATTTAACAATTAAATATCAAACTAATTACAATTAACACTTTTAACATGCAACATTAACTGAAAATAGTCTATTTATAAATTCAGTCTTTGGGGAGGCTTCCTGATTCTTTCTGGATAACGCCTTCCCCGAGCGTCTCACTCTTGGTGCGGAGGCGATTCTAACACCCTGTCCTCAGTTGATTCGTCAGCTTCCAATGCTATTGTTTCTGAGGTAGATGCGACCTGTACTTCGGGTTCCTCACCAGGTACATATGGCCGAGACATGGGGTTGACTCGTTCCTGTGACTCTAGGACCTGGTCAGCATGGCGTCTCACAATGTTCTCCACAACATCCACTTTGTACATTAGTGGCCCCTGCCGTGTGCATATCATTCCTGGTTGCCATTTCTCTGTTCGGTAGTCGCGGGCCAAGACTGGTTGCCCTACATTGAAGCTCCTTGTCGGCTTCTCATTGATGTGCTGGAATTGCTTACTCTCAACATCTCTTCGTACATTTGGTCTGAGCAAATCCAGATGAGATCTCAACCTTTGGTTAAAGAACATCATGGCCGGGGCCTGGTTGGTGACTGCAGGTGTCACATTTCTGTAGGCTAACAGGAAATTGTCCACCTTATGCTGCAGTGGAATGTTGTCATCGCACATGGCCTTTACTGCTTTTTTAAAGGTTTGTACGAACCTCTCAGCCAATCCATTTGTGGCTGGATGATACGGGGCAGATGTGTAATGCCTTACCCCATTCCTTTTCATAAATCTTCGAAACTCTTCGGACACAAACTGTGGTCCGTTATCAGAGCAAATCTGCTCTGGCAAGCTGTTCCTGGCAAAAATGGTCCGTAGGACTGCAATAGTTTTCTCCGTGGTGGTGGAGGACATTTTGATCGCCTCAGGCCATTTCGAGTGCGCATCCACGGCTATTAAAAACATTGAGTCCATGAATGGACCAGCAAAATCAATATGCACCCGTTGCCATGGAGAGGAGGGCCACTCCCATGGGTGTAGAGGGGCGTGTGGTGGTGCATTTTGGACCTTCTGGCATCCTGAGCAGCTCTTTGTCAGGTCCTCGATTTGCTGATCGATCCCCGGCCACCACACATAAGCCCTAGCAAGGCTTTTCATTTTCACCACTCCCAGATGACCTTCGTGAAGCTCATTGAGCACTCTCTCCCTAACTTGGGTGGAATTACCACTCGGGATCCACACATCAAGGTCCCCTGGCATACTGACAGCTGTTCTCTTCTGGATGAGAATGCTGGCAACAGTGAGTCGCCATGTGGTGGCCATCGCTTCACCGTCAAATCATATACCCGAGACAGTGTCGGGTCATTTCGGGTCTCCTTCTCTATACCAGCGTTAGTTACTGGCAAGCATTCAATTATAGTCGAATGAAATATTTCGACAGGATCCACTGCTGGTGCTTCCTCCGCAGTAGGCAGTGGCAGGCGTGATAGCCCATCAGCATTTCCATGCTGTTTCGTGCCCTTATACTCGATTTCATATTGGTGCGCCCCTAGAAAAAGGGACCATCTTTGTAGCCGTTGCGCAGTCATCACCGGAACGCCCTTCTTTGGATTAAAGATGGAGACAAGTGGTTGGTGGTCAGTCAGCAAGGTGAACTTCTGCCCGTGCAGACAGTGATTGAACTTTTTCACTCCCCACACTAGGCTGAGGGCCTCCCTGTCAATCTGGGCGTAGTTGTGCTCGGCTGAGGTTAGTGACTGAGACGCAAAGGCTACTGGCCTCTCCGAGCCGTCCGGGAATTTGTGCGACAGCACCGCTCCAATGCAATAGGGTGATGCATCACACGCCAACCGAATTGGTAGTGCTGGGTTGAAATGAGCCAACACCTCTTTTGATGTGATCAATGCTTTGCTCTTCTGGAAAGCTCGTTTACATTCATCACTCCACTTCCATGGTACCCCCGTTTGCAGTAGGGTGGTTAGTGCGTGTAGTACGGTAGACAAATTCGGCAAGAACTTATGGTAGTAGTTCACCAGCCCGAGGAACGACCTCAGTTGTGACACATATTCCGGTGCTGGAGCCTTCCCCTCTTTATCAATAACATGGCCACAATACGAGACCTGCTTCTGGAAAAACTCGCATTTGTGGCGATTAGCTCGGAGCCCATATTCCTTCAATCTAGTGAGCACCTGCTCCAGGTTGGTGAGGTTATCACTGTCATTTTCACCCGTGACCAGGATGCCGTCCAAGTAACACTGGGTCCCTGGAATCCCTTGCAAGACTTGTTCCATTGCCCTTTGCCAAATAGCTGGAGCTGATGCTACCCCGAACACCAGCCGGTTGTATTGGTAGAGACCTTTATGAGTGTTGATCGTGAGGTACTGTTTCGAGGCTTCTTCTACCTCCATTTGCAGGTACGCCTAGGCCAGATCAATCTTAGTGAAGCGTTTCCCTCCAGATAGCTAGGCGAAAATATCTTCAATCTGCGGAAGCAGATATTGTACAGTGTGAAGGATTGGGTTCACTGTCACCTTAAAGTCCCCACAGATGTGAACCTTCTTTGGTTCCCCAGGCGTATTACTCAACGACCTCTTCATTACAGGAACGATGGGTGTAGCCCACTCGCTCCAGTCCACTTTGGACTGTACTCCTGTACGTTCCAAACCTTCCAGCTCTGCTTCGACGGCTGGGCGGATCGCGTAAGGTCTTAAAAAACTTTGGGCTTGCATTTTCCTCTATTTTGATCATTGCTGTTATGCCTTTTAGTGTTCCGAGTCCCTGCTGGAACACTTCTTGTGCGTCAGTTAGCATTTTTGACAGTCGTCCAGGTGTGACGTCATCATCCTTTTTGGCATCTACAGTCAGTGCTTGTATAGAATGCCAATCTAGCTGTATCTTCCGGATCCATTCACGTCCTAGTAGTGGTGGTCCTCCTTCTGGCAATACATATAGGTCCATTTTTGGTGTTTCCTTGCCGTTATATATAATGTTCACCCTTATTTTTCCTTTGGGGTAGAGTTTTTGCCCCGTGTACGTCTTCAAGACAATCTTTGTATCTCTCAAGGGTGTATGTGAGAATAGCCGCTTGTAGTCCCTTCGGTTTATGACTGTTAGGGCTGATCCAGTGTCCAATTCCATTTTCACTTGGACTCCTGCTATCTTGAGCTTGACCCAGATAGTTTGGTGATCCTCCGTTTTGATCACATTATGTAGTTTCAGACAACCCAGCTCCTTGCTTCCGGAGTCTGTATCACTCTTCTGTTCGTCTGAACTACTCTCTGTCACCTTATGTACCTTCTTGTACTTCTCCTGTGGAGATTTCTTGCTGCTGGTTTTCTTTCCCGACCTGCAGACTCTTGCTATGTGTCCTACTTTTCCACACTGTCTGCACACTTTGTCCTTGAACCAGCAATCATTATGGTCGTGTGTTGTTCTGCCGCAGCGATAGCACTTCACTGTTCCGTATGACATTTCATTTGTGCCATATTCTTGCGGTCTCCGTTGTATCTCTGCAGCGCCCCGTGCTGCTGCTTCGTGTGATACTGCAATGCTGAAAGCCTTGTCCAGCGTAAGATCCTTTTCTGATAGAAGCCGTTTCTGGGTTCCTTCACTTTGAAGCCCACACACAAACTTGTCCCTTAAAGTATCTGCTAGTCCCGTTCCAAACTGGCAGTGTTTCGATAGCTTGCACAGTTCTGTTAAATACTTAGCATTACTTTCATCTTTATGCTGGTTCCTTTTGTGAAACTTAAATCTTCCTGCTATCAGCAGCGGTGTGGGATTTAAGTTGTCCTTTAGGATTGACACTATGGCCTAGAAATTCATTGACGCCACTTTTGGGGCGCTAAAGTGGGGCATCCGCTAAAGTTTGCGGCCGCCGCCAAATCGATGCCACTTCTCCGATATTCATTAGCTTCGCCCTAGGAGTTCGGGCGAGCGCTAAAACTACTGCTGGACGCCTCTCTTTGGGTGCTAAGCCGGAGGTGGTGATCGATAGCGCCGAGGCCGGGCGCAGCGCAGGTGCGGCCATCTCGTGATTGACAGCAGACACCCTGGCGCCGGCCAGCTCTTAAGGGGGAAGGGTCGACTGTGTCTGCTGCCACGCCCTGGATAGTGGAGCCCTTCAGCTAGGCCTGAACACTGCTGCTGGACCCAAATAGCGCCTGAAGACATGGAGAAGGCCCGTGAACGTGCGCAGCGCTTCTCAGAGCGTGATCTGAGTGTGCTGATTGCTGCTGTGGAGAAGAGGCGCCATGTTTTGTACCCGGACAATGGCAAGAAGGCGACGGTCCGCGTCTACTGGAGAGCCTGGAGGCATGTCGCCACCAAGCTGTCAGCCAACAGCGACGTCCCCAGGAGCGGTGCCCAATGCCGCAAAAAGTTAAATGACCTCACACGCATTGTCAGGGTGAGTACCCTTTCCAGTGACCTCCTCATCCTTGCATGCGCACCTCACATTATGGGCAAAGGGACCTGAAAGCTCTAATGGCCAGCCTTCATCCAGCAGCTATGGGACAGGCATGAGCATCAATTGCACATTCTGCACTTAACACACTGGCCAAGCTATTCCACCATGGGAGGCATTGCACACCAGATCATGGTGGCAGCACGGTGGCATAGTGGTTAGCACTGTTGCCTCACAGCGCCAGGGACCCGGGTTCAAATCCGGCCTCGGGTGACTGTCTGCGTGGAGTTTGCACATTCTCCCCGTGTTTGTGTGGGTTTCCTCCGGGTGCTCCGGTTTCCTCCCACAGTCCAAAGATGTGCGGGTTAGGTTGATTGGCCATGATAAAAAAATTGGCCCTTAGTGTTAGGGGGGATTAAATACGTGGGGTTATGGGGTTACGGGGATAGGGCTTGGGTGGGATGGTTGTCGGTGTAGGGACTGGGTTCTAGGGTTTGGATGATCAGCCATGATCTCGTTGAATGGCGGAGCAGGCTCGAAGGGCCGAATGGCCTACTCCTGCTCCTATCTTCTATGTTTCTATGGCGACACACTGGCCAGGCTATTCCACCATGGGAGGCAGTGCACACCAGATCATGGCGACACACTGGCCAGGCTATTCCACCATGGGAGGCAGTGCACACCAGATCATGGTGACACACTGGCCAAGCTATTCCACCATGGGAGGCAGTGCACACAAGATCACGGCGACACACTGTACTTAGAGGCCGTCCTTTCTCTTGCAGGCCAAGCTGGCGAATAATCGCAAGAGCCGGACTGCGACCGGGGGAGGCCGACCCCATATCCAGCCACTCACCGACCTGCAACATCGCGTGGAGCACCTCATGGGTGGCCGGGTGATTGGGCCCGTTGCATGTGGAGATGCCGACCCTGTTCTGGGCAGCAATGGTAAGGACATCACCTTTTGCACCTCTCTCGTCCCACTTGCGCATCAGATCTACATCCTTTGCCACTGTCCGACCAATGCGCTGAATGCCACCACTCATGCATCCCGCACTGACGCCCTCTCCTCACTCTAAAGCTACTCTTGTGCCTTCCTGCTTTCAGATGGTGAAGAGGAGGTCCCTGAACTTGCCAGTGACAGACCCTCCGAAGAGGAGCAGGAGGAGGAGCAAGAGGAAGGCGGCCCATCAGGGGAACCCTCAGCCGCGGCCACCCAGGCCAATGTAGGGGACACGTCTTCCCTGGAGGGCAGCGTGGCAGAAGTGTCGAAGGGGAGGGGAGCTCCTGGGATCTGCGGGCTGCAGAAAGGCGGGAGGGGGGTGGAAGCTCGGTGGCCTTCTCCCCAGAGGGGGGAAGTGTCGGAGGGGAGTCCAATTGCTGCGCCCAGCGGCCTCCAGCAACGCAGGAAGGGTCGGCCAGCTCGGCGGCCTTCTCCCCAGAGGGAGAGTCCGGCCTCCAGTCAGGAGATGCTCTTCGCCGAGGAGATGGAACGCCTCGAAGACTTGTCCGTGGTCTCGGAGCGCCGGCACACGGAGCTCATGGCGGCAGTGGCACGGTTGCCTGAGTCCATCGATTCCCTCTCTCGGAGTGTGGCCGAGTTCGGGCCCTCAGAGGCTACCAGTCGGGCGGAATACCGGGCAGATCAGGCAGCGAGTCGGGTGGAATTCGGGCCAGCTCTGTCAGCGACTGGCCAGGTGATCAGTGGTGCCGTCCAGTCACTGGCTGCTCTGATGCGGTCAGTGAACAGGTCAACACGGGCACTCACTGCTGCCACACTCGCTGTGTCAGCCAGGCATCGCCAGGGCACCCGGCGCGCTGCAGCAGCACAGCGGTCTGTCCCTCGGCAGATTGGTGCACATGCTGCAGTACTGGCCCGGGCGAGTGCCAGTGTCTCAGGCGACCAGCGAGCGCCTGCCATCCGCCAGCTTGCCGCCATTCCTCCAGTCGCCACTGCCAGTCCCCCAGTGGAGCTGCCAGGAGCTGCTGCAGTGACTGATGCTGGCCAGCCACAGCTGCAGCAATCAACAGCCGCCCGCTCGACGGCCAGACCTCGACTAGGCCGACCCCCAAGGGCATCTGCCGTCATGACATGTGCCCCTCAGGAGCCTGCCCCCAGCCTTGCAGCAGCCAATGGCCTTACTTTGAGGCGGAGCAGCAGGGCGGGCAGGGGCCACCCAAAGATGGCCAAGGCATCGCCCTAGCGGGCCAAATAGTCGAATGTGTGGCCATTTGTGTTTGTTTCTTGAGGCCGAGAATTGGATGTTTGTTTTTTGAAGGCCGATGATGTGATGTTTGTTTTTGACGAAGGCGGAGAATGACGGCCATTTTAGTTGCCCTATTTTGTTAATCCTCTCCAGGTTGTGGGAGCGAGTAATGTGTTTGAGTGTTTTTTGGGGGTTTCGTCTGTTTTTGGTTTTCATGTGGGAAGGGCCCAGAGTTTGTACAATAAACCATTTTATTTATTCACATTGTCTATGTTTGATCTTTGAAGTGTTTGCTGCCTTAACCGGCTGAGGGCTTGTGGAACGGCTGCAATCATGTTCTATCATTGGCACAAGCCATTCCCTGACAGGGGGCCTAGAAGTGACGTTCAATAAGCCGCCGACGGGCGGCCCTTGGACCTTGTGCCTCCCTCCTGGGCTGGTACTCCTCATCCTCGTCGTCCTCATGCTCCTCCTGCTCCTCCTCCTGAGGTGGTGGTCCAGCGTGAGGTGGCAGTGCCTGAGTCCTGCGGATAGCCAGGTTGTGCAGCATGCAGCAAACGACGACGAATTGGGAGACTCGATCCTGCGAATACTGGAGGGCTCCCCCGGAGCGATCGAGACAGTGGAACCATTGCTTGAGCACGCCGATTGTTTGTTCTATGAGGTTCCTCGTCGCTTGATGGCTCTCGTTGTATGCCTCTTCAGCAGGGGTCGTGGGCGCGCGGAGCGGGGTCATGAGCCAGGTACACAAAGGATAGCCTTTGTCCCCGATAAGCCATCCTCTTGGGGGAGGCTGTGCCTGGAACATGTCAGCCACAGTTGTCTGTCGCAGGATAAAGGCATCGTGGCTGCTGCCTGGAAAGCGGGCATTGACAGCTAGGATGCGCTGCCTGTGGTCACACACCAGCTGTACATTGAGGGAATGGTAGCCCTTCCGGTTGCGGTAATCCTCGGCATGCTCAAGAGGTGCCCGCAAAGCCACATGCGTGCAGTCAATGGCGCTCTGCACCATGGGGAAGCCCGCTATTCTTGCAAACCCCACTGCACGCTGCTGCTGCTTGTCCAGGGTCATGGGGAAGGAGATGAATTGATGTCTCCTTCTGAAAAGGGCTTCGGTCACCTGGCGGATGCAGCAATGCACGGCGAACTGGGAGATGTTAGTGATGTCCCCAGTAGCGGATTGGAAGGAGCCGGTGGCATAGAAGTTGAGAGCCACCGTCACCTTCACTGCCACCGACAGAGACGTCCTGCGCATCAGCTGTGGCTGCAGATCTCTCTGAAGCAGCCGGCAGATGTCTGCAACCACCTCCCTTCGGAATTGCAGCCACCTAACACACATCGCGGCAGACATGGTCAGATAGGAGGTCTGCTGGCGGTATACCTGCGTGGGTAAGGCCTCAGTTGGCGACGCCTGTTGCCCCCTCTGCGTCTAACCAGGGCTGCCACTCTCTCACGGCGTCTGTAAGCCCTTCTGGCATAAGGCTGAAATTCAGCATTGCCACCCAATGCAGCCCCCATTATATGCTGGCAAACACTGAGCTCTGAATGAAGGCAAAGATAATTGCTAAGCTCTGGCCTGAGCCAAAAATACCTGTCCAAGTGTTGGTCCAAACCAGTAAACTCTCCTCCTTGGTCTCTGTCCAAAAAACCGTTGCACAAGAGTGAATGTTGCAAAATGGCTGGCCTTTATACTGCTGGGTAAGTGCCCTTTAATTTGCGCTCCCCGCGGCCCGGCTGGGCTGTGTACCGTTCCACTTCACAGTCGCTCGGGCCGCCCGGCGCACAATGGGCCGGCGCGAGTGAAGTTTCGGTTCGGGGCGCACAAAAGGCGTTGCACTAGCAAATGACGTCATGATGTGCGCGCGCAGCAGGGCGCGCGCTAAGATTTTGCGCCGGCGCTAAATGTGTACTGAAGTTGGGGCGAGGCGCAGATCGTGCTGCGCCCGGCCGCTAAGCGCCTAGTGCTCGAAAGCTACTCCTCCTAAGGCGCTAACGGCTGCCACGCCCAACTGAATTTCTAGGCCTATGTTTTCAAAATCCTTTTCTACTGGCTGCTCTGGGGTTACTAGGGTTCGTAGTAAGCCATACGTTTTTGCACCCATTGAATTCAACAATACCAGCGCTTTCTTGTCATCTGGCACTTCATTCACCTTGCAGTATACTTCTATGCGTTCGACATATGTCGTCCAATCTTCGACTTCATTGTCGAACGCTGTGATACTGCCACTCTTCGGCATTTTTGGGTGTGGTTCGACTGGCTTAAAATGGTGTCTCCCGCACTTTCCTTTCTTCCCCGCTGCAGCTTAAAATGGCGTCTCCCGCGCTTTCCTTTCTTCCCCGCTGCGGCTTAAAATGGCGTCTCCCGCGCTGCTGCCAACGCCGCTCTCGGCGGTCCTCGTGGCAAATGGCAACGCCCTGTGGGTTTCGTGCGCTGCTCCTGCGCTGCTGCCAATGCCGCTCTCTGCGGTCCTCGTGGCAATGGCAGCGCCTCGCGTTTTCCTGCGCGCCTCTCTCCCCCGTTGACGCTGCTCGGCCCTTGAACACCGGCTGCTCTCTGCTGTCTCTCATCTCTCTCCCCGTTGACGCCGCTCGGTCCTGAACACCGGCTGCGCCCTGTGCGCTCTGCCCTCTCTCTCTCCCCTGTCGACGCTGCTCGGCCTTTTTCTGTGCCGCTCGGTCGGCTCTAGCCGCCGCTGTCCGGGAAGGGTCTGCGCAGTACCTGTTGCCAGCCCGTTTCGCTGGACCACCGTGACTGGAAAGCCAAGCCTGGCTCTCGACAGCCTCCCCTGCAATGCTCAAATCTCCGCTGGATGACTGGGCGGTTGCCCGTGGTCAACGCCCGTGCTTCTGGACTCGACCTCCTTCCACTGTTCTCCAGGAGCGAATCCCTGGGAGGTGATGCAGAGTTGCAGGTAGGTTCGAATCTGCGTCGTCACCAATGTTATATCCGTGTATCTTAATGTTGTGTCCTTCAATAATCAGACAACAGACTGCAGGGAACGATCAACAGGTGTTTACTGAATGAGGGTTCAAACTGCAACTGACTGTACAGATCACTACTCAGGGTTTATATACAGATGTGGTCACTGCCGGTACTACAGGATACAGGAGCTGTAAAAAGTAGTTCTCCCCTTTAAAGGTACATACATTACAAGGTTAGGATCAGATCAGCCATGATCTTATTGAATGGTGGAGCAGGCTCGAGGGGCCAATTGGCCTACTCCTGCTCCTATTTCTTATGTTCTTATGTTCTTATATTGATGATGGTGGATTCGGCGATGGTAATGCCATTGAATGTCAAGGGGAGATGGTTAGGCACTCACTTGTTAGAGATAGTCATTGCCTGGCACTTATGTGGCATGAATGTTACTTGCCACATATCAGCCCAAGCCTGAATGTCGTCCATGTCTTGTTACATGCGGTCATGGACTGCTTCATTATCTGAGGAGTTGTGAATGGCACTGGACACTGTGCAGTCATCAGCGAACATCCCCATTTCTGACCTTATGTTGGAGGGAATGTCATTGATGAAGCAGCTGAAGATGGTTGGGCCTAGGACACTGGGGCTGCGATGATTGACCTCCAACCACCACAACCATCTTCCTTTGTGCTAGGTATGACTCCAGCCAGTGGAGTGTTTCCCCCCGATTCCCATTGACTTCAGTTTTACTAGGGCTCCTTGATGCCACACTCGGTCAAATGCTGCCTTGATGTTAAAGGCAGTCACTCTCACCTCACCTCTGGAATTCAGCTCCTTTGTCCATGTTTGGACCAAGGCTGTAATGAGGTTGGGAGCCGAGTGTGAACCCAAACTGGGCATCAGTGAGCAGGTTATTGGTGAGTAAGTGCCTCTTGATAGCACTGTCGATGACACCTTCCATCACTTTGCTAATGATTGAGGGTAGACTGATGGGGCGGTAATTGGCCAGATTGGATTTGTCCTGCTTTTTGTGGACAGGACATACCTGGGCAGTTTTCCACATTGTCGGATAGGTGCCAGTGTTGTAGCTGTACTGGAACAGCTTGAGTAGAGGCGCAGCTAACTCTGGTGCACAAGTCTTCAGCACGACAGCCGGGATATTGTCGGGGCCCGTAGCCTTTCCTGTATCCAGTGTGCTCAGCTGTTTTTTAATATCATGTGGAGTGAATCGAATTGGCTGAAGACTGGCTTCTGTGATGGTGGGAACCTCAGGAGGAGGCCAATATGGATCATCCACTCGGCACTTCTGGCTGAAGATAGTTGCAAACTTGTCTTTTGCACTCACGTGCTGGGCTCCACCATCAGTGAGGATGGGGATATTCATGGAGCCTCCTCCTCCCGTTAGTTATTTAATGGTCCACCACCATTCACGACTGGATGTGGCAGGACAGCAGAGCTTTGATCTGATCCGTTGATTGTGGGATCACTTAGCCCTGTCTATAGCATGCTGCTTCTGCTTTTTAGCATGCATGTAGTCCTGTGTTGCAGCTTCCCCGGGTTGGCACCTCATTTTTAGGTACGCCTGGTGCTGCTCCTGGCATGCTCTTCCACACTCCTTATTGAACCAGGGTTGGTCCCCTGGCTTGATGGTAATGGTAGAGTGAGGGATATGCCGGGCCATGAGGTTACAGATTGTGGTGGAATACAATTCTGCTGCTGCTATCAATAAATAATTGCTGTTTGTAAGAGTGGTAACCTGGTGCAGTTTCATTAACACAGCTGAAAATGAGTTCACAAGAAAAAAATTAAGCATTTTGAATAAGAGTATCTGCCACCTGTGAGATATCTGATTTTAAATAATTGAACATACTTTAAAAAAAAATGACTAGTTTCAGTGGTGCACACTAGTCAGTTTCTTAGTAAATTTAATGGGCTGTATTTTCTGATGCCTATGGGTGTGTATGAGTTGTGTACACACCCGTAGGGACGTCGGAAATGCTGTTTCAGGCATGCAAAGCTCTTGACAGATCGGACGCCTGCCCTGGAGAAGGGCCTCCATGGGTGGAGAGTTTCGCTTTCTGGAGAACCTCCGCCCGTTGAAAACCCTTAGAAATCTTACGCCTGGTGAAAGCATAAGAGTTGAAAAAACATTTAAAAAAATTATTTTTCATTCATTTATAATTTAAAAATACTTTTAAAAAAGGTAAGTTTATTTTTAGCCCTGTAAAAAATCTTTAATTTTTTTCAAAAAGTTAAGCTTTTGTTTAAAATGTATAATTTATTGTAATTTCAACTCATTTTAAAAAAGTGATGTTTTAAAAAAATATATTTAATGTTTTGATGTGTTTTTGGGGTGATCTCCATTCATTTATTTGACAGGTCTTCCTGTCAAGTGTATGAAGGGGGATTCCCTTCTCCTATTGGCTCCCCGTGGCCCACGTGATCCCAGGGATGCTTGTGAACCGCCTGCGCCTCTGGGATACCTGGGCCTCTGCACATTTCAAGTGTGGAGAGGCCCAGGAGCGGAAGTGTCCGGACCTTGGGAGCCCTCAGGTAAGTCCGTAGATTTTTTCCAGATCGAAGGCCTCCGCCCACAGGAAGCCTCCAATCGGAAAATACGGCCCAATATTTTTGAATATTTTAAAAGGTGCCTTATGGAGCCCGTGCAGTGACAAAAAACAGTTTATTTTGAAGAGCCTCCTTGAAGGGCCGCAGACGGGCGCATTCAGCGGAAACTCGGCGTGCTTGTTATTTAGATTCGGAGGTGTGGCCAGTTTTGAGGCTGGGGCTGGCTTCCAGCACAATTCTTTTTTAAAGCGGTGTTAATAATCACGGCAGCACGACTTACGCCTCAACAGTGATCTCTCTGTGTTGAGTCCATCGGCAAAGACTGCAACAGCGCACCCTGTGGAGGAGTAGGGTATCACTGACACCAACTTCTGGATTTCTGCGTTTAACTGCACACGTGCAGACGTCAGAAGTTGCTGTCAGTTTTACCCAGTAATTATGGCAAATGCTGACAGCCTCGTCATTATTACTACCCTAAATTCCGCGCTAGTCTAAATTTCTATCACAGGAACTTGGTAAATATAAATTTTAAAAAAATCGATGGATAAGAAAGGAATTGAAGCTGGGAATAAGCCCCGTTCGGTAACCACGTTTGCACTGATAACACTATTATTGTACTATGTGGAGTGCAAAAAATCCCCACAGAACACAACATTTCAAGCAGCTCTAGTTATGATAATGGCCCAGAAATTCGGGTCCCAACGCGTGAGTACGGACGGAGTACTCACGCGTGGACCCGATGGAAGTGCCGGAATCTTGCATGCACTACGCATGCGCGGGAAACCGGCACTTCCGATTCTCTGAACCAAGGGGTTCAGAGGTCGAACGCGTGCGCGCGGGAGTCTGCGCGCGCGCGTTGAACTTCCTTTTTTTTCAGGTTTTAACGTGCGGGTAAGTCTGTACATTTTAGAAATGTAAAAAGCAGCCGTAAGGACTTCATTTTCAAAGGTAAGTGGTCAATTATTTAAAATTAAAACATTTTTTCCACAGGTTTTTTACTTTTAAACACTTTAAAGCAAGGTAAGTTTATTTTTAGCCCCGTTTTTTAAAAAATTATTTTTTTCAAAAATTTAAATTTTTGTTTAAAATAGTTATTTAATGTCATTTATAGTTTATTTACAAAGTGTGATGTTTTTTAAAAATTTATTTGAAGGTAAAGTACAGTTTTACAGCCTCAGCATTTATACGTTTTGACAGGTCTATCTGTCAAGACTTATGAATGGAGCATTCCCTGCTCCGATTGGCTGCCTGTTGCTCACGTGATCCCAGGGGACGCTTCGCACTAACTACGCCCCTGGGTCACGCCAGCATAGCGCGCCGGCCTCTGGGGCAGGCCTCGGAGAGGAATTCCACGCAGGCCAAGAGGTCAACTGCCGGCGCGCTAGGTAAGTGTAGGTCGGGGGCTTGTACCCGCGGGAAGCCCCCGACCCGAATTTCTGGGCCATTATATCGATGACACTTGCCCATACACAGCACTGTTGAAACAGACTTGCCAATGGATGTGAAATTTGAATTTGGGTAGTTTTGCTCCGTGCTTACATTTTGCAGTCAGGCTTAATGACTGGCGGTAACATTTATTGATAAAGTAGTTAATAGTTAAGTCATTCATTTGTTACGCAGGTTGTGTAGTGGTTATGTTACTGGACTAATAATCCAGTAGGCCTGGACTAATGATCTGTAGCAACATGAGTTCAAACCCCGCCACAGTAGCTGGGAAATTTATAAATTCAATTAAATAAATCTGGAATAAAAAGCTAGTATCAATAATGATGACCATGAAACGACTGGTTATGTAGTTAAAAAACCCATCTGGTTCACTAATGTCCTTCAGGGAAGGAAATTTGCTGTCTTTACCCGGTCTGGCCTATATATGACTCCAGACCCACAGCAATGTTGGTCAACTCTTAACTGCCCTCTGAAATGGCCCAACAAGCCACTCAGTTGTACAAGGTGGCACACCGCCACCTTCTCCAGGGCAATTAGGAATTAGTGACCCCCACATCCTGTGAATAAATTTTTTAAAATCAGAAAAGTGCCCAGTTACTATTTTCCATTAAATTAAACATTAAGGGGGAAAAATTCAGTTGGTTTGCACCTCCCATTAGCACCTTAAGGGGGCGCAAAGCAACTAGCACCCGTGCACAGCGATATTTGCGCCGCTCACGAAATTAACTAGACATTTTGCGGCGGCGCTAAACACTACCGCCACGATCTCCTGCGCCGGCAGATCGTGACATCAGTCGAGTGCGCAACGCCCTGGTAGCGCCCCGGACCGGATATTGAGTGGCGCCCCCTGCCTTACCGCCTGCCGCTAGCAACGACAGGTTGAGAGGAGCGTTTTGCAGTCAGGAAGGGACTGGGGGAGCGCTATTTAAAGGCGACCGCTTCCTGCCTTTTTTTGTTGGTGACATTTTTGCACCATGCATTCTGAGAGAGAGAGAGAGAGACTTCTGGAGAGATTCAATGCTGTGTGAAGGAGTTTTGGGTACTGAGCAGCACTTTGCAGGTTCATTTTGATTTGCCCTTCCTTGTATCGATTTAGAAGAGACTGTGGGGGCTGCACTCTGAGCTCTTTCCCTGGGTCGCTCCATTGTTCTTTCCAGCAGATTTGATGTACAGGTCCCTCCAGGCCGAGATTCAAGGCTGCAATGAGCAGGATGTGGATGGAGAGCAAGATCGACCCTCCCCTTTAAGAACTGGCTGCCGCCATTATGTCTGTGTTCCATTGCTGACTGACATCACATGAGCTTCGCTAGCGCTCTGAGGTATCGCCTTGCTCCTCGGCTTTTGCGCCTTAAGAGAGGTGTGTAGCGCCTGATTTAGCGCTCCAACCACCTCCAGGGGCGATAAAAGCCAAGTTTGCAGTCGGAGGCGATAATTAGTGCCAGGCGCTAAACTTTGCCCCCCCCCCCCAACGGGGCGATACTGAATTTCTCCCCCTAAGTTTGGTAGTATTAATGGTGTGGAGATGCTGGTGTTGGACTGGGGTGGACAAATGTAACTTCACCTGACGAAGGAGCAGCGTTCCGAAAGCTTGTGATTTCAAATAAAGCTGTTGGACTATAACCTGATGTTGTGTGACTTCTTACATTGGTAGTATTAAGACATTGCTACAGCATTCGAAAGAGTGTAAACAAAAATTAGCATGTGGCTTCTGCTGAATCTAACTGAAACATTTATTTAAGATTCATATGTAGGTATTTAATTCCAATGGCTGCCAAGCGCTGATTAAGGAGTTGAAGAATTTGGGACCAATATCATGGGCAACATCAGCCTGGTGGTGGACTTGTCCAGATTCAACTTCCGCCCAAAGTGACTTTTGGTGTAATTATTGCAAACTCATCTATTCCAGAGTTAATTAACCACAGTCATAATGGATTACCGCACAGTGGCTAAGGCACTAATTAAACTAATTAGAACAGGGCAGATTCGACTAACGTACGGCAACCTGTGATTTCCCTTTCAAACCCCAGTGTGATCTGCATACATTATAAGACACAATTGAAGCCGCTTTTAAGACCTGAGTGTTATTTTTTTTCACAATACAGGCTCATTTTGTCATGTTAATGAGCAACAGTACTGCCTCATTTGGTTGCAGTGTTCACTGTACAGCATCAGTGCCTTTATAACAGCAGAGAGAGACCAGGAGAAAAAAAACAATTCAGCAAGGAACCAACTATTTGGGACAGACAGAACATCAAGGCCTGTTGTTTTTGACTCAACAAGAACAAGCTCACTGACATGTGCTTTGGGCTTCTTGATTCCCATTCTATCGCCTGTCATCGTAAAGACTGCTGTGGTTCTTAACAACTTGCATTTCCATAGCGCCTTTAATGGCGTAAATTATTCCCAAGGCGCTTCACAGGAGCGTGATCAGACAGAATTCGACATCGAGCCACATCAGGAGATATTAGCACCAAAGCCAAACACTGCGGACGCTGGAAATCTGAAATAACAACAGGAAATGCTGGAAAAACTCAGCAGGTCAGGCAGCATCTGTGGAGAGAGAAGCAGAGTTAACGGTTGGGGTCGATCCTTGACCTGAAAGGTTGACTCTGTTTCCCTCTCTACGATGCTGCCTGACCTGCTGAGTGTTTCCAGCATTTTTTGTTGTTATTTCAGGAGGTATTAGGGACAGGTGACCAAAAGCTTGGTCAAAGGGGTAGGGGTTTTAAGGAGCGTCTTAAAAGAGCAGAGAGAGACGGAAAAGCCGAGAGTTTTAGGGAGAAAATTCCAGAGTTTAAAAAGAAAGAAAGACGTGCATTTCTAGCGTGCCTTTCACAAGCACCAGACGTCCCAAAGCACTTTGCAGTCAATTAAGTATTTTTGAAGTGTAGCCACTGTTATAATGTAGGAAATGCAGCAGCCAATTTGCACAAAACAAGCTCCCACAAACAGGAATGTAATAATGACCAGATAATCAGTTTTTAGTGATGTTGATTTGAGGGATAATTATTGGCCCCAGGACACCGGAGATAACTCCCCTGCTCTTCTTCGAAATAATGCTGTGGGATCAATTACATCCACCTGAGAGAGCAGACGGGGCCTCAGTTTAACGTCTCATCCAAAAGACGGCACCTCCAACAGTGCAGCACTCCCTCAGCACTGCACTGGAGTGTCAGCCCTAGATTTGTGTGTTCAAGTCTCTGGAGGGAGACTTGAACCCTCAACCTTCTGACTCCGAGGCGAGGGTGCGACCCACTGAGCCACAGATGACACTGTGGGCCTAGGGCCTCGGCAGCTGACGGCACGGCCGCCAATGGTGGAGCGATTAAAATCAGGGGAATGTGATCTGTGTATCTGGCCTCTTCCAATCTCGTAAGGGGGCGATGAGGTTTCAGTGAGCTGTATGTGACCCATCCGCCTGCCTCTCACCCTGCCCAAAACATTGAAAAGATTTCATGAGCTACACAACTCCTCTGGGCGATTGAGCGTACAGTATTAAGTATTACGAGTATTGAGAGTCGTTGCATAATCTCCAGCCTCCTTCAGATCACTGCAACAATGGCGGGATATAAGAGTAAAACATTTTGGGGGTCATTGGCCCAGAAATTCAGGTTGGTGGCTTCCCGCGGGTACAAGCCTCCGATCTGCACTTACCTAGCGAGCCGGCCGTTGAGCTGTGGGCCCGCGTGGGATTCCGATCCTGGGCCTCCTCCAACTGCCGGCGCGCAGTGCTTGCGTATCCCAGGGGCGCAGTTAGTTCGAAGCGTCCCCTGGGATCACGTGGGCCATGGAAAGCCAATGGTAGCAGGGAATCTGTATTCATAGATTTGACAGGAAGAGCTGTCAAAACTATAAATACAAATCAGCCCCAAAACATAATTAAAACTTCAAATAATTTTTTTTTTTAAATCACATTTTTAAAATAACTCTAAATTACATAAAATAACTATTTTAAACAATAATTTAAATTTTTGAAAAAATTAATTACAGTTTCTAACGGGGCTAAAAATAAACTCACCTTTCTTTAATGTATTTTAAAATAATAAACCTGTGGAAAAATTGTTTTAATTTTACTTAATTCACCGCTTACCTTGTTAAAAGCAGGCCTTGCGACTGCTTTTGAAAAGTGTAGCTGCTGGAGACTTACCCTCCCGGAGAAACCTGCAAAAAAACATAAGTTTCAGGCGCACGCGCTTGACCTGTGAACCCCTTCCTTTAAGAGAACGGAAGTTCCGGTTTCCCCCGCATGCGCAGTGCATGCACGAAACTGGCACTTTCGTTGGGCCTACGCGTGAGTAACCAGCGCGTACTCACCCGTGGGGACCCGAATTTCTGGGCCATTAGATATGGGATGTCAGGATTGTGCATTGGAACACTTTTGTCCTATGGGCACCCAGTGTCAAGCTGCCAGATCAGGTTAGACGCAGAGTAAAACCAGTCCTTGAGGGCTCTTCCCCCACTGTTCTGTACAATTCTCTCACTTTAACCCTTCTCTTACCAGGAGTGCTCCATTGTCTGCACGCCCCCCCCCTTCTCTTCCTTATGGCCTCCCCCTCCTCTCGACTCACCTGAGGACTTTGGCCGGCACCCCAGCTCTCCAAATTCGCTCTCCTGCCCTTCCCCGACCCACCTCGTGAGAGGTAACCTGGCTCTAAGGCCCCGACTGGTGCCTGAACTATCCGAATGAGACCGCCGGTCCAATTTTCCATCTTCCTGCTGACGGCCTCATTGGGCTCGTGCAGCGTGTGTTGCATTCGGGTCAGGCTCCGATTCAGGCACAATCCAATCTCTAGGCCGATGGAAGTATTGTGAGGAGCGGGTGGAGCCTGTTGCAGTTTGGCACTGAGGCAGGTTGTCCTGGGGCTGTGCCAAATTGGAGATGGGTCTTTTGGGGGTTTGGAGGAATCTTGGAGCCTGGCAACACTGCTGATGGAGCACAACAGATCCTTTTCCCTCTTTCATGGATGGCCAAATGGGCTTGCAATTGAATGAGGTGAGTGTGAGATGGTTGCTCTATTTTGGCACTATGGGGCACTCAGAATACACCAGCGCACCATTCCTAGGAGCAGGTGTGTACATCACCTGCAGGACCTGGGAACAGCTGCACTCTTAAAGGAATCTAGCAAGGAAAGACTACCCAACAATACCATGTTCATATTCTGGAATTCCCTCCCTAAATCTCCCTTTCCTCCTTTAAGACCCTCCTTAAACCCACCTCTTGGACCAAGTTTTTGGTCACCCTCCTAATCTTTCCTTTTTTGGCTCAGAGTTCATTTTTTGATTAGATCTCTGTGAAATATCTTGGGATGTTTTTCTACTGTCTAGTTTTCTACTTTCTAGTGTCAGCCATGGCTCAGTGGGTAGCACACTTGCCTCTGAGTCAGAAGGTCGTGGGTTCAAGTCCCACTCCAGAGACTTGAGAACACAAGGCTAGGCTGACACTCCCAGTGCAGTGCTGAGGGAGCGCTGCGCTGTCAGTGGGGCAGTACTGAGGGAGTGCGGCACGGTCGGAGGGGCGGTACTGAGGGAGTACTACATGGTCAGAGGGTCAGTACTGAGGGAGTGCTGCACTGTTGGGGGGCAGTACTGAGGGAGTGCTGCACGGTTGGAGGGGCAGTACTGAGGGAGGGCTGCACGGTCGGAGGGGCAGTACTGAGGGAGCTCTGCACTATCAGAGGTGCCATCTTTCGGATGAGACATTAAACCGAGGCCCCATCTGCTCTCTCAGGTGGACGTAAAAGATCCTATGGCACTATTTCAAAGAAGATCCAGGACAAAGCAGCCTGTTTGATTGGCACCCACTTCTACCACCTTAAACATTCACTCCCTCCACTACCGTGGCTGCAGTGTGTACCATCTATGTAAAGTCCGCGCCTCAATAATACACGGACTTCGGGAGAACAGTTTAACAGGTACTTTACTGAACAGGAGGCAGCTTGAAACTGAAACTACAGAAGCCTTTTATACAGGGGTGGTCACTGTTGGTACTGCAGTCTAAGACCAGTTATTCCCTTAAAGGTACATACACAACAATTCCTCCCCTTTTAGATAAACAGCACATAACATTCATTTAACAACTAAATAATAACTAATTACAATTACAATTTTCTCAGTAATACATACATCAACTAAAATAGTCATTTATAAGTTCAGCCTTTGAGGAGGCTTCCTGATCCGGACTGGAGGCGCCTTTCTCGAGTATCCTGTTCTGGCGGTGGAGTCAATTCTGGCTCATTGTCATTGGTTGGTTCGTCAGCTTCCAATACCCCTGCTTCTGAGGTAGACGCAATCTGTACTTCGGGCTCATTACCAGGTGCACATGCTTGTGGTACAGGTTTGGCTTGTTCCTGTGACTCTAGAATCTGGTCAGCATGGCGTCTCATGATGCTCTCTCCAACGTCCACTGTGTACATTAGTGGTCCCTGCTGTGTGCATATTGTGCCTGGCTGCCATTTTTCCGTTCGGTAGTCGCGGGCCAAGACTGGTTGCCCTACCTTGAAGCTCCTGGTTGGCTTCTCATTTATGTGCTGGAACTGCTTATCCTCAACATCTCGTCTTATGTTTGGCTTGAGCAAATCCAAGCGACATCTTAGTCTCCGGTTGAAAAACAGTACGGCTGGAGTTTGGTTGGTTACTGCATGTATCGCATTCCGGTAAGCAAACAGGAAGTTACCTACCTTGTGTTGCAGTGGTATGTCGTCATTATACATTGCCTTTATGGCCTTTTTAAAGGTCTGAACAAACCTCTCAGCCAATCCATTTGTGGCTGGATGATATGGGGCAGATGTGTAATGTTTCACCCCATTATTCTTCAGGAACCTCCGGAAATCCTCAGACACAAACTGTGGGCCATTGTCAGAACAGATCTGTTCTGGCAACCCATTCCTGGTGAAGATGGTCCTTAGGACTGCAATAGTTTTCTCCGTGGTGGTGGAGGACATTTTAATGACCTCTGGCCATTTCGAATGGGCGTCCACAGCGATTAGAAACATTGAGTCCATAAATGGACCAGCGAAATCAATGTGTACCCGTTGCCATGGAGATGAGGGCCACTCCCATGGATGTAGCGGGGCCTGTGGTGGAGCGTTTTGGACCTTCTGGCATCCTGTGCATCTCTTGGTCATATCCTCGATTTCTTTATCGATTCCCGGCCACCACACAAATGCCCTGGCTAGGCTCTTCATTTTTACCCCTCCCAGATGACCCTCGTGAAGCTCATTGAGTACTCTATCTCTCAACTTGGGTGGAATTACCACTCGGGATCCACACATCAAGGTGCCCTGGCACACTGACAGCTGTACCCTCCTTGGCGAGAATGCTGGCAACAGTGAGTCGCCATATGCTGGCCATCCCTTCACCGTCAAATCATAGACCCGAGAGAGTGTTGGGTCATTTCGGGTTTCCTTCTCAATACTTGCGTTTGTAACAGGCAAACATTCGACTATGGTCACATGGAATATCTCCACAGGGTCCACTGCAGGTGCTTCTTCCGCCGTAGGCAATGGTAGGCGCGACAGCCCATCAGCGTTTCCATGTTGTTTCGTACCTTTGTACTCTATGTCATACTGATGTGCCCCTAGAAAAAGTGACCATCTTTGCTGCCGTTGTGCCGTCATCACCGGAACGCCCTTCTTTGGGTTAAAAATTGAGACCAGGGGTTGATGATCAGTCAGTAGGGTGAATTTCTGCCCGTGCAGATAGTGATTGAACTTCTTCACCCTCCACACCAGGCTGAGGGCCTCCCTGTCAATTTGGGCGTAGTTACGCTCGGCTGAGGTTAGCGAGCGCGATGCAAAGGCTATTGGCCTCTCTGAACCGTCACGGAATTTGTGTGACAGCACCGCTCCAATGCCGTAAGGTGACGCATCACATGTCAACCGAATCGGTAGTGTTGGGTTGTAGTGGGCCAATGCTTCTTTTGAAGTGATTTGGCATTTACATTCCTGAAAGGCACGCTTACACTCATCACTCCATTTCCATGTTACACCAGTTTGAAGGAGGGCGTTCAGTGGGTGCAGAATTGTAGATAAATTCAGCAAGAACTTATGGTAGTAGTTCACCAACCCGAGGAACGACCTCAGTTGCGACACATTTTCTGGTGCTGGAGCCTTGACTACAGCCTTAATCTTGTCCGGCGACTTATGCAACCCTTCCTCATCAATCATGTGGCCACAATACGAGATTTGTCTCCTGAAGAACTCGCATTTGGAACGGTTGGCTCGTAGCCCATATTCCTGCAATCTCGTGAGCACCTATTCCAGGTTGGCAAGGTGTTCATTGTCATTTTTGCCCATAACCATGATGTCGTCCAAATAACACTGGGTCCCCGGGATTGTAAAGTCTGTGGGTTGTTTAGTTAATTAATACACAGACTCCAAGAGTAACTTAAAACAGGACTTTACTATTCGAAGGTCAGGGCAAATCTGCTCAATACTTCCTGACACAGCACTTATATACCGGTGTGGTCACCGTCGGTATTACAGTATACAGAAGCCAACAAAGTAGTGCAACACCTAAAGTAGTTCTCTTAAAGGTAGACGGGTACATACACTACAATCCTCCCTTTTTAGCTTACAACATACTGATTCCCCATTAAACATACATTATAACATATATACAACTTTATGCAAGACAGTTCACAGATTCAGTCTCTCTGGAGGTTTCCGGACTCTGTCCGGATAACGCCTCGGTGGTGTCGTAACTTCTGGCGGGGTAGTAGGTGCTTCTGGCAAGGTCGATTCGGCTTGAAGGACAGTGTCAGGTTCATCTGATTCCAGTATTACCAGATCGGAGGTAGGTGTTCTGGGTATCTCTGTCTCAACATTAACCGTGTAAGGTGGTGGAGTAGGTTGGCCATTTGTGGCTGACCCTATGATCTGGTCAACATGGCGCCTTATTATACTGTCCCCAATGTCCACCGTATACATCAACGGCCCTAGCCTTTTTCCGATAGTTCCAGGCTGCCATTTCTCGGTATGGTAGTCCCGGGCCAAAACTTGTTGACCTATCTGAAAAGATCTAGTTGGCCTTTCATTCATGCCCTGGAATTGCCGGTTCTCTACGTCCCTTCTGACGTTTGGCTTAAGCAAATCCAGCCGGCATCTTAGTCGTCTATTAAAAAACATCATGGCGGGAGTTTGATTTGTGACCGCATGTGTTGCATTCCTGTACGCCAACAAGAAGCTATCCACCTTATGTTGTAAGTTAATGGCTTCATTAACCATGGCCTTTATGGCCTTCTTGAAGGCCTGGACAAACCTTTCAGCCAATCCATTGGAGGCGGGATGGTATGGGGCTGACGTGTAGTGCTTAACCCCATTGCTCTTTAAGAATTTCTTGAATTCTTCGGACACAAATTGCGGTCCATTATCAGAACAGATCTGTTCTGGCAGCCCATTCCTAGCAAACATGGTCCTTAACACTGTGATGGTTTTTTCCGTGGTGGTGGTGGACATCTTTATTACCTCCGGCCACTTGGAGTGTGCATCCACCGCTATTAGAAACATTGAGTCCATAAATGGACCAGCAAAGTCGATATGTACCCTTTGCCAAGGAGATGAGGGCCACTCCCATGGATGCAGAGGAGCCTGTGGTGGCGCGTTTTGGACCTTCTGGCATCCTAGACAGCTCTTAGTGATTTCTTCGATATCCCCATCAATGCCTGGCCACCACACAAACGCTCTTGCTAGGTTCTTCATTTTCACTCCACCCAGATGTCCCTCGTGCAGCTCCTTTAACACCTTCTGTTGAAGTTTGGGTGGAATCACCACTCTAGATCCACACATCAGGGTTCCTCGACACACTGACAGCTGTTCTTTTCTCTGCGAAAATGCTGGCAGCGTTGGTTCGCCCTGTGCTGGCCATCCCTCCACCGTTAAATCATAGACTCGTGAGAGAGTCGGGTCATTTCTTGTTTCGTTTTCGATCATCGAATTTGTTACTGGTAGACATTCCACTATGGATGAGTGGAACATCTCTACCGGGTCCACTGTAGTCGCTTCTTCTACTATCGGCAATGGCAAGTGCGATAACCCATCAGCATTTCCATGCTGTTTGGACCTTTTGTATTCGATGTCATATTGGTGTGCCCCAAGTAACACGGACCACCTCTGTAACCTTTGCGCTGTCATGGTGGAAACGGCCTTGTTAGGGTTGAATATGGACACCAACGGCTGGTGGTCTGTCAGTAATGTGAACTTCTTGCCCTGCAGATAATGATTGAATTTCCTTACGCCCCACATAAGGCTGAGGGCCTCCCTATCTATTTGAGCATAATTTCGCTCCGCGGAGGTCAATGATCGGGACGCGAATGCCACTGGCCTTTCCGAGCCATTTGGTAACTTGTGTGAAAGTACTGCTCCAATTCCATAGGGGGAAGCATCACAAGCTAGACGAAGAGGTAACGTTGGGTTGAAATGAGCCAACACTTCTTCAGAGGTAATCAACGCCTTGCTTCTGCGAAAGGCCTTTTTACATTCCTCACCCCACTTCCATGGTACTTCTTTCCGCAACAGAGCATTCAGCGGATGCAGCACCGTGGATAGATTCGGCAGAAACTTGTGATAATAATTAATCAACCCCAAGAATGATCTTAACTGTGATACGTTTTCCGGAGCGGGGGCCTTCACGACAGCTTCTATCTTGTCAGGTGACTTGTGCAACCCCTCTCAGTCAATGACATGACCGCAGTACGAGATCCGTTTTTGTAAGAACTCACATTTCTTGCGATTAACTCGAAGGCCATATTCCTTCAACCTAGTGAGCACCAGTTTCGAATTTGTGAGGTGTTCTTCCTCGTCTTCTCCCGTAATCAGGATATCGTCTAAGTAACACTGCGTGCTTGGAATTCCTTGTAACACCTGCTCCATGGCCCTCTGCCAAATTGCTGGAGCCGAAGCTACCCCAAAAACCAATCTATTATAACGATACAAGCCTCTGTGTGTGTTGATGGTGAGGTACTGACGCGACTCTTCCTCGACTTCCATTTGTAAGTATGCCTGTGCCAGGTCTATCTTGGTGAAGTGTTTCCCTCCAGCCAACGAAGCAAAGATATCTTCAATCCGCGGAAGCGGGTATTGTACCGTGTGAAGCACCGGATTCACTGTGATCTTGAAGTCTCCGCAGATGCGGACCTTCCCCGGTCCCCCTGGCTTGTTACTTGGTGAAGACTTCATGACGGGAACAATGGGCGTGGCCCACTCACTCCAGTCCACTTTTGACAGTACCCCTGATCGTTCAAGTTCTTCCAGTTCTGCCTCCACAGCAGGTCGTATCGCGTAAGGTACCGATCTGGCTTTGAAAAATTTTGGGCTTGCATGTTCTGCAATCTTAACCTTTGCTATAATTCCTCGCAGTGTTCCCAGTCCTTGCTGGAATACCTCTTTAGCTTCGTCTAATATTCTGGACAACCGTTCAGGTTTGACATCTTCCTTTCCGGAATCTACCGTCATGGTGTTTAGTGAATGCCAGTCTATCTTTATTTTCCTGATCCACTCCCGTCCCAGAAGTGGTGGACCTCCCTCAGGCAACACATACAGGTCCATCCTTTGGTGCTCTTTGTCCTTGTATCTCACCTTGACTTCTATCTTTCCGATGGGGTATACTTTGTGCCCCGTGTATGTCTTCAATACTAGTTCCGTATCCCGTAGGGGAATATGCTTGAATAACTTTTTATAATCATGCTTATTCATGACCGTCAACGCCGATCCGGTGTCCACTTCCATTTTCACTTGGACTTTTGCAATCTGTAGTGTGATCCAGATAGCTTGTCGGTCAGCTTCATTACTCACATTGTGAATTCTCAGACTATCCAGTTCCTTGCAGTTGGAGTGTGAGTCCGAATTCTGTTCTTCCGGACTCTTCCTAGTCACCTCATGTACCTTCTTGTACCTCTTTTGTGGTGACTCATTATTGTTGGTCTTCTTCCCTGACCGGCATACCTTAGCTATGTGACCGAGCTTGCCACATTTCCTACATTCCTGGTTTTTAAACCAGCATTGGTTCTGGTCGTGTGTTGTCTTCCCACAACGATAGCATTTCGTTGTACCCGAAGTAATTTGCTGCACCCTGAGTGCCGCTGCCTTTAGCTGCATTTCCGCCGTTCCTTTCGCTGCGGCTTCGTTCGATGCAGCAATAAGGACAGCCTTCTCAAGTGTAAGATCGTTCTCTTCGAGCAGTCGTTTTTGTGTTTCTTCCTTCGACATTCCGCACACGAATTTGTCTCGCAATGCCTCTGTCAGATTCCCTCCAAACTGGCAGTGTTTCGCTAGTCTACGCAGTTCGACCAAGTATTCTGCGTTGCTTTCGTCTTTCCTTTGCGTTCTCGCATAGAATTTGAATCGTTCCGCCAACATCAACGGTGTGGGGTTCAAGTGATCCTTCAGAACAGTCACAATATCATCGAAAGTCTGATCCGCCGGTTTAGCTGGTGCTAGTAGATGCTTCAAGAGCTCGTATGTCTTCGCGCCCATCGAGTTTAGCAAGGTTATAGCTTTGTCATCTTCTATTTTATTGGCCTCACAATAGATCTCAATGCGTTCCACATACGTGGCCCAGTCTTCTACCTCGGAATTAAAATCGTTGATGTTACCACGCTTAGGCATCTTCCTCTCTTCCTGATAACACCACGAATTATTTCTTTAAATTTTTTTTTTTCCCAAGATGGCGGTTCCCGCGAAAATGGCGGTTTCCCGCGCTTATCTTCTCTCCCCGCCCACTTCAATGGCGGTTCCCCGCTTCTGTCTTCTTCTCCGCCTAATGGCGGCTTCCCGCGTTTCTTCCCCTGGCGGGAGGGGTACACTTTCCCCACGGGCGACGGCCGCTGGCTTTCAGGTTCACAGCCTGCGCGTCGGCTTCAGTGCTTTCCCTTTTCTCGGCAGGGCAACCGGCGCTGGGTACACCCCGTTGACGGCGAACAGTTTCAGCCGCTGGGCTGGCTCTCGCTCAGTTCCCCTTGCTCGGGCTCTGTCTCTCTCCCGCTCGCTTGGCTCTACCGGCGCTGGGTACACCCCGTTGACGGCGAATAGTTTCAGCCGCTGGACTGGCTCTCGCTCAGTCTCCCTTGGTCGGCTCTGCCTCTCCCGCTCGCTCGGCTCCCAATCGCGCCTCCCAGCCCTCTCGCAGTCCGGTGCTTCCCTCCCCGGCTGCGGCTGAGTTTTTATATCTTCCCGCGCCTACGCTCCCGGTCGCAGCGCTTCGTGGCTTCGGTCGCTGCCCGGCCTTTTTCGCCGGTCGCGGTCTAGCTGTCTCACGACGCCGTTGCGTCCCCAGCCTGTCTGTACCGCGGCTTCCTTGCTCCACGCTGCCCCAGTCTCAGCGCCTCTGGGCCCGACTTCTGTCCGGCTCCTTTCCCCCTCGACCGTGGTCGAATGCACCGCCCTTATCCTCCGGTTATTCTTTTTACTTTTCCCTTACTCACAGTCACCGTGGCCGCCTTGCTTCTCGTGCTGATCGGCTCACTCCTCACCGTGGCAGAAGGGACAGTCAGTGCCTGTTGCTGATGGAAGTCTTTGTCTCTGAATTCTTCCTCCTTTCCAGCTCTGCAGACTCGAGTTTTCTCCCAGCAGAATGACGAGGGCGGTTGCCTCTTCTCGACGCTCGTTAACTGCTTCGGAATTATTGTTGCCGCAGGGTACGATCGGACTCGTCGCCACTGTAAAGTCTGTGGGTTGTTTAGTTAATTAATACACAGACTCCAAGAGTAACTTAAAACAGGACTTTACTATTCGAAGGTCAGGGCGAATCTGCTCAATACTTCCTGACACAGCACTTATATACCGGTGTGGTCACCGTCGGTATTACAGTATACAGAAGCCAACAAAGTAGTGCAACACCTAAAGTAGTTCTCTTAAAGGTAGACGGGTACATACACTACAGGGATCCCTTGCAGGACTTGTTTCATTGCCCTCTGCCACATAGCCGGGGCCGATGCTACCCCAAATACCAGTCGATTGTACTGGTAAAGACCTTTGTGAGTGTTTATCGTGAGGTATTTCCTAGATGCTTCTTCCACCTCCATTTGTAGATATGCTTGAGCCAGGTCAATCTTTGTAAAACGTTTTCCTCCAGATAGTGAGGCGAAAATATTTTCTATCCGCGGAAGCGGATACTGTACTGTGTGCAGGACTGGGTTCACAGTCACCTTGAAGTCCCCACAGATGCGAACCTTCCTTGGCTCCCCAGGCGTGCTGCTCAATGCTTTCTTCATTACAGGAACGATGGGTGTGGCCCACTCGCTCCAGTCTACCTTAGACAGCACCCCCGAACGCTCCAGACTCTGCAGTTCAGCTTCCACAGCTGGGCGTATCGCGTATGGCACCGGTCTGGCCTTGAAAAATGTTGGGATTGCGTCATCCTCAATCTTTATGGTTGCCTTTACTCCTTTTAGAGTCCCAAGTCCTTGTTGGAACACCTCTTCCGCGTCAGATAGAATTTGTGACAGACGTCCAGGTGCGACGTCATCATCTTTTTTGTCAGTCACAGTTAGTGCCAGAATGGAATGCCAATCCAATTGTAGTTTTTGGATCCATTCACGTCCCAATAATGGTGGTACTCCATCTCGTAGTATATACATGTATAGTTTCTGTGTTTCATTTCCGTTATATTCAACTGGCACCCTTATTTTTCCTCTGGGGTAGACCTTTTGCCCTGTGTATGTCTTCAATACAATGGACGTTTCCTTTAAGGGTATGTGTGAGAATAGCCGCTCATAGTCTCGTCAATTCATAACAGTTAGGGCTGATCCTGTGTCCAATTCCATCTTCACTGGGGACCCTGCTATCATGGGGGTGACCCAAATGGTTCGGTGATCTTCTTTTGCGATCACGTTGTGTAACTTTAAACAACTTAGTCGCCTGCTCCCGGCGTCCTTATCACTCTCCTGATCTTCTGAAGTGCTATCTGTCAGTTTCTTTACTTTCCTGTACTGTTCCTTAGTAGTTCTTGTCGTGTTGGTCTTCTTTCCCGACCTGCAGACTCTTGCTATATGTCCCATTTTCCCACATTGTCTGCATATTTTGTCTTTAAACCAGCAGTCCTTCTGCTCATGGGTTGTTCTGCCACAGCGATAGCACTTTTCGGCTCCATACGCCATTTCGTTAGCACTGTATTCTTGTGGTTTCTGTTGTATTTCCGCAGCTCCCCGTGCTGCTGCTTCGTAGGATACTGCCACGCTGAAAGCCTGTTCTAGCGTCAGGTCCTTTTTTGAAAGTAGTCGTTTCTGGGTTCCTTCACTCTGGAGCCCACAGGCAAAGTTATCCCGTAAGGTGTCTGCCAGTCCTGCTCCGAACTGGCAGTGCTTCGATAACTTGCTCTCATCTTTGTGCTGGTTTCTTTTATGGAACTTGAATCTTTCTGCTATCAGCAGTAGTGTAGGGCTTAGGTGTTCCTGTAATATATGAACAATCTCCTCAAAACTTTTCTCCATTGGTTTAGCTGGGGTAATCAAATTCCGCAATAGGCCGTACGTACTCGCACCCATCAGATTTAATAATACCGACGCCCTCTTTCCATCAGCCACCTCATTTGCCTTGCAGTACACTTCAATTCTTTCCACATACTTGGTCCAGTCTTCTACCTCGTTGTCGAAAGCAGTGATACTGCCACTTTTCGGCATCTTGGGCAATTTAAAATGGCGCCTCCCGCGCTTTTGCTTCTTCCCCAATGGAATAAAATGGCACCTCCTGCGCTTTTGCTTCTTCCCCTTACTGCCACGCTGCTCCTAGCATTCTACGGGGTAAGGGTGGCGACCCGCAGCTTCGGCGCGTCTCGCTTTCCTTCCCCCCTGTTTAGTTTCTCTCCGCTGTCCTGTTCTCGAGCACCGACCGCGCCCTGTGCGCTCCACCCTCTCTCTCTTGTTTTCTTTTCCCGGCGACGCTGCACGGCCCGATTTGTAGAGCCGCTCGATCGAGCTTGAGCCCGCCGCAGTCCGGAAGGGTCAGCGCGCTACCTGCTACCAGCACGATTCGCTGGAACCACAGTCTCTCCCGCAATTCTCCGAACACCGATGGATTCTTTGGGCAGTTGCCCTCAGTCGACGCCCGTTGCTCAGACTACGACCTTCCAGGACCTTCCTTTCAGGTGAGCACCCCGTGAGATGATGCCACACTGCAGGTGAGTTCGAACTTAATCGTCGCCACTGTAAAGTCCGCGCCTCAATAATACACGGACTTCGGGAGAACAGTTTAACAGGTACTTTACTGAACAAGAGGCAGCTTGACACTGAAACTACAGAAGCCTGCTAGGGCCTTTTATACAGGGGTGGTCACTGCCGGTACTGCAGTCTAAGACCAGTTATTCCCTTTAAGGTACATACACAACAATCTACATGATGCACTGCAGCAACTCGCCAAGGCTTCTTCAGCAGTACCTCCCAAACCTGCGACCTCTTCCACCTAGAAGAACAAGGGCAGCAGACTCATGGGAACTCCACCACCTCCAAGTCACACATCATCCTGACTTGGAAGTATATCGTGCATCACCACCTTCTCAAGGGAAATTAGGGATGGGCAATAAATGCTGGCCTTGCCAATGACGCTCACATCCCATAAAAACAAATTTTAAAAAGTTATTCCTGGTGTCCTGAGCCAATATTTACCATCAATCAACATTACTAAAACGGATTATCTGGTCATTATCACATTACTGTTTGTGAGAGCTTGCTGTGTGCAAATTGGCTGCTGCGTTTCCCACATTACAACAGTGACTACACTCCAAAGAAGGTACTTCATTGGCTGTAAAGCAGTTTGAGATGTCCAGTGGTCGTGAAAGGCGCTGTATAAATGTATGTCTTTCTTTTACATTGCTGTATCAATTTAAATGATCATGATTGTTGTAGAAGGCCCAAGACTGCACATCACAGAGCACTGCCTGGCAATTTGTTCCAAATTCACTGCATGCCCAGGCCAAGCCCTCACACAGCCTTATGGTTCTCTCATTGGATGCGCGCACCTCACAAGGAAACACCTTCAAGATGCAACATGTAATTGAAAGCACTCACATCTTCAAAGGGGATAACACCTCAAACCATTGCGAAACAACCTAGCTGCGTGATGGACAGTTACTTACAACTAGGTTGTTTTGCATGTTGTGCCCATGTCTTCATTGTGCATGTATTGCTCATCTCCCAGCATCTCAAGACTATGTTTATTTTTCCTCTTGGAAGTGCACAAACCCAACACGGAGAAAAGTCTCCTTGGCCGGTGTAGGTGGCAAAGGCACATCGCCTCTGACATGCACAGTAGCTCCAGCGGGGTATGTGTAGGTGGGTAACGGGCAGGTCCGCGCAACCCACCTCGGTTTCTCAAGGCTCACAGTCGCAGAAAAACTTAACTCAAAACATTTCTAAGCCATGGGCTCCTGGTTTTAGTCATTACAATAAAGGTGGGCATTTAATGTTAAAAAGAAGGAATGCTCGGTGCAGTCTTGATATTCAGGAAAGGATGGACGAGGAGTGGAACAAAAATACATAGGGTGTATTTTTACACATCTAATAAATAAATATTAGTGCATTCAAAAATTGGCACATGTTGAGAAGCCGATACAAATAGGGCGTTTTGTCAAAGGATTCTATCTAATCTGTGCAGCACAGTGAGCAGTATATGAATCAGTTCACTGGGACAGAATTCCAGATCAACTAATACATCAGATTTTATGGGGAATTTGAGCTACTTTTTCTTTACTGCTTGTTTAGACAAAGATGCACTTTTTGACAATTAACAGTCTTGACTATTGTGCAGAAACCAGGTGCCCCGGGGATTCGTAACTTTAAGCTCGAGGAGTAAATCATTTAGACTTGTGCTTCACATTCAAATGAGGTTCGAGAAAGATGAGTGATCTGCGAATTATAGAGATAAGAGTGCTGGACTTTCTGAAGGTTAATACCAATGCTATTTTAAGGCAGTAAGGAAAGGTTACTTGTTATTAATTAGCAATGCAGAAAGTAGTCCAGTATAAACTAAAATAGGCGCTGTAAGTAACTGATATTTAAGTGCCCAATCTGTTGCTGTGAGGCTTTGCTAAAGCTTCTGTTAGCAGTAGATTGCTGGAATACAGCTCCCTTCAGTGGTTCAATGATGCAGTATCCGGAATGTTGTCCACAATAGGCTGCTTCAAAACGTACAAGAATCTACAGCCTTTCCTGGGATGACTCAAGTTTAATTCTGGCCGCACTATTAATCTTTTTCAGCCTCTTTTCGCTATTTTACGAAATTCTAAAATACTTGTGCTGCTGAATTTTGATCATACCATTTAAAACCCACACGTGTTGGTAATATAACATCCACCAAATTAAAGGCTAAATACTATTTGATTATTCATATCTGGATTATATTTGTATCTGTGCAGTGATTCACTCTTGCTACTGGCACACAGTGCATGTCGTACCTTCAATTATATGTGGTGCAAATGAGATACAAATCAAATGGAAGTATATGATAATTAGCTGAAGAAAATGGCAAAGAGATTCACAGCGGTGACATCCAAGTAATGCAATTCAGCAACACAATGGCTGACAGATGTAACAGCTAGAAACAGTAACAATGACCCTTCCACTAAGAGACATTTTGAAGAGGAAGAAGATGCTGTTTAATAAACTAAGGATTTGTAACATATAAGACTTGAGCAGAAATTGTCCAAAGACTGAATGTATATTCTGAATGTGAACAGCTGGGTAGCATTCTCATTTCATGGTGGAATGACCTGAAACAGAACTGCGAAATAAAATGGCCACCATCAAACAGGCCGACGTAAAATGGTGACCACATTTGCTCATCTAATTAAACACTGTGATGAGAAATAGGTCATTATCAAGGATATATCCCATTTCTCCTCAAAGGTTAATTGGATGAGCGAATGTGGTTACCATTTGGGAGAGATTAAAAGCGAGGGCTGTGGGAGAAGCAGTCAGTGATGCTGATGAGAAAGCACAAGGTGAGACACCGAGCAACGGAAAGGGAGGTGTCACAGAGGTGGCAGTAGATCAGAGGCCATTGGGACAGAGTGGAGGCCCAGCATCCCAGCTAATGAGCTGCACTGGGGACACAAACCTCAGTGAAATGGAAGCTGTAACAGCACCAGGACAACAATGAGGAGCCATTTATTCTTTGCACGTGTCATTGGAAGGTATTTTTGAGGCATCCAACACCCAGATGTGCAATGTCCATTTCTCATAAGAATAATATCATGGAAATCCAGCTGTCTCCATTGCGGTCTGCTGTTAAGTATATTACATAGGATTACATCGGATATACGGCACAGAAACAGGCCATTCGGCCCAACCAGTCCATGCCGGCGTTTATGCTCCACTCGAGCCTCCTCCCGCCTTTCCTCATCTAACTCAGCATAACCCTCTATTTCCTTCTCCCTCATATGCTTGTCCAGCTTCCCCTTAAATGCATCGATACTATTCGCTTCAACCGCTCCCTGTGGTAGCGAGTTCCACATTCTCACCACTCTCCGGGTAAAGAAGTTTCTTCTGAATTCCCTATTGGATTTCTTGGTGACTATTTTATATTGATGGCCTCTAGTTTTGCTCTTCCCCACAAGTGGAAACATTCTCTCTGTATCCACTCTATCAAAACCTTTCATAATTTTAAAGACCTCTATTAGGTCACCCCTCAGCCTTCTTTTTTCAAGAGAAAAGAGACCCAGCCTGATCATCCTTTGCTGATATGTATACCCTCGCATTTCTGGTATCATCCTTGTGAATATTCTCTGCACCCTCTCCAGTGCCTCTATATCCTTTTTATAATATGGCGACCAGAACTGTACGCAGTACTCCAAGTGTGGTCTAACCAAGGTTCCATACAGGTTTAGCATAACTTCACTACTTTTCAATTCTACCCCACTAGAAATAAACCCTAGTGCTTGGTTTGCTTTTTTTATGGCCTTGCTAACCTGTGTCGCAACATTTAGTGATTTGTGTATTTGTACTCCCAGATCCCTTTGTTCCTCTACCCCACCTAGACTAGCAACCCCAAGTGATAAGTGACCTCCCTATTCTTCCGACCAAAATGTAATACCTCACATTTATCTGTGTTGAACTTCATTTGCCAATTATATGCCCGTTCTGCAAGTTTATTAACATCAGTGGCATCTTCAGAGGAGATCTGAGTTACCCAGCTCACAAGCACAGTGGGTGCATCGCCCATTATTGCTTTAGGACTCTTGGTGCTCAACAGCAAGGTAAGTAATGGCGGGCTTCAACTTGCTTGGAAAGTGGTTGCAGACAACCGTGGTAGTGGGATTCTGAATCTTCATATATTCCTAATGTTCCTCAGTCACACATTTTTGTGACCATCAAGGGTCGATGTCCTACTGGCGGCATAGGTGGACCACGACAGGTGCAACCAATTGGCCCCTATGACAGCAGCAGTTCTGTGCCATTATATCATAGAATAATAGAATCATACAGCACAGAAGCAGGCCATTCGGCCTGTTGTCCCCGTGTCGGCTCTTTGAAAGAACATAGAAACATAGAAACTAGGAGCAGGAGTAGGCCATTCGGCCCTTCGAGCCTGCTCCGCCATTCAATGAGATCATGGCTGATCATCCAAACCCTAGCACCCGGTCCCTACACCGACAGCCATCCCACCCAAGCCCTATCCCCGTAACCCCACATATTTAATCCCCCCTAACACTAAGGGCCAATTTTTATCATGGCCAATCAACCTAACCCGCACATCTTTCGACTATCCAATTAGTCCCACTTCCTCCCAAAAAAGTGACAAGAGGCACCACCTGAGAGCTGTGCTTCATTGGTCGGCAGGGTTACTCATACATACAGGTAGAAGGCCTATTGTCTAACCTGCAGCTCAACATTTAACTATTTGGTACTGGCAACATGCACTCACAGCAGTGGGGAAGTTTTTTTTTATTCGTTCCTGGGATGTGGGCGTTGCTGGCAAGGCCAGCATTTATTGCCCATCCCTAGTTTCCCTTGAGAAGGTGGTGGTGAGCCGCCTTCTTGAACCGCTGCAGTCCGTGTGGTGAAGGTGCTCCCACAGTGCTGTTAGGGAGGGAGATCCAGGATTTTGAACCAGCGACGATGAAGGAACGGCGATATACTTCCAAGTCAGGATGGTGTGTGACTTGGAGGGGAACTTGGAGGTGGTGGTGTTCCCATGCGCCTGCTGCCCTTGTCCTTCTAGGCGGAAGAAGTCATGGGTTTGGGAGGTGCTGCCGAAGAAGCCTTGGTGAGTTGCTGCAGTGCATCTTGTAGATGGTACACACTGCAGCCACGGTGCGCCGGTGGTGGAGGGAGTGAATGTTTAAGGTGGTGGATGGGGTGCCAATCAAGCGGGCTGCTTTGTACTGGATGGTGTTAAGCTTCTTGAGTGCTGTTGAAGCTGCACTCATCCAGACAAGTGGAGAGTATTCCATCACACTCCTTACTTGTGCCTTGTAGATGGTGGAAATGTTTTGGGGAGTCAGGAGGTGAGACACTCGCCGCAGAACACCTAGCCTCTGACCTGTTCTTGTAGCCACAGTGGTGGCAACACACAAGGGAGAAACACGGCAGCAAAACACAATACATTTAACTAAAAATAAATCATGTTTCACAGTCTGTCATTCTTTCATTATGCAGAAAATAAGGCCTCAGTTGATCAGCTGTCCAAAATCCCCCCAAAAATGATGCAGTGCACAGCAAAACTAAACTGATATAGCAAGCAGCAGTTTAATAACTGAAAACAGGTTAACGAAGCCCTAAAAAATGCAAGCAATGCACTGAGGTTCATTTCTAGGAGAATAGAATTCAAAAGCTGACAAGTTATGTTATGACTATGTGATGTAGTGTAGCACTTTCTCTTACTACTGTTCGGACCTCGAGAATTACGAATTAGCTTAACAATGACAGACAAGAATGTGATCAATAAAATTGGTCTTTTAATCAGACTAGTTCAAAATTCAAGTGTACATAGAAGCACCTTTGGCAATAATTTCAAAGAACTCACGGCAATAAATATGCCGGCAACTTATCAATTCAAAGTATATAAAAATGCCCCTTTAATGATTCAAATGTACATAAAAGTACCCCCTTTAACTTTATCTAAGCCCATGTCCAATTCGCATACATACTCCTCCATTTCTGGGCGATCGGTCAAAGGAAACTGTGAGTTGAAACATGAATTGGCCGGCTTTCTCACTCCAATCTTCCTCCTGCTCTGTCTTCTCTGTTCTTCTTCTTATTTCTGAAAACTCCCGCCACTGGGTTATAAGGCCTCGTTGATCGTAAATTACTCTCTGCCTCCCTTGGATAGGTCTGTCCACTCCAAACCTTCCCTGATTGGAGTTCCATCCGCATGACACATTCCTGTTCCTGAGAGATGTGTGTTCTCCCCTTCTTGTCCAGGTGGCTTCTCAACCAAAGAACACATACTGACCACCATTTTATGTCTTCACAAACAAAGAACACCTGCTGATTTCTTCCATTTTAAATCCGTCCGTTATCATCTTACAATTCGTTCGCAATTTCGATCTCCACACGGTAGCAGCGGTTTTATTACACTTTTCAAAATCTTACATTAGTCACTAATAAATCCAATGAGGAATTCAGGAGAAATTTCTTTACCCAGAGAGTGGTGAGAATGTGTAACTCGCTACCACAGGGAGCGGTTGAGGCGAATAGCACAGATGCGTTTAAGGGAAAGCTAGATAAACACATGAGGGAGAAAGGAATAGAAGGTTATGTTGATGGGGTGAGATGATGTAAATAGAGGAAGCTTTTGTGAACCATACTGTAATGATATCAGCAAATAGTGATGGTGTTTGCCTGTTTGATTATTATGCCTTACCAGCATATTTGCCTGTTTGATTATTTATGCCTTACCAGCAGAGGGCATGTGGGAGAGGCAGAGTAGTTCCGTTTTGGATGGATCTCTAAGATGGTGTCTCCTGTAAAGCAGTTAACTTACTTGAACACATTTTAGATTAAAAGACATAAGCCTAGAAATTCAGTTAGGGGCGCCCAGCTCGCCTGGGCGCCGGAATTACCGCTGCGTGCGGAGCCACTTGCGCCAGCGGGATATTCAGTTTCAGCGCCCCAAGTGGAAGCCGGCCGCTAAACAAGGGTTTCGGCGCCCCGCTTGGGGCGCTGAAACTGAATATCGGCGTGAAAAGTGCCGCAGCGCCACCCGCTGCGGCACGGCAGCCTACGGTACTGCAGGCCTTCCTCTCACTCTTAAGGGGGAGGTGCCTGCAACAGCGCGATCCCTGCTCGTGAGTGCCGGCAAATGAGCCCGGCACCAAGGAGAAGTGCCGGGCTCTCTGGAAACAGCCGGCAATGCCGCGGGGGGGTGGTGTAGGCGGCCGGGGACGGAGGTGCGGGCAGGCGGCCGCCAAAAAAGCGGCCGGCCGCACCTCCACCTTAACTCGCCCCACTACCGGCACAGGTAGGCCCTGTGTACCGGTCGCTGTTTGCGGCCGGCGCGGGGGAGGCGGCAGCAACCAAATATGGCCAGCGGGGCGATAGCGGGGCACTGCGCAAACAGCGACCGGTACACGGGGCCTACCTGTGCCGGTAGTGGGGCGAGTTAAGGTGGAGGTGCGGCTGGCCGCTTTTTTTGCGGCCGCCTGCCAGCACCTCCGTCCCCGGCCTCCTACACCCCCCCCCCCGCGGCATTGCCGGCTGTTTCCAGAGAGCCCGGCACTGCTCCTTGGTGCCGGGCTCATTTGCCGGCACTCGCGAGCGGGGATCGCGCTGTTGCAGGCACCTCCCCCTTAAGAGTGAGAGGAAGGCCTGCAGTACCGCAGGCTGCTGTGCCACAGCGGGTGGCGCTGTGGCACTTTGCACGCCGATATTCAGTTTCAGCGCCCCAAGCGGGGCGCCGAAACCCTTGTTTAGCGGCCGGCTTCCACTTGGGGCGCTGAAACTGAATATCCCGCTGGCGCAAGTGGCTCCGCGTGCAGCGGTAATTCCGGCGCCCAGGCAAGCTGGGCACCCCTAACTGAATTTCTAGGCCATACTCTTTCATCAATGTGTCATCATTGAACCCACATAGAAAACAATACATGGTGTCAGAAGAGGGATTGAAAGAGATGAAAAGGAAAAATCTGAAGTTAGCAACTCGACGAGACAGTGAACGGAGTCGTGGCAAGTAAGCTACCCAGCGAAATCAGCTCTTCACATATTAGCAAGCCAAAAGAGAACATCGTTACTTACCTTTGGAGAATAGCTAACGAAGTGAAAAATGGAAGGTTTACACCCACCTTCAGTTGACAGGTAATGTGGCTGAAAGTTGTAGAAGGTTCAAACAACGTTTGGAGTTGTATTTAGCAGCAATCGGAGCTGATGAGAAAAGTGATAAAATGAAAGCGTCAGTGTTCTTACATGTCGTGGGTGATGAAGCGCTGGAGGTGTATAATAACTTCACATTCGCTGCTGATGGAGACAAAATGAAGATGGATAAAATAATGGAACAGTTTGAGGCCTACTACATACCTAAACGTAACGTGACGTTTGAGAGGCACAGATTTTTCACATGTGTACAGAAAACGGGAGAGACTATTGATCAGTATGTGACTGAACTGAGAAACAGAAGCAAAACGTGTGAATTTGGGGGACTGACAGACTCGCTGATAAAAGACAGACTGGTGTGTGGTATTCCAGATAATGGTCTAAGGGAAAGACTGCTAAGAGAGCAAAATCTAGACCTGGGAAAAGCCATAGCACTGTGTAGGACTACAGAGACTGTGAAGTCGCAGGCAAAGGAGCTGTTCAGTGGCAGTAGCTGCAACGTGGATGCAGTGAGAAAGAACGGACACAAACCGTTTAACAAAAAGAGCGCCAATGTGAAAAAAGAGGCGTGGCCAGCGAACAAAAATGAAAGGGGCAATCGAAAGTCATGTAGTCGATGCGGTACACAGCATCCACCAAAAAAGTGTCCAGCATATGGTAAAACATGCAACAGATGCAACAAAAACAACCATTATGCCCGTTGCTATAAGAACCAAGTGCAACAAAGCAAGGTCCATGCAGTAGATGAAAGCGAGATAGAGGAGTTCTATGTGGATGTTGTGTCTGAAAACAAAAAAGAAAAAAGAGACTGGATGTTGACACTAAAAGTGAATGACATACACATTCCATTTAAATTGGATACTGGAGCACAAGTTAATGTAATATCAGAGACTGATTTTAAGAAAATTAGACCCAAACCAAAGATACATGGAACAAAAGTGAAAGTGATAGGATACTCAGGTACTGATATACCAGTGAAAGGAAAATGCATTGCCAAAGTGACACACAAGGACAGAGAGCACACGCTAGCATTCATCGTGGTACCAAAGGATGTGCAGGCCATACTAGGCTTAATAGCCTGTGAGAGACTGAACCTGGTAAAGAGAATCCTCGTTGTGGAAAGCGAAGGAGAGACAATCTATGATGAACTCATGAAAGAGTACAACGACCTATTTCAGGGTCTAGGCTGCCTTCCAGGAGAACACACGATCAGAGTAGATAAAAGTATGCCAACGGTCATACATCCATGCAGAAATGTTCCGTTTGCTCTTCAAAAGCAACTGAAGGCAGAGTTGGACAGGATGGAAAGCCTGAACGTGATTCAGAAGATAGATGAGCCAACCGAGTGGGTGAGTTCCCTCGTCGTTGTGGACAAAAAGAATGGAAAGCTCAGAATTTGCCTGGATCCAAGAGATCTAAACAGAGCAATAAAGAGAGAGCACTTCAAGCTTCCTACACGTGAGGAAATCATGTCACAGTTTGCAAATGCAAAGTATTTCAGCAAGTTAGATGCATCATCAGGATTTTGGCAAATGAAACTGGACGAGGCAAGTTCAAGACTGTGCTCGTTCAACAGTCCATTTGGCAGATACAGATTCCTAAGGTTACCATTTGGCATTGCCTCAGCTCCTGAAGTGTATCACAAAACTATCCATATGATCTATGAGCACCTGGAGGGAGTTGATACCTCAATGGATGACATCATAGTATGGGGAACCACGAGAACTGAGCATGACGAGAGACTGAAAAAAGTGCTGGAAGCAACAAAGAAAACAAACCTGAAGCTGAATAGAGAGAAATGCCAGCTCGGGGTGACAGAACTGACATTCGTGGGAGATATCCTTAGCAGTGAGGGCATCAGACCAGATCCCAGAAAGGTGTCCGCCATTAAGAATATGCCAAAGCCACAATGCAAAAAGGACGTGCAGAGGTTTAATGGAATGATCAACTACATGGGTAAATTCATATCCAACCTCTCAGAAAAGATGGTGCCACTGAGACGACTAACTGAAAAGAACATAGAATGGGAATGGAATCATGAGCATGAGAAGTCATGGAGCGATCTAAAGAAACTGCTCACAGAGGAACCAGTTCTGAGGTTTTATGACCCAGCGAGACCCATCAAGATATCATCAGATGCATCACAGAGTGGGCTCGGTGCCGTTCTTCTGCAAAAATATGACGACTGGCAACCTATTGCATATGCATCGCGCTCAATGACAGACGCGGAGATGCGATATACTCAAATAGAAAAGGAGCTGCTCAGCATCACATACGCCTGTGAAAGATTTCACCAGTTTGTGGCAGGACAAGCAATCAGTGTAGAGACTGACCATAAGCCCTTGATTGCATTGTTCCAAAAGCCACTAAATGGCTGTCCGCTTAGAATACAAAGAATGATGATCAGGCTGCAACGCTATACACTGAATGTTGCGTACACCCCGGGTAAGCTGATGTATACAGCAGACACGTTGTCCAGAGCTGTTGACCCAAGAGAGCCCGCAAACACCAAAATGGATGAAGACATGAACGCCTACGTGGACATGGTCACAAGTGCACTGCCCATAGCAGATGCAAAAATGGAGCTCATAAAGACTGAGACAAACAAAGATGAAACACTGAGACAATTGAGGAAAAGCATCTTGGATGGATGGCCCAACATGAAGCAAGACTGCTCACCTGACATGGCAGAGTACTGGAACTGCAGGGCGGAACTATCAATGGTCGAAGACATCATCTACAAAGGAAGTAAAATAGTTATCCCAAAGAGTCTGAGAAAAGAGATGCTAAAAAGGATCCATGGAGGACATCTGGGAATCGAAAAGTGTAAGAAAAGAGCACGAGAGGTGATGTACTGGCCACGAATCAACCAAGATGTGACAAAAGAGGTGTCAAACTGCACAATATGCCTGAAATATCAAGCAAGCAATCCTGTAGAACCACTAAAGCCACACCCAGTGCCAGACAGACCTTACCAGAAGGTAGGCGCTGACCTATTCGTATGTCAAGGGAAGGACTGTCTTGTAGTCACAGACTATTACTCCCTGTATCCAGAGGTTTGTAGACTGTACACCACCACTGCAGATGCTGTGATAACATGTATGAAAGCCATATTCTCCAGACATGGCGTGGCAAGCGAGGTCTTCACAGACAACGGACCCCAGTTTTACAATGCAAGTTTCCGACACTTTGCCAAAGAGTGGGACTTTGTCCACGCAACGTCAAGTCCTCACTTTCCACAGTCCAATGGACTAGTGGAAATCGATCCAGACAGTGAAAAGACTGATGTACAAGGCAAAAGACAGTGGAACTGACTTCTACCAGAGCATGCTTGTATACCGCACAACGCCGCTCGAGTGTGGTATGTCACCAGCCCAACTCCTTATGGGACGTCTGCTAAGGTCAAACCTACCCATCCCGGAGAACCTCCTGAAAACAAAAGAGGGGGAGAAAGTGAGGAAGTTCAAAGAATAACAGAAAGAAAAGCAAAAGTACTACTATGACAGAGGAACACAAAACCTACCTGAACTCCACACTGGTGACCAAGTAAGGTTCAAAGACAAAACAAACATATGGACTCAGAAGGGAACTGTCCTGAGTGAAGTCCAACCAAGATCATACACCATTCAGACCGATGAGGGTGCTGTTCTGAGAAGAAATCGTCGGGATCTTCTCATGGGACCAGCCACAGCAGGTCAAAAGACTGATACTGTTGAACAACCTGATCACACAGCTGAGAACCAATCATCTGAGGCAACAACTCAGATTCAAGGACAATCAATCAGAAAATCCTCAAGACACGTGAAGCCTCCTGAGAGACTCATTGAGCAAGTTTAAGGACTCTTGTTATAGAAGGAAGTAATGTTATCTTATTCTCTCTTCAAGTTCTAGTGTAGTTACATATTTCATGTGAACACACAAAACAAGGTTAAAAAACCTTGATAATGATAATGATAATGTAAGTTCATTAAGTGTTACAGTTAAAATGCAGAGTAATACAAAGAAAACATGTTGTTAGATAAAAGTAAAATACTTTTGTTTTAAGAAAGGGAGATGTAATGATATCAGCAAATAGTGATGGTATTTGCCTGTTTGATTATTATGCCTTACCAGCATATTTGCCTGTTTGATTATTTATGCCTTACCAGCGGAGGGCATGTGGGAGAGGCAGAGTAGTTTCGTTTTGGATGGATCTCTAAGATGGTGTCTCCTGTAAAGCAGTTAACATACTTGAACACATTTTAGATTAAAAGACATAGGCCTAGAAATTCAGTATAGCCACGTTTGGGGCGCTGAAGTCGGGCGGCCGCTAAAGTTTGCGCCCGGCGCAAAGTCGCGCCACCTTCGCCGATATTCAGTCGCATCGCCCCAAGAGGTTGCTGCTGCGCTAAAACAGGCGATGCACGACTATCTTTAGGCGCTAAGCCGGCGGTGCTGAGCGATACCCCCGAGGCCGGGCGCAGCGCAGGTGCGGCGAGTTGTTGATTGACGGCAGACACTCTGGCGCCGGTCAGCTCTTAAAGGGGGAGGGTGGATTTGTTTGCCTGCCACGCCCTGCACACTGCAGCCCTCAACCTAGGCCTGACCACTTCAGCTTCATCTGCACAACGCCCAGGGCTATGGAGAAGGCCAGGGAGAGAGCGCAGCGCTTCAGCGACGGTGACCTGAGGGTGCTGGTTGGCGGAGTGGAGCGCAGGCGCCATGTTCTGTTCCCAGAAGGTGGCAGGAGGCCGCTGCCCAGCGCCTACAGGAAAGCCTGGAGGGAGGTCTCAAACAGGGTGTCTTCCAACAGCGTGGTTGGCAGGACTCCTGTGCAATGCCGGAAAATGTTCAACGACCTCACTCGGGTTGTCAGGGTGAGTACCCTTTCCAGTGTCCTCCTCATCCCTGCATGTGCACCTCACTTTATGGGCAAAGGGACCTCAAAGCCCTCATGGCCAGCCCTCATCCAGCAGCTATGGGACTGTCATGAAAATCACTTGCACATTCAGCACTTTACACACTGTACAAGCTATTCGACCATGGGAGGCATTGCAGACAAGATCAGGGCTTCACACTGTACAAGCTATTCAACCATGGGAGGCATTGCAGACAAGATCAGGGCTTCACACTGTACTTAGAGGCCGTCCTTTCTCTTGCAGGCCAAGGTGGCGCACAACCGGCGGAAACTAAGTGAGACCGGGGGAGGCCGTCCTGACGTCAAACAGCTCTCCGACCTCGACCAGCGTGTGGAGCGCATTATGGCAGGCCAGCTGATTGGCCCCGTCGCCAGTGGAGATGCCGACCCTGTTCTGGGCACCAATGGTAAGGGCATCACCTTTTTGACCTCTCTCTTTCCACTTGCGCCTCAGATCAGCATCCTTTGCCACTGTCCGACCAATGCAGTGAATGGCAGCACTCATGCCTTCCTTGCTGCCGCCCTGTCCTCACTCTAAAGCTACTCTTGTGCCTTCCTGCTTTCAGATGGTGAATCGCCAGGTGAGGAGGCGGGCCCTCAAGCTGCCACTGTCAGCGATTCCGAATTCGAGGAGGAGGAAGAGGAAGCCGGCCCATCAGTGCCACCCTCAGCCGCGCCAGCCCATGGCGATGAAGGGGACACGTCTTCCCTGGAGGGGAGCCGGGGGGAAGGGTCGGAGGAGAGTGAAGCTCCGGGGCCCAGTGGGCTGCAGCAACATGGGAGGGGTGGGGAAGCTCGGCGGACTTCTCCCCAGAGGGTGAGTGCAGCCTCCAGTCCTGCGACGGTGAGCACAGAGGAGGTGCGGCTCCTGGAGGAAATGGCCGTCCAGGCTCAGCGCAGGCACAATGAGCTCATGGCTGCAGTGGCAAGGATGCCTGACTCCATTGAGTCTTTGTCAAGGAGTGTGCAGCAATTTGGAGCAGCACAGGCCAGGAGTCTACAGGACTTCGCGGCAGCACAGGCGGCTTCGAGCCAAGTGCTCAGTCGTGCCGTCCATTCACTGGCTGTTGTCATGCGGACACAGACCAGGGCCACACGGGCACTAACTGCTGCCACCCTCGCTGGATCAGCCAGGCATCGCCAGGGCACTCGCCGCGCAGCAGCAGCCCAGCAGTCTGTTCTTCAGCTGTTTGCTGCGCATGCTGCAGTGCTGGCCCGTGCGAGTGCCAATGTATCAGGCGACCAGGGAGCACCTGCGATCTGTCAGGTTGGCACCATTCCTGCAGCCGGCACTGCCACTCCGCCATTGCAGCTGCCACGAGCCACTGGACAGACTGCTGCCGCCCAAGCAGAGTTGGAGCAGTCAGCAGCCGGCCCCTCCAGGGCCAGAGCTGGTGCAGGCCGACCCCCAAGGGCATCTGCCGTCTCGCCATCTGACCCTCAGCAGCCTTCCCCCAGCCTTGCTGCAGCCACTGGGCTCCCATTGAGGAGGAGCTGCAGGGCGGGCAGGGGCCAGGCAAGGATGCGAAAGGCATCGCCCTCGCAGGACAAAAAGTAGAAGGTCTGCACAAATGCTTTGTGGTTGTTGAAAGGCCGAGACTGGTGTAGTTGTATTTTTGTAAAGCCGAGACTGGTGTCTGTCTTTGTTTTTGTAAGGCCGAGACTGTTAGTTTTGTGTTTTTGGAGGGGGCTTCTCCACATGAGGTTGTAATGTGGGAAGGGCAGAGGTTTGCAATAAATGAATGTTCTTAAATCGCACTGTGCATGGTTTTTTTGGCAAGTCCTGGTTGCCCTGCTCGGCTGAGGGCTTGTGGAGTGGCTACATTCATCTGCTGACATTGGCACAAGCCATTCCCTGTGAGGGGGCCTAGAACCGACGTTCAATAAGCCGGCGACGGGCGGCCCTTGCACTTTCTGCCTCCCTCCTGTGCTGGTCCTCCTCCTCCTCATCCTCCTCCTCCTCCTCAGGTGGTCCTCCAATCTCTGCTGGCAGTGGCTGAGTCCTGCGGATAGCCAGGTTGTGCAGCATGCAGCACACGACCACGAAATGGGAGACTCGCTCCGGCGAATATTGTAGGGCTCCACCGGAACGATCCAGACAGCGGAACCGTTGCTTCAGGACGCCGATTGTTTGCTCAATGATGTTCCTGGTCGCTTGATGGCTGTCGTTGTATCCCTCGTCAGCAGGGGTGCTGGGCGCACGGAGCGGGGTCATCAGCCAGGTACACAAAGGATAGCCTTTGTCCCCGATAAGCCATCCTCGTGGGTGAGGCTGGGCCTGGAACATGTCTGCCACAGAAGTCTGGCGCAGGATGAAGGCATCGTGGCTGCTGCCTGGAAAGCGGGCATTGACAGCTAGGATGAGCTGCCTGTGGTCACACACCAGCTGAACATTGAGCGAATGGTAGCCCTTCCGGTTGCGGTAATCCTCGGAATTCTCCAGAGGTGCCCGCAAAGCCACATGCGTGCAGTCAATGGCGCCCTGCACCATGGGGAAGCCCGCGAATGCTGCAAAGCCCATTGCATGCTGTTGCTGCTTGGCAAGGGCCATGGAGAAGGAGATGAACTGACGTCTCCTTTTGAAAAGGGCATTGGTCACCTGGCAGATGCAGCAATGCACGGTGAACTGGGAGATGTTGGAAATGTCCCCAGTAGCGGATTGGAAGGAGCCGGTGGCATAGAAGTTGAGAGCCACCGTCACCTTCACTGCCACCGACAGAGACATCCTGCTCCTCAGATGTGGCTGCAGATCACCGCCAAGCAGGTGGCAGATCTCTGTGACCACCTCCCTTCGGAATTGCAGCCTCCGAGCACACTGCTCGTCAGACATGTTGAGATAGGAGAACTGCTGGCGGTATACCCTGGGTGGGTAAGGCCTCCGTTCCCGACGCCTGTTGCCCCCTCTCCGTCTAGCCAGGACTGCCACTCTCTCACAGCGTCTGTGAGCCCTTTGGATGCAATGGAGAAGGCCAGCGTTTGCACCCATTACAACCCCCGTTATATGTTAGCAAACAATGATATGTCAATGAAGGCAAAGACAAGTGGAAAGCTGTGGCCTGAAGCCACAAGTACCTGTCCGAGTGTTGAGCCAAAGCAGAAAGCTCTCTACCTTGGTCTCTCTGCAAAGATCCGTCTCTCAAGAAGGAGTGCTGCGAAATGGCAGCCTTTTCTAGTGCAGGAGGAGTGCCCTTTAATTTGCGCCCCCCGCGCCCCGCATCGACTGAGCACCGTTCCACTCTACCAGTCGCTAGGGGCGCCAGGCGCACAATAGGGCGTCGTGACTGAATTTCCGGTTTGGGGCGCACAAAGGGCGTTGCACGAGGAAATGACGTCAGGATCTGCGCGCACAGCTGAGCGCGCGCAAAGACTTTGCGCCGCCGCTAAATCGTGAGTGAAGTTGGGGAGAGGCGCAGATCGCGCTGCGCCCGGCCGCTAGCCGCCTAGCGCCCAACATCTACTCCTCCTAAGGCGCTACCGGCTGTCGCAACCAACTGAATTTCTAGGCCATACTCTTTCATCAATGTGTCGTCATTGAACCCACATAGAAAACAATACACATACATACTTACATGGACCTGTTGGGCCGAATGACCTGCTTCTATTCTATAAAATTCAATGTAAATCTTTGTAACATTTTGTACTCACTGGGCAACGAGACTTGTGTGCACTTGTTTCCTTGGCTAGAGTGATTGGTCTACTGCAGGCTATTGCTGAGACGACCATAGCAGGATGGTTTGGTGATACAGGGCCTTCAGTTACTTCCATAGTAGAATAGTGCATGGCAAAGTGCATGGCTCCTGAGTTGTCCCCATCACACAAAGGTTGATGGCACTGGCGACCTTCACTGCCAGTGGCAGTGTGTTACAGTGTATTGAGGTGTCAGCCTTGGCTCAATGTTGGCACACTCACCTCTGAGTCAGAAGGTCGTGGGTTAAAGTCCCACTCCAGGGACTTGAGCACAAAATCTAGGCTGACACTCCAGTGCAGTGCTGAGGGAGTGCTGCACTGTCGGAGGTGCAGTCTTTCGGATGAGACATTAAACCGAGGCCCCGTCTGCTCTCTCATGTTGACATAAAAGATCCCATGGCACTCTTTCTAAGAAGAGTAGGGGAGTTCTCCCTGGTGTGTTGACCAATATTTACCCCTGAACCACTAAAAAACAGATGATCTGGTCATGATCACATTGCTGTTTGTGAGAGCTTGCTGTGCGCAAATTGGTTGCTGCGTTTCTCACATTACAAGAGTGACTACACTTCAAAAGTACTTCATTGGCTGCAATGCCCTTTGGGGTGTCCTATATAAATGCAAGTCTTTCTTTCTTTATCACCTTCTTGGTGCTAGGCTGCTGACAGCTAATTTATTGACAAGCTGGTAGAAAGGTAAGAGTTTTCCAAGCATATGCGAAGCAAATGAGTGCGTAGAGAATACTGTGTTATAACCTCAATGTCATGTTGTGCTAACACATGGTTCCTGCTGGTAGTTGCCATATGGTGAGTTACAATCTCAGTCAGACACACCTGATAAAATGGTGAGGAAGATCAGAGTTCAGACACACCACTTTTCTTGCACCTCCTGCTGGTAGGCACAAGAGAACTACAAGTCACACTCAGTCAGGGGTAACAGTAATAATATTGAGAGCAGGAAATCAGTTGAAGTTGAAAGATGACTGACGTAAGAAAACTACAAGGCACTTGGTCTAAGCGTTAAACAAACCTTTAATCAACTGTTTTACAACATGGAGGTCTAGTTGTGTCCTTCACTAGTTCCTGTTAAAGAATGTCCTGCGCAAGCTGGGCCCGTGCCCGAGTATTTATACTCTCCCTGGACAGCGCCACCAGCAGGCCGCCCAGTATTACTTCATAAGTCATTTCCACAAGAATGACAAGATTCATGTCGATGACTTTTGCCGAAAGTGATCCTGGCTTCGTAAGAGTATTTTTGCGGTGTCAACAGGCTTTGAAATCTGATTTAAGTCGAGCTTAATAGGGTGGTGCACTTTAAAAGTCTATGAGAAATAGGGAAGAATTCAACACCAGCTTGTTGCATTTGTGTAGCGCCTTTAACACAGCAACTTCCCAAGCCACTTCACGGAGGAGAAATAGATGTTAAACTGTGGCGGGCAAGTCAGCAAAGTTGATCAAAAACATTGCTGAAAAGATCAATTTTGAAGAAACTCTTAAAGGCAATGGGTATAGCAGCAGTGTAAAGGGTTGAGGGAGTGAGTTCCAGAAACTGGAGCTGAGATGGCTGAAGTCTTCAATGGCAGAGCAAAGGGAATGGGAATGAATAGGAACAGAGCTGGAGGACCGGAGAGCACTGGGTGGGATGTAGGACTGAAGAAGTTTGTAGAAAGAGGATGGGATGAGGCCGTGGAGGAATTTTTTTTTTTAGTAAGGATGAGGAAGTTGAACGCAGTGCATTGGGAGATGGTTGCCAGTGGAGGTAAATGAGGACAAAGCTGCAGTGTGAATGGGATTAGTGGAGAATGGGGCACAAGTGGGGGAGTTTAAATGAGTTCGAGTGTTCGTAGGTTGGAACTTGAAAAACCAGCAAGGAATGCATTGAAAAAATGCTACGTCTGGAGGCAACAAATGTGTAGTTAAGGGTTTCACCAGCAGTGGGAGTGTGGTAAAGACAGAGGTAAGCCACGATGAGGAGATGGAACTGAACAATTTTGGTAATGGATCGGGTATGGAATTTGGGGCTCAGCTCAGGGTTGAACAGGTCATCAAGGTTACGCACTGCCTGGATCAGCCATGAGTTAGCAGCCAGCGAGGACATTGCAACGGGGTTTTGGTGGGGGGGCTAGTGCCGGGGGGGGGGCAAGCACGCAAAAGCTTTTGGTGGCAGCCAAATAAGATGACTTCACTTTTCCTAATGCTCAATTGGAGAAAGTCCCAGCTCATCCATAAGCAATCTACAGCAACACAGATATATTTGTTCAAGTTGGTGGTGGTGGACAGGTAGAGCTGGGTGTCTTCAACATATATGTAGAAGCCTACCCCATGCCTATAACTAATGTCACCAAGGGGCAACATGCATTTGAGAAAAGGGCAAGGATGAAATCTCGGGAATTTGAAGGGGGCATGACAAGTGTTACCAAAGGTGCACTGGCTATGTTGAGGCAGGTAGGAAGGGAACCGGGCATAGGTGATCCATTGCAGGTGGACCACTGAGGGGGTGTGGTAGTGGAGGGTGGACTTACTGATGACATTGCAAAGGATACGTTGAGGAGGGCAAGGTGGAATAACGCACCATAGTGGCAGGCACAAAGGGTGATGCTCTCTTGAAAATTAACAGCATGAGATTTTTTAGGAACTTGAAAATAAAATACTGCTAATGTTTGATCTACGGGAAAGTTAATTAATGAAGGATTAGAATGTAATTGACTGCATCAGAAGATGAAAATAAACAACAGAGCAGTCCTCCCCTACCATATCTAAGATATCTTAAGCCTTGACTTTGACACAGTGAAGGAATTCAACACTGTTCAACATATGAAGAATACTAAAAATAAGATGGCAAGAAAAAGATACTCATATAAAGGTCAGACCATGTATCAAAGTGACTGCAACAACAACACAGCGCATGACATGTTCAGACATGCTGCTTGAATGGATGATGAAATACTTTCAGAGAGATCAGTTGACCGCGAGCCAGAGAAAGGAAGAGAATCAGGAGATCAGTAAATGTGATGGAGCAATGCCAGGTCATGTGCTGAGAAAGCAGCAGTATTCGACGGAAGTGTTCATGAAGAACGCGATGTTATGAGCAGTCTTTATGGCAGTCTTGTGAAAAGGCTATGCATAAACAAAATTATTTCATCAGAAATAGATGCACAGAGCGAGGTGATGTACCCATATATCATTTGATTTAGAGTGCATTTTATGAAATGAGCAGACAACATACCTGAAAGTTAAGGAATTGGGAAAACTGAACTGACAATTTCCACCTTGAAAAGTATCATCACTGTAAACGTTATTATTAGCAAAATCTAAAGTGTTCTGGCCTAGTTATTATGATAACATAAAATCACTTAAAACAGTTTATCTGGTCATTATCACATGGCTGTTTGTGGGAGCTTGCTGTGCGCAAATTGGTTGCCGCGTTTCCTACATTACAACAGTGACTACACTTCAAAAAGTACTTCATTCGCTGTAAATCTCTTTGGGAAGTCCTGAGGTTGTGAAAGGCGTGATATAAATGGAAGTCTTTCTTTCTTTGACAAATAACTATCTCCTCTCAGAGGATTGATTGATTGGGAAAATAAAATAAGTCCTCATTTATTACAAGCACTAACTCCAGCACCAATGCAAATAGGAAGGAAAGCATGTGTGCTAGGAGATGGGCTACGTTCACGCGCAGCAGATGCAAGTGAGTTTTGAATGCAGAAACAAAGGGCTGGATTTTGCAGGGGGGTCAGTGGGCAGGATCGGTGGTGGGTTGGGTGGCAACGTTTTTTTTCCCCAGCGGGTCGGGTCACCGCTGTAAACCCGCCACCACGCATCATTACCAAATGTCGGGTCTGTCAGCACTGAGCAGACCAGACACACAGCGGCGGGGGAGGCAATTAATATAATTAGTGGCTTGTTTGCAGCCACTCAGCAATGGTTTATTCCCAGCTTTTTGGATTTGACAAGTCGCCCACCGGTTTCCCACTGTGCCTAGACCTCGTCTGTGAAGCTGAGGCAGGAGGTCAGTGGCCATTGAATCAGCTGATGAGTTGACAGCTGCAAATGTCAAGTCAAAGCTCCCAGCTGATTGAGAAATGTTTCCTTAACCACTAGCTTCTCTAAACTGCAATTCCACTACAGATTCAGGATGCTGCAAGTCTTTACACAAGCCTCCATCCAGTCTGACCTCATTACTCCAACCACCAGTGACAGATCGCTTCTGTCATCTCTACTTCACCTGCCATCTATTCCATCAACATGGGTGCCCTTGAAACTCTCACCTTGGTCCTCATGATCAGTCCCAACACCAGCATCACCAGGCACACCAGCAGCACCAACAACAACACCAACCTTCTCCGCAATCACCTGATGGTGGACAGGACACAGGATATCAGTGCCCGACCACATTGCTGCCCGGGAGACCAGGAATGGCCTCACCATGGCCTGATTTACTTCACTTTACACTGTACACCCTGGCTGCCACATGATGCGCCAGGTTGGCACCACCCCACACCAACACCATAAAGCATCCCTACAATATCCAAGCCATTCCTTCCACACTCATGACCATTGTGGGGGTTACCGTTATGACTCACCATTCACTGCAACTCACTAAGCCACTTCCAAAGGTGCACACAAACCTGTCCAAGAATGCAAAGTGTTGAAAATAAAGGTTTCAATGTTTGACACACATTAACAGAAACTTTACATGAACATTTGATCCAAAATTGGCTTAGTGGCAGGAGGCAGAGGGTGATGGTCAAAGGTTGTTTTTGTGACTGGAAGCCAGTGTCCAGTGCTGTACCGCAGGGATCAGTGCTGGGTCCTTTGCTGTTTGTAGTGTACATTAATGATTTAGATATGAATGTAGGAGGTATGATCAGTAAGTTCGCAGATGACCTGAAAATTGGTGGAGTGGTAATTAGCGAGGAGGGAAGCCTCAGGCTACAGGACGATATAGACGGGTTGGTCAGATGGTCAGATGGGCAGAACAGTGGCAAATGATGTTTAACCCTGAAAAGTGTGAGGTGATGCATTTTGGGAGGACTAACAAGGCAAGGGATACACAATGAATGATAGGACCCTAGGAAGGACAGAGGATCAGAGGGACCTTGGTGTGCATGTACATAGATCCCTGAACGTAGCAGGACAGGTAGATAAGGTGGTTAAAAAGGCATATGGGATACTTGCCTTCATTAGCCGAGGCATAGAATATAAGAGCAGGGAGGTTATGATAGAGCTGTACAAAATGCTAGTTAGGCCACAGCTGGAATACTGTGTGCAATTCTGGTCGCCACACTATAGGAAGGATGTGATTGCATTGGAGAGGGTGCAGAGGAGATTCACCAGGATGTTACCTGGGCTGGAGCGCTTCAGCTATGAAGAGAGACTGGACAGGCTGGGGTTGTTTTCCTTAGAGCAGAGAAGGCTGAAGGGGGACCTGATTGAGGTGTACAAAATTATGAGGGGCATAGATAGGGTAGATAGAAAGGAACTTCTCCCCTTAGTAGAGGGGTCAATAACCAGGGGGCATAGTTTCAAGGTAAGGGGCAGGAGGTTTAGAGGGGATTTGAGGAAAAACTTTTTCACCCAGAGGGTGGTTGGAATCTGGAACTCACTGCCTGAAAGGGTGGTAGAGGCAGGAACCCTCACAACATTCAAGAAGCATTTAGATGAGCACTTGAAACGCCATAGCATACAAGGCTACGGACTAAATTCTGGATAATGGGAGTAGAATAGCTTGATGGCTGGCGCGGACACGATGGGCCGAAGGGCCTCTTTCTGTGCTGTAAACTCTCTCTATTGCATAAAACACCCAAGTGCCTACACTTGTGTGTTGTTAGTCGGTATGATTGCACTTGGATGAGGGTGAGGGGTGGCTAGTGAGATGGGGAAGTGATAATGTAGATAGAGAGGGATGGGTGGAGGTGCCAGGGAAGTTGGTGTGAGTAAGGATGTGCAGGAGTAGGGTAGGGAAGGCAGAGTGATGGGGATGTGATGGGAGGCACAGCAGGATGAGGTTGAGTGTGACTTTGCAGTAACATTTCATGATCTACTGAGATCATTGAAACATTTGTGGCACTGCAGCCTGGTCCTCCTGACCACATCCCTGCTTGTGCCCTCCTGTGTAATGTGCAACCAGGCTGTGTTGATCTCCTGGGGAGGTCTCTTCTGCCCATGGGAAGGGAAGAGGACCTCCCTGCGTGCTGTGACTCCCTCCATAAGCGTATGGAGGGAGTCCTGGGAGAGCCTGGGTGCAGCCCAATCAGGGGAAATTCATTTCAGAGTCCGTGATGGAGCCGGCAGTTGGGGGGTCGGGACCCCCCCAACCACATCGCCCGCCACGGACCCGCTGAGTTTGGTTAAATCCAACATTTTGCTTCATTTTGATAAGTGCACCAAAAGGGAGGATTGCGCTGCACTCTACACTATTCAAGCTGCCCCTTCAATTTATTCCTGTTTCATTGTTTATGCATCATGGGCCTAGAAATCCGTCTCGGGCGGTGGCCTAAAATGGCCGGTATCGGATTGGCCGCCTGTTATACACAGCGCCTGATATTCCGTTCGAATTGCAGTCAATGCAGCTGAACATCAGGCGCTGCGTATAGCGGGCACCCGAACCGATACCGCACGTTTTGCGTCATCGCCCGTGACGAATTTCTAGGCCTTTAGGGGGAAAAATTCAGTTGTTTGCGCCTCCTGTTCACTCCTTAAGAGGGCGCTAATGGGGCGCAAAGCAACTAGCGCCCGGGCGCGGCGATGTTTGCGCCGCTCGCAAAACTAACTAGGCATTTTGCAGCGGCGCTAAACACTACCGCCATGATCTCCTACGCCGGCAGATCGTGACGTCAGTCGGGTGTGCAACGCCCTGGTAGCGCCCCGGACCGGATATTGAGTGTCGCCCCCTGCCTTACTGCCTGCCACTAGCAACGACAGGTTGAGGGGAGCGTTTTGCTGTCAGAACGTGACTGGGGGAGCGCTATTTAGAGGCGACCGCTTCCTGCCTTTTTTTGTTGGTGACATTTTTGCACCACGCATTCTGAGAGAGAGGGAGAGAGAGAGACTTCTGGAGAGATTCAACGCTGTGTGAAGGAGTTTTGGGTACTGAGCAGCACTTTGCAGGTTCATTTTGATTTGCCCTTCCTTGCTTCGCCAGCGCTCTGAGGTAGCGCCTCGCTCCTCGGTGTTTGCGCCTTAAGACAGGTGTGAAGCACCTGATTTAGCGCTCCAATCACCGCCAGGGGCGATAAAAGCCAAGTTTGCTGTCGGAGGCGATAATTAGTGCCAGGCGCTAAACTTTGTGCACGGCCAATAATGGCGCCCCAAATGGAACGATACTGAATTTTTCCCCCTTAATCTTTAAAAATGTAATTTCGGAACCCTGCTTGTGCTGATAATCCAATATAGATTTTTTTAATTTTTTTAGATTTAGTTATTTTTCTACCACTACCGCCTGGTATCAACATGCTATAGATTTTGACTGTATATCAGCACTCAACAAATGCTTGACACTAGAACCACAGAAGGTCTACATGTAATCAAAGCTATTTTTCACCATTGCGCCTCGTGCAAAAAGCTTTTAAACCAAATAAATGCAATCAATCATCTTCCAAAACCAACCTTTGAAGCCATCCATTTATATATTATCATGATGATCCTTCGATTGCTTGAGTGTATTACAGGTCTTCATCTTTGAAGATATAAGCACCACTGAGAGATAAAATGGTAAATCAGAGCTACTCTTTGCAGTCTGTGAAATGACACAATCATCTAAAGTGCAGATACACAAGGTGCACCTGTCAAACCCTCAACTGTGTGCATTTCCAGCTCACAAATAACCTTTACATGTTCAATATACACACAGTGAATAAGTGCCGCTGATTAATTCAATTTCCACGGAGGGCTTTATTCAGCATCAAGCACTTTGTTGTCTTTTAATCTTTCTGTCACAATAAATTCATTATGAGTTACCTGTGGCTTTTTGTGTCTGCTCATTGATAATTGCAGATAATACATAATGAGACTGCGAGGAGGAGGAGGAGAGGGGGAAAAAACCAAACAAGTCACCCCAGTTATAGGGGTGACATTGAAAACTATCCTACCAATTTTCATTAAGTGTGAATGAGGTAGCACTGTGTGTCATGTCTGGTTTATGAACACGAATAAACCAGTCAACTGTGATCAGAGAAAGCACTTCTACAGAAAATGTTCAATAAGGTGCAGTGAATGACTAAAGCTTTATAAAACACTGGTTAAGTCCCTGCTGGTGTGTGGTGGCCTATTCTGGGCACCACACTTTAGGGAGAATCTCGAGGCCTTGGAGAGGGTGCAGAGGAGGTTTACTTGAATAGTGTCGGGGGTGAAAGACTTCAGTTAAGTGGAGAGACTGGGATTGTTCTCCCTGGAGCAGTGTAGGTTAAGGAGAGATTTGTTAGAAGTGTTCAAAATCATGATAGAGTAAATGAGGAGAAACTGTTACCAGTGGCAGAAAGGTCTAAACCAGAGGACACAGATTTAAGGTAAACGGCAAAAGAACCAAAGGCGACGTAAGGAACAAAATTGCTACGCAGCGAGTTGCTGTGATCTGGAATGCACTGACTGAAAGGGCGGTGGAAGCAGATTCAATTAACAGCTTCCAAAAGGGAACTGGATGTATAGTTGAAGGGGAAAGATTTGCAGGTCTACTTGGAAAGAACAGGGGGGAGTGGGACTAATTGGACAGCTCTTTCAAAGAGCCGGCACAGGCGCGATGGGCCAAATGGCCTCCTCCTGTGCTGTCTGATTCTTTGGGCTGGATTTTATCAATGTGGGCGCGTTGGGGGCGGAACTGCTAGCTTTGGGTTTTAGTCCCGCCCCCAAGGACGTCTGGCCAACCCACGCTATTTTCCCTTGATTGACCTTGTTAAGCCCGCCCTGCGGGTTTAGCCGGCCAGCTAAGGGAAAGCCGGTTACAGAGAACATCAGCGTATGACGTTTCATCTGTCAAAAATTTTTGCACATATGAATTGTCAGCGTTTGACAGCTTTGAGAAGCTATCAAACACTGACAATCTCTGTTCTAAGATGAGCCCTTATACTGAAGACTCACCAAGACCTCTCTCCTCAGCAGAAAGCAGATGGCTGCTGCATCTGAGAATGCAGCAACCATTCTGCCATTGAGATGAGGCACCTCCGGATCCTCAAAGGTTGAAGCCTGCAGGAAGAAACAAAGGTAAGTAAACTTTTTCTAACACTTTACACTCACCTTTCATACTTACCTCTCCACACTTGCACCCATCACTCACCTCCACAGCGCACTTTTCGATCCCTCTCGCCCCCGCAGATCCACTGTTCGCCTCGCTGTCCCTGGCAAGGTTTGCAGCCGTTGGGAAGCCCGCACTTGCAGGGGTAAAATGGGGATAAGCCTCAAAACTGCCTGTTAACTACCTGTTAACAGGCAGTTAATTGATGCTAATCCCCTTCCCGCCTCGAGGAGACGGGTCCCTGCGTGACTCGTAGACCCGCCTGCCAGGAAGATGGCATGGAGGCGGGCTGGGAGCTGTTTCGGTACCCGCTCCCAGTTTCTGCCATTTTCCCAGCAGTCCCACCTCCATACCTGCCTCCCCAGGGCTGGCAAAATCCACCGTATGATTCTATGATCTAGGCACAAACAGTGCAGTATTTATACATCAAACAATGTAGTAACAGAAAAATAGTATGGTAATAAAATGCTAAAATTAAAATCAATGCAATAGACAGAACTATGTTATAAACTAGACAGATTTATTTCTTTTCATTTTGTTATACATGTGGTGATGAAATTGTTCATGATAAGTGTTTCGTATTTTAAGCAGTCTAAGCAGAGATCCACAAACGCTAAGGACTGGAAAACAATTTGCTAATTGAGGATAGATTTTGCCACTATTGTGTGAGTAAGAAGCTAGAATTTCCCCTCGCTACAGAGAGTGCAGTGAAAGATGTGACGTGTTCTGCGATGTGTTTTAATTGTCAGCGTGGATTATGTTATGACAGAATCGTTTTTAAAACATTTACCTGTTTGCAATGATAAAAAGAAATGCTTATTCTTACCTCCAGCAATCTGCTTGACACCACACACCATAGGAAGATTTAGGAAATGTCCATTCGGCCAATCGCTCTTCGATAAATCAACTTAACTTACCTTCCTCCTCATATCTATCTTCATTCCTTCTCTCTCCAGGAACACTTCTAATTGTCTTTTGGACCTGTATGTACATATCCTTTTTCTAGCAAAGAGGTAGGCTTGATACAAACTGCAATTGACATCTATACTATATAGAATTTACAGCACAGAAACAGGCCATTCGGGGTTTATACTCCACATGAGCCTCTTCCCATTCTATTTACTTCATCGCGCCATGTCAACACATCCTTCTATTCATTTCTCCCTCGTGCACTTATCCAGTTTCTCCTTGTACAGGAAACTCTCGATTTACTGGCACCCAAACAACCGGAAATCTTGGTTAACCGGCAAAATTCAGGAGTAGGTTCAGGTAAGTTTTTCTTCATATTAGTGGCCGTTTCTTGATTCTTGGCTGTGTAATCGGGGGTTCCTGCACTTGTTGCTAAGCAACAGGGATGCTTGGTCTGTGGCCGGGGTTCTTGCACCTGTTGCTAAGCAACAGGGAAGCCTGGATTTGTTGCTGTGTACGGAGCTCTCGTACCTTTTAACTATAACTCTCTGTAATCCGGACTTTTTGATAAACCGGCACCACGCCGGTCCCGTCGGTGCCGGATAAAAAAGAGTTTCTGTATATGTACTACTCCTCCACAAAAAGACACTGATTGAGCAGCACAAGTCAGAAGATATCAGTTTTACCCCTTCGGAAGTTAACTACTTTACTTCTATATGCTTCTCCATCTAATGGTCCACCTGAGAACAGGAGTAGTTCATCCATCTCAGCAAAAGTCAAGTGTGAGGCAGCAGAGAGTGGAATATCTGAGGCCAGTGGCCTCTTTCTGCAGCTACTGTTTACATTAGAGACCTCCATCACACAAAACCGGTGAGGAGCAAGGATCATTAGGAAATATAGTCAGAAGATTGTGGGTCCAAGTCCCACTACAGAGAATTGAGCATAAAAATCTAGGCTAACATTTCAGTGGAGTACTGAGGGAGTGCTGCAGTGTCGGAGGTGCCGGCTTGCAGATGAGATGTTATGGCGAGGCCCCGTCTGCTCTTGCAGGTGGATGTAAAAGATCCCATGGCACTATTTCAAAGAAGAGCAGGGGAATTCTGGGGCCAATATTTATCCTTTAATCAACATCACTAAAATAACAGATTATCTGGTCATTATCACGTTGCTGCTTGTGGGAGCTTGCTGTGCGCAAATTGGCTGCCGCGTTTCCTACATTACAACAGAGACTACACTTCAAAAAGTATTTCATTGGCTATAAAGCGCTTCGAGATGTCTGGTGGTCGTGAAAGACGTGGTAGAAATGCAAGTCAAAGCAGACGGGGCCTCAGTTTGACATCTCATCCGGTAGACGGCGCCTCCAACAGTGCAGCACTCCCCCAGTACTTCACCAGTGTGTCAGCCTAGCTTTATTGTGCTCAAGTCTCATGGAGTGGGACCGTGAACCCACAACTTTCGTGATTCAGAGGTGAGGGTGCTACCCACTCAGCCACGGCTGACACACCAGAAGGTAGATAAGGAACGAAAGGAACAAGTTTGTGAATAATTTGCCAGTCGGCTAGCTCAACGGGAGTTGTCTGGAAATAGTAAGAGTTGCAGATAGTTCAAGCAGTATGTACGAGATGTGATAAAGTACTTTTAAAACCCAACACATGTCCAATAAATAATATATAGGGTATCGTTTTTGTATCTTCTCTCCTAAAAGATGTCTGACGAGACAACAAAGAGATTACACTGGAGAGGACAGAAGACACTGAGAATACCAACAAATCATGTTAGCCGCAATAAAATACAGAACTTGTTAAAAAATTATTCTGTTGCCAGAACATGAAAAGTATATATTTGTTTAGCAGAAAACTAAACATGGGAACTTGTTCTGCTACATTTGCACTGATAAGGAAGAGCAACAACCAACCATCAGTATCATATCTATATGCATGCTATGTCCTGAATGAAGGAAGGATCAGCACTGTTAAATAAGGAAGATAAAATCCCCAGAGAATACGAACGTTATACCGTGCACCGCACTGCTCAGTTCCCTATAACGTTTGCATTCATCCCTAATTAGGACTGTAGAGAAATTAGACACAATGCGGTTGCTACGATAATTAAAAAAGCCACATGGTGTATTCCAGAAATCAAACAAACCAAAGGTGGCCAAGCGTCAATGATTAATAAGGAATCTTTCTCAACTATTCAGCATATTCAATCATCACCAAGAGACCCAATTAGCTCATTTGATATTTTTTTTTTTTGGTCAGAGAGCTTTGAACAATGCTCACCAATTAATATTATTTTATTGTTCCTGTTGAAAAGACAAACACAATTACACGTATGCAATTGCAATTGCAGCTGTAGATCTGAATAAATATAATACCGAGTCTAAGGGGACAAGACTAATAACCTCCCCTTATTTAATTTATGCAAAGGCATTATTTTCACTTTGGTTATTTGTCTTCATTACATGCCACGAATGACAAAATGTAATTTCTAACAAGAAAGTACAAAAAAAGAGTTCCAGTGTTTCTCTGCAACTAAGAACGTAACACCTGGAAGGACAAGGGCAGCAGGTGCATGGGAACACCACCACCTCCAAGTTCCCCTCCAAGTCACACACCAGCCTGACTTAGAAGTATATCGCCGATCCCTCATCGTTGCTGGGTCAAAGTCCTAGAACTCCCTCCCTAACAGCACCGTGGGAGCACCTTCACCACACGGGACTGCAGCGGTTCAAGAAGGCGGCTCACAGCCACCTTCTCGAGGGCAATTAGGGATAAGCAATAAATGCTGGCCTCACCAGCGATGCCCACATCCCATAAAAATGAACAAAAAAAAAATATAAGAACATAAGAATTAGGAGCAGGAGTCAGCCATTAGGCCCTTCGAGCCTGCTCCGCCATTCAATGAGATCATGGCTGATCTTCTACCTCAACTCCACTTGCCTGTACTATCCCCATATCCATTGATTCCTTTAATATCCAAAAATCTATCGATCTCTGTCTTGAATATACTCAACGACTGAGCCTCCACAGCCCTCTGGGGTAGAGAATTCCAAAGGTTCACCAACCTCTGAGTGAAGAAATTTCTCCTCATCTCAGTCCTAAATGGCCGACCCCTTATTCTGAGACTGTGACCCCTGATTCTAGATTCCCCAACCAGGGGGAAACATCCTCCCTGCATCTACCCTGTCAAGTCCTGTAAGAATGTTGTATGTTTCAATGAGATCATCTCTCATTCTTCTAAACTCTAGAGAATATAGGCCTAGTCTACTCAATCTCTCCTCATAGGACAACCCCCCCCATCGCAGGAACCAGTCTGGTGAACCTTCATTGCACTCCCTCCATGGCAAGTATATCCTTCCTTAGGTAAGGAGACCAAAACTCTACACAATATTCCGGGTGTGGTCTCACCAGGGCCCTATATAATTGCAGTAAGACGTCTTTACTCTTATACTCAAATCCTCTTGTAATAAAGGCCAACATACCATTTGCTTTCCTAATTGCTTGCTGTACCTGCATGTTAACTTTCAGTGATTCGTGTAAAAGGACACCCAGGTCCCTCTGAACACCAACATTTCCCAATCTCTCACCATTTAAAACATACTGGCCTAGAAATTCAGTTGGTTGCGCCAGCCGTTAGCACCTTAGGAGGAGTAGATGTCGAGCGCTAGGCACTTAGTGCCCGGGCGCAGCGCGATCTGCGCCTCGCCCCAACTTCAGTAGACATTTAGCGCCGGCGCAAAGTCTTTGCGCGCGCTCAGCTGCGCGCGCAGATCATGACGTCATTTCCTCGTGCAACGCCCTTTGTGCGCCCCAAACCGGAACTTCAGTCGCGCCGCCCCATTGTGCGCCTGGCGGCCCTAACGACTGTGGAGTGGAACGGTGCACAGCCGATGTGGGCCGCGGGGAGCGCAAATTAAAGGGCACTCCTGCTCCTTCTTTGTGAGCGACAAACGTAGATTCTGGGAGGAGGAGGAGGAGGAGGACCGGTACTACATAACACAACTGATGGAGAGAAGCCCTCCCCAAAACAAACACAAATACAGCGGCCTTTGACAAAAACAAATCCACCCTCCCCCTTTAAGAGCTCACCGGAGCCAGAGTGTCTGCCGTCAATCAGCAGCTCGCCGCACCTGCCCTGCGCCCAACTTCCGGTGTTAGCGCCCCGGTCCACCGGCTTAGCGCCTAATGATAGTCGTGCATCGCCTGTTTTAGCGCAGCAGCAACCTCTTAGGGCGATGCGACTGAATATCGGCGAAGGGGGCTCGACTTTGCGCCGGGCGCAAACTTTAGCGGCCGCCCGACTTTCCCGCCCCAAAAGTGGCTATACTGAATTTCTAGGCCACTCTGTTTTTCTATTTTATCTACCAAAGGGGATAACTTCACATTTCTCCACATTATATTCCATTTGCCATGTTCTTGCCCACTCACTTAGCCTGTCTATATCCCCTTGAAGCCTCTTTGCATCCTCCTCACAACTTACATTCCCACCTAGCTTTGTATCATCAGCAAACTTGGATATATTACATTTGGTCCCCTCATCCAAATCATTGATATAGATTGTGAATAGCTGAGGCCCAAGCACTGATCCTTGCGGTACCCCACTAGTTACAGCCTGCCAACCCGAAAATGATCCATTTATTCCTACTCTCTGTTTTCTGTCCGTTAACCAATCCTCAATCCATGCTAGTATATTACCTCCAATCCCATGAGCCCTAATTTTGTTTAATAACCTCTTCTGTGGCACCTTATCGAATGCTTTCTGAATATCCAAATACACCACATCCACTGGTTCCCCCTTATCTATTCTGCTAGTTACAACCTCAAATAACTCTAAAAGATTCGTCAAACATAATTTCCCTTTCATAAATCCGTGTTGACTCTGCCCAATCCTATTATTATTTTCGAAGTGCCCTGTTACCATGTCCTTAATAATAGATTCTAGCATTTTCCCTGCTACTGATGTCAGGCTAACTGGCCTGTAGTTCCGGCCGTGGGACCACCAGAACCAGGAACAACAGCAGCACCAACAGCAGCAGCACCAACAGCAGCAGCAACAGCAGGAGTGCCAAGCTGCTGTTCACCCACCTGAAGCTGCACAGGCCAGAAGAGGCCAGCGCATGGAAGCCCGACAGCGCAGGAGATACCCCCCAAACAGGGTCTACAGACACAGGGTCAGCTAACTCAACATGTCTGTGCAGCCATGCCAAAGGCGGCTCTGACTTTCGCGAGAGGTAATGGGTGACATCTGCGCAATGCTGCAACAAGACCTGGAGCCCAGAGGACCAGGTGGACACCCCTTACCAGTGGCCGTCAAAGTCACCACCGCACTCAACTTTTTTGCCTCTGGCTCATTCCAGGGATCAGCAGCAGACATCAGCGGCATCTCCCAGGCGGCCGCACACACTTGCATCATGCAGGTAACCGATGCCCTCTTTGCCATCGTGCACAATCACATCCATTTCACCAAGGATCAAGCAAGTTTCAGGGCGCGTGCGGTTGGATTAGCTAATCTGGCAGACTTTCCAAGGGTGCAGGGCATCGTTGAGTGCACACATGTTGTCCTTAAGGCACCCCATCGCAATCCAGGTATTTTTGTCAACCGCAAGGGCTTCCAATCCCTTAACGTTCAGCTGGTGTGTGACCACAAGAAGGAAATTTTGCATGTTTGTGCCAAGTACCCTGGCAGTTGCCATGACTCCTTCATACTGTGCCAGTCTAGTGTGCCTCCACTATTCAGTCCACCAGACCAACTTAACGGATGGCTACTTGGAGACAAGGTCTATCCCCTGAAGACTAATGATGCTGTTGAGGAGCCCATCCAACAAAGCTGAGGAGAGCTACAACTTAAGCCACATGTCCACCAGAGCCATAATCGAGCAAACCATCGGTTTGCTGAAGATGCGCTTCAGATGCCTGGATAGATCAGGTGGAGCCCTGCAGTACTCAGCAGCCAGGGTCTCCAGAATCGTCGTGGTTTACTGTGCACTTCACAACATGGCACAGCATCGTGGCTTGCAGATTCCTGAGGACCAAGTGGCTTGTCACATATCCTCCTCAGATGAGGAGGAGGAGAGCGAAAATGAACATCTTGCAGAGGCCCATCAACCAGCGGCAGCAGTACGCGAGAACATTGCTGCCCGGGATGCAAGGAACGCATTCATCTTGGCCAGATTTGCTTAGTCTAGCCAATCAAGCACTTTTGCCTTACCACCTTTTACCTGAGCATCGACAATGGCCAAGAACCAGCTGATTCCTAGCAATTTGACCACCATACTGACAATTGCAAGTAATCCTAAGCCCTCAATGTGAAAATCCCATTCGTGAAATGACACACGCCACAACTACAGCAGTAGCCATCAGATGTTTTATTTACATTATTCATCTGATGGCTTTTTCACTGAAAACATAAAATTTCACCCAAGTGACTACCCTTGTGACTATTTGTGCAGTATCTTTCTCTTACGCGTGCTCCTACGTGGTGCTTTCCCTGTGGCTTCAGCAGATGTGGAGGCCCCTTGCTCACTTTCCTGTTGCTCCTGTCTCGACACCTTTGGTGGGCGTCCTCTGAGGTTGCAAACCTGTGAGGGCTCGTCAACAGTCTGCTGCTCCTGCGGCTGTGCAGGGGTTGAGACGCCAATCTCAATTGGGTGTGGACTCTGGTGGGGCTCTGACCGAGGGCTCTGCAGTGGCATGGAAGTGTGAGCGCTTGGAGAGGAGCCCCCACTTCCTTGATGTCTGCCACCAACTTCCCTCTCATGGGTCAGGTCCCCCTCAGCGCTTGCAAGTGGCTTGAGAGCACCTTGCTGCACATCAGGGGGGCCATGGAGACCCGTATCTGCACTGGCAGTCCTATTCAGAAGGACTTCCATGAAGGTCTGGTTTCTCTGTTCAATAGATGATCATCGCTCCTCCAGAGATGTCATTCTATTATGAACACGCACCATGTTTTCTGCACTCTGGCGACTTATCACCTCCATGGAGTTTGCCATCCTTTCCATGGTGATGCGTTCATGCGCCAATGACTCCACAAAGGCTCTGCTCATGTTCGCTATGGACTCCTCCATTCGTTCCACACTTGCCGCGACCCTGGAGACAAAACCTGCCAGAGACTCCTGCATCTGTTCCTGGAGTTCCAGCATCACTGATCTTATGGATGGACCCAGAGGCAGAGGGTCGACATGCAGCTGAGCCGAAACGTGCACCCTCCAACAAGGACTCTCCACTGCTGTCCCTGTCTGCACAAACTGCTGATGCTCACTTGTGAGCTGTGACACACCAGGTGACAACACTACTCTATGTCCTGAAGGTCCCACCGAGGTGTGAGTGTCTGCGCTGGTGCTGGGTGCGCTGAATTCTGCTGACGCTGCACCCTCAGAGGTTGCAGCTTCCTCTGAGGAGTCTTGAGGCTCATGCTGTTCCTCCTGGCTAGTAGGGACGGGTGCTTGCGATGGTCCTGTGGGGGAGCAAAGGAAAGAGTCAGAGATGTGATGCCAAGGTTACATGCACATTGCATATTGCAGTTGATCATTTGTCCATCTGTTAGAGCTTCAAAATCATTATCAGTGGCTCATGCAATGTCAATGAGAGAGATGGAAAACTATTCTGTCACCAGCTTGCTGTGATGCACCTCTCTGTCCATCCCCCACTTGCGCACCTTCCTCCACTCCTATGATCTCCAGGACCGCCTCCTCCCAGGGGGTGAGGTGGGCTACTGAGGGTGGCCCTCCTCCTCTCCTTGCTCTTTCTCGCTTATTGTGAGCTCTCTTTTCCTGCAATGAGGGAGACAAGTGGAGGTTGAGTGAGAATGAAGGAGTGCGTGTAGAGATTGCAGGCATAGATACTTAGAAGGAGACAAAGATGGAGTGAGGTGGCAAGACCAAGGGCTCTACCTGTGTGTTGTCAGTTGTTTTCATAGCATCAGAGTGATAGGGAGTGTGAGGGCTGCATAGTTGAATAGTTATGTGAATGTGCCCATAGAGAGAGAGGGAATGTATTATGTCCGTGTATAATTGAGACACGGACTGCAGGAGTTGGTTATAACAGGTCTTTACTGAATGGAGACAACCTGGAACTACTATGCAAATGTTACTACACAGGCTTATATACAGGGGTGGTCACTACTGGTACTGCAGTATACAGGGGCTGCAGAATATAGTTCCTTCTGCAAAGTGCATACACTACAATTCCTCCCCTTTTAGCAAAACAGTACATAACATTCGATTAACAATGAAATAACATATTTACAATTACAGTTGCTAGATACATTAGTTGAAGTTAAGCAATTATAAGTTCAGTCTTTGAGGAGGTTTCCTGATTCTGTCTGGATAATGCCTCTTTGGGGTATCAGGTTCTTCTGGCAAAGTTGAGTCGGGATCAATGTCGTTGTTTGGTTTGTCTGCTTCCAATATCACCGATTCTGAGGTAGATGCAATTGGTACTTCGGTTTCATCGCCAGGTGTATCAGATCGTGGTGTGGAGTTGACGTTTTCCAGTGACTCTAGAATCTGGTCAGCATGGCGTCTTACAATGCTCTCTCCAACGTCCACGGTATACATTAGAGGTCCTTGCCGTATACAGATCGTTCCTGGCTGCCATTTCTCTGTGCGGTAGTCCCGGGCCAAAACTGGTTGACCTATCTTAGAACTCCTGGTCGGCCTTTCATTCATATTCTGAAACTGCCTGTTCTCCGCATCTCTTCTGATGCTTGGCTTAACCAAATCCAAGCGGCATCATAGTCTTCGATTGAAGAACATCATGGCTGGAGTTTGGTTGGTAACTGCATGTGTCACATTCCGGTAGGCAAACAAGAAGTTATCCACCTTGTGTTGTAGGGGTATATCTTCATTACACATTGCTTTGATAGCCTTCTTGAATGTTTGAACGAACCTCTCGGCCAATCCATTAGTGGCTGGATGATATGGGGCGGATGTGTAATGCTTAACACCATTGTTCTTTAAGAACCTCCGGAACTCTTCAGACACAAACTGTGGTCCATTGTCGGAGCAAATCTGTTCAGGCAGCCCATTCCTGGCGAATATGGTTCGTAAGACTGTGATAGTTTTTCTGTGGTGGTTGAGGACATTTTTATTACCTCTGGCCACTTTGAATGTGCATCCACCGCAATTAAAAACATCGAGTCCATAAATGGACCAGCAAAATCAATGTGCTCCCTTTGCCATGGAGATGAGGGCCACTCCCATGGATGTAGAGGGGCTTGTGGTGGGGCGTTTTGGACCTTCTGGCATTCTGTACAGCTCTTGGTCATCTCTTCGGTTTCTCTATCGATTCCCGGCCACCACACAAACGCTCTGGCTAAGTTCTTCATTTTTACCCCTCCCAGATGACCCTCATGAAGCACATTGAGCACTCTATCCTTCAATTTGGGTGGAATTACTAATCTGGATCCACACATCAAGGTTCCTCTGCACACTGACAGCTGTTCTCTTCTTGGTGAGAATGCTGGCAGCAGTGGTTCGCCATGTGCTGGCCATCCCTTCACCGTTAAATCATAGACCCAGGAGAGTGCCGGTTCATTTCGTGTTTCCTTTTCTATGTTTGCATTCGTCACAGGGAGACATTCGACTATGGTCGAGTGGAATATCTCCACTGGATCCACTGCAAGTTCTTCTTCCACCGTCGGCAACGGTAGGCGCGACAATCCATCAGCATTCCCATGCTGTTTAGTTCCTTTGTACATGATGTCATATTGGTGTGCCCCTAGGAAAAGGGACCACCTCTGTAGCCGTTGTGCTGTCATTATCGGTACGCCCTTTTGAGGGTTGAAAATGGAGACAAGAGGTAGATGATCAGTAAGTAGAGTAAATTTCTGACCGTGCAGGTAGTGATTAAACTTCTTCACCCCCCACACCAGGCTGAGGGCCTCTCTGTCAATCTGGGCGTAGTTACGCTCGGCTGAAGTTAACGAGCGTGACGCAAAAGCTATCGGCCTCTCTGAACCATCAAGGAATTTATGTGACAGTACCGCCCCAATGCCGTAGGGAGACGCATCACACGCCAGTCTTATCGGTAGTGATGGGTTGTAGTGAGCCAATACTTCTCTTGAAGTGATTAGGTCCTTACTCTTCTGAAAGGCCCGCTTATATTCATCGCTCCATTTCCATGCTACTCCCGTTTGTAGTAGGGCGTTCAGTGGGTGCAGAATTGTGGACAAATTTGGCAAAAACTTATGGTAGTAATTCACCAATCCGAGGAATGACCTCAGTTGTGACACATTTTCAGGCGCTGGAGCCTTAACTACCGCTTCAATTTTGTCAGGGGACTTATGTAACCCCTCTTCATCAATCACGTGGCCACAATACGATATCTGTTTCTTAAAAAACTCACACTTGGGGCGATTGGCCCGTAGCCCATGTTCACGTAGTCTAGTGAGCACCTGCTCTAGGTTGGCAAGGTGTTCACTGTCATCTTCACCTGTCACTAGGATGTCGTCCAAGTAACACTAGGATGTCGTCCAAGTAACACTGAGTCCCCGGAATCCCTTGCAGGACTTGTTCCATCGCTCTTTGCCATATCGCCGGAGCTGATGCTACTCCGAATACCAGTCGATTATACTGCTAAAGACCTTTGTGAGTGTTTATCGTGAGATACTTTCTAGAGGATTTTTCAACCTCCATCTGCAAATATGCTTGTGCTAGGTCAATTTTTGTAAAACGCTTCCCTCCAGATAGTGAGGCGAAGATATCTTCTATCCTTGGAAGAGGATATTGTACTGTGTGAAGGACTGGGTTCACCGTCACCTTGAAGTCCCCACAGATGCGAACCTTCCTTGGCTCCTCAGACTTATTGTTTAACGTTTTCTTCATGACAGGAACGATGGGTGTCGCCCACTCGCTCCAGTCTACCTTAGATAACACGCCTGCATTCTCCAGATTCTCCAGCTCTGCCTTGACGGCTGGGCGAATTGCATATGGTACCGGTCTTGCTTTGAAAAACTTGGGAATTGCATTCTCTTCTATTTTTATCGAGGCGGTTACGCCTTTAAGAGTTCCCAGTTCTTGTTGAAATACCTCTTTGGCGTTAGCTAAGATTGTTGACAATCGTCCAGGAGTGACGTCGTCATCCTTTTTACCAGCCACCGTCAGTGCCTGAATGGAGTGCGAGTCTAAACTTATCTTTCTGATCCATTCACGTCCCAATAACGGTGGTCCACCATCTTGCAGTATGTACAGATACAATTTCTGTATTTCCTTGCCATTGTATTCGACAGGCACCCTTATTTTTCCTCTGGGGTATACTTTTTGCCCCATATACGTCTTCAAGACAATGGATGTCTCTTTCAAGGGTATGTGTGAGAATAGCCGCTCGTAGTCTTGTCGATTCATGACGGTTAGAGCTGATCCTGTATCCAATTCCATTTTGACTTGGAACCCTGCTATCGTGAGGGTGACCCAAATGGTTCGGTGATCCTCTTTTGCGATTACGTTGTGAAGTTTGAGACAGCTTAGTCTCTTGTTCCCGGATTCACTATCACTCATCTGGTCTTCGGAACTACTGTCCGTCATCTTTTGTACTTTCCTGTACGGTTCCTTAGTAGCCTTTTTGTTGTCGTTGGTCTTCTTCCCAGACCTGCAAACTCGTGCAATGTGTCCCATCTTTCCGCATTGCCGGCATATTTTGTCCTTGGACCAGCAGTCCTTCTGGTCTTGGGTTGTTCTGCCACAGTGATAACATTTTGCAAATCCCCGTGTCATTTCGTGGGTGCCGTATTCCTGTGGCTTTTGCTGTATTTCCGCAGCTCCCCTTGCTGCTGCTTCGCATGATACGGCCACGCTGAAAGCCTTATCTCGTGTCAGCTCTTTCTCTGAGAGTAACCTCTTCTGGGTTCCTTCACTCAGGAGTCCACAGACAAATTTGTCCCGTAAGGTATCTGCCAGTCCTGCTCCAAACTGGCAGTGCTTTGATAGCTTGCGTAGTTCCGTAAGGTAATCAGCATTGCTCTCATCTTTATGCTGATTTCTCCTGTAGAATTTAATTCTTTCTGCTATCAGCAGCGGTGTAGGATTTAGGTGTTCCTGTAGGATAGCAACAATTTCGTTAAAACTCTTCGCGTTCGGTTTGGCTGGAGTAATCAGGTCCCGCAATAGGCCGTACGTTCTTGCGCCCATTAAGTTTAGCAGTACCGATGCCTTTTTCTCCTCGGCTACTTCGTTTGCCTCGCAATATACCTCGACTCTTTCCACATACGTGGTCCAGTCTTCTATTGCATTATCGAAGGCAGTGATATAGCCAGTCTTCGGCATCTTGGAAATCTAAGATGGCGCCTCCCGCGCTTTGCCTTCACCCCGATTTAACAAAATGGCGCCTCCCGCGCTTTGCCTTCTTCCCCGCTGGATTAAGATGGCGCCTCCCGCACTTTGTCTTCTCCGCTGTTGCTAGCGCTGTTGCTGGCGTTTTATGACTTGATGGCGACGCCCTATGGTCTTCGCGCACTTCCCCCCGCGCTGCTGCTAACGCCGCTCTCCGCGGTTCCCGTGGCAAACTGCAGCTCCTCGCGGCTTTCTGCGCGTTTAATTTTTATTATTTCCCTGTCGTCGGAACAACCCTGCGGGACACTTGCCTCCCTCTTCTCGGGTCTGTACGCTGCCCGGCTTCGTAGCACCGGCCGCGCCCTGTGTGCTCCACCCTCTCTCTCTCTCCTCTTCCCGACAACGCTGCTCGGCCCCGTTGCAAAGCCACCCGCTCGAGCTCTAGACCGCCGCAGCCCAGGAAGGATCAGTGTACTACCTGCCACCAGCCCGATTAGCTGAAGCACCATCGACAGGATAACCAAGCCCCGCTCTCGACAGCCTCTCCTGCAAATCTTCAACTCCGCTGACTCAGAGGCGGATGCCCACGGTCGACGCCCGTTTCTTCTGTTTCTTTCTTCCTTCTGGCCTCGACCTCTGATAACTTCGCTTCAGGGATGGATCCCCATGAGGTGGTGCAGACTGTAGGTAAGTTCGTATCTGCTCGTCGCCAGTGTTATGTCCGTGTATAATTGAGACACGGACTGCAGGAGTTGGTTATAACAGGTCTTTACTGAATGGAGACAACCTGGAACTACGATGCAAATGTTACTACACAGGCTTATATACAGGGGTGGTCACTACTGGTACTGCAGTATACAGGGGCTGCAGAATATAGTTCCTTCTGCAAAGTACATCCACTACAGAATGGGTAAGGGTGCATGGATGTCAGTGTCAAGTGGGATGTGGATGAAGAGATTGCTAAAGCTGAGTGCTGATGAGGAATGGCAATGGGGATCAGGTTGAGGGTGAGGGGAAATTCATACTCACTTTTCCAGTGCGCAGAAAGTCATGAAACCTCTTCCTGCACTGAAGCCAGGTTCTGCGGGGTATCGACAAAGAGTTGACCTCCTGGGCCACCTGGATCCACACAGCCTTGGTCTGCTGCGGAGGCTTCTTCCTCCCTGAAGAAGGGAAGAGCACCTCTTTATTGGCTCTTGCTCCCTCCACTAAAGCCTGCAAAGCAACGTCATCAAACCTGGGAGCAGACCTAGGTCTCTCGCTGGTCCTTCTGCCTCCAGGTCCCTGTAGCATGAAAGGCCAAAAGGTTGGCAGTCTGCAGAAGAAGCAGGGCTTGTTGCAGACCTTAAATGCAGCAGCAATGATGATATCATCGGAGGCGACTTTCAGACTGGAAAAACTCATTGGCCATGGGTTCCCACAAGTTGGAACTCAATTGGCCAATGAAGTTAAAATCACCTCAATCTCCCACATCGATTTAGATTCGGGTGGATAACACAAAATGCGGATCACATGACCCCAGCCCGCCCCTGAATTAAAATCCAGCCCAAAGGGCTCGATTGTGCCGGCGCTCAGGGGGCAGGTTGGAGGCGGGTCAAGCGGTAAATTTGAAAAAAATGCCTGCGGGTTCCAATTCCGCCGTCAACCCGCCTCCGTCCAACTTTTCCAAAGGCGCACTCGCTGACTCCCGGTTGGTCCCACTTAGCTCCTTAAGGCAGTTAACTGCCTGTGTAATCCTATTTTGTCTGGCCTTTTAAATTTTGCCACATTTTCTGCGTGTTCCACGTGGGGCAGTCGGGAGAGCAGGAGGCCAGTAACTGGTGAGTTTAAAAGCTCACCTTTCGCGGGCTTTTTCTTTCACAGCTGGTGCAGTCGGGAGAGCAGGAGGCCAGTAACTGGTGAGTTTAAAAGCTCACTTTTCGGGGGCTTTTTCTTTCACAGCTGGTGCAGTCGGGAGAGCAGGAGGCCAGTCACTGGTGAGTTTAAAAGCTCACCTTTCGCGGGCTTTTTCTTTCACAGCTGGGGCAGTCGGGAGAGCAGGAGGCCAGTAACTGGTGAGTTTAAAAGCTCACCTTTCGGGGGCTTTTTCTTTCACAGCTGGGGCAGTCGGGAGAGCAGGAGGCCAGTAACTGGTGAGTTTAAAAGCTCACCTTTCGCGGGCTTTTTCTTTCACAGCTGGGGCAGTCGGGAGAGCAGGAGGCCAGTAACTGGTGAGTTTAAAAGCTCACCTTTCGCGGGCTTTTTCTTTCACAGCTGGGGCAGTCGGGAGAGCAGGAGGCCAGTAACTGGTGAGTTTAAAAGCTCACCTTTCGCGGGCTTTTTCTTTCACAGCTGGGGCAGTCGGGAGAGCAGGAGGCCAGTAACTGGTGAGTTTAAAAGCTCACCTTTCGCGGGCTTTTTCTTTCACAGCTGGTGCAGTCGGGAGAGCAGGAGGCCAGTAACTGGTGAGTTTAAAAGCTCACCTTTCGCGGGCTTTTTCTTTCACAGCTGGTGCAGTCGGGAGAGCAGGAGGCCAGTAACTGGTGAGTTTAAAAGCTCACCTTTCGCGGGCTTTTTCTTTCACAGCTGGTGCAGTCGGGAGAGCAGGAGGCCAGTAACTCTTATATAGGTGGAGCTGTTGCTAAACCCGAAACACTACAGTGTAGTGTCTCCCACCCTTCCACCTCCTCTAACCTTTTAGGGGTTAGGGGAAGTTGAAAAGGTAGGTTCAATTTATTTTATTTCAGGAGCCTAACCTAGGTGGAAAAGGTTCCAGGACAGGAGGCGGCAGTGAAAATACAACACCAGAAAACAGGTAGGTGACTGGTTGGTGAGTACTTTCACAAACTTATTTTAAGTAGAATTCAATAATTAAGCTAAATCGTAGTAAATAAAAGGGTATTGTAAGGGTTAAGTCATGGAAGGGCAGCTCGGACCCGTGTCATGCTCCTCCTGTGCCATGTGGGAAATCAGGGACACTGTCCCTGACAACTATGTGTGCAGGAAGTGTGTCCAGCTGCAGCTCCTAGCGGACCGCATGGCGGTGCTGGAGCTGTGAATGGACTCACTCTGGAGCATACGCGATGCTGAGGATGTTGTGGATAGCACATTCAGTGAGTTGGTCACACCACAGGTAAAGGCTAGCTCAGACAGTAAATGGGTGACCAAAAGGCAGGGTAAAGGCAGGAAGGTAGTGCAGGAGTCACCTGCGGTCATCTCCCTCCAAAACAGGTTTACCGTTTTGGGTACTGTTGGGGGAGATGACTTATCAGGGGAAGGCACCAGCAGCCAGGTTCAGGGCACCATGACTGGCTCTGCTGCACAGAAGGGCGGGAAAAAGAGGGATAGGGCTATAGTGATAGGGGATTCAATTGTAAGGGGGATAGATAGGAGTTTCTGTGGCCGAGACCGAGACTCCAAGATGGTATGTTGCCTCCCTGGTGCAAGGGTCAAGGATGTCTCGGAGCGGGTGCAGAGCATTCTGAAGGGGGAGGGGGATCAGCCAGTTGTCGTGGTACATGTAGGTACCAACGATGTAGGTAAAAAGAGGGAGGAGGTCCTACAAGCTGAATTTAGGGAGTTAGGAGCTAAATTGAAAAGTAGGACCTCAAAGGTAGTAATCTCTGGATTGCTACCAGTGCCACGAGCTAATAAGTTTAGAGAGAGTAAGATAGATAAGCTAAATACGTGGCTTGAGCAGTGGTGCAAGGGAGAGGGATTTAAATTCTTGAGGCATTGGAACCAGTTCTTGGGGAGGAGTGACCTGTACCAAGGGGACGGTCTACACCTGAACTGTGAGGGAGCCGATGTCCTCGGGGTAATATTTTCTAGGGCGGTTCGGGAGGATTTAAACTAATTTGGCAGGGGGATGGGAACCTAGGTAGTGGAAAAGAGGGAAGTCATATGAAGTCAGAAATAGATGGTAGAAAGGTGAGAAACAATAAGCAAAGGAGAGAAACACAAATGGCCAAACTAATTCATAATGAGAGTGTGAAAAAAGCAAGCCTGAAGGCTTTGTATCTTAATGCTAGAAGCATTAGGAACAAGGTGGATGAATTAGTTGTGGAAATAGAGGTAAACAAGTATGATTTGATTGGGATTACAGAAACGTGGCTGCAGGGTGGGCAAGGTTGGGAACTTAACATCCAGGGATATACAATATTTAGGAAGGATCGGCAAAAAGGTAGGGGAGGTGGGGTAGCATTGCTGGTAAAGGAGGGGATTAATGCAATGGAAAGGAAGGATATTAACTCGGATGAAACGGAATCTGTATGGGTAGAAATGAGAAATAGCAAGGGGAGGAAAACGTTAGTGGGTGTGATATATAGGCCTCCAAATAGTAATATGGAGGTGAGGGAAGGCATAAAAAGGGAAATTAGAGAAGCGTGCGATAAGAGCACAGCTGTCATCATGGGTGACTTTAATTTACATATTGATTGGACTACCCAAATTAGTAAAAATTCTGAGGAGGAGGAATTCCTGGAATGTTTTCGGGACGGTTATCTGGACCAATATGTCGAGGAGCCGACTCGAGATCAGGCCATTTTAGACTGGGTATTGTGCAATGAGAAGGGACTTATCAGCAATCTTCTTGTACGAGGCCCCTTGGGTCAGAGCGATCATAATATGATCGAGCTCTCAGTCGAGATGGAGAGTGAGGAAATTGAATCAGAGACTAAGGTCCAGAACTTAAATAAAGGGAAGTACGAGGGTATGAGACGGGAATTGGGTAAGATTGATTGGGTGGTGTTTCTGGGGGGATTGACAGTGGATAGACAATGGCAAGCATTCAAAGATAGAATGGAAGAATTCCAGAACATGTTTATACCGGTTTGGCATAAAAATAAACCTAAAAAGGTGACTCAACCGTGGATAACGAGGGAAATTAGGGACAGCATAAAATCAAAAAAAAGGTCATATCAACTGGCAAAAAAAAGCACCAGACCGGAAGATTGGGGGCAGTACAGGATACAGCAAAAGAGGACAAAGGGATTAATCAGGAAGGGGAAAATAGAATACGAAAGTAAACTTGCAGCAAACATAAAGACAGACTGCAAAAGCTTTTATCGGTATATCAGGAGGAAAAGACTGGTAAAATCCCAAGTCGGTCCCTTGCAGTCCGATTCGGGAGAATATATAATGGAGAATAAGGAAATGGCAGACCAATTAAACTCATACTTTGGTTCTGTATTCACAAAGGAGGACACAAATAACCTCCCAGGAATATCGGCAAACATAGGGACTAATGAGAGGGAGGAGCTGACAGAAATTAGTATCTCTAGGGATATGGTGTTGGGTAAGTTGAGGGGACTGAAGGCCGACAAATCCCCGGGGCCTGATAAACTACATCCTAGGGTACTTAAGGAGGTGGCCCTGGAGATAGCAGATGCTCTAAGGATCATCTTCCGGAACTCCATTGACTCGGGAACAGTACCCGTGGATTGGAGGGTAGCTAATGTTACCCCAATATTTAAAAAGGGGGGTAGAGAGAAAGCAGGGAATTATAGACCAGTAAGCCTTACATCGGTTGTGAGCAAAATGCTAGAGTCCATTATTAAGGATAAAATAGCGGAGCACTTGACAAATGGGGAAAGGATCGGACAGAGTCAACATGGATTTACAAAGGGTAAATCGTGTTTGACTAATCTGCTGGAATTTTTTGAGGAAGTAACTGGTAAAATAGATGGGGGAGAGCCAGTGGATGTGGTGTACCTTGACTTCCAGAAAGCCTTCGATAAGGTTCCACACAAAAGATTATCATGCAAAATTAAGGCTCATGGGATTGGGGGCAAAGTATTAACGTGGATAGAGAACTGGCTGGCGGATAGAAAACAGAGAGTTGGAATAAACGGCTCGTTTTCGGAGTGGCAGGCAGTGACCAGCGGGGTGCCGCAAGGATCTGTCCTGGGACCCCAGCTGTTCACAATATATATAAATGATCTGGATCAGGGAATTGGATGCAATATTTCCAAATTCGCTGACGACACTAAACTAGGAGGAGGGGTGGGCTCTGATGAGGATGTGAGGAGGCTACAGTGCGATTTGGACAGGTTGGGGGAATGGGCGGATACGTGGCAGATGCACTATAATGTGGATAAATGCGAGGTTATCCACTTTGGGGGTAAAAACAGGAGGGTAGATTATTATCTAAATGGCAATAGATTGGGAGATGGGGAAGTGCAGAGGGACCTGGGTGTTCTTGTGCACCAGTCACTGAAGGAGAGCATGCAGGTGCAACAGGCGATTAAGAAGGCAAATGGTATGTTGGCCTTCATATCAAGGGGGTTCGAGTATAGGAATAGGGATACCTTACTACAGCTGTACAAGGTGCTGGTGAGACCGCATCTGGAGTATTGTGTACAGTTTTGGTCGCCCCATCTGCGGAAGGATGTTCTTGCCATGGAAAGAGTGCAACGGCGATTCACCAGGCTGATACCTGGAATGGCGGGAATGACCTACGAAGAGAGATTAAATAGTTTGGGCTTGTACTCACTGGAGTTTAGAAGATTGAGAGGGGATCTCATCGAAACATATAAAATTATGGCAGGCCTGGACAGGCTGAATTCAGAGAGAATGTTTCCAATGGCCGGGGAGCACAGAACCAGGGGCCACAGTCTAAAAATAGCGGGCAAATCATTTAAAACAGAGATAAGGAAGAATTTCTTCACTCAAAGAGTGGTGAGCCTGGGGAATTCCCTGCCACAGAGGGCTGTGAAGGCTAATTCAATAAATATTTTCAAGAGAGAATTGGATATATTTCTGAAGGCTAAGGGGATTAAAGGTTACGGAGAAAAGGCGGGGACGGGGTACTGAACTGGTAAGATCAGCTATGATCTCAGACGAAGATCAGCCATGATCTCATTGAATGGCGGAGCAGGCTCGAAGGGCCGAATGGCCTACTCCTGTTCCTATCTCTATGTTTCTCTATGTTTCTATGTTACCAAATCACACCAACTAATTGTGGCGGGTTCACAAGTGGCTGCCTTCCTGTCAGCTGCAGCTCCAGCATAAAGACGGAGCTTTCAACAAGGATCAGTTGCAGGCAGCAGAACTTTGTTTTCTCAGGTCTTGGAGAACTTTTTGCAGGTCTACTGATTTTGGAAGTGGTGAGGCTGAAATCCATCTCCATTGTGGCCTCCTGGGAAAACCCTCTTCCCACATTGACTGAGCGCTTCCTCAACTGAGGTATATACCTGCAGCATGGGAACCATTTATTTCCTTTCATCCTGGTCCTCAGATTCGGAGGAAGAGCAGCCGCAGCAGCATCAGAACCTGGAACAACAGCAGCAGCAACAACAGGAGCGCCAACCTCCTCCTCAGCCACCTGATGCTGCACAGGGCAGAGGGCGTCAGCGCAGGGAAGCACATCGCCGCAGGACATACCCCCCAACCTAGGGTTTACAGGCCGAGGAGCAGCTTCCTAAACATAACTGAGCAGCAGTGCCAAAGGAGGATGAGACTTTCGTGAGAGGTAGTCACTGACATCTGCGCAATGCTGCACCAACACCTGGAGCCCAGAGGAGCGGGTGGGCACCCCTTACCAGTGGCCGTCAAAGTCACCACCGCTCTCAATTTATTTGCTTCACGGTCCTTCCAGGGATCATCAGCAGACATCAGCGGCATTTCCCAGTCGGCTGCACACACTTGCATCATGCAGGTAACCAATGTCCTCTTTGCCAAGGTGCACAATTACATACACTACTCCACGGATCAAGCAAGTGTAACCGCGCATGCGGTTGGCTTTGCAAATATGGCAGGCTTGCCAAGGGTGCAAGGCGCCATAGACTGCACACATGTGGCCCATCACAACCCAGCTTTTTGTCAACTGCAAGGGCTTCCACTCCCTTAACATGCAGCTGGTGTGTAACCACAGGAAGGACATTTTTCATGTTTGCGCGAAGTACCCTGGCAGTTGCCATGACTCGTTCATCCTTCAGCAGTCGAGTGTGCCTCCGCTGTTCAATCCGCCAAACCAACTTTCTGCGTGGCTACTTGGAGACAAGGGCTATTCCCTGAAGACGTGGCTGATGATGCCATTGAGGAGGCCATTGTAGGAGTGCTACAATGGCAGCCACATTTCAACCAGATGCAGAATCGAGCAAACCATCAGCTTGCTGAAGATGCGATTCAGATGCCTTGACAGATCAGGTGGAGCCCTACAGTATTCAGCAGCCAGGGTCTCCAGAATCGTCATGGTCTGCTGTGCATTTCACAACATGGCACAGCATCGTGGCTTGCAGCTGCCCAAGGAACAAGTGGCTCAGTGCATAGCCTCCTCAGATGAGGGGGAGGAAGACCTTGTGGAGGCAGATGAGCCAGCTCCAGTAGCACGCGAGCACATTGCTGCCCGGGATGCAAGGGCTGCACTAATCTTTGCCAGATTCGCTTAGGTAGACGAATCAAACATATGTGGCTGGCACCTTCTTATCAGACCATAGACAATGGACAAGAACCTGTGGATTCCTATCACTCTCACCACCATCATTAAAAATGCAAGTCACCCTGAGCCCTCAATGTGCAACTTCCATTTCCCAGATCACATAGGCTAACTGTTTGTCATCACTTCTGTTTATTCAATGCACAAAAGGATGGCTATGACAAAAAATAAATACAACAGAACATAACACCCAAGTGACTACCCTTGTGACTAATTGTGCTTTATCTTCCTCTTAGGCGTGCTTCTACATGGTGCTCCCCCTGTGGCTTCAGCAGATGTGGAGGCACCTCGCTCACTTTCATGCTGCTCCTACTTCGACACCTTTGGCGGGCGTCCTCTGGGTTTGTGAGTCTCTGAGGGCTCGGCAACAGCTTGCTCCTCCTGCATCTGTGCAGGGGCTGAGAAGCCCATCTCAGTTGGGTGCGGACTCTGGTGTGGCTCTGACCGAGGGCTACTTAGTGGCATGGGAGTGTGAGCGCTTGGAGAGGTGCCCCCACTTCCTTGTTGCCTGCCACCAACATCCCTCTCATGGGTCAGCCCCACTTCAGTGCTGGCAAGTGGCTTGACAGCACCTTGCTGCACATCTGGGGGGCCATGAAGACCCGTATCTGCACTGGCAGTCCTATTCAATAGGACTTCCATGAAGCTCTGGTTTCTCTGCTCAATAGCTGCCCATCGCTCCTCCAGAGATGTCAGTCTATTCTGCACATTCACTATGTTTTCTAGACTCTGGTGACTTATTTCTACCATGGCCGTAGCCACCCTCTCCTCTACCATAGCCATTGTTAACAGAGAGGTAGCCATCCTTACCGCGGAGGTAGCATTTATTTCCACGGAGGTAGCTATCCTTTCCATGGAGGTTGCCATCCTTTCTATGGTGGTGCGTTCATGCGCCAGTGCCTCCACAAAGGCTGTGCTCATGTTAGAGTTGGACTCCTCCATCCTCTCCACACTCGCAGTAACCCTGGAGACAAAACCTGCCAGAGACTCCTGCACCTGTTCCTGGAGTTCCAGCACTGCTCTCTTTCTGGATGGACCCGGAGGCACAGGGTCGACATGCAGCTGAGCAGAGCTGGGAGAGTCCTGTGCTCTCCGACGAGGACTCTCCACTGCTGTCCCTGTCTCCACCATCTGCTGATGCTCACTTGTGAGCTGTGATACACCAGGTGACAACAGTAGTCTATCCCCCGGAGGTCCCACCGAGGTGTGATTGTCTGCACTGGTGCTGGGTGCGCTTAATTCTGCTGATGCTGCGCCCTCAGAGGTTGCAGCTTCCTCTGAGGAGTCTTCCAGCTTAGGCTCTTCCACCTGGACAGTGGGGAGGGGTCTGCCAATAGTCCTGTGGGGGAGTAAAGGCATGAGTTAGACATGTGATAGTAACGTAGCATGCACATGAACATGTGCAGATCATAAGTCAATCTGTATGAGCATCAGAAGCCATATCAGTCACTCACGCAATTTCAATGAGATACAAAACTATTCTGTCACCAGCTTGCTCTGATGTGCCCATCTGTCCGTCCCCCACTTCCAGATCCTCCTCAGCTCCAACGATCTCTAGGTCCACCTCCTCAGCGCTGGTGAGATGTGCTATTGAGGGTGGCCCTCCTCCTGTCTTCACCCTTTCCCTCTTATTGTGGGCTCTCTTTTCCTGAAATGAGGGACACAAGTGGAGTTTGAGTGAAAATGATGGAGTGCAGAGAACCCATAGCATAGATGCTTAGAAGGAGACAAAGATGGAGTGAGGTCCCAAGACCAAGTGCCCTCCCTGTGTGTTGTAAGTTGTTGTCATAGCATAACAGTGAGAGCGAGTGTGAGAGCAGCATAGTCGAATAGTGAAGTGAATGTGTACATAGAGACAGAGGGATGGTTAAGGATGCAAGGGATGTAAGGGTAAAGTGGATAGTGTGGGAGTAGGTTGACAATGCAGAGTGCTGGCGCTGAGAGGAGATGGGGAGCAGAATGATGGTAAAGGTGATGCTATAGTTACTTTTCCTGTGCGGACAAGGTCATTGAACGTCTTTCAGCACTGCAGCCAGGTTTTGCTGCACATTGATCTGGAGCTGACTTCCTGAGCCAGTTGCAGCCACACAGCTTTGGTTTGCTGGGGAGGTTTCTTCCTCCCAGAGGAAGGAAACAGCACCTCCTTTTGAACTCTGGCTCCCTCCACCAGAGCATGGAGGCAGTCATTATCGAAGTGAGGTGAGGCCTTGGGTCTTGTACTCGACATTTTAGCAGTAGCACACACTTTAAGCAGTTGTCACCCTGGACGAACATAGGCACGAATTGAAGCAATGCTGCTTGGAGGTCTTAAATGCAGCTGGAGAAATGACGTCAGCAGAGGTAAGCTTCAGACCCAAAAGACTAATTGGGCCAGGGGAGCGCACACGCAGGGAAACAATTGCCCAATTAGGGCAAAATCGCAATTTTATCCCAACAGCGGAGGCCGGATCGGGTAGGGGGGCATCTTTTAACTGGTTTAAGGTAATTTACCTGGTCTGCAGCCTTTGCCTGCACGCTGACCAATTCCAATCTTTTACCTGGTTTACGGTAATTTACCTGGTCAGGCAGCCTTTTGCTGCTACACTGTAAACCAATTTACAAACAGCGGTTTCGAATCGCTACCCCACCTTCCAGTTCTGACTGGAGGGCTTATCATTAATGATATATAAAAAACGGACAAGTGGTTTTGATGTGAGAAAGTCAACTTTTATCAAACTAAAGAAACTATAATCAAATATTAAACTATACCACACGAACACAGTAATTACAGTAAAATGCTTAATTGGGGGAAGGAAGATGGCAAAAACAAGGGATAAGTGACTACAATGTTGATTAAACAATCTTAGCAATATCCCCTTAATTACCACCCCCTAACTAGGTTGCCTTGTTGAGGAGTCAGAAACCCTGCTCACCTGTGGTCCAGCGAAGTAAGAGAGAGATAGCTTCTCAGGAGCTATCTTTATACCTTGTGAGCTCCTGCTGTTTTGCTGTCTGCAAAATCCATGCCCAAAGTTCCAATACACAAGAGAAATGCTGTGATTGGCTGATTCAAAGTGGTTGGCATGGGTGAATGTGTCTGCGCTGTGGGGCCGAAATGTTCCTGCCCACATCCGGAACTCACCTGGGCTAAAACAAAAAAGGGACTCCAACTGCCCTATTGTTCAGAATGATGGGTGATTCAGAACCTCTTTCATACTGATCTGTTCCATAACAAAAGTCCGTTCCATGGCTTCAGTATCTCCATTGTGTGTGAGTGCTTTGAATGAGTTTGAATTTCTGTGTACACAGAGCCGATTGTTCTTGCGGTTAGTCTCAAGTGGTTGTAATCCCTTGTGTCAATAAACAACATCGATTGCTTAGAAGGGAACCTCCCTTTGATTGGCAGGTCTTACTCACAGCCACTGCTAGATCCTCCCACACAGACATACTCCAAGCTGCTAGCTGCTTTTCTTTTGTCTTTTGGCCATGCTTTCTGACGGCCATTTTCAAACCTCTTTGGAATATACACAGTTCAAAACTCAGAGGTACCATTTTTAATAAAATGCAATGTTCAAACTTCAGGGAAAATAGGGGAATTTTGCTAACACCTACAGTCCCTCCTTTTGATACTTCAACTTGCTTGTAGTATCCACTCGAATAAGTGAGCAAAATTTTCTGACCCCCGACAAACAACCATCCCCTGTATTTACCTAATAGCTACCTACCACTGATCCCCCGACCCGTCTATTTCCCCTCAAATTTGAGAAAAACCGTGGTACGGAAGACATCTTACAGATACATCAATTTACAATAAAGGGTCACATACCCCTGCATCACTTGTCACATTATACAATGTAATCAAAATTTACAAACACTTGTTACATTATAACTTGTTACAAAATGTTGCAATCTTAGCTACCTTTTCTTGGGCTTGCGGGCCCGCTGAGACCTTCTGAGGGGCGTCTCTGTGGGGGAAGCCTTGGCTGACGGACCCTGTGCCTGGGTTGCAGCCATAGCTGGCTGGGAACCTTCTCCCCCTGGTGCCAACAGCCTGCACTGTATAAGGTACCTGGCAGCCTGCTGGTACAAATCTCCCTCTCCCGATCCAAAACCTGGTGTCAGCTCCCTCCCTATGTCTTCTGCAAGAGGGATTGCTATCCCTGCCTCCCCAGGGTCCCGCATCATGGGGGGGACCACTCTGGAAGAGGGCTGGGAAGCTGGTCCCTTTAAACAGGCCACTGCGCCTGCATGGATCTCTCCCCCTGAATCCCTCGGCAGAGGCTGTGAAGCCTCTGTATTCAAGCAGGCGACTACGCCTGCACAAACCTCCTGCAAAAGTGACGCTGTGGTCCCGCCGGCAACTGCGCCTGCGCAAACTATCTCGCTAAAAAGGGTTGGAAGAACCGCTGAATCTTCCAAGCAGGCCACTGCACCTGCGCGTATTGTTTGTGAAGCGGGGATCTTTAAACTGCCGACTGCGCCTGCGCGCTCATCCTCAAACTGAGCAAGAGCCGCTGGGGGTTCTGGGTCCGCGACGGCGTCTACGCGAACCGGGTGTTGGGGCACCTCTTCCCTCGGGCGCGCGACTGCACCTGCGCGGGAAGACTGAAAAGGATCCGCTGGCGGTACGGGCTGGGGAACCGCGCTTGCGCGAACCTGGTCTTGGGAAACGTCTCCCCTTAGGCGCGCGACTGCGCCTGCGCAAACCTGTTGTTTAAAAGACTGCGGAATTCCTGTCTCCAGACCAGCGACTGCGCATGCGCGGGGAGTGTTTTCAAAGGGCTGCTCCTTCCTAGAGCCCCCCAGGTGATATTTTGTGAATGGATTGGCAGCAGCCTGCAGATATCTAATCTCAGGTTGCTGTTTCTCTGGTTTTGAGCCACATAACTTGCTCAAATTTAAACTTTGGTTCGAATTTAAGCTTTTGCCAAAATTTAGGTCCCACTGGGGCGGGGAAGTGTCCCAATTTGTGGGCTGGACAACTTTTCCCTGGAAACAAGCCACAGCACCTGTCTTTACAGACTGTGAACTTGAACTTGTCTGGTCAGCAAACTCATGTTCTCTTACCCAGGTGGCTTTAAATGGGGAATTTTGGACCTGCCTTTGGTCTGAGGCCAAAACTATCCCGTGTGCCTCCCTTGTCCTGGATTTCTGCTACCGGACCTGCTCTACAGGGGTCCCAGAACTCTCCTTCCCGGTTCCCCTGCTTAAGCAGCCCAGTCCTCCTTAACTCCATACCCAAACTCTCTATCCTTCTGTTACATGGGGTATGATCTGCTCCACTAAACCTTTGGTCGCAGGCCAGCTTATAAGCTACCTTTAACTCCCTAACCTTCTCCTCCTGCTCTGTTACTTCTGAGGTGAGGCGGGCATTCTCTTCCCGCAGCCTCATCTCGCTCCTCTTTTCTTCTATAATTTGGTACTTTAGGAATTCTCTCTCGTTCCTTGCATGGCTTTTTCCCTCGCTAGCTTCTTGGGTGAGGTGTGCGATTTCCTCCTGTAGCCTCATCTCACTATCCCTCACTTCTGTGACTTCCTGCACAAGGCGCTCTATAAATGCCAGGCATTTCGTGACCTCTAGTGTGAGGCGTGCATTCTCTTCCTGCACCCTCATCCCACTAGCTCTGGCCTCATTCACCTCTCTTATGAGGTGTTCTACCTCCGCCTGGCACTTTTCAAACTGGGACTCCCGATTCTTGGCCTCTTTAAACTCCTCCTGCACCCTCTTCTCACCCTTCTTATGCCAGCCACCTATACCATGATAGGTCAGCCTACATGCTGCCGCTAACATCCGCAGGGCTACCCACATACTGAAAATGAGAGAAACAAGAGCTGATGCTTTCTTCAGATCCAGACCACTTATTATATCAAGAACTGCCTCCAGTCCTGCCGCGGTCATCATTTTGTAGGGGGGCATCTTTTAACTGGTTTAAGTTAATTTACCTGGTCTGCAGCCTTTTCCATGCACTCTGACCAATTCCAATCTTTTACCTGGTTTACGGTAATTTACCTGGTCAGGCAGCCTTTTGCTGCTACACTGTAAACCAATTTACAAACAGCGGTTTCGAATCGCTACCCCACCTTCCAGTTCTGACTGGAGGGCTTCTAATTAACGATATATAAAAAATGGACAAGTGGTTTTGATGTGAGAAAGTCAACTTTTATTAAACTAAAGAAATTATAATCAAATATTAAACTCTACCACACGAACACAGTAATTACAGTAAAATGCTTAAATGGGGGAAGGCAGATGGCAAAAACAAGGGATAAGTGACTACAATGTTGATTAAACAATCTTAGCAATATCCCCTTAATTACCACCCCCTAACTAGGTTGCCTTGTTGAGGAGTCAGAAACCCTGCTCACCTGCGGTCCAGCGAAGTAAGAGAGAGATAGCTTCTCAGGAGCTATCTTTATACCTTGTGAACTCCTGCTGTTTTGCTGTCTGCAAAATTCGTGCCCAAAGTTCCAATACACAAGAGAAACGCTGTGATTGGATGATTCACAGGGGTTGGCATGGGTTAATGTGTCTGCACTGTGGGGCCGAAATGTTCCCGCCCACATCCGGAGCTCACCTGGGCTAAAACAAAAGGGAATCCAACTGCCCTATTGTTCAGAATGATGGGTGATTCAGAACCTCATTCATACTGATCTGTTCCATAACAAAAGTCCGTTCCATGGCTTCAGTATCTCCATTGTGTGTGAGTGCTTTGAATGAGTTTGAATTTCTGTGTACACAGAGCCGATTGTTCTTGTGGTTAGTCTCAAGTGGTTGTAATCCCTTATGTCAATAAACAACATTGATTGCTTAGAAGGGAACCTCCCTTTGATTGGCAGGTCTTACTCACAGCCACTGCTGGATCCTCCCACACAGACATAGTCCAAGCTGCTAGCTGCTTTTCTTTTGTCTTTTGGCCATGCTTTCTGATGGCCATTTTCAAACCTCTTTGGAATATACACAGTTCGAAACTCAGAGGTACCATTTTTAATAAAAATGCAATGTTCAATCTTCAGGGAAAATAGGGGAATTTTGTGAACCCCTACCATTGGGACCCGCCAACCACCTGACCCGCACCCAACCCGCCATCAATGGCAAAAATTGAGCCCAAAGTATTTGTTTAATTTCTCAGCCATTTCCTTATTCCCCATTACAATTTTTCCTGTCTCAGTCTGTAAGGGACTCACATTTACTTTCGCTAATCATTTCCTTTTCACATACCTATAGAATGTTTTACAGTCTGATTTTATGTCTCTTGCTAGTTTACTCTCATATTCTATTTTCCCTTCCTTTAACAATTTCTTGGTCCTCCTTTGCTGAATTCTAAAATCCTCCCAATCCTCAGACTTACTACTCTTTTGGGCATCATTACAAGCCTCTTCCTTTGATCTAATACTGTCTTTAACTTCTCTTGTTAGCCACGGTTGAACCACTTTTCCTGTGCCGTTTTTGTGCCTTAAAGGAATGTATATTTGTTGTAAATTATGTATTAAATCTTTAAATGCTAGCCTTTGCTTGTCTACTGTTATACCTTTTAATGTAGTTTCCCAATCTACTGTAGCCAACTCGCCCCTCATACCTACGTAGCTTGCTTGGTTTAGATTTAGGATCCTAGTTTCAGATTTAACTAAATCACTTTCAAACTCAATATAAAATTCTATCATATTATGGTCACTCTTCCCTAAAGGCCCCTTTACTACAAGATTATTAATTAACCCTTTCTCATTGCATAATACTAGATCTAAAATAGCCTGTTCCCTAGTTGCTTCCTCAACATACTGATCTAGAAAACTACCTTGTATACATTCCATGAATTCGTCCTCCACACTATTACTGCAAATTTGGTTTGCCCAGTCTCTATGAAGATTAAAGTCCCCCATGATTACTGTATTACCCTTGTTACATGCGCCTCTAATTTTCTGATTTATACTCTGCCCTACATTACACCTATTGTTTGGGGGCCTATAAACAACTCTCACCAATGTTTTCTGCCCCTTGCTGTTTCTTAGCTCCACCCAAACTGATTCTACTTCTTGTTTTTCAGAGCTAAGATCCTTTCTCTCTACTGTCTTTATCCCATCCTTTATTATCAGGGCTACCCATTTTGTCTATCTCTTCTAAAAGTTAAGTATCCTGGAATATTTAGTTCCCAACCATGGCCACATTGCAACCACGTCTCCGTAATGGCTATTCGATCAAACCTATTCATTTCTATCTGCGCTATTAATTCATCTATTTTGTGCAAATGCTTCATGCATTCAGATATGATGCCTTTAGATTTGACTTATTTCTACTTTTCCCTGATGTCACCTTAGTCACTGATGCCTTATTATCTTTGTTACTCTCTCTGTCCCTTCCTGACCCAGTCTGCTTATTTTTACCCAAAACTCTGCTCTGCTCTAGAGCCTTGACATTTCTCTTGCTGCTTTTAAATTTACTCTTTCCTGAATCCTCCCACCCCACTTCATTAGTTTAAAGCCCTGTCTACTGCCCTAGTTATTCGGTTCACCATCACACTGGTCCCAGCCTGGTTTAAGTGGAGCCTGTCCCAATGTAACAGCTCCCTTTTTACCTAGTACTGGTGCCAGTGCCCCATGAACTGAAACCCCTTCCTCCCACACCACTCTTTGAGCCACGCATTTAAACCTCTAATCTGTTTTGTCCCTATGCCAAGTTGCGTATGGCTCAGGTAACAATCCAGAGATTATTACCTTTGGGGTTCTGCTTTTTAATTTGGATCCTAGCTCCTCAAACTCCCTCAGCAGAATTCATTCCTAGTTCTACCTATGTCATTGGTTCTTACATGGACCATGACAACTGGATCCTCCCCCTCCCACTCCAAGTTCTCCTCCAGCTGCGAGGAGATGTCTTTAACCCTGGCACTGGGCAGGCAACACAACCTTCGGAACTCTGCACATCTGCATGCACCTAGGTTTTGGAGTGTGCCTGTTAATGATGAACAGCTGGATACAAATCTTCATGTGACGGCACTGACACAACACGTATTCCTGTCAGAATGTAGGAATGTAGCGTCTGAAATCGGATAGCAAATAGCAGCCCAAGTCGTCCATTAGCGTTCGATTTCTCAAACATAGCAAAAGAATAATGATGCCAATTATCATTCACAACAATGGAGAATTGTGTCCCATTGACACTGCGTACAGCGTCCTTGAAGTGAAAATGAATACCAAGATAATACATCTGAATCAGAGTGAACAATAACAGCTTGAGGCTGAAGCAAATACACTTCACAAATAAACTGCTTATTATCCGAGGTCACTTTACTCAATGGTCCAAAAGCTATTTATAGGGAGAAGGGGTGTCACAGGCATGAAAGGGCCACATTTCATGCTCAGAAAACTGATTGTATTGAAATTCATTCCAAAAGCATTTCCTATGTAGATTACTGCATCCAACAACAAATATTAATTATGTAATAGTCCAATATCTTATAGTGTCCAAAGCATAGTGTCATAGTAAGCTGCAGTCCATTATCCCACCCACATAGTTCTCCAAATGGCAAATGTGCCAGTGCAGCCTTCGGTCGCCTGAGGAAGAGAGTGTTTGAAGACCAGGACCTCAAACCCGGCACTAAGCTCATGGTCCACAGAGCAGCAGTGATACCCGCCCTGCTGTATGCCTCAGCGACAAGGACCATGTACAGCAGGCACCTCAAAGCACTGGAGAGGTACCACCAACGTTGCCTCCGCAAGATCCTGCAAATCCATTGGCAGGATAGGCGCACCAATGTCAGTCTTCTTGCTCAGGCCAACATCCCCAGCATCGAATCTTTGACCACGCTCGATCAGCTCCGATGGACGAATCACATCGTCCGCATGCCTGATATGAGACTCCCAAAACAAGTCCTCTACTCGGAGCTCCAGCACGGCAAGAGAACCCCAGGTGGGCAGAGGAAACGCTTCAAGGACACCCTCAAAGCCTCCTTGTAAAAGTGTAATATCCCCACTGACACCAAAGTAGCCCAAGACCGCACAAAGTGGAAGAGAAGCATTCGGGAAGGCGCCGAACACCTTGAGTCTCTTCGCCGGGAGCAAGTGGAAGCCAAGCGCAGGCAGCGCAAGGAGCGCACGTCAACCCAAGCACCCCACCCACCCATCCCTTCAACCACCATCTGCCCCACCTGTGACAGAGACTGTAGGTCCCGCATTGGACTCATCAGTCACCTGAGAACTCATTTTTAATGTGGAAGCAAGTCATCCTCAGTTCCGAGGGGCTGCCTAAGAAGAAGAAGAAATTATGTATCATGCCCAGGCAATTATGTGCAACTGAAGCCAGATGCTTTCCCAGAGAGTGGAAGGAAAAGATAGAAAGAAAGAAAGAAAGAAAGAAAGAAAGAAAGAAAGAAAGAAAGAAAGAAAGAAAGAAAGAAAGATAGATTTGCATTTGTATAGCAACTTTCATGATCTCAGGACATCCAAAAGCACTTTACGGCCAATGAAGTAATCTTGAAGTGTAGTCGCTGTTGAAATGTAGGAAACACAATAGCCAGTTTGCACACAGCAAGCTCCCACAATCAGCCATGAGATATTAACCAGATAATCCGTTTTTTTAATATTGCTTGAGGGATAAATGTTTCTTGACACATGTTGTTCCAATATGTCCCAACAGCATTTTAGTTGATTTCCCAAGAAGGGGAGTGTTAGTTAAACAGAGCTTTCAAAATATCCAATATAATATGTACAGGTGCTGATCTAAGGCAAAGTAAATGTAAGGAAGTAACTGTTAACACTGCCATCTCTTTAATCTTGTAAGAATAGTGATTGCCATGCCATAATGTCCTCCACTCTGACTGACATTCAGCATTGTCTTTCAGACATTCCCTCCCTCTATCCCTGCACTGTAACCACGCTGACCAAATAATTAACTAAGCCAGTACTCTAGTTCATAGAGCAGGTAACTCTTTCTGTCTGCTAACACAAACACATCAGGCATGCAGTAACAGGCTAATTAATTTTCCATTGTGATGCAGTATTGGACTAAAAGATCTGTTTACTGTATTATTTAAATGTTTAATGTTGAACTATTTACAATAGTAAAAGAAAACAGAACTAAAGCATCAAGATCACGTCCGACACACCACCGATCTCTGACTCACAGCAAACAGATGTCAATAATCCTGTTAGCATTAAACAAGCATAGTGGCAATGCTCAGAGGTATTTATCCCCCAACCAACATCACGAAAAACAGATTATCTGGTCATTATCACTTTGCTGTTTGTGGGAGCTTGCTGTGCGCAAATTGTCTGCCTCGTTTCCAAAATTACAACAGTGACCACACTTCAAAAGTACTTCAGTGGCTGTAAAGCGCTTTGGGATGTCCTGTGGTCGTGAAAGCTGCTATATAAATGCAAGTCTTTCTTTCTTATTAATGGGGCAGTATGAAATATAATTTCCTGCAGGGATTGTCCATTCCATTTGAATATCTAAAGTCATAAATTGTTTTCAAAAATCTTCATTCCCTAATTTACAACATAACAAATTATGCACCAATTCAGAACACTCCATTGTTTGTGCCACTGAGGCAATATAACGCATGTTGCACAGGGAAAGCTTCACTCCTTCAGGAAATGCTAACAGCAATACAGAAGCAGGTGCAGTAAACAAAAAGAAAAAAACATGGTCTTGATACAGAAGCAAGGAGAAGAGGAACACGAATAAGCAGGGTCCAGACATCTAAGAAATGTTCTTCAAGCATCTATCTTTAAACCTTGACCTTAAAGAAAGCTGGTAGTAACTAACCGTCATGGTAGTAGCTAATAGAACATGTTAGGCTGAACTGTAGTTCAAAGACATAGAGACGGAAATGGCAGAACCACATGAGCAGTTCGCTGGAACTATGCACTATAAACAGCCTGTGCAATCACATCCACAAGAACTCTGAACCGCAACAAAGTCACTTCAACCCATTAACTTCGGTTTATTATCTGAGCAAAGGGCAAGACTAAGAAAGCACAGAATTCTCCGATCATTACTCTGATCCATTAGACTGCCTGGTGCAAGGACGCTCTATTACGTTGGCCGGACTTTTCCTTACCTGGGCGGGTCCAGTGCGGCCGGTGTTCGTGGTGCGTCCCGACCCCACTGCTGGCTCCATCCCGCTGTAGAAAATGAGCTTACCTTAATGGGGCCTATTAAGCCCACCATAATACATTACCTGGTCCAATGAGATGGAGTGGGTCTGGTGATGTCATTCGTGAGGCGTTTTAAGCCAGGATCCTTAAAGGGACCATGGTCACATTAAATTTTAAGTTTAATCTAACATAAAGGGTGTTGAATCTTTACTGTATAATAATATGGTAAATTTATATATGAGTGACAAAGAAATATTTACATAAAATATTATCATTAAGTAATATGACTCCATCTACAAAAACGATCAAGATTATAATTTAAAAAGTACATTAATTGGGAAGTTATTGGTGCTTTAGTCACAAATCTATAGACTTTTGTATCAGTAACTAGTAGAAATAAAAGATGTGTGTGTATAGGTAATACATAAAATTAAGCAGATTTTAAATGTAATTGTAAAGGGGTGGATTTGCAATCTTCTGCAAGTTCAGCGGAAGAGCTGTGGAATCCCTGACAAACAGTGTAAGTGGTGCTTACAATGTGTTTCTGGGATTTCTGCAGCTCTTCCGTTGAAGTTAACAATGGACAAGTGAGAGAACCTCCGCAGAAATTCACCCTAAAGTCTCAGACTGAAAAATTACATTAGTCATATTCAGGGACTGACAGCAAATTGAACCAGTGGAATGAGTGATGAGAAAGAAATTGTTACGGTTTATGACTTGATTTAACGTGTAACTGGACAATCACGGTTACTGTGAAAAAAACCTGACCAGAAACACCACAAAAATTTATTTAAATGGTATATGTCATATTTTATAGTGCAGATCAATTCACTGCAATTACTGGCAAAGGCGCGCAGGAGCAGGATGACAGCGATTTCCTGACCTGCTGTCAAAGAAAATAACTTTCTTACCCGACCCGCCACTGATCGCGCTCGCTACCACGACGGAAAATTCAGCCCGTTGTGTCCTGTATCCTTTCCCATTCTGTGTATACGTTGTTGGACTTGCGGCTAAGAGGGCTTGGCTTTGATTCCCTGGGTCTGTTTCTCCACTGGAGTGAGATCGCTCCAGAGTGCAGGTCCGAAATGAGACTGACTCCTTAGGTGTAATATTCTAAAGACATACATGTGGCAGGGAACCTCAGTCATTGCCAGTCACCACTGGTCATCACCAGTCACAGCTAGTCACCAACAGTCACCACCAGTGTATATCGGAACAGGTTGGTGCGCCTGTCATTTTCTGAGATGCACTAACAAGCGTTGAGGTTTCTTGCTGCCACTAGCTATGGCTTTTATGTCTGGGTCTTTTTAAAGTTCCACAGCCTTGTCACATGCTGTTGCTGTTCCTGTGAGTATGAGGAAGATCAAAGAGTCACAAAACCTCCGTGCCATCAATTCTGGTTGTGAATAACCTGGGACTGATCTGCTCCAAATGAAGCACAGTTCGTTCATTCTGCATGTGTTTGGGAGGATTCCTCCCTCCCCAGGTTCTTCTAGGTTTTTAACACAAGCGCTAATAAAAACTCGTTACCACAAGGAGTAGTTGAGGCGAATAGCATTAAGGGGAAGTGAGATAAACACATGAGGGACGAAGGAAAAGAAGGATATGCTGATAGGGTGAGATGACGAGGGGTGGGAGGAGGCTCATCTGGAGCCTAAACACCGGTATGAAGCAGTTCGACCAAATGGACTGTTTCTGTGCTGTACATTCTATGCAATATGAAAGCCAAGAGGAAATTAAGTACTTATATGAAACCTTAACAAGGCCTCAGTTAGAGTACATGTGACGCCACACTGTAGGAAGGATATTGACAGCAACAACAACAACTTGTATTTATATAGCACCTTTAACGTAGTAAAACATCCCAAGGCGCTTTATAGGAGTATTATAAGACAAAATATTTGACACCAAGCCACATAAGGAGAAATTAGAGCAGGTGACCAAAAGCTTGGTCAAAGAGGTAGGTTTTAAGGAGCGTCTTAAAGGAGGAAAGAGAGGTAGAGAGGCGGAGAGGTTTAGGCAGGGAATTCCAGAGCTTAGGGCCCAGGCAACAGAAGGCATGGCCGCCAAAGGTTGAACGAATATAATCAGGGATGCTCAAGAGGGCAGAATTAGAGGAGCGCAGCTATTGCACTCCTCTAATTCTGCCCTCTTGAGCATCCCTGATTATATCTCGCTGGAGGAGATTACAGAGATAGCTGTATTGATTTCTTTGTGGGTTCAATGATGAGACATTTATGAAAGAGAATGTCTTTTAATCTAAAGCTTTGTTCAACTCTTTATACAGCAGACATCAAGCTTGTGATGCATCTAGAACGAAACTGAAACCAAACTAACTGCCTTGCTTCTCTCGGTCACATGCCCTCTGCTGGTCAGGCACAAGCAATCAATACATGCAATCATGCTATTAAGGCATCCTAATCGAACAGGCAAATACCATCTCTATTTGCTGATATCATTACATCTCCTTTTCTTAAAACAAAAGTATTTTACTTTTAACTAACAACATGTTTTCTTTGTATTAATCTACATTTTAACTGTAACACTTAATGAACTTACATTATCATTATCATGATCAAGGTTTTTTAACCTTGCTTTGTGTGTTCACATGAAATATGTCAATACACTAGAACTTGAAGAAAGAATAAGATAACATTACTTCCTTCTATAACAATAGTCCTTAAATTTGCTCAATGAGTCTCTCAGGAAGCTTCACGTGTCTTGAGGATTTTCTGATTGATTGTCCTTGAATCTGAGTTGTTGCCTCAGATGATGGTTTCTCAGCTGTGTGATCAGGTTGTTCAACAGTATCAGTCTCTTGACCTGCTGTGGCTGGTCCCATGAGAAGATCTCGACGATTTCTTCTCAGAACAGCACCCTCATCTGTCTGAATGGTGTATGATCTTGTTTGAACTTCACTCAGGACAGTTCCCTTCTGAGTCCATGTGTTTGTTTTGTCTTTGAACCTTACTTGGTCACCAGTGTGGAGTTCAGGTAGGTTTTGTGTTCCTCTGTCATAGTAGTACTTTTGCTTTTCTTTCTGTTGTTCTTTGAACTTCCTCACTTTCTCCCCCTCTTTTGTTTTCAGGAGGTTCTCCGGGATGGGTAGGTTTGACCTTAGCTGACGTCCCATCAGGAGTTGGGCTAGTGACATACCACACTCGAGCGGCGTTGTGCGGTATACAAGCATGCTCTGGTAGAAGTCAGTTCCACTGTCTTTTGCCTTGTACTTCAGTCTTTTCACTGTGTTTGCGGGCTCTCCTGGGTCAACAGCTCTGGACAACATGTCTGCTGTATACATCAGCTTACCCGGTGTGTACGCAACATTCAGTTCATCATAGACTGTCTCTCCTTCGCTTTCCACAATGAGGACTCTCTTTACCAGGTTCAGTCTCTCACAGGCTTTTAAACCTAGTATGGCTTGCACATCCTTTGGCACCACGATTAATGCTAACGGGTGCTCTCTGTCCTTGTGTGTCACTTTGACAATGCATCTTCCTTTCACTGGTATTTCAGTACCTGAGTATCCTGTCACTTTCACTTTGATTCCATGTATCTTTGGTCTGGGTCTAATTTTCTTAAAATCAGTCTCTGATATCACATTAACTTGTGCTCCAGTATCCAATTTAAATGGAATGTGTATGTCATTCACTTTTAGTGTCAACATCCAGTCTCTTTCTTCTTTTTTGTTTTCAGACACATCATCTACATTGAACTCCTCTATGTCGCTTTCATCTACTGCATGGACCTTGCTTTGTTGCGCTTGGTTCTTACAGCAACGGGCATAATGGTTGTTTTTGTTGCAACTATTGCATGTTTTACCATATGCTGGACACTTTCTTGGTGGATGCTGTGTACCGCATCGACTACATGGCTTTCGATTGTCCCTTTCATTTTCGTTCGCTGGCCACGCCTCTTTTTTCACGTTGGCGCTCTTTTTGTTAAACGGTTTGTGTCCGTTCTTACTCACTGCATCCACGTTGCAGCTATTGTCACTGAACAGCTCCTTTGCCTGCAACTTCACAGTCTCTGTAGCCTTACACAGTGCTATGGCTTTTCCCAGGTCTAGATCTTGCTCTCTTAGCAGTCTTTCCCTTAGACCATTATCTGGAATACCACACACCAGTCTGTCTTTTATCAGCGAGTCTGTCAGTCCCCCAAATTCACACGATTTGCTTCTGTTTCTCAGTTCAGTCACATACTGATCAATAGTATCACCCATTTTCTGTACACATGTGAAAAATCTGTGCCTCTCAAACGTCACGTTACGTTTAGGTATGCAGTAGGCCTCAAGCTGTTCCATTATTTTATCTAGCTTCATTTTGTCTCCATCAACAGCGAATGTGAAGTTATTATACACCTCCAGCACTTCATCACCCACGACATGTAAGAACAGTGACGATTTCTTATTATCACTTTTCTCGTCAGCTCCGATTGCCGCTAAATACAACTCTACACGTTGTTTGAATCTCCTCCAATTTTCAGACACATTACCTGTCAACTGAAGCGTCGCCGGTGGGTGTAAACCTTCCATTTTTTCACTTCGTTAGCTATTCTCCACTTCGTTAGCTATTCTCCAATGGTAAGCAACGATGTTCACTTTTGGCTTGCTAATATGTGGAGAGCTGATTTCACTTTAGATTTTTCCTCTTCATCTCTTTCAATCACTTCTGACACCATGTATTGATTTCTTTGTGGGTTCAATGACAAGACATTTATGAAAGAGAATGTCTTTTAATCTAAAGCTTTGTTCAACTCTTTATACAGCATTTACAGGAGACATCAAGCTTGTGATGCATCTCGAACGAAACTGAAACCAAACTAACTGCCTTGCTTCTCTCGGTCACATGCCCTCTGCTGGTCAGGCACAAGCAATCAATACATGCAATCATGCTATTAAGGCATCCTAATCGAACAGGCAAATACCATCTCTATTTGCTGATATCATTACAATAGCGAGGGGCGAGGCCATGAAGGGATTTGAAAACAAGGATGAGAATTTTGAAATCAAGGCGATGCTTAACTGGGAGCCAATGTAGGTCAGCGAGCACAGGGGTGATGGGCGAACGGGACTTGGTGCGAATTAGGACACAGGCAGCCAACTTTTGGATCACCTCAAGTTTACGTAGGGTAGAATGTGGGAGGCCAGCCAGGAGTGCGTTGGACTAGTCAAGTCTAGAGGTAACAAAGGTAGCAATGAAGGTTTCAACAGCAGATGAGCTGAGGCAGGGGCGGAGACGGGCGATGATACGGAGGTGGAAATAGCTGGTCTTAGTTGTGCCGCGGATGTGTGGTCGGAAGCTCGTTTCAGGGTCAAATATGACACCAAGGTTGCGAACAGTGTGGTTCAGCCTCAGACAGATGTTAGGGAGAGAGATGGAGTCAGTGGTTAGGGAACGGAGTTTGTGGCGTGGACCGAAAACAATGGCTTCGGTCTTCCCAATATTTAATTGGAGAAAATTTCTGCTCACCCAGAACTGGATGTCAGACAAGCAGTCTGTCAATTTAGAGACCGTGGAGGGCTTGAGGCTTAAGAGAGGGTAAAACACAGATTCACTTGGATGCTGCCTGGTGCGATGAACTACAAATGTGAAGAAAAGACTTGAAAAGTTGGATCTTTTTTCATTGGAACAACGTAAGTTGCAGGGGCAATATAATTATAAAAGGATGTGACAGTGTGGGTGGAATCAAACTGTTGCCCAGTGGTTGAGGGGTCTAGAATGAGGGGCCATAGATACAGGATTAAATGTAAGAGTTCAGGTAAAGAGAGTAAGAGAAACTTCTTTATACAGGGAGTTTTGAGGCTGTGAATCCACTTCCAGGGTAAGTGGTTGAGGCAGAAACTGTGTCAACCATCAACATTAGACTTCAGAGGTGACTGGAGCCAAAGGCGAGGAAGGGCTATGGGAGCAGAGGGGGGTAAGTGCAATTAGGAGGGTGGAGGGTAAACGCTGACATGGTTTGGTTAGGCCGAACGGCTTGTTTCTATGTTGTAACTGTTATTGCTGGGAAGGCTTCCAGGATAGGAGTTTCTGCACCAGCAACCAATCAAAACATGCACAGTGTAGGATTTCACTCTAATGGCTGTAGATTTTAGGTTCAAACCCAAGGGGAAGGTCAGTGACAAACACCAGGCAACGTATTGGTAAAGTCAACAATGCTTTATTACTTCCACCAATTGTTCAGTAAACAGTTATCAATAATATAACCTTAAAAGGAGAGTCTGTATAACGTCCCAAATGAAGAGTGGGTCACGCCCTTGTCTGATGGGAGCGTTCCTGACGTCTTTTTTCTTCTTGAACGGTGGATTCCTTCCTCGCCAATGGCATTCTTTTCCCTTCTCTCAGAGGGTTAAACCGATCCTTCTTTTTACCCTGGCTGCTGGCAAACCAAACCTCTCAGTAGCCTTCCATCCTCCCCCGCTCTCTAATGCTAAAGCAGTTTCCTAACATTTCCACAGTCTCTCAGATTGCAGCTGGGCAGCTGTCTTCTTTAACCTCGTCCCTTATCTCTGCGGAAGTGCCTGGTCTCAGAGGCCTTCTAAGCAGTTAAGTTATCCTTTGTTGTTAATGCTATGAACCAATTTCTGTTTTTGAGCAGTCCAGGGTTTCTTTATAGTTTCCTCAAAACTGGTATTTAGAAAGTCCATAATCCTTCAATAGGCATGAACAATGTGTCTTGACAGGAGTGGATATTGACTTCAGTGGCTTAAGTGCAGAAGAGCCTTTGCAATATTATTCACCCAACTCCTCTCCTATGAAATTCCATGCTTTTCCTATCTTTAGTTTCCACACTAGTAAAAGCTGGATTAGCCTGGCAGATTTCTCCTTTGTCTTTCTTTCCTTTGACATTAGCAAGCACAGCTCTCATATCTCAGATGGAAAATAAATGTTCTGTGAACAGCGGTATCATCCTCGCTTTCTTATAGTCACGGTATTCTGTAATGCATTTGAATTTGGTACATCTATACTTTACTTAACATCCATAAATCTTCAATATCTTCCAGCTCTATCTTCAAAGGTGCAATTCCATCACTTATTGCTGGAGGACTGCTGTTGCTCTTGCTATTGGGAGATAGGCTCACGGTTTATTTACTGTCCTTCCTCTCGGGCAGCAGTCAATATTCCCTGACGTATTGATTGGGTTCCTGTAGTACTAATATTTAACTTTATGGACATATTTCATTAGAATCTCTTGAATGATTATTCACAGCTCATTGCACCAAGGCAGAAAGATCTGGTTTGAAAGGGAGTATCTATTTCAAGTATAGTTTTACAGCTCCTTTAGGATATGACCCGTTTTTATTTCCAGAGGAAAGAGGACATAACGTGCGGTCAACTGGTGATGAATTTATTCTCATGGTCGAAAAATGGAGCAATTCCCTCGATCCTCATCACAAAGTCAGAACAGTAACTTGACATTTCCTAGGCACCCAGTATAGTTGGGTATTTTGGATTTATCATGAAGCCTGACTCCTGTGATGCATCTGGAGGCTCATTGCATTGGATATGTGAATTCATCGGATGAATAAAACAGCAAGTCAGTAAACAAGGATACCTACCATCTTGCTGCAGTATATAGGGAAATCATATTTGACCCTGCTCTGTTCCTTATCCGTTAACAAAGGTCATTAGAACGGATATTCTTTCTCCTTCCAACACAATTCCCTATCTAAAAGACAAGCAGTACCCTAATGAAACAGGACAGTGAAATAGTATCGTCCACAGTGCAAGTCAATGACTTGAGTAGAAAACTTAACTTGTGATATCGTTTAATGACTTCTCTATAACAATTTCAAGCCATGTTTATTTACAGATATTTACCTCCTAATAATCTCAGCCAAGATCTGCTGAGGCAAACAGGTGCCTCAAAACCCTTGGAGATTTTAAGGAAGTTATTGAGGGATGAATCAAGGCTATGGCAAATAAGCTTAGAAGTTCGATGTAACTGGTAAAATAGATAAGGGAGAACCAGTGGATGTGGTGTATTTGGACTTTCAGAAGGCTTTCAATAAGGTCCCGCATAAGAGGTTAGCGTGCAAAATTAAGGCAAATGGGATTGGGGGCAAGGTATTGACTTGGATAGAGAACTGGTTGGCAGACAGAAAGCAAAGAGTTGGAATAAACGGGTCGTTTTCCGAGTGGCAGGCAGTGACTAGTGGGGTGCCGCAAGGATCGGTCCTAGGACCGCAGCTGTTCACAATATATATTCATGATCTGGACGAGGGAATTGGATGTAATATCTCCAAATTTGCAGACGATACAAAGCTCGGTGGGAGGGTATGCTGTGAGGAGGATGTCATGAAACTCCAGTACGATTTGGACAGATTGGGTGATTGGGCAGAAACATGGCAAATGCACTATAATGTGGATAAATGTGAGGTTATCCACTTTGGTGGCAAAAACAGGAAGGCAGATTATAATTTGAATGGCAATAGATTGGGAGAAGGGGAAGTGCAAAGAGACCTGGGTGTTCTTGTGCACCAGTCGCTGAAGGTAAGCATGCAGGTGCAGCAGGCGGTTAAGAAGGCAAATGGTATGTTGGCCTTCGTAGCAAGAGGGTTCGAGTACAAGAACAAGGATGTCTTGCTGCAGTTGTACAGGGCCTTGGTGAGACCGCACCTTGAGTATTGTGTGCAGTTTTGGTCACCTTACCTGAGGAAGGACGTTCTTGCCATGGAGGGAGTGCAGCGAAGATTCACCAGGCTGATACCTGGGATGGCAGGAATGACGTACGAGGAGAGATTGTGTCAATTGGGCTTATACTCACTGGAGTTTAGACGATTGAGAGGGGATCCCATCGAAACCTACAAAATTCTGTCAGGTCTGGACAGACTAGATGCAGAAAGGATGTTTCTGATGGCCGAGGAGTCCAGAACCAGGGGTCATAATCTAAGGGTAAGGGGTAAGCCATTTAAGACTGAAATGAGGAGGAATTTCTTCACCCAGAGAGTGGTGAACCTGTGGAATTCTCTGCCACAGAGGGCGGTGGAGGCCAGTTCATTAAATATATTCAAGAAAGAGTTGGATATATTTCTTGAGGCTAAAGGGATCAAGGGATATGGGGAGAAGGCAGGGACAGGGTACTGAATTTGGATGATCAGCCATGATCTCATTGAATGGCGGAGCAGGCTCGACGGGCCGAATGGCCTACTCCTGCTCCTATCTTCTATGTTTCTATATTTCTATAAATCCAGGTGCTATACCTAGAGGACTAGAGGACATAAAATGTTGTTCAAAACAGGACAGAGATGAATGCAGATTTTCAAGGTTGGTTAGCTAACCTTAGCAATGAGGGAAGAGCTTGTGTTCATCAACAACCTTATCACTGTGTAAAAAGTCAAGTATTTTTGTCTATGACCTATCATGTTACTGGTATCTTTCTTTCTGTCCCGTAGATCTGGGATTAAAAACCGGGTTCACCCACAGATAATGGACCAGCTTTTATTTTGTTACACAAAAACATTAGAATAAAAGTTATATATAAAGAGAAGCAGAACTATAAATGCTGGAATTTGGATACAGAAAACATTGGAAACACACAGCAGGTCAATCAGTATCTGTAGTGAGGAAAAAGACAAGGATAACATTTCAGACATTGTCCTTCTTCAGAACAATCTTTCAGATGAGATGTTAAAGCGAGGATCTCTCTGCCTACACTCCTGGTGTCATGGCCCACATTTACCCCTCAAACACCACCTTCAAACTTGATTTATAAAAGAGGAAAGACTTGCATTTATGTAGCAATTTTCACGATCTCAGGATGTCCCAAATTGTTGTACAGTCAATTAAGCATTTTTGAAGTGTAGTCACTGTTGTAATGTAGGAAACGCGGCAGCCAAATTGCATACAGCAAGTTCCGTCCTCTGTTGTCGAATTACAGTATGCAGACGACGCTTGCGTCTGCGCTCACTCGGAGGTCGAACTCCAAACCATCGTCAGTACCTTCACTGAAGCGAACGGGAGCATGGGCATTACACTAAACATTCGTAAGACAAAGGTCCTCTACCAACCTGCCCCCACCACACAGTACTGCTCCCCGATTATCAAAATCCACAACAAGGCCTCGGACAACGTGAACCAGTTTCCGTACCTCGGGAGCCTGCTGTCAACAAGGGCAGACGTCGATGACGAAGTCCAACACTGCCTTCAGTGTGCCAGTGCAGCCTTCGGTCGCCTGAGGAAGAGAGTGTTTGAAGATCAGGACCTCAAACCCGGCACTAAGCTCATGGTCTACAGAGCAGCAGTGATACTCGCCCTGCTGTATGCCTCAGAGACATGGACCATGTACAGCAGGCACCTCAAAGCACTGGAGAGGTGCCACCAATGCTGCCACACAAGATCCTGCCAATCCATTGGCAGGATAGGCGCACCAACGTCAGTGTTCTTGCTCAGGCCAATATCCCCAGCATCGAAGCTTTGACCACGCTCGATCAGCTCCGATGGACGGGTCACATTGTCCGCATGTCCAATATGAGACTGCCAAAACAAGCGCTCTACTCAGAGCTCCAACATGGCAGGAGAGCCCCAGGTGGGCAGAGAAAACACTTCAAGGACATTCTCAAAGCCTCCTTGAAAAAATGCAACATCCCCACTGACACCTGGGAATCCCTGGCCCAAGACTGTACAAAGTGGAGGAGAAGCATCTGGGAAGGCGCCAAACACCTTGAGTCTCTTCGCTGGGAGCAAGCGGAAGCCAAGCGCAAGCAGCGGAAGGAGCGCACATCAACCCAAGCAGCCCACCCACCCGCCCCTTCAACCACCGTCTGCCCCACCTGTGACAGAGACTGTAGGTCCCGCATTGGACTCATCAGTCACCTGAGAACTCATTTTTAATGTGGAAGCAAGTCATCCTCGGTTCCGAGGGACTGCCTAAGAAGAAGAGGAAGCGCAGCAGCCAAATTGCACACAGCAAGTTCCACAAACAGCAATGTGATAATGACCAGATAATAGTGGTGTTGGTTGAGGGATAAAGATTGGGCCAGGACACCGGGGAGAACTCCCCTGCTCGTCTTCGAAAGAGTGGCCGTGGGATCTTTTACATCCACCTGAGAGGGCAGACGGGCCCCCGGTTTAACGTCTCATTCTATAACTAACTGGTCGATTTATCTCCTGGGCCAATATTTATCCCTCAACCAACATAACAAAAACAGATTATTTGGCCATTATCACATTGCTGTGTGTGGGAGCTTGCTGTGCGCAAATTGGCTGCCACGTTTCCCACATTACAACAGTGACTACACTTCAAAAAGTACTTCATTGGCTGTAAAGCGCTTTGAGGCGTCCAGTGGTCGCGAAAGGCGCTATAGAAATGCAAGTCTTTCTTTCTTTATTGAAATATTTGACCTGTGCTGCACTGATTTTTCCCGTCCCGTAGTGCTGGTTCTATTTTCGGACGGTAAAACTTGTGCCGAATTTTGACCAGTCATTTTGATAATGTTATCAGGTCAAACATGTTTTATGATTGGCTGAAAAATATGATTTTAGCCAATCAAAATTCACATTTCAATTTATTTGTCCTATAACTAAGTCTCCCATCACACTCCCTGAGAAAATGGTGCATAGCAAAATTGTACTGGAGAAGCTTTTAAAGTCAGAACTTTATTGTATTTCATTGGGTGTAAAGCGCTTTGAGGAGTCCGGTGGTGGTCAAAGGCGCTATAGAAATGCAAGTCTTTCTTTTTATTTTACTAAGAATGAAGGGGAGCCTAGATTCCAGCTGTGGAGGGTACAGACACGATGGGCCGAATGACTCTCTGATTCTATAAGCAAAGGACCCAGTTCCAGAGAGGAAAAAGAAAATTCAAGACAATAAAATTCAAATTCGGCAGTGAGTGAGTAAGCAGCTTGCATGACTATATAGCACTGTGTACGATGATTTGTAGAGTAACAAGGCAGCATACCTTTCAGCAAGGCAAGATGCATTGAGGGTTTACTTAGTGATGGGGCAGTGTGTGTAGGATTCATGTATTGGCACGTTGAAAAAAATCTTTGGTTTATTGGTTTAATTAGTGGAGCAGTTACAAAGTTTATTATATTGCCACCTAATTTTTCCAAAAATTGCATTTTTTCTATGTTTAAACTCCAATGGCTTGATATATTTACGGCACGCCTTTCCAAAAAAACAATGTATAGATGGTGGAGCATAATCTGAAGAGTTACTGCAATAGAAGAGCCAGTTGAAACATCGCGAAATCTTTACAAAAAACAAGTGGACCAGTGGTCAAAGGCATCTCTTGGTGCTGCCCTAATCCACACAAAACAGAAAGGCCCAGTTCTGTGCGGAGTTAGCTGGTCCCAACTGAGAGGCACCAGTTTGGTGCTATAATTGGCCACAGTGTTCTGGGCGAGGGAGGGAAATACTCAGCCAGCGAACGGACCCCTGCGACTGCACGGGCACAGACATCGTGGCCCGTGTTTTCCGATCCCTACGGGTGCGTACGCGCTGTGTACACACCCGTAGGGGCCTCGCAAGGGCCGGTTGCAGGCATGCCAAGCGCACTCGCTGAAAACCGGCATTTCCAATCTGTGAAGAATCCTCTTGACAGATCCTCCGCCTGCCCTGGAGAAGGGCCTCCGCAAGTGGTGAGTTCCGCTTTCTGCACAACCTCCGCCCGCTGAAAACCTTTAAAAATCTTACGCCTGGTAAAAGCCTGCGCAAGGCCTGCTTTTACCAGCATAAGAGTTTTAAAAAGTAGAAAGATATTTTTTATTCACTCATTTATAATTTTAAAATACTTTTAAAAAAGGTAAGTTTAATTGTAGCCCTGTAAAAAAACTTTAATAATTTTTTTCAAAAAATTAAATTTTTGTTTAAAATACTTAATTTAATGTAATTTTAACTAATTTTAAAAACGTGATTTAAAAAAAATGTTTTTAATGTTTTAATGTGTTTTTTGAGTGATCCCCACTCATACTTTTGACGGGTCTAAGTTGAGAGACCTGTCGAAAGTATGAAGGGGGGATTCCCTTCTTCCATTATTTCCCCATGGCCCACGTGATCCAAGGGACGCTTGCGAACCGCCTGCACTCCTGGGATACCTGGGCCTCTGCGCGCGCGCACCAGGAGAGGCCCAGGAGCGGAAGTGTCCGGACCTCCGGAGCCCTCAGGTAAGGGCGTAGATTTTTTTCCAAATCGGAGGCCTCCGCACGCAGGAAGCCTCCGATCGGAAAATACGGGCCCTTGTCGGGACGTGCTTGGGCTCAATTGTGACAACATCTCCGATCAGACAGTTGGCTAAGAATCTCTGCTTACAATGGCATCAGGGCTATTTAGGCAAGGAAAACTTGAGGAAGAAGACGGAGAGAAGAATATATTTTAGAGATGTCTATACATTAGGGCAAAGGGCCCTCGATGGGCCGTTGAAATTTTATGTGGCCAGTGATGTCTCTTAAATATTGTATTCCTAATCATTATAATTTGATTTGAACTGCCAGGTTTAGTAATATTTTGAATTTGTGAATATCCTGTTTTATTGGAATGCAAAATATTCCGAGTCTGTTGTGTATCTTTAATGCAAGAGACATTTTATTCACTTGCAAGATTGGGTCCACCGGGGAGCGGGTTATATTAATTTGTGCTCTTTCACATTCTGCTTCTCCTCGCTCAACAAGTGTTTTTCTTTTGTAATAATGCTACAGTTCAGTCCAGAAGATTAATCACTGTCACTTCTAGTTTCGATGAGCAATATTCATGGTTAAAAAATCAATCCCACAGAGAGCAAAGACACTCCCTCAGATACACACAAAATAACCCAAGTCACACGTATACTTATCATGGTGTTATACACTGCGGAGCCACATAGCCTAATCCTGACTTATTGCGGTCAAAAATGTATGTACTTTAAAAAAAACAAATGGTTTGAATAACAAAAAGTCAGAGCAAACATTATGATGATTAGCAATATAATAAACTGCAGCCGTGAGACATTTTTAGAAAACGGGTCTAAATTCTATAATATATGCAATGAAAAGTGTGTTTTTATCACATTTCACAATGGAAATGTGTTGAAAAGGAGAAAGGTCTCCTTTGGTTCTGAAAAGAAATATAAACCCCCACCTACAGGGAGGTGGGGGATGGTGGGTGAGAGGCTTTGGGAGGAATTCAACCAAAAATTAATGTTGAGGGATAAATGTTGTCTAGGACACTGGGGAGATCTCCCCTGCTCTTCTTCAAATAGTGCCAAGGGATCGTTTACATCCACCTGGGAGGGCAGACAGGGACTCGGTTTAAGGTCTCATCCGAAAAACAGCACCAGTCGCTGAAGGTAAGCATGCAGGTGCAGCAGGCGGTTAAGAAGGCAAATGGTATGTTGGCCTTCGTAGCAAGAGGATTCGAGTATAAGAACAAGGATGTCTTGCTGCAGTTGTACAGGGCCTTGGTGAGACCACACCTTGAGTATTGTGTGCAGTTTTGGTCACCTTACCTGAGGAAGGACGTTCTTGCCATGGAGGGAGTGCAGCGAAGATTCACCAGGCTGATACCTGGGATGGCAGGAATGACGTATGAGGAGAGATTGTGTCGATTGGGCTTATACTCACTGGAGTTTAGAAGATTGAGAGGGGATCTCATCGAAACCTATAAAATTCTGTCAGGTCTGGACAGACTAGATGCAGAAAGGATGTTTCTGATGGCCGGGGAGTCCAGAACCAGGGGTCATAGTCTAAGGATAAGGGGTAAGCCATTTAGGACTGAAATGAGGAGGAATTTCTTCACCCAGAGAGTGGTGAACCTGTGGAATTCTCTGCCACAGAGGGCGGTGGAGGCCAGTTCATTAAATATATTCAAGAAAGAGTTGGATATATTTCTTGAGACTAAAGGGATCAAGGGATCAAGGGATATGGGGAGAAGGCAGGGACAGGGTACTGAATTTGGATGATCAGCCATGATCTCATTGAATGGCGGAGCAGGCTCGAAGGGCCAAATGGCCTACTCCTGCTCCTATCTTCTATGTTTCTATGTTTCCTAACAATGCAGCACTCCCTCAGCACTGCATTGGAGTGCCAGCCTAGATTTTATGCTCAAGTCTCTGGAGTGGGATTTGAACCCACAACCTTTGGACTCAGGTGAAAGTACTAACCCCTGAGCCAAGGCTGACATCTTGCCAAATTTTAGACTGGATATATTTATAAATTTACCTATTACTTCAAAAGCACCTAGAAGGACAAGGGTCGCAGGTGCATGGGAACACCACCACCTCCAAGTTCCCCTCCAAGCCACGCGCCATCCTGACTTAGAAGTATATCACCGATCCTTCATCATCGCTGGGTCAAAATCCTGAAACTCCCTCCCTAACAGCACTGTGGGCGCACCTTCACCACACGGACTGCAGCGGTTCAAGATGGCGGCTCACCACCAACTTCTCAAGGGCATTTAGGGATGGACAATAAATGCTGGCAGTGCCAGCGAGGCCCACATCCCATGAACGAATAAAAAATAACTGCAGTGGAAGCTTTTAAGAGGCAGACGTCTTAAGTATCTGAGCGAACATGCATCTTGCTTTGCCTGTAATCTGCCTCCATTATGCTTGCTGTAGTTATGTTAACGTTGTATTTTGATTATCAGCCATTAGATCTTTTCCTGCTTAGTGGTTTAATCATGAGATATAGGGGTAGCATCTCTCCTTTAGACAGAGAGAGGACTCGGGATGATATGCCAGACTAGCGGCATGGTTGCCATGTTAACTGTAAGTGAGTTTGACAAAAAGTAGTGTGCTGCTGAGCTTTGACGTGTTGTTTCATCAGATGTGTAAGTTCTCTCCTTTCCTTGGGCCGGAAAAAGAGAGAGAGGTTGCTAAAAGGTTGAGTTTTATCATGTGCAATAAAATTGGTCCGCGGCCCTCAATCATACTCCTATCTGTCAGACACCTACAGATATACGGCAGCTCCATGCTCACCTCTCTTGCCATAGAGCTGTGATGTACATTTCACAAGGAAAGGTCCCTATTTTCAGAAGTTTTCTGATTGGCTTAGCAAAGATGATACAATTTGGTGCTGAGGTGCAAAATGTTTGATGAATTTTCTTGGGTTTCTGAAATTTATTGAAATCGTGCACCAATGCACCACTCCAAACGCATACGCTCGGGTATATTTTCCTTTGTGTATAAAGCTAAATAAAGTTATTTTTTTACTAAACTATCATTATGAATCAATGACAAGTTTTCTGAAGTTAACACACAGAAGGAAATCTACCCCAGCAGCAAAATTAAGTTGCAGATGTTCAGTGATTAAAGCCGAAGAGTACAAATTCCTGTTGTTGGCCAGGGACGGATTTGTGGTGAGATTCCAGTGGGGAGCAGGTGCCACATTTTGGAGTCAAGCTCAGATCCGCTGGTTTTCTGCCCTCGCATCTTTCCTCAAACACTGCGCTCAGAGGTCGTGGGTGCTTCTTCTGCCTGCCTCCATTACATTGAGAAACCATTTTGGGCAGGTCTAGAGCAATATTGGGAAGACCGAAGCCATTGTTTTCGGTCCCCGCCACAAACTCCGTTCCCTAGCCACCAACTCCATCCCTCTCCCTAACATCTGTCTGAGGCTGAACCACTCTGTCCGCAATCTTGGTGTCATATTTGACCCTGAAATGAGCTTCCGACCATGTATCTGCAGCATAACTAAGACCGCCTACTTCCACCTCCGTAACATCGCCCGTCTCTGCCCTTGCCTCAGCTCATCCGCTGCTGAAACCCTCATCCATGCCTTTGTTACCTCTAGACTTGACTATTCCAATGCACTCCTGGCTGGCCTCCCACATTCCACCCTACGTAAACTTGTGGTTTCCGTGTCCTAACTTGCACCAAGTTCCATTCACCCATCACCCCCTGTGCTCGCTGACCTACATTGGCTTCCGATTAAGCAATACCTCGATTTCAAAATTCTCATCCTTGTTTTCAAATCCCTTCATGGCCTCGCCCCTTCCTATCTCTGTAATCTCCTTCAGCCCCACAACCCCCCGAGATATCTGCGCTCCTCCAATTCTGCCTTCTTGAGCATCGCTGATTGTAATCGCTCACCATTGGTGGCCGTGCCTTCTGTTGCCTGGGCCCTAAGCTCCGGAATTCTCTCCCTAAACCTCTCCGCCTCGCTACCTCTCTTTCCTCCTTTAAGATGCTCCTTAAAACCTATCTCTTTGACCAAGATTTTGGTCACCTGCCCTAATTTCTCCTTATGTGACTCGGTGTCAATTTTTTTGTCTTATAATACTTCTGTGAAGCTCCTTGGGACGTTTTACTACGTTAAAAGTGCTATATAAATACAAGTTATTGTTGTTCTTATCCCAGACATTCTGCCCACCTTGTCTCCTTAGATCCAGCAGAACCTATCCCTGCTGAGAGCAGTGCTGGTCCCATAACGGAGAAGGCCCAATCACGGCAGCAAACAAAGTTCATCAATCCAGATGTCCGTCCATTCCATGAACGGAATTTGAAATAATTTTACTGTCACATCTCTTTGGCCCATTCTGGGCCTCCGATGCTCCCCCTTGGAGCAGCAAGGTGTCACTCCGAGTTCCACCTCCTCACTGAAACAACTGCCTCTGCTGTACCTCTACAGGCACAGCCACCCGCCTCGATTATTGATAGGACCCCTTCCCAATATTTGGGACCAAGCCAACGTTGGCCAGAGGAACGGGCGGAGGTCCCGCCTTGCCGCAATTATGCTACCTCAAGAGTTTTCACAGAAGTTTCAGGCTCAAATGTACCTTGTTTGAGATACGCAAGTGTGCAAGTCAGGAATGATTCGTGAAAGCAGCACATCAGGTCTTTCATTCCTTTTTCACACATTCCCAACCAAAAGGAAATTAATGTTAGTTGTCATCTTACTGGTTCAGGATGCTCACTATTCTCAGCTAGGTTCAGAATGCTTAATATTCTAGACCTGCAAAGTGTTTTGGGTTTGTCAACTGCTTGTATTCAATAAGTGCAGTCTTCATTCAGAGAAAGACTTGGGGGGAGGAATTCATTATCGTCCCGCTTGGGGCGCTACATTTTAAAAGTTTTGGAAAATCAGCCCCAGGCACTAAAGTTTCTAAACTTTTAAAAATTTCGGTTTTGCGCCCCTGGAAGGAAGCGAACTCAAGCGCTCCACTTCCTTCATGGAGCCAATCGTCAGCAGGCGGGGCGGAGACTTCAGAAGGGGTGCACACTGGGCCGTGCAGCGCTGCCGCGTTCAAAGGCTCCTTCCCTCCCTTAAAGGGAAGGGCCATCGGTGCAGGCTCTGCAATAGAAACATTACCTACTTGGGCCACCATGACAGCCGCGATCCCGTGTGATCAGCCCGGCACTCAAGCAGCGTGTCTGGCTGATCGATCGCGGGCAGGGACCCGCAAGAAAAAGCGCAACAAGAAAGGTAAGTTTTTTCTTTTACTCCTGCCGAATATACTGGGAGTCGATGCCAGCGCCGCATCCAGTCCCAAAGCCATTTGCGCCCCATTAGCGCTAACGGGGGGGGGTGCAAAGGCATCCAATTTGGCCCCCTTGCATTTCTACATCGCCTTTCCTGACCTCACGATCCAAAGCACTTTACAGCCATTGAAGTACTTTTGGAGTGTAGTCACTGTTGTAATGTAGGAAACACGGCAGCCAATTTGCGCACAGCAAGCTCCCACAAACATGATCAGATAATCTGTTTTTCGAAATAGCACTATCATTTATGTCCATCTGGTGGGATCTTTTACATCCACCTGAGAGAGCAGACGGAGCCTCGGTTTAACGGCTCATCTGAAAGACGGCACCTCCGACAGTACAGCGCTCCCTCAGCACTGCACTGCATTGTCAGCTGAGATTTTTGTGCTCAAGTCTCTGGAGGAGGTCTTGAATCTACTGGGTCTGACTCTATGGGGGTGATTTTGCCAATGGGGGCGCGCTGAAGGCATCGACTTGTGGTCAACCCACGCTATTTTCCCTTGATTGACCTTGTTAACACTGCCCAGCGGGCTTAGCAGGCCAATTAAGGGGAAGCCGGTTACAGAGAATGTCAGTGTATGACGTTTCATCTGTCAAAAACTTTTGACAGATGAATTGTCATCGTTTGATGGCTCTGTGAAGCTGTCAAACACTGACCTTCTCTGTTGTTTGATGAGTCCTTGTATTCAAGACTCATCAAGCTGCTTTTGTGAGCAGAAATTAGATAGTTGTTGCATCGGAGAATGCAATAGCCATCTGTCATCTCTGCCGGTGAGATGAGAGACTCTCCGCATCCCCAACTGTTGAAGCCTGCAGGAAGAAACAAAGGTAAGGAAACATTTTCTATCACTTTCCACTCACCTCACATACTCACCTCTCCACACTTGCACCCATCACTTACCTTCACAGTGCACCTTTGCACTCCTCCAAACCCCGCAGACCCACTGCTCACCTCGGTGACCCTGGCAGGGTTTCCCAACATCGGGAAGCCCGCACTTCTGTTGGAAAAATGGGGATAATCCTCTTATCTGCCTGTTAACTACCGGTTAACAGGCAGTTAAGTGGCTGTAATCCCCTTCCCGCCTCCAGGAGATGGGACCCGGCGCGGGTCAGCTACCCGCCTCCTGGGAAGATGGCACGGGATGGGCACCCGCCCCCAGATTCTGCCATTTTCCCGGCAGTCCCACCTCCACACCCTCCTCCCCAGGGCTGGCAAGATCGCGCCCATAGAGACAAGAGCGCTACCAACTGAGCCACAGCTGGTGTCCTGCAGAGTATAGACTGGTGGGAAACATATATGTAATTTTGGACATCCTTTTATTTTGATGAGACAAAGATGCTAGGTTTTTCCTGAGGAAACTTATGACATTCCAATTAAATTTAAATATTTTAATGTCTTACTGTGGTAATAATCCCAATCAGAGTATTTTATATTGCTGAAGCTTCCATCTTTACTGCAATTAATGGCCCAGTAATTCCGGGCACAACGCGTGAGTAAGGAAGGGGTACTCACGTGTGTGCCCGGAGGAATTGCCGGTTTTCAGCATGCACAGCGCATGCGCTGAAAACCGGCATTTCCTGTCCTCTGACCCAAGGAGTTAAGAGGCAGAGCGCGCGCGACTGCACAGGCAGCGCATGCGCAGTGAAATTCCTTTTTTTTTTCCAGAGTTGCGCGTGTGTAAAGGCCTCCGGTCTTTACACGTGGAAAAACCAGACGTAAGTATTTAGTTTTTCAGGTAAGTGGGCTTTTAGTACAATGTAGACATTTTTTTCCACAGGTTTGTTATTTTTAAAGAATTTACAGTAAGGTAAGTTTAGTTTTAGACCCTATTTTTAAAAAAATTATTTTTTTCAAAAAATTCATTAATTGTTTAAAACATTTTTTAAAACTTATTTATAGTTAATATAATCAGTGGGATGTTTTTTAAAATTTTATTTAAAGTTAAAGTAGTGTTTTGGCAGCCCATACTATTTATGAGTTTGACAGCTCTTACTGTCAAACTCATGAATGAAGTTTCCCCTCCCCTGATTGGCTGCACAGTGCTCACCTGATCCCAGCCGGCACATCGCACTAACTACGCCGCTGGATCAGGTAAGCACATCGCGCCAACATCGGAACCGGGCCAGTGACAGGAAATGCAAGCAGGCCCGGGCTTCAGATGTCGGCGCGCCGGGTGAGTGCACATCGGGGGCTTGCACGGGCGGCAAGCCCCCGATCCTAATTTCAGGGCCATTGTCTTGCTACATCACTAATTTATTCACCTTGCTTGTCCGTTCAACTTTTGTCGTTTGAGCAGATTCAGTATTACCATGCCTCACATTTATATTTTGATGATAAAGCAGATTTTCCAATGCTATATAAATAAGTAATTGGAAAACAGACACATCAAGTGGATTGAACTGTAAAACAGCATGAGGTGCTTTATAGAGTCATAGAATAGAATGGTTACAGCACATGCCCGTGTCGGCTCTCTGCAAGAGCACTTCAGCTAGCCCCACTCCCCCGCCCTTTCCCCGTAGCCCTGCAATTTCTTTTCCTTCAGGTACTTATCCAATTCCCTTTTGAAAGCCACGATTGAATCTGCCTCCACCACCCTTTCAGGCAGTGCATTCCAGATCCTAACCACTCGCTGCGTAAAGAAGTTTTCCCTCATGTCGCCTTTGGTTCTTCTGCCAATCACCTTAAATCTGTGTCCTCTGGTTCTCGACCCTTCCACCAATGGGAACAGTTTCTCTCTATCTACTCTGTCCGAACCCCTCATGATTTTGAACACCTCTGTCAAATCTCCTCTCAATCTTCTCTGCTCTAAGGCGAACCACTCCAGTCTATCCATGCAACTGAAATCCCTCATCCCGGAAACCATTCATGTAAATCTTTTCTGCACCCTCTTTAAGGCCTTCACATCCTTCCTAAAGTGCGGTGCCCAGAATTGGACACAATACTCCAGTTGAGTCCAGACCATTGTCTTATAAAGGTTCATCATAACTCACTTGCTTCTGTACTCTGTGCCTCGATTTATGAAGCCCAGTATCCCGTAAGCTTTTTTAACCGCTTTCTCAACCTGCCACCTTCAACGATTTGTGCACATATACCCCCAGGTCTCTCTGTTCAAGCACCCACTTTAGGATTGTACCCTTTAGTTTATATTGCCTCTCCTCGTTCTTAAACCAGAATGTATCACTTCACACTTTGTTGCGTTAAATTTCATCTGCCATGTGTCCGTCCATTCCACCAGCCTGTCTATGTCCTCTTGACGTCTATCACTCTCCTCCTCACTGTTCACTATACTTCCAAGTTTTGTGTCATCTGTAAATTTTGAAATTATGTCCTGTACACCCAAGTCAAAGTCATCGATGTATATCAAGAAAATCAGTGGTCCTAGTAACAACCCCTGGGGAATATCACTGTATAGCTTCCTCCAGTCTGAAAAACAACTGTTCACCACTGGTCTCTGAGAGAGTGCTACACTGTCAGAGGTGCCGTCTTTCAGATGAGACATTAAACCAAGGTGCTGCCTGTCCTCTCAGGTGGACGTAAAAGATCCCATGGCACTATTTCGAAGAAGAGCGAGGGAGTTCTCCCCGGTGTCCTGGGGCCAATATTTATCCCTCAATCAACATCACTAAAAACAGATGATCTGAACATTATCACATTGCTGTTTGTGGAGCTTGCTGTGTGCAAATTGGCCGCAGTCTTTCCCACATTACAACAGTGACCACACTTCAATAACTACTTCATTGGCTGTAAAGCGCTTTGGGACGTCTGGTGGTCATGAAAGGCGCTATACAAATACAAGTCTTTCTTTCTTTCTGTTTATTATTTGAAGCACTGCTGAACTTTGCTTTTCCGCACCGTGCGCGTGCAAACACACAGCTCAATATGAATATTTATAGATTGATATTTCTTTGAAAACACATTACAGAAGTGTAAGATACAGGTCTTTGTCCTATGAAAAGCTGGCAGGCCTACTAGCGACTTGTAAAGTATGATGGACTTCGTTTCCGCTAAGGCAAAGAGCAGAGACTGTGGGCGCTTTGTTGGCAGTTAATGTCAGATAACATCTAAACCTTTTGTCTGCCGCTCGTCTCAGGAAACAACAGTAGGACAAAGAGGTCACAATGTTGGAACTTTGCACATCAGCAGAATGACAAGGAGAGAAAAAACATCCTTATATGGTAGCAGGAAGCCAGAGAAGGAGAAGGAAAGAAAGAAGGAAAGAAAGAAAGAAAGAAAGAAAGAAAGAAAGAAAGAACAGTTCCACATAAGTATCGATCAGGTTCACCGGCAACGGGATATGAAGAGGATGACCTGGGATACCTGTAGGAGAGGCAAAGGCTCCTCGGTGGAGTAACCACTGAGTGTTGAGATCAACGTGCAAGAAGAAGACGACACAGCAGAATCACTTTGGCAGACACTCCAGCTCTCCCGGCGCAGTGGCTTGCTCGCCCCGCGTTTTGAACCACATTCCGCTGTTGTAAGTATTGGCCCAGATTTTCTGGGGCCTGTGACCGTGGACGCGGTGCGTCGGCGACCGTAAGCGCCCCACAGGTTCCGGGTTTCCGCGTGCCGTACACAGGCGCGAAAACCTGGGAACTTGCGATCTGTCGGGTTTCAGCTCAACAGGTTGTACGAATCTGTAGGAAATGGACCTCCGCGGGCGAAGAGTTGGGCTATTTGCCCAATCTACTGCCCAGCAAATGCCCGTGAAACTCTTACACCTGGTAAAAGCAGGCATAGGGCCTTCTTTTACCAGCGTAAGAGTTTAAATAAATATTAAAATAATGTTTTATTTTGATTATTTAAACATAAAAAAACATTGAAATTAGTTCAGGTTATTTTTAGCCCCTTTAAAATGTTTACATTTATTTTCAAAAATTGTAATTTTTGCTTCACATGTTTAGTTTTATTGTATTTTAATTCATTTTGAACATGTACTGATTTATTTTTATTTAACTGGTGCTTATTTGTGTTTTTTAGGGGATTCCTATTCATGCTCATGAAGATATTCATGGTCGGCCTGGCCCACGTGATCACGGGGATGCTTGCGAACCGCGGGCGCCCCCGGGATATGTGGGCCTTTACGCAGGCCTACATGTAGAGGCCCAGGAGCGCGAGAGTCTACGAACCTCCGGGATCATCAGGTAGATTCGTACTTTTCTTACGGTTCAGAGGCATTCGCCCGTGGGAAGCCCCCGCCCACGAATTCAGGCCCATTATCTTGAACTGTTGCTTATATTCCCTTGGCAGTTGAATAAAGTGCTTAGTAATCTCGATACCGGTTTCTGCGGTTGTTGCCTCGCTCAGGGGTCAGAACTAGTAACCAGGTCAATTCCGCTAAATATAGGGACCAGGGAGAGATTAAAACCTTACAGCAGAAAGATACGATAAATGATGGCCCTGCAGGTAAATGTATTTACAATTATGAATTCTGCAGGAGAGCTGCACAACATTGTTTGAAATCAGAAGATCTGGCTGGGATTGTTGGTATCCCTGCTGATGGCCTCATCACTGCGCCCGCAGCTAAAATGGGCCAGAAATTCAGGTCCCCATGGATGAGTACGTGCTGGGTACTCACGCGTAGGGCCAACGAAAGTGTCGGTTTCTCTGTGACAGAGAGCGACAGAGAGTGACAGAGCGTGACAGAGAGGAGTGACAGAGAGTGACAGAGAGAGACAAAGAGTGACAGAGAAGAGTGACAGAGAGTGACAGAGAGGAGTGACAGAGAGCGACAGAGTGACAGAGAAGAGTGATAGAGAGTGACAGAGAGTGATAGAGTAGAGTGACAGAGAGTGACAGAGAGCGACAGAGAGCGACAGAGAGCGACAGAGAGCGACAGAGAGCGACAGAGAGCGACAGAGTGACAGAGAAGAGTGATAGAGAGTGACAGAGAAGAGTGACAGAGAGTGATAGAGTAGAGTGACAGAGAGGAGTGACAGAGAGTGACAGAGAGCGACAAAGAGTGACAGAGAGCGACAGAGAAGAGTGACAGAGAGTGATAGAGTAGAGTGACAGAAAGTGACAGAGAGAGACAGAGAAGAGTGACAGAGAAGAGTGACAGAGAGTGACAGTGCTGGAAACCGGAACTTCCGCTCCCTTGAAGGAAGGGGTTCACAGGTCGAACGCGTGCGCCGGAGAGGCAGCGCATACGCCTGGAACTTCCGTTTTTTTCCACAGGTTTCTCCAGGAGGGTAAGTCTCCAGGAGCTACTCATTTAAAAAGCAGTCGCAAGGCCTGCTTTTAACAAGGTAAGTGGTGAATTAAGTAAAATTTCAACATTTTTTCCGCAGGTTTATCGTTTTTAAATACTTTAAAGTAAGGTAAGTTTATTTTTAGCCCTGTTAAAAACTGTAATTAATTTTTTTTTAAATTTAAATTATTGTTTAAAATAGTTATTTTATGTAATTTATAGTTATTTTAAAAATGTGATTTAAAAAAAAAATGTATTTGAAGTTTTAGTTAGTTTTTGGAGCCGATCTCTATTTATAGATTTGACAGGTCTTCCTGTCTAATCTATGAATAGAGATTCCCTGCTATGATTGGCTCTCCATGGCCCACGTGATCTCAAGGGGCACTTCGAACTAACTGCGCCCCTGGGATACGCAAGCACTGCACGCTGGCAGTTGGAGGAGGCCCAGGATCGGAATCCCACGCGGGCCCACAGCTCAACGGCCGGCGCGCTAGGTAAGTGCAGGCCGGAGGCTTGCACCCGCGGGAAGCCTCCAACCCGAATTTCTGGCCCATTACATCTGGAATGGCTCCGGCAACTGCCATTGAGAGAGAGTTTTCACGTAACGGTCTAATAGATTTATTTAAAACATTTCTACATTCTGCCAGGGAATGAAAGATGGTGAAACTATGCTGTAAGTAATTGGTTGTATTCTAAATGTGACTTTCTTTTTGCTGGAGGCGCACTCTGAAACTCATGCAACATTTGGATTGGTCTAAAGTAAGATTTTATTTCAGTTTCTCACACAAACCATCCTTAGACCTGCCTGAGCGGTATTGCCAATTAATGCCAGCCTTGTGAAGTAGATACATTCCCCTTAGGAATTGGCTGCCTATTTCCACCTCCGTAACATCGCCCATCTCCACCCCTGCCTCAGCTCATCTGCTGCTGAAACCCTCATCCATGCTTTTGTTACCTCTAGACTTGACTATTCCAACACACTCCTGGCTGGCCTCCCACACTCCACCCTATGTAAAAATGAAGTCATCCAAAACTCGGCTGCCCATGTCTTAACTCACACCAAGTCCCGTTCGCCCATCACCCCTGTGCTCGTTGACTTACATTGGCTCCCAGTTAAGAAGCGCCTCGATTTCAAAATTCTCATCCTTGTTTTCAAATCCCTCCATGGCCTCGCCCCTCCCTATCTCTGTAACCTCCTCCAGCCCCACAACCCGCCGAGATCTCTGCACTCCTCTAATTCTGGCCTCCTGCACATCACTAAATTCCTGCCTTCAGCTGCCAAGGCCCCAAGCTATGGAATTCCCTGCCTAAACCTCTCTGCCTCTCTACCTCTATTTCTTCCTTTAAAACCCTCCTTAAAACCGACCTCTTTGACCAAGCTTTTGGACTGCCCCTTGACATTCAACGGCATTGTCATCGCCGAATCCCCCACCATCAACATCCCGGGAGTCAACATTGACCAGAAACTGAACTGGACCAGCCACATAAATACTGTGGCAACAAGAGCAGGTCAGAGCCTGGGTATTCTGCAGCAAGTGCCTCACCTCCTGACTCCCCAAAGCCTTTCCACCATCAACAAGGCACAAGTCAGAAGCGTGAAGGAATACTCTCTGCTTGCCTGGATGAGTGCAGCTCCAACAACACTCAAGAAGCTCGACTGCATCCAGGACAAAGCAGCTCGCTTGTTTGGCACCCCATCCACCACTTTAAACATTCACTCCCTCCACCACCGGCGTACCGTGGCTGCAGTGTGTACCATCTACAAGATGCACTGCTGCAGCTCACCAAGGCTTCTTCGGCAGCACCTCCCAAACCCGCGACCTCTACCACCTAGAAGGACAAGGGCAGCAGGCGCATGGGAACACCACCACCTCCAAGTTCCCCTATAAGTTACATCCTGACTTGGAAATATATCGCCATTCCTTCATCGTTGCTGGGTCAAAATCCTGGAACTCCCTCCCTAACAGCGCTGTGGGAGCACCTTCACCACAAGGATTGCAGCGGTTCAAGAAGGCGGCTCACCACCACCTTCTCGAGGGCAACTAGGAATGGGCAATAAATGCTGGCTTTGCCAGCGACGCCCACATCCCAGGAACAAATAAGGGAAGAAAGGCTGGATTAAGAGAGAGGGCGAAAAAAAGAGACAGAAAAAAAAAGTTCAAAAAAAAATTTAAATTTAAAATTTAACATTTTTAAAATCTCCAACAACAATTAAAAGCTGAAGGATTGAGTCTCCACACTTGTAATAGTTAATTTTCAGTGCCAGAGAGGTTGACCAGCAGTTGACTTAGCACATCGGTAAAAGGATACTTAGACTGAAATGATTTGACAACATTCTGTGCCGAGTTTACTTGGTAGTGATGTGAGAATGGAATAGTACAAATACCACGCTGGTTTGTGATGACAGCCAAGTAACAACAACATCTTGCATTTATATAGCGCTGTTAACATAGTGAATCATCCCAAGGCACTTCACAAGAGTGTTATCAAACAAAATTTTACACCGAGCCACAAAAGGAGATAGTAGGGCAGATGACCAAAAGCTTGGTCGAAAAGAAAAGTTTTAAGAAGCGACTTAAAAGAGGGGAGAGAGGCAGAGAGGTTTAGGGAGGGAAATCCAAAGCTTAGGGCCCAGGCTTCTGAAGCCACAGCTGCCAATGGTGGAGCGATTAAAATCGGAGATGCACGAAAGACTAGAATCGGAGGAGCGCAGAGAACTTGAAGGATTGTAGGGCTGGAGGAGGTCACAGTGAAAGGGAGGACCGAGGCCATAGAGGGCTTTGAACACAAGAATGAGGATTTTAAAATCCAGGTTTTACTGGACCAGGAGCTAATGTAGATCAGCAAGCACAGGGTGAGTGGGACTGAATGGGAAATAGGATACAGGCAGCAGAGTTTTGGATGAGCTCATGTTTATGGAGGGTGGTAGGTGGGTGGCTGGCCAGGAGAGCAATGGAATAGACAAGTCTGGAGGCAACCAAAAACATGCATTACAAAAACATTACGATTAAACTGTAACATTAAGACTAAAACTTGTTTCCTGATTGCAATAATGAGCGCAAATTATTTAATGCTTGAAGCTGATTGTTAGGCATTATAGCTCATTTTGCATTAGATCAGCAAATCCTCAGCTTTAGGAATTACAGGTCTCAAAAGTATTCAATGTCTGTATGCAGTAATGATTAGACTGCATTTTAGTGAGCTATGTTCAAAATTACAGCCTGAGGATACATGATTAAATACTACAGCACGTCAAGTGACCAAAATTGTAGCAAGTCATATTCAAGACTCTGGTACAAGAGAGTATTCTGCAGCTTTGAGATAAGTTTAGTTGAATAGAAATATACATAATTAAACGAGGATCCACACAGGGAAATTCAGCTGCATGAACGCCTGTCTATTGTACATACTTGGATTCTGTTAACAGAAGGTCTAGATAAATATTTACACAGTTGCCTTCCTTTTATATCGGATTTAGAGGCATGCGCTCCCTGTAATCCACAAACTGTTTTGTTTATTGACTAAAAATACGTTTGAATTGCAATATGTCAAAGATACAGAACAGACCTGATTGCAGTGACTTGGAGCAAGCAGCATCCATGCAATTGAATAAAACAGCAAAGACAAGTCTTGCACAAAACTCACGAAAGAAATCAATGCAGGTGCCATTTCTTGTGACTGCCTGATTGAAACGCTATATATTAGAACGTTTGGGATTAATTCCAATGCAGTATAATTATTACAAGATTTGGAAGTGTCAAATGCGACAATAACAATTGTAACATCAGGACTAAAACATTGTTCTTGATTGCATTAATGAGTGCAAATTATTTAATGCTTCAAGCTGATGGTTAGGCATTACAGCACATTTTGGGTTAGATCTGTAAAGCCACAGCTTTAGGACTTCCAGCTCTCAGAAGATTAGGAAGTGTCAAATGGGACAATAACAACTGAAGGACAGTGGGATCAAGCAACAGAAGGCAAGACCAAAAGCTGGGTAATAGGAGATAGGAGGGGTCTCGAGACAGAATACTTGTTGCTGTGTAAGTAGATTAACCAACCATTACTGGTGATGCCAGCTAAAGTCAAAATATACATCCCTATGGAAACTTTATATCTAATAAGTCCAGGCATTCATCATTTCACTTTTAATTGACTTTGATGCACCAAAGTACAACACTGATACTGTCCATTGTAATTCAGCATGTATTATATTCTTCATAATATTTATATTCATACATTGTTATATCTTTGAAATCATTTTACTTATTACGTCATGTTACACTGATGAAAAGCGTAACTGTTTTTTATGGGATAAAAGGCTAATGTTTCATAGAATCTACAGCACAGAAACAGGCCGTTCGACCAAACTGGTCCGTGTCGGTGTTTATGCTCCACACAAACCTCCTCCCACCTCTCTTCATCTCACCCTATCAGCATATCCTTCTATTCCTTTCTCCCTCATGTAGCTTCCCCTTTTATGCATCTATACTATTCGCCTCAACCACTCCCTGTGGTAGCGAGTTCCACATTCTCACCACTCTCTGGGTAAAGAAGATGTTCCTGAATTCCCTATTGGATTTATTGGTGACTATCTGATATTATGGTGCCTAGTTTTGGCGCTATAGTATGCTACAGTTATTGGGTTGGGGACCTATGGATTTAGCTTTGGAGATGCACTATGAGATGACAGAACGGCATATTAACCATTCAAAAGCCAGACTACAAATTGACATGGTTGTATCACAATCAAATCATAGCATCAAGGTAGCCAAGGATTCTTAACAACATTCCTGAGAACCCAATAATGCCCAGTAAAGTGCTTTCATCTTTACAACTCTGACTTTGGATTAAGGATAAAACATGACAGGCTGACCACATAATGATGACATTAATCCTGGGCCTGTAAGTACAGGAACAAGTGGCAGATACTGAAAGTATATTAAATATAGAATATTCTGTACTTAAATTAAGTAATATTGGGAGGGGATAACAAATTGGACCAATTATTAGGAAGGAATCATGTGAATACAGCAAGGAGGGAAAGGAATGAACTATGGGGGAAATATTCAGTTGCTTTATATCTAATATATAAGTCCAGACATTCATCATTTCACTTTTAATTGACCTTAATGCACTAAAGTACAACACTGATATTGGACATTGTCAATCAGCATGTATTATATTCTTCATAATATTTATATTCATACATTGTTATATCTTTGAAATCATTCCACATATTACGTCATGTTACACTGGTGAAAAGCATCTAGCACCCGGGCGCGGCGCCGCTAACTCCTGCCGCGAAATTCAGCGGGAGGTTAGCGGCGGTGGTAGCCGGTAGCGCCCCGTGGCACTGCGCCTCCGATGATGATGTCATCACCGTGCGCATCACCTCGCTCGCACCCCGCCAGCAAACTTCGCTCACGCCCCCTGACCTACCAACCCTATGTCCGGCAGGGTCGGTGGGGGGGGGCGTGTTTGCGGCCGGGGCGGCGCAAATTAAAAGGCAGGTGCCGGGGCGGCCATTTTTTTTCGGGCCACCTGCCAGCACCTGCCCCCTTCTCGCCTCCTGCTGCGGGGGTGCCGGCCGTGATCGAGCGGCCCTCTTGAGTGCCGGCGCTCTTTTCCCGGCACGCCGCTCCCTGGTGGTCCAGCGGTGCCCAGGTGCGCGCTGTGCTAGGCCCCTCCCCTTTAATCAGGGGAGGGAGGCCTGCAGTACCACGGCGTTATGAGCCAACGCGGGTGGTGCTGCTGCACGTAGCGCCCCGATATTCAATGGGAGCACCCCAAGAGGGAGGGGGAGCGCTTCCAGTAGCGACCCGCCTCCTGCTTGGGGCACTACCATTCAATTTCGGGTGCAGGGGCGCGAGCCAATTTTTCCCCCATAGAGCACAACAATAAAATAGGTTAGGGATGGTAAATAGTGAGCTGATGGATGTGTTAGAAGTTACTGCAACCTGGCTAAAGGAATGGGGAGAGTGCTGACCATTTCTGTACGGCTGTGTGTGATTCAGGAAGGGTAGAAAAAGAAAGGGAAGAGGTGGGTGGCACTGTTTTATCAGGGGAGGCCGATACATATCCAAGTTTGCTGATGATACAAAGCTGGGTGGGAAAGTAAGTTGTGTGGAGGATGCAAAGAGGCTGCAAAGGGACATAAAGAGGTTAAGTGAGCGGGCAAGAACATGGCAGATAGAATATAATGTGGAGAAATGTGAAGTTATCCACTTTGGTCGGAAAAATAGAAAAGCAGAGTATTTTTTAAAAGGTGAGAGATTGGGAAATGTTGGTGTTCAGAGGTAAGAAGTCACACAACACCAGGTTATAGTCCAACAGCTTTATTTGAAATCACAAGCTTTCGGAGCGCTGCTCCTTCTTCAGGTGAAGTGGAGAAATGCATAAAGACACAGCTTATATAGTCAGAGAATCATGTCAGATGTTTACAGGTAACCTTTCCAACTGCCATTTATCACACCTCGGCAGAGAGATAATCACAGCAGTCAAAGGTGTGAATGGTGTCCAAACAGGTCAGTCGGGGAAACATTACATCAAAGAACAATGAGGTGGGGTCACAAGGGGTCAAATATTGCAGATGCTGGGGTCTGTATGAAAAACAAAAAAAGACAAAAAACATTTTTTTTGGCTGGAAATCACAGCAGGTCCGGCCGCATCTGTGTAGAGAGAACAAGCCAATGTTGACTCGAGTCTGGATGACCCTGCGTCAGGTGGGGTTACATGTAGCGTGACATGAACCCAAGATCTCGGTTGAGGCCGTCCTCATGGGTGCGGAACTTGGCTATCAGTTTCTGCTCGACGATTTTGCGTTGTCGTGTGTCTCGAAGGCCGCCTTGGAGAATGCTTACCCGAAGATCGGAGGCTGAATGTCCTTGACTGCTGAAGTGTTCCCCGACTGGGAGGGAACACTCCTGCCTGGTGATTGTTGCGCGGTGTCCGTTCATCCGTTGTCGCAGTGTCTGCATGGTCTCGCCGATGTACCATACTCCGGGGCATCCTTTCCTGCAACGTATGAGGTAGACAACATTGGCCGAGTCACATGAGTATGTACCATGTACCTAGTGGGCGGTGTCCTCACGTGTGATGATGGTATCTGTGTTGATGATCTGGCATGTCTTGCAGAGGTTGCTGTGGCAGGGTTGTGTGGTGTCGTGGTCGCTGTTCTCCTGAAAGCTGGGTAATTTGCTGCGAAAGATGGTCTGTTTGAGGTTAGGCAGCTGTTTGAAAGCGAGTAGTGGAGGCGTGGGGATGGCCTTAGCGAGGTGTTCGTCGTCATCGATGACCTGTTGAAGGCTGCGAAGAACATGGCGTAGTTTCTCCGCTTCGGGGAAGTCCTGGACGACGAAGGGTACTCTGTTGGTTGTGTCCCGTGTTTGTCTTCTGAGGAGGTCTATGCGATTTTTCGCTGTGGCCCGTCGGAACTGTCGATCGACGAGTCGAGCGTCATATCCCGTTCTTACAAGGGCGTCTTTCAGTGCCTGTAGGTGCCCATCGCGTTCCTCCTCGTCTGAGCAGATCCTGTGTATTCGCAGGGCTTGTCCATAGGGGATGGCTTCTTTAACGTGGTTAGGGTGGAAGCTGGAGAAGTGAAGCATCGTGAGGTTGTCCGTGGGCTTGCGGTAGAGTGAAGTGCTGAGGTGTCCATCTTTGATGGAGATTCGTGTGTCCAGGAATGAGACCGATTCTGAGGAGTAGTCCATGGTGAGTTTGATGGTGGGATGGAACTTGTTGATGTTATCGTGTAGTCTTTTCAGTGATTCTTCGCCGTGGGTCCATAGGAAGAAAATGTCGTCGATGTATCTGGTGTATAGCGTTGGTTGGAGAGCCTGTGCAGCGAAGAAGTCTTGCTCGAACTTGTGCATGAAGATGTTTGCGTATTGGGGTGCGAATTTGGTCCCCATGGCTGTTCCGTGTGTTCGCAGCAAATTACCCAGCTTTCAGGAGAACAGCGACCACGACACCACACAACCCTGCCACAGCAACCTCTGCAAGACATGCCAGATCATCAACACAGATACCATCATCACACGTGAGGACACCACCCACCAGGTACATGGTACATACTCATGTGACTCGGCCAACGTTGTCTACCTCATACGTTGCAGGAAAGGATGCCCTGGAGCATGGTACATCGGCGAGACCATGCAGACACTGCGACAACGGATGAACGGACACCGTGCAACAATCACCAGGCAGGAGTGTTCCCTCCCAGTCGGGGAACACTTCAGCAGTCAAGGACATTCAGCCTCCGATCTTCGGGTAAGCATTCTCCAAGGCGGCCTTCGAGACACACGACAACGCAAAATCGTCGAGCAGAAACTGATAGCCAAGTTCCGCACCCATGAGGACGGCCTCAACCGAGATCTTGGGTTCATGTCACGCTACATGTAACCCCACCTGACGCAGGGTCATCCAGACTCGAGTCGACATTGGCTTGTTCTCTCTACACAGATGCGGCCGGACCTGCTGTGATTTCCAGCCAAAAAAAATGTTTTTTGTCTGTTTTTTTGTTTTTCATACAGACCCCAGCATCTGCAATATTTGACCCCTTGTGACCCCACCTCATTGTTCTTTGATGTAATGTTTCCCCGACTGACCTGTTTGGACACCATTCACACCTTTGGCTGCTGTGATTATCTCTCTGCCGAGGTGTGATAAATGGCAGTTGGAAAGGTTACCTGTAAACATCTGACATGATTCTCTGACTATATAAGCTGTGTCTTTATGCATTTCTCCACTTCACCTGAAGAAGGATCAGCGCTCCGAAAGCTTGTGATTTCAAATAAAGCTGTTGGACTATAACCTGGTGTTGTGTGACTTCTTACATTTGTCCACCCCAGTCCAACACTGGCATCTCCACACCGGTGTTCAGAGGGACCTGGGTGTCCTTGCACACGAATCAATGAAAGTTAACATGCAGGTACAGTAAGCAATTAGGAAAGCAAATGGTATGTTGGCCTTTATTACAAGAGGATTTGACTATAAGAGTAAAGACGTCTTACTGCAATTATATAGGGCCCTGGTGAGACCACAACCGGAGTATTGTGTACAGTTTTGGTCTCCTTACCGAAGGAAGGATATACTTGCCATAGAGGGAGTGCAACGAAGGTTCACCAGACTGATTCCTGAGATGGGGGGATTGTCCTATGAGGAGAGATTGAGTAGACTAGGCCTATATTCCCTAGAGTTTAGAAGAATGAGAGGTGATCTCATTGAAGCGTATACAATTCTTACAGGGCTCAACAGGGTAGATGCTGAGAGGATGTTTCCCCTGGCTGGGGAGTCTAGAACCAGGGGTCACAGTCTCAGAATATGGAGTCGGCATTTAGGGCTGAGATGAGGAGATATTTCTTCACTCAAATGGTTGTGAATCTTTGGAATTCTCTACCCCAGAGGGCTGTGGATGCTCAGTCATTGAGTATATTCAAGACAAAAAGCGATAGATTTTTGAATACTAATGGAATCAAGGGATATGGGGATAGTGCAGGAAGGTAGAGATGAGGTAGAAGATCAGCCATGATCTTATTGAATGGAGGAGCAGGCTCAAGGGGCCGAATGGCCGACTCCTGCTCCTATTTCTTATGTTCTTATGTTCATTGCTGAGAGGAAGGAGCTGGAATTGGCATAGTCTCATTAGGTAGATCTGGAAGATGGAAAGAGGAAAAGTTAATGGTAGGAACAAGTTGCAGATAGAAATGTACTGCTGTGGGAGGTCATTAAAATAAGATTATGCTGGCGCCTAAGTTTTAATCAGAGGAGGCTTTAATCTTCCTGGAATAGACCAGGATTTACAGTGGAGACAATGGGGTTAATTTTGACTGTGTGATATTGTAAAATGGGTGGTAGTGAATTGGCAGCCTGTTTTAGTTTGGGAGTATCAGAAAGGACTGCATGTTATTTTTATCACTACTAGGTCATGTGCAAATGATATAATGGGAGTAATTTTAACTTTGTGTGATATTGTGAAACAGATGATAGCGAATTTTACAACGCTCCCAATTGGAAATAAAAATTGGGAGAGGTATAGAAGAAGTCTATACCTAATCTATGCAACCTGCTCTTACAATTTAGCCTTTATAGCCCCGGTATCATTCTGGTAAATCTGCATTGCACCCCCTCCAAGCCCAATATACCCTTCCTAAGGTGCAGTGCCCAGAACAGAACACAGTTACTCCAGATGACCAGAGCTTTATACAACTGTAACATCACTTCCCCTCCTTTGCATTCCAGCCCCCTTTGAGATAACAACCACCTAACAGCAAAGCTATAATTGTAGCATGAATGCATCCTTAGACCTGGCTCTGAATTAACTGAAATTTTAATTGTTTTAATTTGAATACAAAAATTACAGAAAAACAAGATGGGAGAGGAACAGAGAAAAGGTCATCCTCAAACCAAATCATCACAGAACACAAAAAACAATCTCACCACACAACCCACAGGGAAATAATGCACCTCCCATACTTAGCTTGCCAGGTAATTCAAACATAGGTCCTGGCCACTAAAATGAGGGAATCTGGATGTAGTCCACCCACCACTAGAGACCTAAGGAGCTAAGTGACCCCAATGAAGATGCCCTTATTATCACCAGAAAACATAGACTTACATTTCCTTTTCGCATTGCCACCAGAGAACATAAACTGGAAATAATTTACTAAAGGAAAAAAACAAAGAACCATCTGTTTGTTGTTGTCATTCCCTTCCTTCCATTCAAAGTCACACCAGCCGGTGAAGAAATCCATGTCAGCTTTAAAATGGTGTGGCACGTGCGCGGAAGAAACACACGGGTAAAAGCGTCCCGCTGTGCCATTCTTGTAATGCATGTTTCCTCTCTTTTCTGAGCCTATCGTAGCGCGTATCACTTCTCAGCCAAGAAAGCCAGCAGGAGACTCCACCCGTGTCTACAGAATCTCCTGGACTGGTTCGATCGTCTGAGGGGGTTGGAGAGGAATTTTCCAGATTACTTTTTCCTTTATTGGCCCTGGGTTTTCTCTCTGTATTTTTCTTTTTGCCTCTCCCAGGAGATTACATGGCTGGGAGTGGGGGCAGGGGGGTGGGGAAGGGGGAGGCAGGAAGTGTCTAGTCATGATGCCCCAGCTATGGCTTGATGGACCAGCCAATTTTTTTTCCCACCCAGCAATATCGTAGGTTCATAAAACGCTGCTCCACATTCAACTGAGGCTCGTGAGCAAGTTTTCCTTTTCTCCCTGTGGAAAGTGCCCAGTTTTATCACGGAATCTGCTAACTTTACGCAACCAAAAACAGGGTGGGGGGGGGGAAATTCAGTATCGCCCCGTTTGGGGCGCCATTATTGGCCATGTGCAAAGTTTAGCGCTTGGTGCTAATTATCACCTCTGACGACAAACTTGGCTTTTATCGCTCCTGGAGGTGATTGGAGCGCTAAATCAAGCGCTTCCCACCTGTCTTAAGGCGCAAAGGCCGAGGAGCGAGGCGCTACCTCAGAGCGCTGTCGAAGCAAGGAAGGGCAAATCAAAATGAACCTGCAAAGTGCTGCTCAGTACCCAAAACTCCTTCACACAGCGTTGAATCTCTCCAGAAGTCTCTCTCTCTCTCTCAGAATGCATGGTGCAAAAATGTCGCCAACAAAAAAAGGCAGGAAGCGATCGCCTTTAAATAGCGCTCCCCTGGTCCCTTTCTGACTGCAAAACACTCCCCTCAACCTGTCGTTGCTAGCGGCAGGAGGTAAGGCAGGGGGCGCCTTTCAATATCTGGTCCGGGGCGCTACCGGGGCATTGCGCACTCGACTGACGTCACGATCTGCCGGCGCAGGAGATCGTGGCGGTAGTGTTTAGCTCCGCCGCAAAATGCCTAGTTAATTTCGCGAGCGGCGCAAACATCGCCGCGCCCAGGCGCTAGTTGCTTTGCGCCCCATTAGCGCCCTCTTAAGGTGCTAACGGGAGGCACAAACAACTGAATTTTTCCCCCAGGAACTCATCACATGAATATTCGCATGTAAAACTTCTTGGCCACTCATAAAATGACAGCCCGTTGCAAATACAAACTGGGCAGAATTGGACCCATGCTTTGAACCTAATGTATTTGGATTTAGAATGGTTTACTCGCCAGTAAGATCTACGCCAGCTATCTGCTTACTTGCACACAGCAGCAGAAATGTTTACAGATCTTCCAGAAAATAACTATTGATATTAACTATTGATTTCATGCTACACATAGGCATTAAGTCTGGCCAGCTTCATGCAAAGCTGTCAAGTTGTGATTGCCCGACAGTGAGATCAACTGTCAAATTATTGGAACAGATCCATTTATCTCACAAACAGTCTGTAGAACTGAAGGTGTTGGCAGAAGTGTGTTTGCTGTGCTAGATGGTGATGTTCAGAAGTATCAGCATTCTAGTGTTGCCAGATGGCAGGAAGAAAAGACACAGATCACGAATGTCATTTATCATTAGAAAATTACTTTCAAATAAATCAATAGGACTATCTGTGGAAGCGCATTTCCACTCAGAAGCCAGTGAACATTATCAACACCAAAGTATTGAATTTAACATTTCTACTCAAACACTGGCTGTACACAATTTTAGTTCATATAGTGCTTCTCGTGCTAGAAACACTTCACGGAGTGCTTTACAGAGAGGGCAAGGAAATGGACATTGTGCAGGAGATAAAGAAAGAAAGGCTTGCATTTCCATAGTGCCTTTCATGGCCACCGGACGTCTCAAAGCGCTTTACAGCCAATGAAATACATTTGAAGTGGAATCACTGTTGTAATGTAGGAAACGTGGCAGCCAATTTGCGCACAGCAATGTGATAATGACCAGATAATCTGTTTTTGTTATGTTGGTTGAGGGATAAATATTGGCCAGGACACTGGGGAGAACTCCCCTGCTCTTCTTCAAAATACAGGAAACTCTTTGGTATCCGGCACCGACGGGACCAGGATGGTGCCGGTTGATTAAAAGTTCCGGATGACGGAAAGGGTTATCTACCGAGGCTATTTTTAACAAACAAAAATTAAAAAATAAAGAATTGTGCAGTATACAGTAATTGGACTTCCGACAGCGCCAAGAAGCCGAGTAGTGACAGTTTGGAGAACTACCCCCACTGACTAACTTGGCCACCGCGGAAGACTCGGATTTGGACTCGGCAACATTGACGGTTATTGAGGTGTTGTTTTCGGAGTGAGAATTTTGCCGGTTAATAGAGAATTCCGGATATTTAGGTGCCGTTTAAACGAGAGTTTCCTGTAGTGCCAAGGGATCTTTTACGTCCACTTGAGAGAGCAGACGGGACCTCAGTTTAACGTCTCATCCAAAAGACGGCACCTCCAACAGTCCATCACTCCCTCAGTACTGCACTGGGAGTGTCAGCCTAGCTTTATGTGCTCAAGTCCCTGGAGTGGGACGATGAACCCACAACCTTCTGACTCATAGAAACATAGAAACATAGAGATAGGAACAGGAGTAGGCCATTCGGCCCTTCGAGCCTGCTCCGCCATTCAATGAGATCATGGCTGATCTTCGTCTGAGATCATAGCTGATCTTACCAGTTCAGTACCCCGTCCCCGCCTTTTCTCCGTAACCCTTAATCCCCTTAGCCTTCAGAAATATATCCAATTCTCTCTTGAAAATATTTATTGAATTAGCCTTCGCAGCCCTCTGTGGCAGGGAATTCCACAGGCTCACCACTCTTTGAGTGAAGAAATTCTTCCTCATCTCTGTTTTAAATGATTTGCCCACTATTTTTAGACTGTGGCCCCTGGTTCTGTGCTCCCCGGCCATTGGAAACATTCTCTCTGAATTCAGCCTGTCCAGGCCTGCCATAATTTTATATGTTTCGATGAGATCCCCTCTCAATCTTCTAAACTCCAGTGAGTACAAGCCCAAACTATTTAATCTCTCTTCGTAGGTCATTCCCGCCATTCCAGGTATCAGCCTGGTGAATCGCCGTTGCACTCTTTCCATGGCAAGAACATCCTTCCGCAGATGGGGCGACCAAAACTGTACACAATACTCCAGATGCGGTCTCACCAGCACCTTGTACAGCTGTAGTAAGGTATCCCTATTCCTATACTCGAACCCCCTTGATATGAAGGCCAACATACCATTTGCCTTCTTAATCGCCTGTTGCACCTGCATGCTCTCCTTCAGTGACTGGTGCACAAGAACACCCAGGTCCCTCTGCACTTCCCCATCTCCCAATCTATTGCCGTTTAGATAATAATCTACCCTCCTGTTTTTACCCCCAAAGTGGATAACCTCGCATTTATCCACATTATAGTGCATCTGCCACGTATCCGCCCATTCCCCCAACCTGTCCAAATCGCACTGTAGCCTCCTGACATCCTCATCAGAGCCCACCCCTCCTCCTAGTTTAGTGTCGTCAGCGAATTTGGAAATATTGCATCCAATTCCCTGATCCAGATCATTTATATATATTGTGAACAGCTGGGGTCCCAGGACAGATCCTTGCGGCACCCCGCTGGTCACTGCCTGCCACTCCGAAAACGAGCCGTTTATTCCAACTCTCTGTTTTCTATCCGCCAGCCAGTTCTCTATCCACGTTAATACTTTGCCCCCAATCCCATGAGCCTTAATTTTGCATGATAATCTTTTGTGTGGAACCTTATCGAAGGCTTTCTGGAAGTCAAGGTACACCACATCCACTGGCTCTCCCCCATCTATTTTACCAGTTACTTCCTCAAAAAATTCCAGCAGATTAGTCAAACACGATTTACCCTTTGTAAATCCATGTTGACTCTGTCCGATCCTTTCCCCATTTGTCAAGTGCTCCGCTATTTTATCCTTAATAATGGACTCTAGCATTCTGCCCACAACCGATGTAAGGCTTACTGGTCTATAATTCCCTGCTTTCTCTCTACCCCCCTTTTTAAATATTGGGGTAACATTAGCTACCCTCCAATCCACGGGTACTGTTCCCGAGTCAATGGAGTTCCGGAAGATGATCCTTAGAGCATCTGCTATCTCCAGGGCCACCTCCTTAAGTACCCTAGGATGTAGTTTATCAGGCCCCGGGGATTTGTCGGCCTTCAGTCCCCTCAACTTACCCAGCACCATATCCCTAGAGATACTAATTTCTGTCAGCTCCTCCCTCTCATTAGTCCCTATGTTTGCCGATATTCCTGGGAGGTTATTTGTGTCCTCCTTTGTGAATACAGAACCAAAGTATGAGTTTAATTGGTCTGCCATTTCCTTATTCTCCATTATATATTCTCCCGAATCGGACTGCAAGGGACCGACTTGGGATTTTACCAGTCTTTTCCTCCTGATATACCGATAAAAGCTTTTGCAGTCTGTCTTTATGTTTGCTGCAAGTTTACTTTCGTATTCTATTTTCCCCTTCCTGATTAATCCCTTTGTCCTCTTTTGCTGTATCTTGTACTGCCCCCAATCTTCCGGTCTGGTGCTTTTTTTTGCCAGTTGATATGCCCTTTTTTTTGATTTTATGCTGTCCCTAATTTCCCTCGTTATCCACGGTTGAGTCACCTTTTTAGGTTTATTTTTGTGCCAAACCGGTATAAACATGTTCTGGAATTCTTCCATTCTATCTTTGAATGCTTGCCATTGTCTATCCACTGTCAATCCCCCCAGAAACACCACCCAATCAATCTTACCCAATTCCCGTCTCATACCCTCGTAATTCCCTTTATTTAAGTTCTGGACCTTAGTCTCTGATTCAATTTCCTCACTCTCCATCTCGACTGAGAGCTCGATCATATTATGATCGCTCTGACCCAAGGGGCCTCGTACAAGAAGATTGCTGATAAGTCCCTTCTCATTGCACAATACCCAGTCTAAAATGGCCTGATCTCGAGTCGGCTCCTCGACATATTGGTCCAGATAACCGTCCCGAAAACATTCCAGGAATTCCTCCTCCTCAGAATTTTTACTAGTTTGGGTAGTCCAATCAATATGTAAATTAAAGTCACCCATGATGACAGCTGTGCTCTTATCGCACGCTTCTCTAATTTCCCTTTTTATGCCTTCCCTCACCTCCATATTACTATTTGGAGGCCTATATATCACACCCACTAACGTTTTCCTCCCCTTGCTATTTCTCATTTCTACCCATACAGATTCCGTTTCATCCGAGTTAATATCCTTCCTTTCCATTGCATTAATCCCCTCCTTTACCAGCAATGCTACCCCACCTCCCCTACCTTTTTGCCGATCCTTCCTAAATATTGTATATCCCTGGATGTTAAGTTCCCAGCCTTGCCCACCCTGCAGCCACGTTTCTGTAATCCCAATCAAATCATACTTGTTTACCTCTATTTCCACAACTAATTCATCCACCTTGTTCCTAATGCTTCTAGCATTAAGATACAAAGCCTTCAGGCTTGCTTTTTTCACACTCTCATTATGAATTAGTTTGGCCCTTTGTGTTTCTCTCCTTTGCTTATTGCTTCTCACCTTTCTACCATCTATTTCTGACTTCATATGACTTCCCTCTTTTCCACTACCTAGGTTCCCATCCCCCTGCCAAATTAGTTTAAATCCTCCCGAACCGCCCTAGAAAATATTACCCCGAGGACATCGGCTCCCTCACAGTTCAGGTGTAGACCGTCCCCTTGGTACAGGTCACTCCTCCCCAAGAACTGGTTCCAATTCCTCAAGAATTTAAATCCCTCTCCCTTGCACCACTGCTCAAGCCACGTATTTAGCTTATCTATCTTACTCTCTCTAAACTTATTAGCTCGTGGCACTGGTAGCAATCCAGAGATTACTACCTTTGAGGTCCTACTTTTCAATTTAGCTCCTAACTCCCTAAATTCAGCTTGTAGGACCTCCTCCCTCTTTTTACCTACATCGTTGGTACCTACATGTACCACGACAACTGGCTGATCCCCCTCCCCCTTCAGAATGCTCTGCACCCGCTCCGAGACATCCTTGACCCTTGCACCAGGGAGGCAACATACCATCTTGGAGTCTCGGTCTCGGCCACAGAAACTCCTGTCTATCCCCCTTACAATTGAATCCCCTATCACTATAGCCCTATCCCTCTTTTTCCCGCCCTTCTGTGCAGCAGAGCCAGTCATGGTGCCCTGAACCTGGCTGCTGGTGCCTTCCCCTGATAAGTCATCTCCCCCAACAGTACCCAAAACGGTAAACCTGTTTTGGAGGGAGATGACCGCAGGTGACTCCTGCAGAGACGGGTGTGCTGCCCACTGAGCCACAGCTGACACTGAGGGCAAAGAACATGCAGAACAGAGTTAGAGCAAGGCCAGATAAACAGCAAATGAAGAGTAAAGTCGTCAGCAGACTTTTGAATGCATAAAGGTAAGACTGAGGGATTTGGGAAGGAAGTTCCGAGTGTTGCCGATATTAGCATCTGTATGATAAGTGTTTTTCACTATTTTAGCAGAGGTGTCTATCTAACTTACAATAAGAGGGTTAACACCTAGGTTACATTAGCAGACAGAACTATGTTATGCATTAAGTGTTCAACCATTAATAACACCAGTAATAATTTCTGGACAAGTATAAGTTAGTCTAAGGCCTCCCAAAAACCCTACATCTCCTTTATTTCCTTTTATCAAGTTTTGTATCAAATATGTAATAGAAAACATCTAAAACACAGAGTAGAGATTTTGCTCCTTCTACGGAGAACTGGAGACAGAAGTATGGGAATTCAGAGTAGAACCTGGATTTTTCCAACCTCGGCGGGCCAAGGGTGGGTGATGTTCGTGGCGGGTGGGGATCCCGCATCTGCCTCGATCCCGGCCTCCAACAAGATTTTCCCTTGCTGGGGCTTGTTAAACCCGCACTGCGATGTTCCCGGCCAATCAATAGGAAGCGGATCTGATGACATCATTTGATGACGCGCCATCAGCCAGTTTCCTTAAAGGGATCACGGCCACATTGATTTTGACAGTTGTGCTGTCAGTGTTCGACAGCACTGAGATGCTGCAAACACTGACAAGCACTGCACCCAGGCTCTCCCATTATTCCCTTCATATGTTTATGGAGGGAGTCACAGCATGCAGGGAGGTTCTCTTCCCTTCCCCCCGCCAGAGAAAATAGTTTCTCTCTACCCTATCAACTCTTTAAATCATCTTAAACACCTCAATTAGATCACCCCTTAATCTTCTATACTCAAGGGAATACAAGCCTAGTCCATGCAACCTGTTCTCACATTTAACCTTTTTAGCCCCGGTATCATTCTGATGAAAATGATACACTGAAAGGTCAAGTTACATATTGGGCCGAATTTTCCAATCGGAGGCTTCCTGTGGGCGGATGCCTCCGATCGGAAAAAATCTACGCACTTACCCACTGGCTCCGTAGGTCTCGAGGCTTGCGATCCTGGGCCTCTCCTGTTGGAAATGTGTGGAGGCCCAGGTATCCCAGGGGCGCAGGCGGTTCGCAAGCGTCCCTGGGATCACGTGGGCCATGGGGAACCAATCAAAGAAGGGAATCCCCCTTCACACTTTTGACAGGTCTCTACGCACAGATCTGTCAAAAGTATGAATGGGGATCACTTAAAAAACACTGTTAAACATCACAGGAAACTTTGTGATATCCGGCACCAACGGGACCGAGCTGTTGCCAATCTATCAAAACTGCCGGACATACAAAGCTCATGTTGAAGCATATGGAGGTTTTCATCTCCATATCTGACAACAAACACTGTTGCTTAGCAACAGCTTCTAAAGAGTCAGCTGCAGCTGCAAGCATCTGTAGCTGAAGCTGTTGCTATAGCTACAGACCTTGCAGTGGCTGACTGGGAAAAAAAAGAACACGATCTAAAAAAAACTTACAGAAAACGGCTCCTGATTTTTGCCGTTAGATCGAGTATTCCGGACATACAACCTCCAGATAAACCAAAGTTTCCTGTAAATACATTTTTTTTTAAATCACGTATTTAAAATTAGTTAAAATTACATTAAATTCAATATTTTAAACAAATATTTACTTGTTTGAAAAAAAGAATTAACGTTTTTTAGGGGGCTAAAAATAAACTTACCTTTTCTTAAAGTATTTTAAAATTATAAATGAGTGAAAAAAAAATGATTTTTTGCTTTTACTGGGCGTATGGTTTTTAAAGGTTTTCAGCGGGCAGAGGTTGTGCAGAAAGCGGAACTCTCTGCCCGCGGAGGCCTTTCCCCCGGGCAGGTGGAGGATCTGTCAAGAGGATTCTTCACAGATCGCAAGTGCCGGGTTTCAGCGCATGCGCTTCGCACTACGTACGCATCTGTGGGGGTCGGAAAATCCGGCCCAATATCAGGGCAGCAGCTGACCTGTCCACCTGACATTCCAAACTCTGTAATGCCCAATTCTACAGCAATTTTCTCTCCCAGTGCGACACCGGGTGCTTAACTGTAGTAAAACGTCCCAAGGCACTTCACAGGAGCGATTATCAAACAAATTTATACACCGAGCCACATAAGGAGGTATTAGGACAGGCGACCAAAAGCTTGGTCAAAGTGGTAGGATTTTAAGGAGCGTCTTAAAGGAGCCGAGAGAGATAGAGAGGCGGATAGGTTTAAGGAGGGAATTCCATTTGAGAGCTGATTAAGAAGACTTCATGTGTCTTCACTTTTTGTTAACTGGTCCACGGCGCAAGAGAGGTAGCCCACAGATTGAAAACAGCTGAACTGTGAGTACAGTAATAAACTGTGACACTCAGGCAACCTTTCAGCAGCCCAGTTAAGACCGGAATAGCACACCCAACGGCAATCTCCAGACTGAGGCCTGGATTTTCCCGAACCTTGGCGGGCCCGGGGCGGCCGATGCCCGTGGCGGGTGGGGATCCCGCATCTGTCTCGATTCCGGCCTCCAGCAAGATTTTCCCTTGCTGGGGCTTGTTAAGCCCGCACTGCGATGTTCCCGGCCAATTAATAGGAAGCGGATCTGATGACATAATTTGATGACGTGCCGTCAGCCAGTTTCCTTAAAGGGACCACGGCCACATTGATTTTGACAGTTCTGCTGTCAGTGTTCTACAGCACTGAGATGCTGCAAACACTGACAAGCACTGCAGAAGGGGGCACGGCTGCACCCAGGCTCTCCCATTACTGAATCACAGCAGGCAGGGAGGTTCTCTTCCCTTCCAATTGGGGGAAGACACCTCCCCAGGACACCAACGCAGCCTGGTTGCACATTGCACAGGAGGACAGAAACAGGGATGTCGTCAGGAGGACTAGGCTGCAGTGGCGCAAATCTTTCAATGATCTCAGTAGATCACGAAACGTTACTGCCAAGCCACTCAACCTCATCCTGCTGTGCCACTCATCACAGCCCCATCACTCTGCCTTCCCTACCCTACTCCTGTACATCCTTACTCACACCAACTTACCTTGCACCTCCACCTATCCCTCTGTATCTACATTATCACCTTCCCATCTCACTAGCCACCCCTCACACTCACCCTCATCCTTGTCCAATCATACAAACTAACAACACACAAGGGTAGGTAGTTGTGTGTTATCGTCAATGTTCATGTAAAGTTTCTGTTAATGTGTTGTCAAACATTGAAATCTTTATGTTCAACATTTTGCCTTCTTGGACAGATTTGTGTGCACCTTTGGAAGTGGCTGAGTGAGTTGCAGTGAATGGTGAGACATAACGGTACCACTCGCTGCCCCCCCCAATGGTGATGAGTGTGAAAGGAATGGCTTGGACATTGTAGGGACGCTTTATAGTGTTGATGTGTGGTGGTGCCAACCTGGCGCATCATGTGGCAGCCAGGGTATGCAGCGTCAAGTGAAGTAAAGCTGGCCATGGTGAGGCCATCCCTGGCCTCCCGGACAGCAATGTGCTTGGGTGCTAATGCCCTGTGTCCTGTGCAGCATCAGGTGATTGCGGAGAAGGTTGGTGTTGTTGTTGGTGCTGCTGGTCTGCCTGGTGCTGCTGGTGTTGGGGCTGATCGTGGTGGGATTCTGAGGACCAAGGTAAGATTTTTTCAAGGGCACCGATGCTGGTGGAATAGATGGCAGGTGAGGTTGAGATGACAGAAGCAATCTGTCAATGGCGAGAGAGGTTGCTCCAAGGAGGTGACACTGGACAGAAAGTTTACGCTAAACACTTCAAACCTCCATAAAGCTGAAAAGTGTATTCCAAATCCTGAAGGCTCCAGCCTCGCAGATTGGAAATTGAACAGCTGCGAAATGGTAGCTTTTATACCACTTTTGCAGCTGTCAACTATTTACAGCTATGGAAAGTCATTGAGAACCCGACACACTTCCTGACGTGATCCCGAGTGCCGGAAACCTCGAACAAAACATGGAAAAATCGTTCGGACCTGGCAAAATGCTGCTTTAATATCTTTAAGCAGATTCTTAAGTATCTCAATTGCCTGACCCGCCGCTTAGTGCCGGGTCTGCAAACCGCAGGCGGAGCCGGCACGTGGGAAATTAACAAGGAGGCGGGCTCAGAGCAGACTCCGCCCCCGCTGTCAATCACTGTCACTTTGACAGTGGACCCGCCTCCAGACCCGCCCTCTGAGCACTGGCAAAATTCAGCCCTCTATGTCAGCACTACTCATGAAGGGAGCATAATAGTCGAATAATTGGAACAGAGAAGGCTGAGGGGAGACCTAACTGAGGTGTATAAAATTATGAGGGGCCCAGATAAAGTGGATAGGAAGGACCTGTTTCCCTTAGCAGAGAGGTCAATAACCAGGGGGCATAGATTTAAAATGATTGGTAGAAGGATTAGAGGGGAGTTGAGGAGACATTTTGTCACCCAGAGGGTGGTGGGGGTCTGGAACTCACTTCCTGAGAGGGTGGTAGAGGCAAAAACCCTCGTCGCATTTAAAAAGTCTTTGGATGTACACTTGAAGTGCCGAAACCTACAAGGCCACGGACCAAGAGCTGGAAAGTGGGATTAGGCTGGAGAGCTCTTTTTCAGCCGGCGCGGACACGATGGGCCGAATGGCCTCCTTCTGTGCCGTAAATTTCTCTGATTCTAGGGTACAAGAAGATATTTGCAAATCTGGAATCGGGCACCTGCCCGTCAGGGAGACCCTCTAATTTTTCAGGAAGAATGATCAATTACAACAACAACAACTTGCATTTACATAGCGAAACGTCCCAAGGCTCCTCGCAGGAGCGATTATCAAAGAGAATTTGACACTGAGCCACAAATGGCGATATTAGGGCTGGTGGTCAAAGAGGTAGGTTTTAAGGAGCGTCTTAAAGGGAGGAAGGAGAGGTAGAGAGGCGGAGAAGTTTAGGGAGGAATTCCAGAGCTCAGGGCCCAGGCAGCTGAAGGCACGGCCACCAATGGTGGAGCGATTAAAATCGGGGATGGCCAAGAGGTCATGATTGGAGGAGCGATTTCTCTATTGGAAATATACAGCGGGTCATTTATCTATTATTGTCATTATATTGGTGAAGCAATTAATTACAATGGATTTGCAAATTACTCTAAGAACTGCTCACTCTATTGACCCATTAGCCAGTGTTTAAAAAAAAATTGTTAATAGGAATTACACTGAAAGCCAACATGTGGTGAAGCTGCCTATTATGTTGCTATTGGGAAGACCGAAGCCATTGTTTTCAGTCCCCGCCACAAACTTCGTTCCCTAGCCACTGACTCCATCCCTCTCCCTAACATCTGTTTGAGGCTAAACCTTGGTGTCATATTCCGACCACATATCCGCAGCATGACAAAGACCGCCTACTTCCACCTCCGTAACATCGCCTGTCTCCGCCCCTGCCTCAGCTCATCTGCTGCTGAAACCCTCATCCATGCCTTTGTTACCTCTAGACTCGACTATTCCAACGCACTCCTGGCTGGCCTCCCACATTCCACCCTATGTAAACTTGAGGTCATCCAAAACTCAGCTGCCCGTGTCCTAACTCGCACCAAGTCCCGTTCACCCATCACCCCCCCTGTGCTCACTGACCTACATTGGCTCCCGGTTAAGCAACACCTCGATTTCAAAATTCTCATCCTTGTTTTCAAATCCCTCCATGGCCTCCCCCCTCCCGATCTCTGTAATCTCCTTCAGCCCCACAACCCGCCGAGTTATCGGCGCTCCTTTAATTCTACCCTCTTGAGCATCCCTGATTATAATCACTCAACCATTGGTGGCCGTGCCTTCTGTTGCCTGGGTCCTAAGCTTTGGAATTCCCTGCCTAAACCTCTCCGCCTCGCTACCTCTCTTTCCTCCTTTAAGACACTCCTTAAAACCTACCTCTTTGACCAAGCTTTTGCTCACCTGCCCTAATTTATCCTTATGTGGATCGGTGTCAAATTTGATGTCTTAAAATACTCCTTTGCAGCGCCTTGGGATGTTTTACTATGTTAAAGGCGCTATATAAATACAAGTTGTTGTTGTTGCATTAACAGGGGCCACAATTGCTATGTTGTAGTGCAGATATAAAGTTATACAGCAGTGGCATCCCCTCCTATAGGTTTAAATAAAAATGTCTGCCAACATTTAGAGGAGTCACAGGTGGGGGGCGGGCGCAGGAGGAGCGTCATTTTCCAAATGATCAAACATTGTTGGATCGCTCTTCGAAAGAGCTGGCGCAGGCTCGATGGGCCAAATGGCCTGCTTCTGTGCTGTAATATTCTCTGGTTGTGTTGCCATGGTTTTTCGATATGGGCTTCCAGCAGGAGAGGTTTCCCTGCTGCCAGGGAGTGCTGAGGAAATTACTCCCCATACTTTAATTAGTGTTCCCGGTGGTAGAATCATAAACTTGTTATAAAATAAGTCACAGTCTCAGGATACGGGGTAGGACATTTAGGACGGAGATGAGGAGAAATTTCTTCACTCAGAGGGCGGTGAACCTGTGGAATTCTCTACCACAGAAGGCTGTGGAGGCCAAGTCACTGAATATATTTAAGAAGGAGATAGATAGATTTCTAGACACAAAAGGCATCAAGGGGTATGGAGAGAGAGCGGGAATATGGTATTGAGATAGAGGATCAGCCATGATCGTGCTGAATGGCGGAGCAGGCCCGAAGGGCCGAATGGCCTACTGCTGCTCCTATTTTTCTATGTTTCTATGTTTCTAAATATATCAATTAAGGAAAAAATAAAGCCAAAATGAGTGCATTCCTGATACAGGAAACACTTTTTTATCCGGCAGCGATGGGACCGGCATGGTGCCAGTTGATTAAAAAGTCCGGATTACAGAGAGGTATATTTACCGCGGTACGAGAGCCCCGTACACGGCCACAGGTGCAGGAGTCCCGGTTACCCGGCACTTGTGCAGGAGTCCCTGTTACACGGCCACAGGTGCAGGAACCCCTGGTTACACGGCACTTGTGCAGGAGTCCCGGTTACACGGCCACAGGTGCAGGAACCCCTGGTTACACGGCACTTGTGCAGGAGTCCCGGTTACACGGCCACAGGTGCAGGAACCCCGGTTACACGGCCACTAATATATAGTAAAACTTACCTGAACCTACTCCTGAATTTTGCCGGTTAAGAGAGATTTCTGGATATTTAGGTGCCGGTTAAAAGAGAGTTTCCTGTACCTAAGCAGGCTTCCCATTTTAACAGGGGTGGGGTGAACACAACGTGACTGTTCTTTTCATACCCATCCACAGCGAGCCCCACCGCCGAGACAGCAAGTGGCGCAATGCTGGAACTTCTGTTGCATCTGTCACTACAGCCGCACCAAAGATAGAACGGGGCAGCAGCTAAGACCACCCAAATAAGAGAATCGACTCCGCAGTCCAAGAATCTTTCCCCCCCCCCCAATTTCCATTCCAGCTGCTGGCAACAGCAGCTACCCGCTCAGCCACAGCTGTTGTGTAGACTCACTGAAGTCTGTTGGAGAGTTGTTCTTTCAATATTTTTTTTTACAATGGATAAAGATTACAATGGAAATGCAACAAAATTGGTTATTTTCTCGAATTATGCTGCAAGTATTTTCAACACCGATGAATGCACAGTAAAAATGGTCTATCTCCAGTACCAACAACTAAAGAATAATAGGTACCTGATTGCCAGTCACAAGCTGCAATATAATCATTGCAATCTCTTTTTTTCAAATCTGACATATGACAAAATGAATTCCTTTGTTAAAATAATGGTTACTCCTGTGCCGTTATGCAGTGGGAACATTGTGTATTGTGGAGGGATTGACATGGATTGAAGCAGGTGAATTGTATTGTGGCATGAAACTCAGAGAGTACACAGCATGGCAAGATGTCTATTTTTTCAGCCGCGACTTATTGGTTTTGTTGCTGTTTTGTATGTTTTGTTGGAATAAAGACACCATATGCATGCCAATTTTCCAAAAATAGATCAGTATCTTCAGAGCGGCTAACAGGGCCACATCGAGTATGCCAGTATAATTTGTGTAATTGAGCAGTGCTATAAAAACAAACGAGATGGAATTTCTTCCCTCAGCTCATCGGACGTTACGGATCTTGTGTAAGAAGTGGCAAACGTACCGGGACAAAACAATAGTCCCACTGAACTAAATAAACTGTGGTCATGCTTAGAATAGCAAGATAATGCACACATTTTGACAAATGTTGCACAATTGTACCTTACTGATTCAATTTAAGTGCTTGCCATTACTCTGCGAGACATCTGAATTGAACAATTAGGAGGAGAAATTCATTATCGCCCAGGAGTGGGCGCTAACTTTGGAAAAGTTTGAGGTTTAGCGCCAGGTGCTAATGAATCTTGCTGCATGCAAAATTCAGTCTCATCACTCAAAGAAAAGACGGGAGCGCTAAATCAAGTGCTAACGGCCTAGTTCAGTGGTGTTAGACTGAAAGCGCTAAGAAATTTCAGGTGCGTTCTAATCGCTAGTCATCATTGCCACAGGCTCTTTCCAGTTTTTAAAGGGAAGGTTAATTGATGCTGCAGAACCTCATTCTCAGCGTTGCTGGTTCTGAGGCTGTCTCAGCATGCAGCAGAAGGCCAAGGAGGAGGAAACGGACCACTGAAGGGGGTGTCATTATGGCAGATCAACGGCCCAGGGCGAGCTCACAGATTTTGCGATCAAGCAATTGAGGCGTTGGTGTCTGCTGTGGAGAGACGGAGGGCGGTGCTCTACCTGGCAAGTGGTAGGAGGCTCTCGCCGCAAGTCTTCCGGGCAGCACTGTGGTCCCCAGGATCCACACACAGTGCTGGAAGAAATGTAACGACCTCTCTCGGATGGTCAGGGTGAGTCAATGTTTCAACAAATGCTACGTAACACCATCTGAACCTCAGTCTTCACACACTGCCCAAAGTACCACACCCCCAGCACTCACCCACCAACAATCCCCACCTACCAACACTCACACCCACATCTCACACCTTGCACACAATGACAGTTATTCAACTATGGAAGGCACATCTCCCAAACACATTGCTCCACACTCACTCACACACTTTCCTTTCTCTTGCAGGCCAAGGTCGCTCACAACAGGAGGGAGCAGGAGCGCACAGGTGGGGGAACGGGCCGACACCCAACCACTGTCTGCGCTGGAGAATCGAGTGCTGGAGTGTATTGGGCACCAGGTGGTGGGCCCCGTGGCCACCGGCAACATTGACCCCCTTGGGGACAACAACGGTATGTTCATCCCTACTCCTTCTTCTCACATCCCGCTTCCCCCTCACCCCACAAGCCTTTCGCACTTTCCAGCTAATCCTGCTGTATGCATGCATGTCTCCCTTCCTGCCCCCTTCCCCTCACCTTAACCCGACTCTTGTGTCTTTATGCTTTCAGATAATGAGGAAGCTGCTGAGCAGCCTGTCCCTGAAGGTACCATAGAGAGCAAGGCGGAAGAAGAGGAGTATGAAGAACACACCGCATCACTGCATGCCTCACCCGCAGGCACCAGCTCAGATACTGGCACTACGCATTCTTTAGAGGCTAGTATAGTAGTGGGATCTGCACAGGGTGATGCACCGGGGACGAGCGGGTTGCAGCATGGCCAGGGGGAAAGAGTAGCTCGGGAGTCAGCTCCCCAGAGGGCGAGTTCTGCAGCACAGGACTCAGATGAGGACCTCGATGGGGAGGCTTTTAGAAGAAGGTTGATGGGCATGCACACAGAGATGATAGGTGCAATGGCAACGGTGCCTGAGAGCCTCTCGGCAATGGTAAGGAGTGTGGAGGAGTCCGCCTCCAACATTGCACAGAGCTCTGTGCACACCATCGAGCCCATCATTTCCAATCTGCAAAGGATGGTAGACTCCCAGAGAAACCGTGGCGACCAAGAACTGATGTCACGTGTGATGGGTGATGTTGCAGCTTCCATTGCAGCACAGGCGGAAGCCATGCAACGTCTTAGTGCTGTAATGCAGTCTATGCTTGGTGCCATCCAATCTCAGACTGCTCTCATGCAATCTCAGCCTGATGCCATGCAAGCTCTGACTGCTGCCATCGTGGCTGGGTCTACCACCGTCGACCGGGACTTTCACGGTGTCGCAGCAGGCCAGCAATCTGAGCTCCAGGAGATTGCTCACGATGCTGAGGTGCTGCCCCGGGGGAGTGCCAGTGGGTCAGTGTAGCAGGAAGCTGCTGTCCTCTCTCAGGGTGACAGCATTCCAGCTCCCACCACTGCCACTCCGCCATTGTCCTTGTCGCTGCCTGTCATCCAGCCAGGCCAGACTGCTGCCGCCCATGCCGGGCCTTCCAGGCCCAGGGCTGGTCAAGGGCAGCCTGCAAGGCCATCTGAAGTCTCCCGCACGGACACTCAGCAGCCTTCCACCTGCCGTGCTGCAGCCACTGGGCCAACACTTCGTAGGAGCCCTAGAGTAGGCAAAGCCACAGTAACGAGGGGCACTAAGGGATTGTATAAGGGTGAATAGTTAATATTGTTGTATATATGTATTCTCTGATTATTGATATCTTTATTAATTGGTTTTGGATGATTTTGTGGTGATATGGCCTGCAACAGGGATGGAATGATGGGGATGTGGTGAGCAACGGGGATCTGGGGTTTAATTTATTGGAACCGCAGCCTGATGAGGTGATCATGGACCGCCCTTCAGGAAGGCCGATTGACTGGCTGCCTCCTCCTTCACTCCTGTTCCTCCTCCTCCTCCTCCTCGTTGGTGGATAGGTGGATAGGAAATGGCTAACATTTAAGGAACGAATGCATGAATTGCAACAGTTATACATCCCTTTCTGGTGCAAAAACACAAAAGGAAAAGCAGCCCAACCATGGCTAACAAAAGAAATTAAGGATAGTATTAGATCCAAAGAGGAGTCATATAAAGTTGCCAGAAAACGTAGCAAGCCTGAGGATTGGGAGCAGTTTAGAGTTCAGCAAAAAAGGACCAAGAGATTGATTAAGAGGGGAAAAATAGAGTGAGAGTAAACTTGCAAGGAACATAAAAGTGGATTGTAAACGTTTCTACAAGTACGTAAAGAGAAAAAGATTAGTGAAGACAAATGTAGGTCCCTTACAATCAGAAATGGGAGAATTTATAATGGGGAGCAAGGAAATGGAAGAGAAATTAAACAAATACTTTGGTTCTGTCTTCACAGAAGAGGACACAAATAACTTCCCAGAAATGCTAGGGAACCAAGGGTTTAGTGAGAAGGAAGAATTGAAGGAAATTAGTATTAGTAAAAAAAATAGTGCTGGAGAAATTAATGGGACATGAAAGCCAATAAATTCTGAGGGCCTGATAATCTGCATCCCAGAGTACTAAAAGAGGTAACCATGGAAATAGTGGATGCATTGGTTGTCATCTTCCAAAATTCTATAGATTACGGAATAGTTCCTGCAGATTGGAGGGTGGCAAATGTAACCACACTATTTAAAAAGGAGGGAGAGAGAAAACAGGGAACTACAGACTGGCTAGCCTAACATCAGTAGTAGGGAAAATGCTAGAGTCTATTATAAAGGATGTGATAACAGGACACTTAGAAAATATCAACGGGATTAGACAAAGTCAACATAGATTTATGAAAGGGAAATTGTGTTTGACAAACCTACTGGAGTTTTTTGAGGATGTAACTGGTAGACTAGATAAGGGAGAACCAGTGGATGTGGTGTATTTGGTTTTTCAGAAGGCCTTTGATAAAGTCCCACATAAGAGGTTAGTGTGCAAAATTAAAGCACATGGGATTGGGGGTAATATACTGGAATCGATTGAAAATTGGTTAACAGACAGGAAACAGAGAGTAGGAATAAATGGGTCTTTTTCGGGGTGGCAGGCGGTGACTAGTGGGGTACCACAGGGATCCGTGCTTAGGCCCCAGCTATTCACACTATATATCAATGATTTGGATGAGGGAACCAAATGTAATGTTTTCAAGTTTGCTGATGATACGAAACTAGTTGGGATTGTGAGTTGTGAAGAGGAGGCAAAGAGGCTTCAAGGCGATTTAGACAAGTTGAGTGAGTGGACAAATACATGGCAGATGCAGTATAACGTGTATAAATGTGAAGTTATCCACTTCAGTAGAAAAAACAGAAAGGCAGAGTATTATTTAAATGGTGATAGATTGGGAAATATTGATGTGCAGAGGGACCTGGGTGCCCTTGTACACCAGTCACTGAAAGCAAACATGCAGGTGCAGCAAGCTGTTAGGAAGGCAAATGGTATGTTGGCCTTCATTGCAAGAGGATTTGAGTACAGGAGCAAGGATGTCTTACTACAGTTATACAGGGCCTTGGTGAGACCACACCTGGAGTACTGTGTGCAGTTTTGGTCTCCTTACCTAAGAAAGGGTGTACTTGCCATAGAGGGTGCAGCGAAGGTTCACCAGACTGATTCCTGGGATGGCAGGACTGTCGTATGAGGAGCGATTGGGTCGACTAGGCCTATATTCACTAGAGTTTAGAAGACTGAGAGGGGAGTTCATTGAAACGTATAAAATTCTGACCGGGCTAGGCAGACTGGATGCAGGGAAGATGTTTCCCCTGGCTGGGGGGTCTAGAACGAGGGGTCACGGTCTCAGGATACGGGGTAGGACATTTAGGACTGAGATGACGAGAAATGTCTTCACTCAGAGGGTGGTGAACATGTGGAATTCTCTACCACAGAAGGCTGTGGAGACCAAGTCACTGAATATATTTAAGAAGGAGATAGATAGATCTCTAGACACAAAAGGCATCAAGGGGTATGGGGAGAGAGCGGGAATATGGTATTGAGATAGAGGATCAGACATGATCATATTGAATGGCGGAGCAGGCTCGAACGGCCAAATGGCCTGTCCCTGCTCCTATTTTTCTATGTTTCTATGTTTTTCCTCTTCCTCCTCATCCTCATCCTTCTCCTTGTCCTCCTCTCCCTCTTCCTCCTCCTGAGGTGGTGACGCAATCTGTGGTGGCAAGGGCTGGGCCCTCATGATGGCCAAGTTGTGGAGCATGCTGCAGACCACAACGAAATGGGATACCCGCTCAGCTGAGTACTGTAGGGCTCCTCCCAAGCGGCCAAGGTAGCGGAACCTTTGCTTGAGCACTCCAATGGTCTGCTCAATAATGTTCCTAGTGGCAGCAAAGCTCTCATTATATGAGTGCTGAGCAGGAGTGTTGGGTTTGCGGAGGGGAGTCATGAGACTGGTGGAGAGCAGATAGCCCTTGTCTCCGACCAGCCAGCCGCGAGCTTGACATGGTGGCTGGAAGAGTGGCTAGCACAGGGTGAAGGCATCATGGCTGTTGCCAGGATAGCAGGCATTGACAGTGAGAATTCGCTGTCTATGGTCACACACCAACTGCACATTAAGTGAGTGGTAGCCTTTGTGGTTACAGAAGATCTCAGGATTTTTATGCAGGGCCCGCAAACCCACGTGGGTGTAGTCTATGGCGCCCAGCACTGTGGGGAAGCCCACTATCCTGGCAAAGCCACATGCACATTTGTCCTGCTTCACTCTGGTGATGGGGAAGGAAATGTAATCCCTTCTCCTACTGTAGAGAGCCTCTGTGACCTCTCGGATGCAGCGATGGACGGTGAACTGCGAGATTTTCGCTATATGTCCTGTTGCAGACTGGAAGGAATCACTGGCAAAGAAATTGAGGGCGACGGTGATCTTGACTGCCACTGAGAGAGCCATGATCGACCTGATCTGAGGCTGGAGGTCTGGTTGTAGGAGGTGGCAGAGTTCTGTGACCACCTCCTTGGTGAAGCGAAGCCTTCTAATGCACGGCTCCTCACTTAATTGGAAGTGGGAGAAGTGCTCTCGGAATAACCTCGGAGGGTAAGGCCTCCTGTTGACAGCCCTGATGACCCTCCTCCTCCCTCTGGCCAGATGTTGCAATCTTTCTTGCTGCCTCTGCTCCCTCCACCGTAGATCCTGGAGGGCGAGGTCGACTGCCAGTACAGCCCCCATTAATATAACGATGTGTAGCACTTTGAAATTTTGTCAGAATAAATGTAATATATTTTTAGTAGACACAGCACTCCTGCTATTAAAGAACCTTTAAATGACTGAATTAAACTCTTGCACAATCGCAAACTGACAAGGAAACAGTGAAAAAGCACTAACCTGACAGCCGCGACTGATCCCTTTAAATAGCGCCCCTGGAGCCGCCATCCACCTGCTTCACGCCTCCTCTTCCTGTCATTGTTGGGGCGAGATGCTAAGGCTGGGGGCAATAATCAATTTGGCAGATCGGGCGCCCAGTGAGCGTTGCACACACACTGACGTCACGATCTGCCTGGCGCTAAAGCCCCAGGTGTAAACTGTTAGTGGTGGTGCTGAGGGGCATTTGTATTTGGCATGCGGTGCTGGATTCGTCTCACCCCGACGCTGCTTCATTAGCGCCCCATTAGCACCCCCACCAGCCACTAACGGGAGGCGCTGACCAACTGAATTTCTCCCCCTTAGTGCTTCCGTGTGAAATTCATCTCCACTATTTCCGCAGAAACGTTTCTGCAACTCTTTCACTTCAAATGTGTCATCCTCCCAGCACTGAGCTAAAATATTATAGATAAGAATTTCAGACATATTGGCATCCCACGGTGTAAGCTCTAAGCCGAAACTAATAAAAACACAGACAACTCATATCGCATATAGATGCTAAAATTAGATATTTTGAGTGACATTCCACCATATTACTGTTTCAGGAGTGTGATGAACACAGTGTGACTGTTCTTTTCATACACATCCACATCTCGCCTCTGGTTCTTTTGCCAATTACAGGAAACTCTTTGGTATCCGGCACCGACGGGACCGGGATGGTGGCGGTTGATTAAAAATTCCGGATGATGGAGAGGGTTCTCTACCGAGGCTACTTTAACAAACAAAAATTAAAAAATCAAGGAATGTGCAGTATACAGTAATTGGGTACTCACCTACACCACGGGAGAATCAAACTCCTGTTACAGGGGTATTGAGGTGTTCGGACTCCTGACAGTGCCAAGAAGCCGAGTAGTGGCAGTTTGGAGAACTACCCCCACTGACGAACTCGGCCACCGCTGGGAGACTCGGACTCGGCAACATTGCCAGTTATTGAGGTGTTGTTTTCGGAGCAAGAATTCTGCCAGTTAATAGAGAATTCCAGATATTTAGGTGCCATTTAAATGAGAGATTCCCTGTACCTTAAATCTGTGTCCTCTGGTCACTGACCACCTCCTGCTAGTGGAAACACTTTCTCCTTATTAGCTCTATCAAAACTCTTCATAATTTAGAACAACTCTATTAAATCTCCCCTTCGCCTTCGCTGCTCATAGGAGAACAATCCCATCTTCAGCAGTGGCCAAGAGCGTTCCCAGTGACACTGCAGATGTGATTGTTTCCCTAGCAGGCTTGGTCAAATCAGGATGCTTCAACATCTCAGCTCATGCAAGGGATTTATTAGACCTGTGCCTTTTGTATTTGGGATGTCGTGATGGACCACTAACTCTATGCAGAAGGCAGCTTGACCAGAAATATCTAGGGCTGGATTTTCATTGAGGAGGCGTGTAGGAGGCGGGACTACAACTTTTGGGGTTGCAGTTCCGCCTCCATCGAGTTGTAGCCAACCCACGCAATTTTGACTTGATTGACCTTGTTGAGCCCGCCCAGCGGGCTCAGTAGACCAATTAAGGGCCACCCGGCAACAGGTAACATCACAGATTGACATTTCATCTGTCAAGAGCTTTTGACAGATGAAATATCAGCATTCGACAGCTCTTTGACAATCTGTACTCCAGGTTAATTCCTTCCTCTCAGGATGATTTAGAGATCTCTCCGGAACAGAAAGCTGAATGCTGCAATTTTTGACAGCTCACGGCCATTCTGCTTTCTGTGCCGGTGAGATGAGGGACTCCTGAGACCTGAAGGAAGGAAGGCTGTAAATGTAAGTACATGTAAGTAAAACTTCTTTAAACACTTTACACACAACAAACACACTTACCTCTACACTCATGCACCCATCACTCACCTGAACACTGGACACCTCGACCCCGCCAAGCCCTTCATCCCGACGGCCCGCCTCGCTAACTTGCCGTGGTTTGAAGCTGTCGGGAATCCCACACTTCACCAATAAAAATAGGGATTAGGTTAAAAACTGTCTGTTAACTACCTGTTAACAGGCAGTTAATGGGCACTAATCGCCTTCCCACCTCAGGGAGGTGGGTCCCATCGCGGGTCGGGTACCTGCCTCCTTTGAAACTGGCATGGAGGCTGGTTGGGTGCAGGATGGGTTCGTGACCCCCGATTTCAAGATTTTAACCCCCCACACCCCTCCAATCCCGACTCCACGGCTCAATGAAAATCCTGCCCTCTAGTGTCAAAATCTCTGCACCCATTAGAAAGTTGCAGAGCAATTAGATCGCTTCTTGAACAGGCGGAATGCATGTCAAAACCACGTTCCTGTATATTCTAATGAAAAACTGCTCATGTACAGGAGAATTTTAGAGTGTAGTTACTGCCTCACTGGCACAATTGGCAGGCAGATGTACAATGGATTCGTTATTAATTTGTGAAAGTAACATTGGTTAGATGCAGAAAGATAGATGACAGTTCAGAAGGGGAATTGGAATTTCAGTAATAAACATTTAGTGATAAATTGTTAATTGAGAGGTCTAAACATTTATTCACCATTCGGAGTATTTGTATCAAACATCATTATTGGCCCAAAATTTGCGTTTGGAGATTTCCCGCGGGCAGAGGCCTCTGACCTGTAAAATATCTATGCATTTACCTGGTGGTACGGAGACTCCCGATTCCGGGTCTCTCCAGGTCCGCGCGGGCAGAGCTCCACGTATCCCAGGGATGCAAATGGTTCGCAAGCGCCCCTGGGATCACGTGGACTGGACCAACCAATAAAAGGGAATCACCATTCATACTTATGGGAGATCTGTACATACGGAATCCCCATAAGTATGAATGGGGATCACTTAAAAAATACACCAACGCATGAAATAAATGTTTTTTTTAACTTACATATTCAAAATTAATTAAAATGCCATTTAATTAAATATTTTAAACAAAAATTTAACAGGACTAAAAATAAACTTACCATATTGGACAGGCTTTTTAATGTTTAAATGAGTGGTAAAATGTTATTTTTCTATTTTTTAAAACTCTTATGCCTGTTTTTACCAGACATTGAAAAATTTCACAGGCCTTCAGTGGGCGGAAGTTGGGCAAATAGCGCCACTCTCCGCCCGCGGAGGTCCACCTCCCGGGAATGCCGAGGATCTGTCAAGATCGCACGTTCCGGGTTTCAGCGCATACGCACCCGTAGGAGTCGCAAAATATGGCCCCTTGTGGTCCAGTAGTTGATGATTTTTGACATTTTTGATATTGATGGTCATCTTGTTACTGGTTCCATTCTAACTCAATTCCTGTTCATGCTCACATGTAGATCCTAAAGGGAATAATTGCCACCTTTTCTCCTGAGTCCAAGTAAAATGCTACTATACTGGTGAAAGAACATTTTACTAACATTTGATTACAGGATTCAGGAATCAAAATGTTCCCGGGAACGGCACTGCTCAATATATGTAATGTTTACCTCAAAGCTTTAAGTAGTCATTTAGCTACATTATAGAACATGACAGGGATGACATAAGATTATTAAATGTTTTTAAAAAAAGAGGAAATATAAATACGTGATGTTTCTATATAGACCAATAAAATAGAAGAGATGAGAAACACACAAAATAATTATAAAATGTAGAGAAGGTGTAGAGATGAAGTAGGGTGGGAGGAGGCTCATGTGTAGCAGAAACAGAGGCACGGACCAGTTGGGCTGAATGTAACTCTGTGTAAAACAAACAGCAAAATAAGGTATGAAATAAATCAGGTGAGGCACATTTCGCTCTGACATTATCGTGACACGAGACCATATGACTGGTTATTGCGGTAGCATTGAAAGTGAGAAGCATAAATTTTAATACCTCGGAAAAACTTCTCAAGGTATTGGATCTGTGGTGTGTTGGAGGAATGTGTGAAGGTGGTGGCAATCGATGTATGTCTATTGATGACGATGGAAGTGGAAATGGACAATGGGTGGTGTGTAACCCTCCGAACTTTAGTATGCCAGTTGCCATGCGGATTATTACATGCTGTTTGGCAGGAATCTTGTTTTGAAAAAGAACCAGTCGAATAGAATGACATCTTCGGCAATTTGAGTTAGCATCTCATGGGGGAGTGCTGGCTTTCACACACACAAACAACTGGGATAGAGCAAAAGTTACATGAATTGTCTCAACCACATTCCCTTCTGCATTTCTGTCCCTTACCCTCTTATTCATCTTTATGTGTAACACACTTCTTCCCCGGTGTCCTGGGGCCAATATTTATCCCTCAACTAGCATCACTAAAACAGATTATCAGGCCATTAACACATTGCTGTTTGTGGGAGCTTGCTGTGTGCAAATTGGCTGCCAAGTTTCCTACATTTACAACAGTGACCACACTTCAAAAGTACTTCAGTGGCTGCAAAGAGCTTTGGGACAGCCTGAGCTCATGAAAGGCGCTATATAAATGCAAGTCTTTCTTTCTTTCACCTAGACTGAGAATATCTGAATAGATATTCTGTTGAACTTTGCATAGTATTTCATCACGATTGACTTGCCTACAGAGTAGCATATAGTATCATTCCCTGGAAAATTAACATTTAAGCCAGGATTTTACTAACCTCGGTGGGTCAGTGGCAGGTGTCGTCGGTGGTGGGTCCCGAACCCGCTGCTGGCTCCATCACACTCTGTAAAATTAATTTCCCTTGCTGGGGCTTGTTAAGCCCCGCCCAGCGCATTTCCCAGCCAATTAGAGGAAGCAGGTCTGGTGACGTCATTCGATGACGTCTCATCAGCCGGTTTCCTTAAAGGGACCGTGGCCAACTTTATTTTGACAGTTGTGCTGTCAGTGTTCTACAGCATTGAGGTGCTGTAAACACTGACAAGCACTGCACAGAGGCACAGGGCTGCATCCAGGCTCTCCCCTGACTCCCTCCATACGCATATCCACTTCCCTTCCCATGGGCACAAGAGACATCCCCAGGATATCAACACAGCCTGGTTGCACATTGCAGAGGAGGGCACAAACAGGGATGTGGTCAGCAGGCCTTACAATGATCCCAGTAGATCACGAAACATTAGTACAAAGCCACACTCAACCTCATCCTACTGTGCCTCTCATCACATCCCCATCACTCTGCCTTCCCTACCCTACTCCTGCACATCCTTACTCACACCATCTTACCTTGCACCTCCACCCAACCCTCTCTATCTACATTATCACTTCCCCATCTCACTAGCCACTCCTCACACTCACCCTCATCCTAGTGCAATCATACCAACTCACAACACACAAGGGTAGGCACTTGGGTGTTTTATGCAATGTTCATTTAAAGTTTCTGTTAATGTGGTGTCAAACATTGAAACCTTTATTTTCAACACTTTGCGTTCTTGGACAGATTTGTGTACACCTTTGGAAGTGGCTTAGTGAGTTGCAGTAAATGGTGAGACATAATGGTATCCCCCGCAATGGTAATGAGTGTGAAAGGAATGGCATGGACATTGTAGGGATGCTTTATGGTGTTGGTGTGGGGTGGTGCCAACCTGGCGCATCATCTGGCAGCCAAGGTGTACAGCGTCAAGTGAAGTAAATCTGGCCATGGTGAGGCCATCCCTAGCCTCCCAGGCAGCAATGTGGTTGGGTACTGATGCCCTCTGTCCTGTGCTGCATCAGGTGATTGCGGAGATGGTTGGTGGTGTTGTTGTTGGTGCTGCTGGTGTTGGGGCTGATCGTGGTGGGATTCTGAGGACCAAGGGGATGAGAGTATAAAGGGCACCCATGCTGATGGAATAGATGGCAGGTGAAGTCGAGTTGTCAGAATTGATCTGTCAATGGTGAGAGAGGTAATGAGGTCAGAATGGATGAAGACTTGTGTAAAGACTTGCAGTATGGTGAATCTGTTGTGGAAATGCAGTGAGGAAGAGCTTGTGGCTGAGGGAAGGTATCTCTGTAAGGTGGGAGCTTTTACTTTACATTTGGAGCTGTCAACTCAACAGCTGATTCAATGGCCACTGAACTCACGCCTCAGCTTGACAGACGTGGTGCACGACCAGCGAGGACCCCGTAGGCGAGCATGTAAAATCAAAAGGTGAACTCAATGTATTCTTAATGATCTCTCAACAAGGTCATAATTACCTAAACTGGGTCCCCTGCCGCTGTGGGTCAGGTCTGCTCAGCGCTGACAGACCCGACACCGGTGCAAGGCACTTGGCGGCGGGTTCACAACGTGGTCCCGAACCCGCTGGGGAAAAAAAACACTTTCCCACTCGACCCGCCACCGATCGCGCCCACTGAACCCCCCGGAAAATCTCGGCCTTAGTGTTTTACTTACCCACTGCAGCTACAATAATACATTTTTATGAGGCTGATTATGTTTTCCACATGCTACACCACCAGTGCCGTGCAGGCACTGCATTCACCTGCAACAAAATCGTTAACTTCAACTCCAGGAACATCATTCATGGAGCGCTGGGGCCAGAATGACAGGTAACAGCAGCCAGTAAAGGGCTGCTGTACACCAAGCAAATTCCTGGCATGGGGTAAGGGATGGAGAACTGGGCTAGAACAGTAGGGGTATCCAAGGGCCATGGATTCCATGTTTTGTGTAAAATTATAATCTTTATTGCTTTATTTTGTTACAAAATACATTTTTAAACTGTTGTACCTGTGTGTAATGAACTGGCTGAAAAATGTGATTGGTTCGGCTTCTCGTTTCTTTCATTGATAGGTTTTCCCGCTTGCTCATCCTTGAATTTTATAGCTTTTTTTATGTGCCAGCTACTTCCTGATTGGTAGGTTTGTAATTGGTTTCTTCATTTTTGATTTGTCCATTTATCTACACAGATTTGATTTGTTATAATGAATATGAATTTGAGCCAATCAAAAAATTAATACGAAGGTGTGCACCAATCAAAAGGTATGATGCTGAATAGTGACATTGGAAGTGTGACGTGTCAATTACGAAAGGAATGATACACTATCTTTATAACATTATTAACATATTAGCAGATCTTCCATGGTGTTACTCAGGATGAGGCACAGTGTTTAACAAGGATAAGAGTGAAATAACATGTAATACAGAATACATTATTTTGCTGTTGAGGCTAGCAAAATGCATATACGTATACACACACACACACACACACACACACACACACACACACACACACACAAGTACTTTTTAAAATATTCGTTCATGGAATGTGGACATCGCTGGCAAGGCCAGCATTTATTGCCCATCCCTAGTTGCCCTTGAGAAGGTGGTGGTGAGCCGCCTTCTTGAACCGCTGCAGTCCGTGTGGTGAAGGTACTCCCACAGCGCTGTTAGGTAGGGAGTTCCAGGATTTTCACCCAGCGACGATGAAGGATCGGCGATATACTTCCAAGTCAGGATGGTGTGTGACTTGGAGGGGAACTTAGAGGTGGTGGTGTTCCCATGTGCCTGCTGCCCTTGTCCTTCTAGGTGGAAGAGGTCGCGGATTTGGGAGGTGCTGCCGAAGAAGCCTTGGCAATTTACTGCAGCGCATCTTGTAGATGGTACACACTGGTACACATATATATTACAACTAGGACTGGATGAAATAGAGTATTAGTGAGTATGTTCGGTTTAAGTTTTTGAAATAGCAGAAGAAGGAAGCGAGGCAGCAAAAAGCAATCTTTTGTAACCAGATCAAGATGGCCAGTAATACAGTTGTAAATTGTTAAGTAGATTTTTGTTCCAGTTAGGAAAAGCAATAATGCATGACCTAAACCACACTGCGACGTTTTCTCTTCACTTGTGTTTGCAGTGTGGTAGCTCTTTTGTTTGGTAGCTGTTCAAATTTGACCTTTTAAAATGACCATAGAAATAAAAAACTGCAAATAAAATTGCCAGAATAAAGCTACAAACACAAAATGGAATAGTAGCCAGTGGTCAATGGGGAACTAAAGGAACACGAGGGAGGATACTACAGCCTGATCCAATTGAGATCATCAGAATGTAAGAAAACAGGGCGGGCGTTTTGGCCAGCTCGATGAACAGACGGGTACTTTACACAAACAACGGTCAGGCCTCATCTACCAGAAACCAGCGAAATGATGCATGCTTTTTGATAAATCACCCCTAAGAATTTTAATAATCAGACTAACAATAGTTTCTGGAATTGTTTGAACAGATTTTGAGTAATCTACTGCTACTGTATTGCAGTACCACCCACACTTACTTAGCTCAATGGGACATCTTTATGGATTGTCAATTAACATAAACTATTTAAGATAGATTTAGCTTTTGGGCACTTGCGTATAATTTGCTGTTATTTTGCATTAGTATACATACTGTCGAGAGTGATTGATTATTACGGAATGATCTGCTAAATGAAATATTGTGATAATCAAAAGGATGCTCCTATTACAAAGCTTACATGGTGATGGGAATTATGTCTATTATTCTGTGTTTTGCTAATCCATTAATCCTTTGTATTTATTTATATCATCTGAAAAAATGTATCTGTTCACTCTTGGTGTGTGCTTGTCCATCTCTTTTGTGCAGTCTGATTGGTTCATGGGAAGCAGGGGACCTCCACGATGAGCCTTGTTATTAGCTCCCCTGACGTCGTCGCTGTGCGCATCGCTATGTCCAACAGGGTCAGGGTGGCGTTTATTGCAGCTGGGGCGGCGTAAATTAAAGGCCAGGTGACAGGCGGCCATTTTATTTTGGGGCCACCTGTCAGCACCTGCCCCCCCTCTGCCCTCCACCCGCGGGATTCCAGCCACGATCTGTCAGCCTGGCGCTCCTCATGAGTGCCGGTGCTCTTTTGCCGGCACCCCGCTCCCCCGGTGATCCAGCAGGGGCCCCGATGCGCGCTGCGCTAGGCCCCTTTCCCTTTAATCAGGGGAGGGAGGCTTGCAGTACCGCGGGGCTATGAGTCGACGCGTGTGTGGCGCTGCTGCACGTAACGCTGCGATATTCAATAGGAGTGCCCCAAGAGGGAGGGGGAGCGCTTCCAGTAGCAACCCGTTGCCTGCTTGGGGCGCTACCATTGAATTTCAGACGCGGGGACGCTAACTTTTTCGGGGCGCTAAAAGTAGCGATCCGGCAAAGTTATCGCCCCAAAGGTGACACGAGCCAATTTTTGCCTCACAGAGTGTGATGTAGAAAATATTGGAGAACGGAAGAAAAGTAGACAGATAGTTACAATTTATATCTCATTTCTATCTGCGAGCAATGCCACATAAGATCAACTATACTATATAATATATTGCAGCATGAGTCTCCCATCATTATACAACAGCATATCCTCCAATTAACCATGAGCACTGCTGTAGGAGATCAGCTAGTGGTGCATCAATTCTTAAATGGAGGATCAGACTAAGAAAATATTGTTAATGGGGAATCAACAATCTAACCACAGGCAAAACTCCCCAGAGGTATTACTAGACATGGTATTGGCTGAAAATTGGTTTATTGATTTTGGTATTACATTGTCTAATCTTCTTAATGTTCATGCAGATTAAGAAAGTGGCACAGAGCTTTGATAAAGCCTTGAGGTTGACATGAGCGTGGTTCTGAACTGGTATTTGTCCAATAAAGTCACTCCTTGTTTGAGCCCTGCAGTACTTACTATTTCCCGTGCTGCATATATGCTGGATAGAACGCAATATTAAGATTTAAATATCTTGATTTCTACCATTAGATTCATGTTTAGTGGCAACTTGTGCTCTAGGCAGGATAATTTAATTATCGATTAAGCACACCTGCTAAGATTAGGTATGTTTCCAAACGTAATTTTGTTACACTGTATGAGTCTACTTTGACAAGCCATCAGTTCAGTGGTTTCATTACTTAATTGTGAACCATAATCCTTGCCTGATGTAAGTGCAATACTGCATTGATGTGTTTATTTTCAAACCAGCAAGCTTGATTCCAAAATGATTCATCGCACTCCATATTTTTGCAAATATCGGTTAATGCGAACTAAGACAGAAGGGTCATTGAAATATATTAGGAATTCCAGCTATTATATGTGTACATTTGTCAGGGGAGATTAGAGAGATTTTTTAGAAGGACATGCACTTAACCGAAATGTGTCAATTGTGGCTCAGTAGCTAGCACGCTTGCCTCTGAGTCAGGAGGTTGTGGGTACAAGTCCCACTTCAGAGAATTGAGCAAATATCTAGACTGACACTCCCAGTGCAGTGCTGAGGGAGCGCTGAACTGTCGGAGGTGCCGTTGTTTCGGTTGAGATGTTAAACCAATCCCTGCCTGCTCTCTCAGGTGGACATAAAAGATCCCACGGCACTATTTCGAAGAAGAGCAGGGGAGTTATCCCTCGGTGTCCTGGAGCCAATATTTATCCCTCAATCAACATCACTGAAACAGATTATCTGGTCATTATCACATTGCTGTTTGTGGGAGCTTGCTGTGCGCAAATTGGCTGCTGCATTTCCTACATTACAACAGTGACTACACTTCAAAAGTACTTCATTGGCTGTAAAGTGTTTTGGGATGTCCTGAGGTCGCTAAAGGCGCTATATAAATGCAAGTCTTTATTTTCTTTTTTTCTTAAGAACATGAACTATCCTTATCTTATAAATTTATCTCCTGATTCCCGACAAAGGTCTGGATTTTCCAAGCCCCGAGGAGGCGGGCATGGAGGCGGGACAGCCGGTAAACTCGGAGAAAGTGGGGATGGATGGCAAACCCGCCCCCATCCCGCCTCCGTGCCCACTTGCCAGGAGGCGGGAAGATGTGCAGCTTCGGGTCCCGTCTCCTGGAGGCAGAAAAGGCATTTAATCCTTTTAACTGCCTGTTAACAGGTAGTTAACAGGCAGAAAAAAAAATCCTGGAAGTAAGGTATAGAGATGAGTGATGGGTGCAAGTGTGGAGTGGTAAGTATGCAAGATAAGTGATAAGTTTTAAAAAGTGTGCACTTACCTTGTTTTCTTCCTATAGCCTTAGCCACGCTGGATGGGGAGAGCCGAAATCTTCCTTGTCAATTTCACATTATGGCTGATGGATCCTCCGATCTTACAGACATGTGAAATTTATAAAGTTGAAAGGTTTGATGAGTCCTCACCACAAAGTCTCATCAAACTAAAGAGAATGTCAGTGTTTGACAGCTTCACAGAGCTGTCAAATGCTGTCATTTCATCTTTCAAGAAGTCTTGACAGATAGCACATCTGACGTTGACGTGATCTGTCGGTGACTTCCTCCTTAATTGACCTGCTGAGCCTGCAGGGCGGGCTTAACAAGCTCAATCAGGGGAAAGTCCCTCTGGTTGGTCAGGCGAGCATGGAGGCGGGACATTGACACGAAAAGCAGCAGTCTCGCCTCCAACTCGCCTCCATTCACAAAATCCAGCCCAAAGAATTTCTCCAGATTAGCTCTGTTCCACCTCATGATCTTAAAACTAGGATCATGTTCCCAGTCATCTGTTTATCCAATAAATTACTAAACCAATATTTAGAGCTCAATGATCAAAGACCCAGGTCGGGATTTTACTTACCTCGGCGGGTCCGTGGCGGGTGACGTCAGTGGCGGGTCCCGACCCCGCTGTTGGCTCCAGCCCACTCTGGAAAATAAATTTCCTATGATAGGGCTTGTTAAGCCCCGCCCAGCACGTTTCCTGGCCAATTACAGGAAGTGGGTCTGGTGACATAATTTGATGACATGTCATCAGCCGGTTTCCTTAAAGGGACCATGGCCAACTTTATTTTGACAATTGTGCTGTCAGTGTTCTACAGCATTGAGGTGCTGCAAACACAGACAATGACTGCACAGAAGCACAGGGCTGCATCCAGGCTCTCCCCTGGCTCCCTCCATATGCTTATGGGGGGAGTCACAGCACGCAGGGAGGTCTTCTTCCCTTCGGATGGGCGGAAGAGACCCCAGGAGATCAACACAGCCTGGTTGCACATTACAGAGGAGGGCACAAGTAGGGATGTGGTCAGGAGGACCTGGGTGCAGTGCCGCAAACATTTCAATGATCTCAGCAGATCACGAAACATTAGTACACAGCGACACTCAACCTCATCCTGCTGTGCCTCTCATCACATCCCCATCACTCTGCCTTCCCGACCCGACTCCTGCACATCCTTACGCACACCAACTTATCTTGCACCTCCACCCATCCCTCTCTATCTACATTATCATTTCCCCATTCTCACTAGCCACCTCTCACACTCACACTCATCATGCTGCAAGCATAGCAACTAACAACACACAAGGGTAGGCACTTGGGTGGTTTAGCCAATGTTCATGTGAAGTTTCTGTTAATGTACTGTCAAACATTGAAACCTTTATTTTAACACTTTGCGCTCTTGGACAGATTTTTGTGCACCTTTGGAAGTGGCTTAGTGAGTTGCAATGAATGGTGAGACATAATAATACCCCCTGCAATGGTGATAAGTGTGAAAGGAATGGCTTGGGCATTATAGCGATGCTTTATGGTGTTGTTGTGGGGTGATGCCAACCTGGCGTATCATGTGGCAGCCAGGGCGTACAGCATCAAGTGAAGTAAATCTGGCCATGGTGAGGCCATCTCTAGCCTCTCGGGCAGCAATGTACTCAGGGGCTGGTGCCCTCTGTCCTGTGTAGTATCAGTTGTTTGTAGATAAGGTTGGTGTTGCTGTTGGTGCTGTTGGTCTGCTTGGTGTTGCTGCTGTTGGAGCTGATCATGGTGGGATTCTAAGGACCAAGGTGGGAGCGTATAAATGGCACCCATTTTGATGGAATAGATGACAGGTGAAGTTGAAATGACAGAAACGATCTGACAATAGTGAGAGAGGTTGTTCCAATGAGGTGATACTGGATAGAGAGTTTACTCCAAACATTTGCAATCTGCATAAAGCTCAACCTGTCTTCCAAATACTGTCAGCAACAGCTTCTGAGCTTGGAAAGTGAACAGCTGTGAGGTGGGAGCTTTTATAGCAGATTTCAAGTAATCAGCTGATTCAATTGCCATTCAATTCCCACCTCAGCTTAACAGTAGCGAGGACCCCGCGGGCCAGCATGTAAAGTCAAAAGGTGAGCTAAAGTGTATTCTTAATGATGTCTAAACAAGGTCATAATGAGATTAATTGTGTCCCCCACCACTGGGAAAGGCGCGTGGCAGCGGGTTCACAGCAGGGTCCCAACCCGCTGTGAAAAAAAACCCCACTTCGTTCATAATGGCAACGGAATAATTTCAGTTGCATTTTGCCTTTCATAACTAATATGAGAAAAATAAACTTGTCGCAAGTCTCCAAGTGTGATCTCAATCATACTTTATGCTAAGGGATCCGACAATATTAAAACTCTGTTACCCTCAGAATATTTGCTTTCATTGCCGAAACATTCTGGATTACAACAGGCGTAAGATGATCAAGCATCATACATCTAACATTATACGGATGCATCAAAAACAACAATTCCACAGAAATACCAGAAGAAAATCATCAATATTTATTATCTATATATATAAGAATGTTTCAAGATAGGTTGCCTCTTCCTGTAAGAATCTCAGGTTGATCATAGGTCGCAGAATCTACTTTCCAAGGGAAGTAGATAACAAATACTGAATTAGAGATAGCCAATGTCCCTGACTTCTGGGGAAACTGTCATCAAGGTTTAACAGATGAAGGGGCTAGAAATTCACCTCCTTTGCGCCTCCTGTTAGCGCCTCCGGGGGGCGATAATGGGGGCGCTACCGGCTTTGCAACCGGGCGCGCCGATAGTACCAACGCCCGCGAAATTAAGGTGGAGGTTTGCGGCAGCAGTAAAAACTAGTGCCACGCTCTCCTGCGCCCGGAGATCGCGACGTCATCCGACTGCGCAGCCTCCCTGGATCCGAACTTCGGTTCCGCCCCCTGCAGCATCGCCAGCTGATAACACCGACAGCTGCAGGAGGCGTTGTCAGGGAGGCTTAGGGAGCGGTACTTAAAGGTAAGGCCGCTTGTGTCAATGAAAAATTGCTTTTCCCCCCTTAGGTTGTTTTTTTTCCAACTTCTGCCTGTGCCGCGATAAATCAGCCCTGTACTCTGTTAGAGTGCTTGGGGCTGATCGTCGCGGATCGCGGCTGCCATCGAGGGACATCGATTTAATGCAGAGCCTGCAGCGATGGCCCTTCCCTTTAAGGGAGGGCAGGAGCCTCCATTACCGGCAGCACTGCCCTCAACATTGGGCAGCGCCGCGCCGCTACCACCCCTCTTGCCGATCTTTAGCGCTCCATGGGAAGTGGGAGCACTTAATTTAGCGCTCCACTTCCTTCCTGACGCGCTAAACCCGAAGTACGCGTCGGATTCACTGGCACAACTCGCGGCGCCACTTTTTTTGTTACCGCTAAAGTTAGCACCCCAAACGGGGCGATACTCAGTTTCTCCCCCTGAGTTGTTCCCCACAGATGCTGCCTGGCCTGGAGGGTGTTTTCAGAATTTTCTGTCTCTAATAGGTGTATGCCTGCAACACTTACTTTTGGACCAAACTGCCCCCCAAACTGATAGAACAGTCCCGGGCTGAGTTCAAAATACAAGGAGACTTCAAAGTAGGGAGTCTGAGTCAATCAAGCAATGTTCCTGAGTGGTTCTCCATTCTCCCACATAGCTCTTCCCCATAAAAATCAATGAAAAACTACAGGGCAGAAAACGTAAGTGTACAGAAAAGTCAGAAAAGTGTAACGATTGTTTTTTCTCTCATACTATATGCTTTCAGCCCTTTCTTGCCACTGGCAGCTCTTGGATTTCTATTGTACAGTAGTTGCATTTCACATTGATGAGAAGTAACTTTTTGTCGCATTTTAATCTGAAAGTGGCCATATAACTCCAGAGTCACTGACTGAGGGCACTAAATTAAGAGTTCCTCGATTGCCTCTAGTACAGTGTCAGCTGTGGCTCAGTGGGTAGCACCCTCGCCTCTGAGTCAGCAGGTTGTGGGTTCACAGTCGCACTCCAGGGACTTGAGCACATAAAGCTAGGCTGACAATCCAGTGCAATGCTGAGGGAGTGCTGTAGTGTCGGAGGTGCCGTCTTTCGGATGAGACGTTAAACCGAGGCCCGGCTGCTCTCTCAGGTGGATGTAAACGTTCCCATGGCACTATTTCGAAGAAGAGCAGGGCTGGTGTCCTGGGCCAATATTTATTCCTCAATTAACATAACAGCAACAGTTTATCTGGTCATTATCACAATGCTGTTTGTGGGAGCTTGCTGTGCTGTGTTTCCCACATTACAGCAGTGACTACACTCGAAAAGTACTTAATTGGCTGTAAAGCGCTTTGAGACGTCCGGTGGTCGTGAAAGGTGCTACAGAAATGTAAGTCTTTCTTTTTCCTTTTTAGTAGGCAGTCGCACAGCACTTGAGATTCGGTTTTGATTATAGCTGGATGTGAAGCCAAGTTTGCATCTTAACTAAGATGGATGCAGGACCTCCTGGGAAGTTTTCAATTGTAATTTTGAATACTTTTAGTCGTTGCTCGATAATCGAACCACACCCCCCCAATCTGCCTCGGCATTAAAAGTGAATCACAGAGGGAGCTGAGCTCTGTGCATTCTGGCAAAGTGCAATCAATGTCTTCATTGCTCCAGAACCCCCTTCTTGTCTTCAAAAACTAATTCCTTTGCAAGTCCTGGAAGGATATGTCACTGCCTCATAGATTATTTTGATCAAAATGCACATGACATAACAAGGGAAGTCACTTCTATTCATTGCTATAGTCATGCCCATACAATTTTAATAGGCAAAAGTATAATAAATACAAAATAGCAGATGGCACCGCAATTTCTAGGCCAATATTTATGCAGTAAACCAACCAAATCCAACCTAACCAAACAACTCATGGACATGTGCACCATTTGTTAGATCAATCAGTTGTAAGCAAACACATCAAACGTCAGCCTATGTTATTTTTTGCATGATGAATATTCACAGAAAACTTATTCTTATATATGTTAATGTTTTGGAAATGAATAAATATATGACAATGGCACACAGACCAGCAGTCTGCGGGTCTCTGTGCTTGCAGATTACAGGAGAGCCTCTCCTGCATTCTCCACTTATGGCCAACAGGCTCCTTTTATCCAATTTATCAGGGCTGATTTTTGCAAGTTTACCCGAGCAGTGGGCAAGCATCATCCCGTCGGCTGCACAAAGCACCTCTCCGTTAAAATGAACGGCCTCGCCCATTAGTGTGCTGCCTGCCGTTTCCTACCCATTAAAACGAAAGGGTTGAAAATCACAGGCGGCATGCCAGTGTATTGCGTTTGCAAAGATAATCCAGAGGCCATATGCAGAGCTCAATTCATGTTGCTTTTAATGGCTGATCCAAACACACTCTTACAGGCAAAAGCAATCGAATACCTATATCCAATGTCAGACACAATACAACGATAACAGCACTATCAAACTCCATGTGCTCAGGCCAAGGCAATCGAGTACCTATCACCAATGTCAGACATAACATTTCCTCCCCCCTCACAGAATTTCAAACATGAGATGCAGTGACAAAGTCCTGTAGGTGGCCAGGGCGAGAACGTGTACGAACAGGCCGAGGTGCGGACTGGTGAAGAGCAGGCCGAGGTGGGGACTGGTGAGGAGCAGACTGAGGCACAATATCTGCTTGAGGGTTGGCTGGCTGAGCCATATGTGCATCCCGCCACTCTGGGGGTAAGGCTTGGGGATTAGATCCGTATAATCCCGCATCAGGGGGTGCTGGCACCTTCCGAAGGCGGCTGGCATGCCACCGAGAGCCGTCAGTGAGGCAGAAAGTGGCTGGTCCAAGTTGGCGGTTGATTTGGAGAGGGGAGGACCAGAATGAGGCCATCTTATTGTTGCGGTGAGGTCTGCGGACTCTGACCCAATCGGAGACTGAGATGTTGGGCGCCTTGGCCCTCTTCGACTGGTTGAAGCGGAGATTCATCTTCTCCTGCTGTCTAGCGACTGTGGCTTGAGCCCGTGGAGCAGGGCTCTGAGCTAGCGAGGGGCGGAGTCTGCCAAGGGGCAGCATGAGCTCACGGCCTAGCATGAGGGATGCGGGTGAGACCCCTGTAGTGGAATGCTGGGAGGCTCTGTAGTGCAGCAGTGTGTGGAGGGGGGGCTTGTCAAACACACACCCCTGGAATAGGTGTGCTCTGAGGCCATTTATCAGTGTCTGGTTAAAACGCTCCACCCTCCCATTTGACTCGGGGTGGTAGTACGCTGTGCGTACGTGACGGATGCCCTTGCTCTCAAGGTAAGAGGAGAGTTCCAAAGAGACCATTTGGGGCCCATTGTCTGAGTGATGGCCTTTGGATGCCCCCAGCATGAGAAGAGGGATTCAAGGATATTGATGATGACCCGAGAGGTGACGGTGCCCATGGCAGTGACCTCTGGCCATTTTGAGTGCAGGTCATAGGTCACCACTAGGAACCGTTGATGGTGGGGGACACCATGGATCTCCCCGCAGACGTCCAGCTGCAGGTGCTCCCAGGGCTGAGAGGGCCAGGCAAGGGGTTGCAGGGGTGGAGGAGCTTGGTGGCCAGTCTTGCCACTTACAAGGCAGGCTGCACAGTCCTTGACCAGGGCCTCGATTTCCCTGTCGATACCCGGCCACCACACTAGGTCTCGGCATCGTTGTTTAGCTTCACTATGCCCAAGTGGCCCTCGTGCGCCATGGATTAAACACGCGCACGAAGGGCACTTGGGACCACAGTGCAGAGCCCACATGCAACACAGGAGTCATTCCAGCAGGAGAGCTCCTCTTTAACTCTGGAATAGGCTGACAGTTCCTCAGGCACCTTGCGAGGCCAGCCATCTCTGATGAAGGTGCACAGCTGGGAGAGGGCCGGATCCTGTTCAAAGGCCTCTTTAAGCTCCTGGAGAGAGACTGTGGTTTTGAGGGGTGTGTGCAGCATCTGGACGATATCCTGTTCCACATGTTCAATCCCGACAAGTGGGGCTGGGGTAGAGACAGTGCGGGAGAGCAGATCTGCAACAACATTGTCACGTCCTGGTGTGAACTGGAGACTGAAATTGTATTGGCGGAGGCGGTCAGACCAGCGGTGTAGATGCAGCGGTCTGTGGCCCGTGCCGGATGTCGATAGCAGGGCAGTGAGAGCCTGATGATCGGTTTGCAGGGTGAAGGCACGGCCATACGTGTACAGGTGCCACCGCTCACATGCCCAGATGCATGCCAGCGCCTCACGCTCGCCTACTGAGTACTTCTGTTCAGTGGGGCTAAGGGCTCAGGAGGCAAAGGCGATTGGTTTCTCCACTCCATTCTGTATCTGCGATAACACTGCCCCCACAGCTGCAGCGGACGCGTCGCAGGTGACGAGGGTGGGGCTGGCGACATCAAAGTGAGCCAACACTGGAGGTGACGTGAGCTGTGATTTGAGGAGGCAAACAGCTTCCGTACAGGCTTGTGACCACACCCAGGGCTCATCCTTTCGCAGGAGCTGGCGCAGTGGGGCTGTGGTGGCTGAGTACTGGGGCAAAAACTTCAGGTAGTACCCAGTCATGCCAAGGAAGGAGGCAACCTGTGCTGCAGAGCTGGGTTCCGGGATGCTGTGAATGGCATCCACGTTTGACTGGAATGGGGATATACCATCAGCCGACAACCGAAACCCCACAAAATCGATCTCTGAAACAGCAAAGGCACACTTTTCGCCATTCAGTGTGAGCTTGTGTTTTGCTAGAGCCGTGAAAACTCTGTGAAGGCGTTCGTCGTGAGTGGAGGTCGAGGGCCCATGCACAACGATGTCATCCAGGTAGATGGCCACCCCAGGAATGCCCGCGAGCACAGAGGACATCACCTTTTGGAAGCAGCTGGGTGCCGAGCTAAGTCCAAATGGCATCCTGGTATACCGAAAGACGCCAACATGTGTCAAAAAAGCAGTGAGGTCCCTGCTGCTGGGGTGGAGGGGAACCTGTAGATAGCCCTGTCGAAGGTCCAGTTTCGAGAACAGGATGGAGCCATAGAACTGCGCTGTGAGTTCCTCTGACGTGGGCAGTGGATATTTGTCAGGGATTACGGCCTTATTCACTGCTCGAAGATCGACACAGACGCGTAGATCACCTGACTTTTTCTTTGCGACCACCTGGTTGGAGACCCATGGGGAGGCATCAACTGGTTCGATGATGCCAGCTTCCAGTAGCTGCTTTAGTTCAGCTGTGACCCCATCACGGAGAGCTAGCGGGATGCGGCGCAGTGGATGAATGACAGGGGTAATGGTGGAGTCAACCATGGGCTGGTGGATGAAGGCAGTCAGGCAGCCCAGACCCTCAAAGAGTGCTGGCCATGTTTGGCACCACGGTGAGGCGACGTGCAGAATCGCAGACCCGCCGGTGTCCAAGAGAGAAAAATCCAGGTCAGTGAAAAGATCCAGTCCCATCAGGTTAGCTCCTTGGCGTGCCACATGAAAACAAAAATCTGACAAAACTTTTGTTCCATAGCGTACAGTGAGGTTGACTGAACCCACTAGTCCAATTTTCAAATTACCATACCCGCAAAGGGCAGTAGAGGGCGCAGAGAGTGGCAGGGAGCTGAAAAAATGTTTGAATGTGTCCACATTCAGCAGTGAGATGCTGGCACCAGTATCCAACAACAGAGGGATGCACACATCATTCAGGTTAATTGTACATGACTTGAAAGCCACTACTGGCCCAGAGCTCACGTTGTGAATTATAGTGCTTGAGGGCTGAGAGTGTTCATTTGTAGCAACCGGGGCAGAGCGGCAGACATTGGCAAAGTGATTTTGTTTTCCACAATTGCGACAGGCTTGGCCGCGCGCGGGGCAATTCTGCACTCTGGAAGCATGTGAACGAGATCCACAGTTTCCACACTGTTGCCGCGGTAGCGCGCGTTGCTGCCGTTGTGCGAGCATTACGGTGTCAGGGCTGTCGGGGCCGAGGGCGCCGTCACTGGGTGTGTGTGCTAGTTTCGCTGCACATTCAGCTGCAGACTCCACTTGAAAGGCAATGTTGACTGCCTGTGACAACGACAGATCGTCGGACTCGCGTAACAGTCTTTCATGCACTCTCACGTTGTTGGTGTGCTCTATTAGTTGATCACGCACCATCTCGCCTTGTAGTGCACCGAACTTGCACGAGCTAGCTAACCTCCTCAAATTCACCACGTATTGATGCACAGACTCGCCAGGAAGTTGGTGACGCTGTCTAAAAATGACTCGCCGCAGGAGGGCACTTTGTGGGGCAGAGAAGTGTGTGCTTAACAGAGCCACAGCCACATCATATGTTTGAATTGAGTCTGCTGTGCCTTTTGTCCCAAGAACACGCTGGCCCTCCGCCCCCAAGCAATGGGATAACAGTGCCTTTTTCTGTGCTGTACTCACATTTTCTAGTCCGAGAGCGGTGAGGTAGGTTTCAAAGGACTGTAACCAGCGAACCCATGGGATCGGGGGCTCATCGGGTAGTGCGAGGAAGGGAGGAGGTGGTGGAAGAGAGATTTCAGCCATCCTCGTCGCCAAATATTGCGTTTGCAAAGATAATCCAGAGGCCTTATGCAGAGCTCAATTCATGTCGCTTTTAATGGCTGATCCAAACACACTCTTACAGGCAAAAGCAATCGAATACCTATATCCAATGTCAGACACAATACAACGATAACAGCACTATCAAACTCCATGTGCTCAGGCCAAGGCAATCGAGTACCTATCACCAATGTCAGACATAACACAGTGATTGCCCAATATATACGGCCAGCAGTTAAGACTCCCCACTGGTGACACAGACTTGGAGAATTGCCCTCGCGGCGTGTTTTGCATTGATTAATGATGGTATGGGTGCCGAGTCCATTTTTATTCCAAAGTACATATTTTTTTGACACGCCAGGTTGCTTTATGAGCAGCAGTTACAGTTCCTCCAATTGGCATCACGATAGTGCACGCCATATGTATAAAACGTAAAAAAAAAAAATGCAGTTAACGCTGAATCTCACATCTTGAGAGAACCCATGGTATAAAAATTTCCAATTCACCACTGACTGTATTTCTACTATGTTCCACTTGCGTCTGAAACGTCAGACCCTATGTAATCCTGTAAATTAAATTCCCCCCACCCCCGACCCCACCCCACCCCCGACTTCACCAGGTTCAGTATTAATAACACACAATATAGCAGAAAGAATCACAAGGCAAAGTTCTAAACAGCTACAGCAGTAACAAGTTGTAAAGGCCATTGAATGCCAAGTGGTTACATCGAAATATATTAAAAGCAATTGTGCAATGTTATGAGAGATTTTGAGCACAGTCGAGTTTCTCGCTGCAATTCATAAGTGCTTAAAATAACTATTGCTTCTAGATGTCAGCTATAAATCACAGCAGAGGCAACATCAGTAGGGTGATGGATGCTGGTTCTCTGAAAGGATTTGATCGTAAGACACAGGCTGAAATGGTGACAAGTCACAGATAGATGTTTGTGCTGAGATTAACATTCCAAGGTCACACAGTGTCTGGGCATTTCAATGAGGGTTTTTTTTCTCTCTAACGACACAGAGGGCATACTAATTCAACAAAAGGTGCAACAGGAAACCAGGGAACAAATTAAATTTTAATGAGGTTGTCTTGTGGGTTATCTTCTGCTATTGTCCGTGAAGAGCAAAATACCTTGCAACGAGCGGTTGCGACACAAAGCAATTTTTTCAGCACCGATCGCTTTGAAGACTTCATTTACATTTGTACATGCCTGTATGTTTGATAAGAAAATAATACCATTGCTTCCTTTGTGAAAGGCCATTTCCATCACACAATGGAGCTCTAAATTGTTTCTTTTTATTGCATTGTAATAAATGAGAATAATTAAAGAGAATGGGGAAAACCGCTGTTAATACAATTTGAACATATTCTCTGGAGCAATCCTTTATTTAGCTCTGAATAAGATATTTCTCAGACAGAATAAATAAGGGAGACACAGCCAGGAATGAAATCCTGACTGATCTTTCATGACGGTAAAGATTGTATAACTCCATACAAAGGGACAAGCATGTTACTGAGGCAATTTTATCAGTGAACCAAAAGCTGAGTTCTAGTCCTGGAAATGGGCACAATTTTGCACGGAAGCTGTCACCAGGTTTATTGCTTGTACTTTTACTGTATTTTCTCTTCATGGTGTTTGTACATGAATCAGTCACTCATGAAAGAAAGACTTATGAAATAATACTGAGCGGCCTACGGGTGGCGCTGTCCAGGGAGAGTATAAATACTCGGGCACGGGCCCAGCTTGCGCAGGACATTCTTAACAGGAACTAGTGAAGGGTACAACTAGACCTCCATGTTGTAAAACAGTTGATTAAAGCTTTGTTTAACGCTTAGACCTAGTGCCGAGTAGTTGTCTTACGTCAGTGTTTGTACATATTGAATGGCCCGGATATTGCGGTCTGGATGATGATGAACTGGCAGCGTTCACCGTCATTCCACCTTTGCGACTGACTGCAACATCGACATTTTTTAAAAATTTGTTTTTATGGGATGTGGGCGCCACTGGCAAGGCCTGCATTTATTGCCCATCCCTAGTTGCCCTTGAGAAGGTGGTGGTGAGCCGCTTTCTTGAACCGCTGCAGTCCGTGTGGTGAAGGTACACCCACAGTGCTGTTAGAGAGGGAGTTCCAGGATTTTGACCCAGCGACGATGAAGGATCGGCTGATATACATCTAAATCAGGATGGCATGTGACTTGGAGGGGAACTTGGAGGAGGTGGAGCCCTGCAGCGGGTAGTCAAAACTGCCCAACGCATTACCGGCACCCGGCTACCGACCATAGAGCACATATACCAGAAACGCTGTTTACGGAGGTCACGATCCATCATCAAAGACCCTACTCACCCCAGCCACAGTCTGCTCGCCCTCCTGCCATCTGGGAGACGCTACAGATGCATTCGCACCCGTACGACCAGATTTAGGAACAGCTTCTTTCCCAGGGCTGTCATCCTACTGAACTCCACAAATAAACTCTAAAGCCTGCACATCTGCCAATGCACTTTATTATGGTTATGTTTATGTTAATGTATTACAAGCCAAATGTATGTTGAATGTTTAAATGTCGTAATCTAAATGTACACTCTCGGGAGCCGCAAGCCTACATTTCGTTGTACTGCACTTGTGCACTAACAATGACAATAAAAGTTGATTTGATTTGATTTTGATTTGATTTGGTGTTTCCATGCGCCTGCTGCCCTTGTTCTTCTAGGTGGAAGAGGTCGCGGGTTTGGGAGGTGCTGCCGAAGAAGCCTTGGCGAGTTGCTGCAGTGCATCTTGTAGATGGTAAACACTGCAGCCACGGTGCGCCGGTGGTGGAGGGAGTGAATGTTTAAGGTGGTGGATGGGGTGCCGATCAAGCGGGCTGCTTTGTCCTGGATGGTGTTGAGCTTCTTGAGTGTTGCTGCACTCATCCAGGCAAGTGGACAGTATTCCATCACACTCCTTACTTGTGCCTTGTAGATGGTAGAAAGACTTCGGGGAGTCAGGAGGTGAGACACTCACCGCAGAATACCTAGCCTCTGACCTGTTCTTGTTGCCACAGTATTTATGTGGCTGGTCCAGTTAAGTTTCTGGTCAATGGTGACCCCCAGGATGTTGATGGTGGGGGATTCGGCAATGGTATTCTGGTTAAATGTCAAGGGGAGGTGGTTAGACTCTCGCTTGTTGGAGATAGTCATTGCTTCTGTGGCGTGAATGATAACTGCCACTTATCAACCCAAGCCTGAACGTCGTCCAAGTTTTGTTGCAAGCGGGCATGGACTGCTTCATTATCTGAGGAGTTGTGAATGGCACTAAACACTGTGCAGTCATCAGTGAACATCCCCATTTCTGACCTTCTGTTGGAGGGTAGGTCATTGATGAAGCAGCTGAAGATGGATGGGCCTAGGACACTGCCCTGAGGAACTCCTGCAGTGATGTCCTGGGGCTGTGATGATTGACCGTCAACCATCACAACCATCTTCCTTTGTGCTAGGTATGACTCCAGCCAGTGGAGCGTTTTCCCATCGATTCCCATTGACTTCAGTTTTACTAGGACTCCTTGATGCCACACTCGATCAACTGCTGCCTTGATGTCAAGAGCAGTCACTCTTGCCTCACCTGTGGAATTCAGCTTCCTTGTCAATGTTTGGACCAAGGCTGTGATGAGGTCGGGAGCCAACTGGTCTTGGCGGAACCCAATTTGGGCATCAGTGAGCAGGTTATTGGTGAGTAAGTTCCACTTGATAGCACTGTCGATGACACCTTCCACCACTTTGCTGATGATTGAGAGTAGACTGATGGGGCGGTAATTGGCCGGGTTGGATTTGTCCTGCTTTTTGTGGAAAGGACATACCTGGGCAGTTTTCCACATTGTCGGGTAGATGCCAGTTTTGTAGCTGTACTGGAACAACTTGGCTAGAGGCGTGGCTAGTTCTGGAGCATAAGTCTTCAGCACAGTAGTCGGGATGTTATTGGGGCCCACAGCCTTTTGCTGTATCCAGTGAGCTCAGCCGTTTCTTGATATCATGTGGAGTGAATCGAATTGGCTGAAGACTGGCTTCTGTAATGGTGGGGACCTCAGGAGGAGGCCGATATGGATCATCCACTCGGCACATCTGGCTGAAGATAGTTGCAAACGCTTCAGCCTTGTTTTTTTCACTCACGTGCTGGGCTCCACCATCAATGAGGATGAGGATATTCATGGAGCCTTCTCCTCCCATTAGTTGTTTAATGGTCCACCACCATTCATGACTGGATGTGACAGGACTGTAGAGCTTTGATCTGACCTGTTGATTGTGGGATCGCTTAACTCTGTCTATAGCATGCTTCTTCTGCTTTTTAGCATGCATGTAATCCTGTGTTGCTGCTTCCCCAGGCTGGCACCTCATTTTTAGGTACGCCTGGTGCTGCTCCTGGCATGCTCTTCTACACTCCTTATTGAACCAGGGTTGGTCCCCTGCCTTGATGGTAATGGTAGAGTGAGGGATATGCCGGGCCATGAGTTGTGGTCTGTCATTCACTGCATTTCCACAGGCTGCGCTGTGTATTTTTTTTTTAAGTTTCTCCATCTTTATTTCAGGTTTGCCTTTTCCTCGTGTGAGAGCCCCAATCTTTGTTTTGCTCTCCCTAGCATTTTAAAAAAGTTAGGGGGCTAAATTCAGTTGATTTGCAAATCAACTGCCGCCTGGGCGCGGCACCGCTAACGCCTCCTGTGAAATTCAGCAGGAGGTTAGCGGCGGCCCTAACCGTTAGCGTCGCACAGCGCCGCCGGCGATGACATCCTCGGCATGCGCAGCGCCTTGCTCGCGCCCCGGCTGTAAAAATGAGTGGTGCCCCCCAACTTACCGCCAGACGCTATGTCCGCTGGGGTCGGGGGGGGCCTACCTATGGCCGGGGCAGCGCTAGTAAAAGGGGAGGTGGCAGGCGGCCATTTTTGTTGCTGGCCACCTGCCAGCACCTGCCCCCATTGCTGTCCCCGGCCCCCGTGAAGCCCCCCCCCGGCGGGGTCCCGGCTGTTCTCCGTGAGCCCGGCACTCCTCTTGAGTGCCGGGCTCATTTGCCGGCTCTCCCGATCCCTGATGGCCCAGCTGGGTGCTGGGTCACGCTGCGCTAGGCCCCTCCCCTTCAATAAGGGGAGGAAGGCCTGCAGTACCGCGGCACAACGTGCCACAGCGCGTGGTGCTGCGGCATGTAGCGCCGCAATATTGGCTTGCAGCACCCCAAGGGGGATGCGGGGCACTTCCAGTAGTGCCCCTCTTCCCTCTCGGGGCGTTACCTGGGAAAATCGGCCGTGGGTGCGCTAACTTTTTCAGTGCTCTAAAATTTGCGCCCCGCCGAAAGTAGCACCCAAAGGAGGCTACCTAATTTTTACCCCTCAGAATTTTAAGAGCTTACTCACTTCCTTGTTCACTGTCTGTGAGAATTCTGTGTTTTGATTGGCTGCTTAGACAGCCTGTTGACGTCACAGCAGCTCGCGCTAGGGGATCCCCACTACAGTCCGTTGATTTGAATTGAACGTCGGAAAACCCGAAGTTCTCAACACAGGGATCGCGAGATCTTTGTGCGAAGCGTGCTTCGGGGCCAGGGGCGAACGCCTTCACTTCGCCGCTGACTGCAAATTCCGAGCCATTGTAAATACATCGATAGTAGTGCCGATATCTACTTGCATGGCCACAAATGTATTCTTAAACTGTTGGTTGGTATTCAGTGGCAGTGCTTGCTGAAGTTTTAAATTAGCAGCTTCAATCTTAAATTTAATTGTTTTTGTTATTGAATTTCTCTCCATTCTGTACAGCAAAGCTAGAGTCCTGACAAGACTACATGACCATGTAAACATCAAGAGGTATCCAAGGCATTAAGGAAATGCATTACGATGGATGGTTTGCTTTGATCACCATAAGGTTGATTTTCTACGCCAGTCTGAAAGACTGAACATGCTGGGTCTCATTTCTCTTGAGGTTATGTTGAACTTAAATGGAGTTAGACCATACTTAGAGTACTGCGCTCAGTTCTGCTCACTGTGCACCGTTCTGACCTCCATCTTACAAAAAGCATATAGAAGCACTGGTAAAAGTTCCAATACATTTATAAGGATGATACCAGAACTGGGACGTTACACCTATCAGGAAAGTTTGAGCAGGCTGGAGCACTTTTCTCTAGAAAAGACTGAGAGGTGACCTGATAGAGGTCTTTAAAATTATGAAGGTTTTTGATAGGGTAGACGTAGAGAAGATGTTTCCACTTGTTGGGTACTCCAAAGCTAGGGGCTATCCATATAAGATAGTCAGTAATAAATCCAATAAGGAATTTAGGAGAAACTTCTTTATCCAGAGAGTGGTGAGAATGGGGAACTCGCTACCGCATGGATTGGTTGAGGTGAATAGCACAGATACATTTAAGGGGAAGCTAGATAAGCACACGAGGGGGAAAGGAATAGAAGATTATGCTGATAGGGTGAGATGGAGAGGGGTGGGAGGAGGCTTGCATGGAGCATAAACACCGGCACGGACCAGTTGGGCTGAATGGTCTGTTTCTGTGCTGTACGGTCTGTGTAAGCGCAATGTTAGCAGGCTCGTGCACTACCGGCTGTGGCACATCTCCTGTTGCGAGCATGTGCGGCGGACCTGGTGAGATTTTCCGAAGTCCACTCATATTAATAATTCCCAGCAAGCATTGGGTCATGTGCTGGAAGTGCAGAAACTGTGACTGTGGGACATCTGACACAACGGCAGATTTAGAGATTAGCTGCTGTGCCTTAAAAGTGCTGTTTGAAAGTGTACTCACTAGTTGAATTCAGAGCGTTGCTATGGAGGCTGCGTATAGTGACACCACAATTCCTGGCCTGAATGGAGATGACTGTGTAATTCCCCCGTCAATCATGCCTGGAGACCGCACTGCTGTACGTGACTGGAATTCACTTTACGCACATAATTTGTATGTAACTACCCTCCACTCACTGTATATTACATAGGATTACATCGGATATGCTGCACAGAAAGAGGCCATTCAACCCAACCAGTCCATGCCGGTGTTTATGCTCCACTCGAGCCTCCTCCCGTCTTTCCTCATCTAACTCTATCAGCATAACCCTCTATTCCCTTCTCCCTCATACGCTTGTCCAACCTCCCCTTAAATGCATCTATACTATTCGCTTCAACCACTCCCTGTGGTAGCGAGTTCCACATTCTCACCACTCTTTTGGTAAAGAAGTTTCTCCTGAATTCCCGATTGGATTTCTTGGTGACGATCTTATATTGATGGCCTCTAGTTTTGCTCTTCCCCACAAGTGGAAACATTCTCTCTGTATCCACTCTATCAAAACCTTTCATAATTTTAAAGACCTCTATTAGGTCACCCCCTCAGCCTTCTCTTTTCAAGAGAAAAGAGACCCAGCCTGTTCATCCTTTCCTGCTATGTATACCCTCGCATTTCTGGTATCGTCCTTGTAAATCTTCTCTGCACCCTCTCCAGTGCCTCTATATCCTTTTTATAATATGGCGACCAGAATTGTACGCAGTACTCCAAGTGTGGCCTAACCAAGGTTCGATACAGGTTTAGCATAACTTCCCTACTTTCCAATTCTATACCTCTAGAAATAAACTCTAGTGCTTGGTTTGCTTTTTTTTAATGCCTTATTAACCTGTGTCGCTACTTTAGTGATTTGTCTATTTGTACTCCGAGATCCCTTTGCTCTTCTACCCCATTATTTTCCACGTATTATGTGACCTCCCTACTTTTCTTACCAAAATGTAATACCTCACATTTATCTGTGTTGAAATTCATTTGCCAATTATATGCCCATTCTGCAAGTTGATTAATGTCTACTTGTAATTTGTTGCAGTTCTCCTCAGTGTTGACTATCCCACCAATTTGGTATCATCCGCAAATTTAGAAATTGTGTTTTTAATTCCAAAGTCTAAATCGTTAATGTAAATTGTGAACAGCAGTGGTCCCAGCACTGATCCTTGTGAAACACCGCTACCCACCTTCTGCCACTGTGAATAGCTACCCTTTACCCCTACTTTCTGGTTTCTGTCTTGAAGCCAGCTAGCTATCTATTTTCCCCTGACTCCACATTCTCTGACCTTATTCATTAGTCTATTATGTGGCACCTTATCAAAGGCCTTTTAAAAATCTAGATAAATTACATCTACTGCATTATCCTTGTCTACTCTCTCTGTTACCTCTTCAAAAAATATTGTTGGAGAAATAATCAATTTTTATTATGTAACTGTTCTCCACACTGCATTTTGCTGGAGAAATCACCTTGCTTTTATCAGGGGACTTTTCTGTCGTTTGGGTCATGAGTTCTCATAAAGACTCATATTAAATAGACTCTGTTTGTTGTTTGCTATTTGCTGTAAAATAGACTCTTGTTTGCCATAAGTCCCGCCCCACCTCCTACTCATTGGCTGACACAGTGCTGTCAATCGACACTCTGTAGAAGGCTGACGGCAGTGCTGGGGCCCAGGGAGAAGGGAGGACTTTTCTCTTTACAGAGAGAGCTGTGGAGGTTATGTTGATCGGGATGCAGCAAAGGAAGGTTGCTAACGTTCGGTGAGGAGTCTGCTCTCTGGGCTGCTCAGGAAGAGATGGCAGGGGAAGTAAACAGAGTTTCGGGTATCGGCTCATTGCTGCTGATGCACAAAGAGTACAACAAGTTGGGGGAATTTGCCAAGTTACTATATCTTACCGTGGATGTTTCAAGTGCAATGGAATGCACGGCTACAAAACATACTATTACCAGCTGCATAGTGAGATTGAAAACTTGACAATTATTTGGGAACCTTTTTGCCTTCTTCACACATTCACAAGGCAGCTCATGTGGTTCACTTTCTAAGTTGAAGGACACCTGTCAATGATGCGGGTCATTTATCAGGAAACAGTGGCCTAAAATATTCCAACAGCCGCTTGCGTGCTACATCGTTATGGACTCATCTTTTGGGAGGGAGGGCGATGAATTCCATAGTAGCATCGAGTTCCTGAACAAAACAGCACATTGCCAATCTTTTTATGATTGACCATAACAGAAGGGAGAGGCAATCAAGTGGTGGAGACCCTTCTAATATGAAACCTCGAATTCACCTTGCGGAAATGATCCCGCAAATTGTTGGTGTAGATTTGGTGGATTCTTTTTAGAGCGGTTCATGCAGGAGGATAACCCCGTATCTCCAGGCTAGTGTCTATCATTACTGCATTTTCTTCTCTCCCTTAAACTTTCACATTCACAGGAACTCTGTCAATCACAAAATTAGCATGCATGGCAAAACAAAAGCAAACCATGCCTGGACAAGTTGTTTTTGTTACAAGGAATGTGTTGCTGATATCATTTAATGCTTGTTCCTCTTGTGTTTGGCTAGGTGTCCTCGGGTTGCATGGCCAGAAGTAAATGCTGAGCCTATCAGTTCATACGATAGCATTCATTCCACATAATAAACAACAGCACAGGAATATCCATTATAGGGCATTCCGAGTTTGACTTCGAGCAGGGAGTACTAGCTGAAACGGACAGCATGGGGGGAATTTTTCAGAGGGTCAGCAGGCGCGTTTGGTGGCGGGTCGGCTGGGAATTTTTTTTTTGACAGTGGGTAGGGAACCAGCTGTCAACCCGCCTCCCCACTAGTCTCCCAGATGTTGGGTCTGTCATCGCAAAACAGACCAGACACCAAGCGGCAAGGGAGGCAATTTCGATAGATTGTTAAGAGACACATAACTAGTATTTTATGCATACCTTTAGATTTTTAGAGTTCGCCAACTGCTTCCCTGCTGCTCGGGGATCACGTCAGGTGAGGAGGTTGGTGTTGTGTAAGCATGGGATGATTTTTTTACTTGACAGCTGCAAATGGTCTATAAAAGCTCCCATTTCACAGCTCTTCACTTTCCAAGGTTAGAAGCTGTTACTTACTGCATTTAGAAGACAGATTGAGCTTTATACAGGTTGCAAGTGTTTGGAGCAAACTCTCAATCCAGTACCACCTCATTGGAACAATTTCTCTCACCACTGACAGATCGCTTCTGTCAACTCAAATTCACCTGCCATCTATTACATCAGCATTGGTGCTCTTGAAAAAATCTCACCTTGGTCCTCAGAATCCCACCACGATCAGCCCCAACACCAGCAGCACCCGGCAGACCAGCAACACCAACAAAAACACCAACCTTTTCCGCAATCAGCTCGTGCTGCACAGGACACAGGGCATCAGCACCCGAGCACATTGCTGGCCGGGAGGCCAGGGATGGCCTCACCATGGCCAGATTTACTTCACTTGATGCTGTACACCCTGGCGGCCACATGATGCTCCTGGTTGGCACCACCCCACACCAACACCATAAAGCATCCCTACAATGCCCAAGCCATTCCTTTCACACTCATTAGCATTGCGGGGGGTACCGTTATGTCTCACTATTCACTGCAACTCACTAAGACACTTCCAAAGGTGCACACAAATCTGTTCAAGAACGCAAAGTGTTGAAAATAAAGGTTTCAATGTTTGACAGCACGTTACCAGAAACTTCACATGAACATTGGCTAAAACACCCAAGTGCATACCCTTGTGTGTTGTTAGTTGGTATGCTTGAAGTAGGATGACGGTGAGTGTGAGGGGTGGTTAGTGAGATGGGGAAGTGATAATAATGTAGATAAAGAGGGTTGGGTGGAGGTGCAAGGTAAGTTGGTGTGAGTAAGGATGTGCAGGAGTAGGGTAGGGAAGGCAGAGTGATGGGGCTGTGATGAGAGGCACAGCAGGGTGAGTTTGGGTGTGGCTTTGCAGTAACGTTTCGTGATCTACTGAGATCATTGAAAGGTTTGCACCACTGCAGCCTGGTCCTCCTGACCACATCCCTGCTTGTGACCTCCTCTGCAATGTGCAACCAGGCTGCATTGATCTCCTGGGGAGGTCCCTCCGCCCATGGGAAGGGAAGAGGACCTCCCTGTGTGCTGTGACTCGCTCAATAAGCATATGGAAGGAGATACGGGAGAGCATGGGTGCAGCTGTGCACCTCTGTGCAGTGTTTGCAACACCTCAATGCTGTAGAACACTGACAGCACAAATGTCAAAGTAAAGTTGGCCATGGTCCCTTTAAGGAAAACGGCTGATGACGCGTCATCGAATGACGTCACCAGACCCGCTTCCGTCAATTGGCTGGCAAACGCGCTGGGCGGGCTTAACAAACCCAATCAGTGTAAAATTCTTTTCACAGAGCGGAATGGAGTCATCAGCGGGGTCGCACCCTGCCATCGGCCCTGGCTGCCTCGGTAGGCGAAATCGCGGCCCATGAGTCAGGAGCAAGTAGGGGTGGCAGAGGAGGGCATAGCAATTAGTCCAGAGGCCCAGCTCCATGAGACACCTAGCTGCCAAGTTCCATGGCCCACCTACAAAGGAACGCTGCTTTCTAAACACCGTCAATTCTTGGAATCATTTGAGAGTGTGCAAAGCGCCCTGTTTTTTGGCTGGTTCAGAGGAGTTCATTAGCTGTATCATCTGCTGCTGAAAACCTCACCCTTGCCTTTGTTACCTCTAGCCTTGACTATTCGAACACTCCCCTGGCCGGCCCCCCGACTTGCACGCTCTGTAAACGTGAGCTCATCCAAAACTCAGCTGCACGTATTCTAACTCGCACCAAGCCCTGCTCACCCATCACCCCTGTGCTCATTGACCTACGTTGGCACCTGGTCCAGCAAGGATGCTCTTGCCATGGAGGGAGTGCAGCGAAGATTCGCCAGACTGATACCTGGGATGGCAGGAATGACGTATGAGGAGAGATTGGTTCGATTGGGCTTATATTCGCTGGAGTTTAGAAGAATGAGAGGAGATCTCATTGAAACTTATAAAATTCTAACAAGACTAGACAGACTAGATGCAGGAAGGATGTTTCCGATGGCGGGGGAGTCCAGAACCAGGAGTCACAGTCTAAAGATAAGGGGTAAGCCATTTAGTACTGAGTTGAGGAGGAATTTCTTTACCCAGAGAGTGGTGAACCTGTGGAATTCTCTGCCACAAAAGGCAGTTGAGGCCAATTCATTAAATATATTCAAGAAGGAGTTAGATGTATTTCTTGAGGCTAAAGGGATCAAGGGATATGGGGAGAAAGCAGGGACAGGGTACTGAATTTGGATGATCAGCCATGATCTCATTAAATGGCGGGGCAGGCTCGAGAGGCCGAATGGCCTACTCCTGCTCCTATCTTCTATGTTTCTATGTTTCTATGCCGATTTAAAAATCCTTGTTTTCCCTTCATGGCCTCACTCCTCCTTATCTCTGTAACCATCTCCAGCCCTACAACCCTCTGAGATCTCTGCGCTCCTCCAATTCTGGGCTCTTGCGCAACACCAACTTCCATCGCTCCACCATTGGCGGCCGTGCCTTCTGCTGCCGAGGCCCTAAGCTCTGGAATTCCCTCCCTAAACCTTTCTGTCTCTCTACCGCTCTCTCCTCCTTGAAGGTACTCCTTAGAACCTCTGTCCTAATATCGCTTTATGTGGCTTGGTGTCAAATTTTGTCTGATATCGTTCCCGTGAAGCACCTTGGGCCGTTTTACTACATTAAAGGCGCTATATAAATGCAAGTTGTTGTTTAACTGTGGCGTGCTGTTTGTCCTCTTCTCAAAACTGTAGACTACCCTGAACAGGGGTGGACTGGTGTCCCTAAGGGGATTCTTTCCGATTCTCATAGGAAAATGGGACACCGATAATATAGCGCTATGTAGCCATTCACAGGGTCACTCAGAAAATCTTCCGATTTCCCAAATGACCGGTCCACCCCGACCCTGAAGCATGTGGCTTCTCCAGGGCCATCTATAATGGACACCTCCTCAATGGAGGTCCATGACAGTGGGGTGGGGGGAAACAATAGAGAGTAGACAACTGGCAGGAGGAAGTTATCTCTAGGCATATAGGTGACGAGAAGGTAGAAAGTTTAAAAGAAATTTAGGGCAAAATAGCTGAAAAGAAGATGTATAAAGGCAATAAGAGGAAAAATGACCAACCAAAGAACTCTAAATGATTACGGAATCATAGAATCTTACAGCACAGAAGGAGGCCATTCGGCCCATCGTGCCTGTGTCGGTGCTTTGAAAGAGCTCTCCAATTAGTCCCATTCCCCGCTGCTCTTTCCCCATAGCCCTGCAATATTTTCCTTTTTGAAGTATTTATCCAATTCCCCTTTTGAAGGTTACGAATCTGCTTCCACCGCCCTTTCAGGCAGTGCATTCCTGATCACAACAACTCGCTACGTAATTTTTTTTTTCTCATGCCGCCTCTGGTTCATTTGTCAATCACCTTCGATCTGTGTCCCCTGGTTACCGACTGTTCCGCCACTGGAAACTGTTTCTCCTTGTTTACTCTTTCAAAACCCTTCAAGATTTCCCCGCAACCTTCTCTGCTCTAAGGAAAACAATCCCAGTTTCTCTAGTCTCTCCATGTAGCTAGCCTTCCATCCCTGGTGCGTGTCAAACTCACAGAGCATAAGAAATAAAATGATTGAACTGGAGTCATTGATTAAAATAAATGAAATGTGGTTGCAACTGGATCACGATTGGCACTTAAGTATTCCGGTTTATAAAAATTTAGGCAGGGATAGTGGTGATAATTAGACATAATGTCATAACATTAGAGTGTCAGGTTTCAGATAGAGAAAGTGATCCAAATAGAATCCCTTTCGATTGAGTTGAGGAATATCAATTGATCGGACATTATTAGGCTATCTAAAGGAATTGAAGATGAAATTTGTGGTCAGATTTGGGGGAAGTGATATACCTCTTGCTCTGGCAAACAATACATCAATATTCTGTTTTAGGCAGTGTTGCACTGCAGACTGACTGATGCTATTGATGTCTCATTAGCCCACTCGAACGACCCAGAGAGGCAATAATATAACGCCTTACAAGGCCTCAGGACGCCCCAAAGCGCTTCACAGCCAATGAAGTATTATTTGAAGTGGAGTCACTGTTGTAATGTAGGAAACACGACAGCCAATTTACGCACAGCATGGTCCCATCAACAGCAATAAGATAATGATCAACTAATCTCTTTTACTGATGTTAGCTGAGGGATAAATATTGGCCAGTGCAGCAGGGAGAACTCCCCTCCTCTTCTTTGCAATAGTGCCATGGGATCTTTTACATCTACGTGACAGGGCAGATTGGGCCTCAGTTTAATACCTCTGGCAACTCCGACAGTGCAGCACTACCTCAGTACTGCACTGGGAGCATCAGCCTAGATTTTGCACTCAAGCTTCTGAAGTGGGACTATGAACCCACAACCTCCTACATTCAGAAGTGAGAGTGCTACCCACTGAGCCACAGCAGATATTAGCTGCAATGCAGGTCCTCCTACAGCACCTCCAACAACTCTATCACTGCCTTTCTGGTGAATTGGAGCCCCCAAAGGCAATGCTCCCTTGTGAGCTCCAGGTAATTCCTGTGTTCCCAAATGCATTCGGTTGGCAGGGTAACAGCGGGTTGGAGCCCTCCTCCCTTGAAAATGTCATACTTCCCTGGCATCCAAAAGTTCTTCCCGACCACCTCCTCCTCCTCTTCTTCCTCTAAATAGCACATGCACTGTGGGGATCCAGGTGGGACGGGATATTGGGAAGACCAAAGCCATTGTTTTCAGTCCCCGCCACAAACTCCGTTCCCTAGCCACTGACTCCATCCCTCTTCCTAACATCTGTCTGAGGCCGAACCACACTGTTCGCAACCTTGGACTCATCCAAAACTTGGCTGCCCGTGTCCTAACTCGCACCGAGTCCCGTTCACCCATCACCCCCTGTGCTCGCTGACCTACATTGGTTCCTGGTTAAGCAGCACCTCGATTTCAAAATTCTCATCCTTGTTTTCAAATCCCTCCATGGCCTCGCCCCTCCCTATCTCTGTAATCTCCTTCAGTCCCACAATCCCCCCCCCCCCACCCCGAGATATCTGCACTCCTCTAATTCTGCCCTCTTGAGCATCCCTGATTAGAATCGTTCAACCTTTGGTGACCGTGCCTTCAGCTGCCTGGGCCCTAAGCTCTGGAATTCCCACCCTAAACCTCTCCGCCTCGCTACCTCTCTTTCGTCCTTTAAGATGCTCCTTAAACCTACCTCTTTGACCTGCCCTAATTTCCCTTTATGTGACTCGCTGTCAAATTTTTTGGTCTTTTAATACTCCTATGAAGCGCCATAGGAAGTTTTACTATGTTAAAGGCACTATATAAATACAATTTGTTGTTGTTGGATGGTGAGAGCAAATTTGGCTATCCATTCAATATTGATGGCTGAGCGACTGTTCCAAGGTAATTTAACCAGGCAGCAAAAAGTGTGCCCATTGGAGAGGCTCCTTCTTCACATCTGGAAGTCTTTCTACTGTGAGTGTAAAAGTGAATCTCCACAGTTTGGGTCCGAGGTCTGGGTCTGTCGGCATGGATGGACAGGGATTCCACTCCACCACCTGTACCAGCGAACCAGGATACCAGGGACTTCAGCGTCTTGATATTTATCGCATCGGATGAAAGTAAGAAATACACTTTGCATGTCTAACACTTGCAACTGCGTCAAGTGGGACTGCCCTACGCATTAGATGCAAGACTTTTATTATGTATATAGATTGCACAAGAATAGGTCTAATTAAGCAGCTGGAAAAGCTTAATACCCTAATAATTATCAATGACTGTTACTTGTGAATTGAGTTTCTCTATAATGACTGTGACTGTTATTTTTTACATTCAATCATGGAGTGTGGGCGTCGCTGGCAAGGCCAGCATTTATTGCCCATCCCTAATTGCCCTTGAGAAGGTGGTGGTGAACTGCCTTCTTGAACCGCTGCAGTCCGTGTGGTGAAGGTGTTCCCATGGGGCTGTTAGGGAGGGAGTTCCAGGATTTTGACCCAGCGATGATGAAGGAACGGTGACATATTTCCAAGTCGGGATGGTGTGTGACTTGGAGGGGAATTTGGAGGTGGCGGCGTTCCCATTGCGCCTGCTGCCCTTGTCCTTCGAGGTGCTGTCGAAGAAGCCTCGGCAAGTTGCTGCAGTGCATTGTGTAGATAGCACATCCTGCCGACACAGTGCGCTGGTAACGGATTTTTAAGGCAGTGGATGGGCTACCGATCAAGCGGACTGCTTGACTATGCGGTACTGGTGTATGCTATAACTTATTTTTATTGCAATGTTTAGAATAGAAACATGAAAAATTACACAGTCAGGCTGAAAGCCATCTTGTGGTTCACAAACCTTCAGAGCAAGACAGCGTGGTTCGGCCTGGGGTATGGTGAAAGAGCAGAGCATCAAGTACCATCTGGTGATGAGGAAATAGAGAATGGCTCTCTACATAGAATTAGACCCACAACTGAAAGTAAATTGGATAGAAAATAGATGGCCAGTCGGTTACTGTTTTTGAGAGGCATTATTGATCCATAATTGATATACCTTTGTGAACTGTGTGGAGTTCAGAACATAGTGATAGTGGTGGGTGGGGTGGTGGGGGGGGGCCGCATGGGAAACGTTCAAGGCTTATATCTCGATAAATTCATCAAATTCAGGACAGTTTGAGGCATTCTGAAGCCAGTGCTGAAAATGGCTCTCGCCTGGTTGTCTCACGCACTCAAGCGTTATAATTTTGACATTTGTTAAAAGATGGAAAAGTGTTGATATGCTACAGGCTGGAAATAGAATTAAATATTCAATGGTTGATTAACAAAGAAGCATACAACTAATAAGAAAGTGAAATCTTTTTACCTCCAGTAGAAATTAAAACATTCCTATTTCACTGGGTCAAATGCGTTTTTAGGCGATATCATTTGGAAACTGCTTTCTCCTTCAGAATGCTCTTCACATTATGCAAATTGGGAACAATCCATCCTGCCAGCCAGTTCATCTGTCTGACTCTACGGTTTATAAGGAGCATTCAACTCCCTACTGGGGAGGGACATGTGATCATTGCCTACCCACTGTTCCTGAAAGGCTTCTGTCAGCGCTGCATTAGATGACAATTAACAATCACTGTCCATGAAACATTTAAGAGGCAGCCAGAGTTTAAGCGGTTTGACCTCTGCTTGTGGGTTCTTTAATTTCACACTGTTATTCTAGGATCACAGAGAGTGTGCAGGCCGCAGGGGAGAGATTCTTCTCCGCACGATCCGGCCAAAGAAACTTTCTTTCAACTTCAGAGTGAAAGTGGAGTTTGATCAATTTTCCCTCGGAGGGTGTTACATTGCAATCCCTGGGGATGGATCACTTTCCAGTCTTAAAAGTAAGAAAGACTTAGCCGGTGAATTTGTCCCTAATGTCTTTGCCAAGTTTTTCATCCAATGCTTAAAGTGCAGTAGTGCCATTTAAGGCAACACTGTTGATTGGAATGTTTGTTTAAAGTGCACATTTGCTCATCCCTGTGCTCTGTAGTGTGAAAGAATGACTGCATGGAATTACTAACGAAAGGAAATGATTATGTTCAGCATTGATATATTTCCATTATGAAAAAATTATTGCAATAATATAAAATCATTATAACAAGACACATGAATTTACAAAATAATATTCTTTGTAACAAACACATAGTTTAATAGTTAGCTAAATACAATCAAAAGTGTTTAGGTAGAATTACATAGTTTTTATAGCTCAGAAACAGGCCATTCGGCCCAACTGGTCCGTGCCGGTGTTTCTGCTCCACTCGAGCCTCCTCCCACCCCTCTTCATCTCACCCCATCAGCATAACCTTCTATTCTTTTCTCCCTCATGTGCTTATCTAGTTTCCCCTTAAATGCATCTCTGCTATTCACCTCAACCACTCCCTGTGGTAGCGAGTTCCACATTCTAACCACTCTCTGGGTGAAGAAGTTTCTCCTGAATTCCCTATTGGATTTATTAGTGATTATCTTACATTGATGGCCCCTAGTTTTGGATTCCTCACAGATGGAAACATCTTCTCTTGCAATAGAATAAATAATAAAATACTTTTCTCATGACTACGAGGCAGAGATAGCCTCCTGTATGTGGTGTTATTACTATTGCAGTTCATGAAATAAATTTCACCATACGTGTTTAACTTGCACTTTGAAGTAAATGAGAAATGTATAGACCTGTTATTTCTGCAATATACACGAGAATAATTTTAAGTAGCCTGCGGTGTTTATTAAGGGGTCAGTGAATGGTGCAGCTGCAGAAGATTCTTGAAGACTCGAAAGGCTAAAGGGAATCGTGAAACATCGGAAAATAACTTTACAAAGTGAATGCAAAAGAGTTTCTGCCCGTTTCCAGGCCAGGCAGGATCACACCTGGTTGTATGAAGTGATGTACCTTTAACTGAGCGACCTGTACCTGACAATGTAGGAGCCTGCTGCTGCCATTACAACCTCCTCATTAGTCCGAACACAAGCACTGTTAACCACTTGGAATTGTGGGGCCGGATTTTGTCAATGGGGAGTTTTGGAGGTGCGACTCCCACTTGTCGGGTTTCAGTCCCGCCTCCATCAACTTCCGGCCAACCTACGCTATTTTCTCTAAATTGACCTTGTTAACCCTGCCCAGCGGGCTTAGCAGGCCAATTAAGGGGAAAGCTGGTTGCAGAGAATGTCAATGTATGACGTTTCATCTGTCAAAAACTTTTGACAGATGAATTGTCATCGTTTCACAGCTCTGTGAAGCTGTCAAACACTGACATTCTCTGTAGTTTGATGAGTTCTTGAATTCAAGACCTTATCAAACCTCTTTCTTTTGCAAGAATTAGATGGTTGTTGCTTTGGAGAATGCAACGGCCATCTGTCATCTCTGCCACGGAGGTGCGAGACGCTCCGCATCCCTAACTCTTGAAGCCTGCAGGAAGCAACAAACGTAAGTAAACATTTTCTAACACTTTCCACTCACCTCACATACTCACCTCTCCACACTTGCACCCATCACTTACCTTCACAGCGCACTTTTGCACCCCTCCGACCCCCGCAGACCCACTGCTCGCCTCGCTGACCCTGGCGGGGTTCGCAGCCTTCGGGAAGCCTGCACTTGTGTGGGCAAAATGGGGATAATCCTCTTATCTGTTAACAGGCAGGTAACTGGCACTAATCCCCTTCCCGCCTCCAAGGAGACGGAGCATGGCGCGGGTCGGCTACCCACCTCCTGGGAAGATGGCACGGAGGCAGGTTGGGGGCGGGATGGGAACCCGCCCCCAGATTCTGCCATTTTCCCGGCAGTCCCGCCTCCATACTCGCCACCCCAGGGCTGGCAAGATCGCGCCCTCAGAATCATGGAAACTTACTGCACAGAAAGAGGCCAAATGGCCCGTCGTGCCTGTGCCGGCTCTTTGAATATTCTCATAATAAACAATACACAAATCTGACTATTCCCAAGATTATACAAAAATAGGCAAAATTGGAGTCGTTAATACACAAGACATCATCCTTTGCTCAGTCTCTTTAGATCATTTATTCACTAGTGTTTGCAAATGTACTGTTTCTATCCACCAGTCTGCCCTTTGAGACTGACTAAAACAAAGCATTTATTATTGGTCCTTACATCATTTGCTAATCTACCCGATAGTTTCTCCGTCCTTTAAAATGGATCCAATCCTGTGATGATCCTTAAAAGTAACATTAATAATGTAGCAACTTTCTACTCCGGAACAAAACGGTTTTAAATGCCCCAAAGCTGCTTAAAAAGAAAGCATGTGAGAGCAACAAGATGTTTGTAAACTAGCACGCCGTGCTCTTCTCTCAATATCAGGCCACGCAACAAGAAACTTCACAACATTGATTCAACCTCCCCCGACCCTCCCAGCAAAGATACAAAGTCAGCTAATGAGGTCAAACTGGTGGGAAAAAGCTTTGGTGAAGCTCCAGGGTTTAATAGCTATGCTACAAGGCCCTACTCTTGGAGCTTATTCTTCTTCTGTGTTCAGTGTCAGCCGTGGCTCAGTGGGCAGCACCCTCGCCTGAGTCAGAAGGTTGTGTGTTTAAGCCCCACTCCAAGGACTTGAGCACATAAAGCGAGGCTGACACTCCCAATGCAGTGCTGAGGGAGCGCTGCACTGTCGGAGGTGCCGTCTTTCGGATGAGACGATAAACCAAGGCCCCGTCTGCTCTCTCAGGTGGATGTAAAAGATCCCATGGCACTATTTTGAAGAAGAGCAGGGGAGTTCTCCCCGGTGTCCTGGGCCAATATTTATCCCTCAACCAACATAATAAAAATAGATTATCTGGTCATTATCACATTGCTCTTTGTGGGAGCTTGCTGTGCGCAAATTGGTTGCTACATTTCTCACATTACAACAGTGACTCCACTTCAAAAGCACTTCATTGGTTGTAAAGCGCTTTGAGACGTCCGGTGCTTGTGAAAGGCGCTATCGAAATGCAAGTCTTTTTTTCTATTGAAACTCCTACACTATGCACTGGGGACAAGACTCTCCCGGACATCTTCAAGGCAATCGCAGTCATGTTAATATATAAAAAAGGTAAGGATGTCACTCCATGATTGTCATACAGTTTATATCCCTCCTTACATGGAATTTTACAGGCTATTCGGTCCAACTGGTCCAGGCCAGTGTTTATGTTCCACATGAGACCCCTCTCAACTTACTTCATCTTATCCTGTACAAGGAAGGCTTGCATTTACACAACACCTTTTAATGAAATTAGGGAATGTCCCAGAGCGCTTTACAGCCAATGAAGCACTTTTGAAGTGTAGTCACTGTTGTAATGTAGGAAACACGGCAGCCAATTTATGTACAGCAAGCTCCCACAAACAGCAATGTGATAATGATCAGAGAAACTATTTTTTTTAGTGATATTGGTGGTGGTGCTTGTACCAGGCGCAAGAATTGTAAGTGTTTTCTGCGGGCGGAGGGTCTCCAAAAAACGGAACTCTCCACCCGCAGAGGCCCTGCTCCAGTGCAGACAGAGGACCTGTCAAGAGCTTTCTTGAAAGATCGGAAATGCCGGTTTCCAGCGCATGCGCAGTGCATGCCTGAACAGCGCATGCTCACCCATAGGGACCGGAATATATGGCCCATTACTGTGTACATACTTATAAAATATATCTTAGTGCGAGAGATTGTGGACCATTTTTGTTATTTTATTTATTTTGAGGAGTTAATACAGTCCAACATTTACTGTAAGTCATAGGGGGAGAAATTCAGTATCGCACCGTTGGGTGCGCTATTATTGGCGGTGCGCAAAGTTTAGCGCCTGGCGTTAATTATCGCCTCTGACAGCAAACTTGGCTTTTATCGCCCCTGGAGGTGATTGGAGCACTAAATCAGGCGCTACACACCTCTTTTAAGGCGCTAAGGCAGAGGAGCGAGGCGCTACCTCACAGCGCTGGCGAAGCTCATGTGATGTCAGTCAGCAATGGAACACAGACACACTGGCACCGTTCAATTCTTAAAGGGGAGTTCTGACGAATGGTCATCGACCTGAAACGTTAAATCTGTTTCTCTCTTCACAGATGCTGCTTGACCTGCTGAGTTTCTCCTGCATTTTCTGTTTTTATCTTAAAGGGGAGGGATGATCTTGCTCTGCATCCACATCCTGCTCATTGCAGCCTTGAATCTCGGCCTGGAGAGACCTGTACATCAAATCTGCTGGAAAGAACAATGGGGAGAACCAGGGGAAGAGCTCAGAGTGCAGCCCCCACAGTCTCTTCTAAATCGATACAAGGAAGGGCAAATCAAAACTAACCTGCAAAGTGCTGCTCAGTACCCTAAACTCCTTCACACAGCGTTGAATCTCTCCAGAAGTCTCTCTCTCTCTCTCTCAGAATGTGTGGTGCAAAAATGTCACCGACAAAAAAAGGCAGGAAGTGGTCGCCTTTAAATAGCGCTCCCCTAGTCCCTTTCTGACAGCAAAACGCTCCCCTCAACCTGTCGTTGCTAGCGGCAGGCAGTAAGGCAGGGGGCGCCACTCAATTTCCGGTCTGGGGCGCTAATGGGGCATTGCGCACTCGACTGACGTCATGATCTGCTGGCGCAGGAGATTGTGGCGGTAGTGTTTAGCGCCGCCGCAAAATGTCCGGTCAATTTTGCGAGAGGCGCAGATATCGCCGCGCCCGGGTGCTAGTTGCTTTGCGCCCCACTTAGCACCCTCTTAAGGCGCTAATGGGTGGCGCTACCAACTGAATTTTTCCCACATAGAGTCATAACGGCACAGAAGGAGGCCATTTAGCCCTTCGAGTCAGTGCCGGCTCTCTGTAGAGCAATCCAGTCAGTTCCATTCCCCCGCTCTATCCCCGTAGCCCTGCAAGTTTATTTCTCTCAAGTGCCTATCCAGTCTCCCCTTGAAAATGTTGAGGCCTAGAAATTCCCTTGGGTTTGCGCCCATTTAGGGGCGCAAGAGTGGGTTGCGCCGGAAGTTGCGTCGCCGCTGAAATTAGGTGGGCCTTTAAATCGGCGTAAGCCGGTAGCGCTGCGCCGGCACCGATGACGTCATCGGTGTGCGCAGCGCCCCGGTACCGCCCGAAACCACGCCGATCCCCATCTTCAGTAGCGGCCGCCTCTTCCCTGGCGGCCGCTAACAACGTTTTGAAAACCTGACCGTGCTGCAGCCTTAGAGGCGCTATTTAAAGCGGAGGTGCGGCCGGCCGCTTTTTCGGCGGCCGCCTGCCCGCACCTCCTTCCCCGGCCTCCTCCACCCCCCCCCGCGGCATTGCCGGCTGGTTTCCGTGGAGCCCGGCACTTCGCCATTGTGCCGGGCTCTTTTGCCGGCACTTTCAACGGGGCTCCGGCCGTTGCAGGCACCTCCCCCTTAAGAGAAGGGGGAGGCCTGCAGTACAGCAGCCTGCCGCTCCGCATCGGGTGGCGCAGCGGGACCGGCAGCGCTGAAATTCACTTTCAGCGCCCCAAGCGGGGCGGGCACACCCTGTACCAGCGCCCGCTTCCGCTTTGGGGCGCTGAAAGTGAATTTGGGGCGGGCACAACTGGCTCGGCGGCGGGCGCTAAATTTCCGGCGCAAACGTGCTGGCGGGGCGTCACCGAATTTATAGGCCAGAGTGTCTCCGCTTCCACCACTTCCGTCAGCAGCGAGTTCCAGGTCCTCACCACTCACTACGTAAAAAAGTTTTTCCTCACGTCCCCCCTATAGCTCTTGCCCAAAACCTTAAATCTGTGTCCCCTAGTCCTTGTACCACCAACTAGTGGGAACAGCCTTTCCCTGTCTAGCCTATTCAAACCCGTCATAATCTTGTACACCTCTATCAAATCACCCCTCAACCTCCTTTGCTCTAATGAAAACAAATCCAGCTTCTCCAACCTGTCCTTATAGCTAAGATCCCCGATGCCCAGAACCATTCTGGTAAATCTCCTCTGCACCCTCTCAAGGGCCTTCACATCCTTCCTAAAGTGTAGTGACCAGAACTGGATGCAATACTCCAGTTGTGGCCTAACCAGCGCTTTATAAAGGTTCAGCATAACTTCTCTACTTTTGTACTCAATACCTCTATTTATGAAGCCCAAGATTCCATATGCTTTGCTAACCACTCTCTCAATATGTCCCGCCACCTTCAGGGACCTGTATCAGGGAATTATATCTTACTATTATTTATTTGCTTGTTCAACTATATTCCAATAAATGTGTTTGGCAGTTAAAGCGTACATCAAGATCTACTGTTATTGTCTCTCTGCTGCTTCTCGAAGATAAGAATCCTGTGGAGGCACAGAGCAGAGCCAAGGGAGAATGAAATCTAAAGAAAAGAGGCTAGAAATTCCTGTCACGCCTCAATGGCACCAAATCCCTGGTGGGACGGGACTTCTGCCCACCAGTCTGGAGTGCCGCTGACCCCATTCATAGGATTACACGAAACAGGCCATTCGGCCCAACCAGTCCATGCCGGCGTTTATGCTCCACACGAGCCTCCTCCCGTCTTTGAGATGAGGAGAAATGTCTTCACTCAGGGGGTGGTGAACTTGTGGAATTCTCTACCACAGAAGGCTGTGGAGGCCAAGTCACTGAGTATATTTAAGCAGGAGTCAGATAGATTTCTAGACACAAAAGGTGTCAAGGGTTAAGGGGAGAGTGTGGGAATATGATATTGAGATAGAGGATCAGCCATGATCATATTGAATGGCGGAGCAGGCTCAAAGGACCGAATGGCCGACTCCTGCTCCTATTTTACTATGTTGCTATGTTTCCTCATCTAAATCCATTCAGGAAAAGTTGGTCCTGTCTTTGTTACTTTGTGATGCCCCCATGCGATTGTCTGGCACAAATGCAACCGCCTTTAATAATCCGTCAGAAAATCGGTTACACTTTGATTTCAAATTCATTTTTTCCCAGGACTATGTCCCAAATGAAAAATTCATTGCAGTGACAAAATTCAGATGGAATTGTGCACGACTTGGTGCTCATTTTTCAACCCGTACTCACTTAGGGAGAAGAAAGGACCATCATTTATTTTACTGTTTGATATTGAATTTTTTTTTAAAGTGCAGATATATTTTTTACGACGCCATTACATTTTTATTGCGCAAGGTTTGTACGAGGAGTGCGTACGGAGACGTTCAGGTTTCTTGGCATGTCCGTGCTTCTCCTGGGTGAATGATGGATTGTGACCCTGTCGCATTCCTCCAGTTTGAAGCAGAGGTCGAACGTCACTCAGTCTAATTGTCTGAGCACAACATCTGCTTCAGCCACACACGCAGGGAAAGAGGAACATTCTTGTAGCCAGTGGAGAGAGTTGGGCTACCCTACTCATTGTGGGATTCTCACTCTCCTATGTGCAGGCCCAGCAAACACTGAGCTCACTCCTTTGGGATCACAAGACGAGTCATAGTACTTGGTGGCCTCCTGGACTGCTGTTCAGACAGGCTGGATATGGATGGGGTGGGGAGTGAGGTTTGAGAAAGATAAGGAAGAGCTTGCATTTATATAGTGCCTTTCATGACCTCAGGATGTCCAACAGTGTTTTATAGCCATTGAAGCACCTTTGAAGTGTAGTCACTGTTGTAATGTAGGGACTTACCTCAATAAGTAGAGGAGATCCACTGGCCGTAGTCCCCTCCTGCAATTGTCTGGTATGGAGGGATAACACCTGTAGAGCTTGGATATGTGTGATACATGATCTTCAACTAAACATTGCACATTTCTTTGCAAGTGGCAGTGTTAGAGAGCTGCCTCTATAGCTGACACCACTTCTCCCTGTTCACTGATGGCTTCGGTCTTGTTTCCAGATTTAATTCAGATTTCCTGACCAGTCTCTGATCATGAAGGTGAACATGGTGCAGAGGATAGGAATGTGTTCAAAGGAGAGTGGGGAAGGTGTTCCATGGAGAGAGCTGATAGAGATATATGGGGAATGGAGAAAGAGTTCCATGGGGAGAGGAGAAAGAGTTCCATGGGGAGAGGAGAAAGTGTTCCATGGGGAGAGGAGAAAGTGTTCCATGGGGAAAGGAGAAAGTGTTCCATGGGGAGAGGAGAAAGTGTTCCATGGGGAGAGGAGAAAGTGTTCCATGGGGAGAGGAGCAAGTGTTCCATGGGGAGAGGAGAAAGTGTTCCATGGGGAGAGGAGCAAGTGTTCCATGGGGAGAGGAGAAAGTGTTCCATGGGGAGAGGAGAAAGAGTTCCATGGGGAGAGGAGAAAGTGTTCCATGGGGAGAGGAGAAAGTGTTCCATGGGGAGAGGACATGGACTAGCAGGAGAGAAACAAACAAGTCTTTACTGGTGAAAGACATAAACGAAACTAACCAACAGAGGCTCTCTAGTGCCTTTTATACAGGGGTGGTCACTGCCGGTATTGCAGTCTGAGACCAGTTATTCTCTTAAAGGTACATACACAACAATTCCTCCCCTTTTAGCTAAACAGTACATAACATTCATTTAACACTAATGATAATGAATTACAATCACAATTACTGTTGCTAGATACATTGGTTAAGTTTAAGCAATTATAAGTTCAGTCTTTGAGGAGGCTTCCTGATTCTGTCTGGATAACGCCTCTTTGGAGTATCAGGTTCTTCTGGCAATGTTGAGTCGGAATCAATGTCGTTGTTTGGTTCATCTGCTTCCAATATTACCGGTTCTGCGGTAGCTGCAATTGGAACATCGATTTCATTACCAGGTGTATCAGGTCGTGGTGTGGAGTTGACGTTTTCCAGTGACTCTAGAATCTGGTCAGCATGGCGTCTTACAATGCTCTCCACAACGTCCACGGTATACATGAGAGGTCCTTGTCGTGTACAAATCGTTCCTGGCTGCCATTTCTCAGTGCGGTAGTCCCGGGCCAAAACTGGTTGACCTATCTTAAAACTCCTGGTCGGCCTTTCATTCATATTCTGAAACTGCCTGTTCTCCACATCTCTTCGGACGGTTGGCTTAAACAAATCCAAGCGGCATCGTAGTCTTCGATTGAAGAACATCATGGCTGGAGTTTGGTTGGTAACCGCATGTGTCGCATTCCGGTAGGCAAACAAGAAGTTGTCCACCTTGTGTTGTAGGGGTATATCTTCATTACACATTGCCTTGATAGCCTTCTTGAATGTTTGGACAAACCTCTCGGCCAATCCATTAGTGGCTGGATGATATGGGGCAGATGTGTAATGCTTAACACCATTGTTCTTTAAGAACCTCCGGAACTCTTCAGACACAAACTGTGGTCCATTGTCAGAGCAAATCTGTTCAGGCAGCCCATTCCTGACGAATATGGTTCGTAAAATTGTGATAGTTTTTTCCGTGGTGGTTGAGGACATTTTTATTACCTCTGGCCACTTTGAATGTGCATCCACCGCAATTAAAAACATCGAGTCCATGAAGGGACCAGCAAAATCAATGTGCACCCTATATTGATTTCTTTGTGGGTTCAATGACGAGACATTTATGAAAGAGAATGTCTTTTAATCTAAAGTCTGTTCAACTCTTTATACAGCATTTACAGGAGACATCATGCTAGTGATGCATCTAGAACAAAACTGAACCTAAACTAAACTGCCTTGCTTGTCTCTGTCACATGCCCTCTGCTGGTCAGGCACAAGCAATCAATACATGCAAACATGCTGGTAAGGCATCATAATCGAACAGGCAAATACCATCTCTATTTGCTGATATCATTACATCTCCTTTTCTTAAAACAAAAGTATTTTACTTTTAACTAACAACATGTTTTTTTGTATTAATCTGCATTTTAACTGTAACACTTAATGAACTTACATTAACATTATTATTATCAAGGCTTTTTAACCTTGCTTTGTGTGTTCACATGAAATATGTAAATACACTAGATCTTGAAGAAAGAATAAGATAACATTACTTCCTTCTATAACAATAGTCCTTAAATTTGCTCAATGAGTCTCTCAGGAGGCTTCACGTGTCTTGAGGATTCTCTGATGGATTGTCCTTCAATCTGAGTTGTTGCCTCAGATGATTGGTTCTCAGCTGTGTGATCAGGTTGTTCAACAGTATCAGTCTCTTGACCTGCTGTGGCTGGTCCCATGAGAAGATCTCGACGATTTCTTCTCAGAACAGCACCCTCATCTGTCTGAATGGTGTATGATCTTGGTTGAACTTCACTCAGGACAGTTCCCTTCTGAGTCCATGTGTTTGTTTTGTCTTTGAACCTTACTTGGTCACCAGTGTGGAGTTTAGGTAGGTTTTGTGTTCCTCTGTCATAGTAGTACTTTTGCTTTTCTTTCTGTTATTCTTTGAACTTCCTCACTTTCTCCCCCTCTCTTGTTTTCAGGAGGTTCTCCGGGATGGGTAGGTTTGACCTTAGCAGACGTCCCATAAGGAGTTGGGCTGGTGACATACCACACTCGAGCGGCGTTGTGCGGTATACAAGCATGCTCTGGTAGAAGTCAGTTCCACTGTCTTTTGCCTTGTACATCAGTCTTTTCACTGTCTGGACCGATTTCCACTAGTCCATTGGACTGTGGAAAGTGAGGACTTGACGTTGTGTGGACAAAGTCCCACTCTTTGGCAAAGTGTCGGAAACTTGCATTGTAAAACTGGGGTCCGTTGTCTGTGAAGACCTCGCTTGCCACGCCATGTCTGGAGAATATGGCTTTCATACATCTTATCACAGCATCTGCAGTGGTGGTGTACAGTCTACAAACCTCTGGATACAGGGAGTAATAGTCTGTGACGACAAGATAGTCCTTCCCTTGACATACGAATAGGTCAGCGCCTACCTTCTGGTAAGGTCTGTCTGGCGCTGGGTGTGGCTTTAGTGGTTCTACCGGATTGCTTGCTCGATATTTCAGGCATATTGTGCAGTTTGACACCTCATTTGTCACATCTTGGTTGATTCGTGGCCAGTACATCACCTCTCGTGCTCTTTTCTTACACTTTTCGATTCCCAGATGTCCTCCATGGATCCTTTTCAGTTAGTCTTCTCAGTGGCGCCATCTTTTCTGAGAGGTTGGATATGAATTTACCCATGTCGTTGATCATTCCATTAAACCTCTGCACGTCCTTTTTGCATTGTGGCTTTGGCATATTCTCAATGGCGGACACCTTTCTGGGATCTGGTCTGATGCCCTCACTGCTAAGGATATCTCCCACGAATGTCAGTTCTGTCACCCCGAGCTGGCATTTCTCTCTATTCAGCTTCAGGTTTGTTTTCCTTGTTGCTTCCAGCACTTTTTTCAGTCTCTCGTCATGCTCAGTTCTCGTGGTTCCCCATACTATGATGTCATCCATCGATGTATCAACTCCCTCCAGGTGCTCATAGATCATATGGATAGTTTTGTGATACACTTCAGGAGCTGAGGCAATGCCAAATGGTAACCTTAGGAATCTGTATCTGCCAAATGGACTGTTGAACGTGCACAGTCTTGAAATTGCTTCATCCAATTTCATCTGCCAAAATCCTGATGATGCATCTAACTTGCTGAAATACTTTGCATTTGCAAACTGTGCCATGATTTCCTCACATGTCGGAAGCTTGAAGTGCTCTCTCTTTATTGGTCTGTTTAGATCTCTTGGATCCAGGCAAATTCTGAGCTTTCCATTCTTTTTGTCCACAACGACGAGTGAACTCACCCACTCAGTTGGCTCATCTATCTTCTGAATCACGTTCAGGCTTTCCATCCTGTCCAACTCTGCCTTCAGTTGCTTTTGAAGAGCAAACGGAACTTTTCTGCATGGATGTATGACCGTTGGCATACTTTTGTCTACTCTGATCGTGTGTTCTCCTGGAATGCAGCCTAGACCCTTAAATAGGTCGTTGTACTCTTTCATGAGTTCATCATAGACTGTCACTCCTTCGCTTTCCACAATGAGGACTCTCTTTACCAGGTTCAGTCTCTCACAGGCTTTTCAACCTAGCATGGCTTGCACATCCTTTGGCACCACGATTAATGCTAGTGTGTGCTCTCTGTCCTTGTGTGTTACTTTGACAATGCATCTTCCTTTCACTGGTATATCAGTACCTGAGTATCCTGTCACTTTCACTTTTATTCCATGTATCTTTGGTCTGGGTCTAATTTTCTTAAAATCAGTCTCTGATATCACATTAACTTGTGCTCCAGTATCCAATTTAAATGGAATGTGTATGTCATTCACTTTTAGTGTCAACATCCAGTCTCTTTTTTCTTCTTTGTTTTCAAACACAACATCTACACTGAACTCCTCTATCTAGCTTTCAGCTACTGTATGGACCTTGCTTTGTTGCGCTTGGTTCTTACAGCAACGGGCATAATGGTTGTTTTTGTTGCAACTATTGCATTTTTTACCATATGCTGGACACTTTTTTGGTGTATGCTGTGTACCGCATCGACGACATGACTTTCGATTGTCTCTTTCATTTTCGTTCGCTGGCCACGCCTCTTTTTTCACATTGGTGCTCTTTTTGTTAAACGGTTTGTGTCCGTTCCTTCTCACTGCATCCACGTTGCAGCTACTGTCACTGAACAGCTCCTTTGCCTGCGACTTCACAGTCTCTGTAGCCCTACACAGTGCTATGGCTTTTTCCAGGTCTAGATCTTGCTCTCTTAGCAGTCTTTCCCTTAGGCCATTATCCGGAATACCACACACCAGTCTGTCTTTTATCAGCGAGTCTGTCAGTCCCCCAAATTCACACGATTTGCTTCTGTTTCTCAGTTCAGTCACATACTGATCAATAGTCTCACCCATTTTCTGTACACATGTGTAAAATCTGTGCCTCTCAAATGTCACGTTACGTTTAGGTATGCAGTAGGCCTCAAACTGTTCCATTATTTTATCTAGCTTCATTTTGTCTCCATCAGCAGCGAATGTGAAGTTATTATACACCTCCAGCGCTTCATCACCCACGACATGTAAGAACACTGACGATTTCTTATTATCACTTTTCTCGTCAGCTCCGACTGCCGCTAAATACAACTCTACACGTTGTTTGAATCTCCTCCAATTTTCAGCCACATTACCTGTCAACTGAAGCTTCGCCGGTGGGTGTAATCCTTCCATTTTTTCACTTCGTTAGCTATTCTCCAAGGTAAGTAACGATTTTCTCTTTTGGCTTGCTAATATGTGGAGAGCTGATTTAACTTCAGATTTTTCCTCTTCATCTCTTTCAATCCCACTTCTGACACCATATATTGATTTCTTTTTGGGTTCAATGACGAGACATTTATGAAAGAGAATGTCTTTTAATCTAAAGTCTGTTCAACTCTTTATACAGCATTTACAGGAGACATCATGCTAGTGATGCATCTAGAACGCAACTGAAACTAAACTAAACTGCCTTGCTTGTCTCTGTCACATGCCCTCTGCTGGTCAGGCACAAGCAATCAATACATGCAAACATGCTGGTAAGGCATCATAATCGAACAGGCAAATACCATCTCTATTTGCTGATATCATTACACACCCTTTGCCATGGAGATGAGGGCCACTCCCATGGATGCAGAGGAGCTTGTGGTGGGGCGTTTTGGACCTTCTGGCATCCTGTGCAGCTCTTGGTCATCTCTTCGATTTCTCTATCGATTCCCGGCCACCACACAAACGCTCTGGCTAAGCTCTTCATTTTTACCCCACCCAGATGACCCTCATGAAGCTCATTGAACACTCTATCCATCAACTTAGGTGGAATTACTACTCTGGATCCACACATCAAGGTTCCTCTGCACACTGACAGCTGTTCTCTTCTTGGCGAAAATGCTGGCAGCAGTGGTTCGCCATGTGCTGGCCATCCCTTCACCGTTAAATCATAGACCCGTGATAGTGTCGGGTCATTCCGTGTTTCCTTTTCTATGTTTGCATTCGTCACAGGGAGACATTCGACTATGGTCGAGTGGAATAACTCCATTGGATCCACTGCAAGGTCTTCTTCTTCCACCGTCGGCAACGGTAGACGTGACAATCCATCAGCATTTCCATGCTGTTTAGTTCCCCTGTACTCGATGTCATATTGGTGTGCCCCTAGGAAAAGGGACCATCTCTGCAGCCGTTGTGCTGTCATTATCGGTATGCCCTTCTGAGGGTTGAAAATGGAGACAAGAGGTTGATGATCGGTTAGTAGAGTAAATTTTTGACCGTGCAGATAGTGATTGAACTTCTTCACCCCCCACACTAGGCTGAGGGCCTCTCTATCAATCTGGGCATAGTTACGCTCGGCAGAAGTTAACGAGCGTGACGCAAAAGCTATCGGCCTCTCCAAACCATCAAGGAATTTATGTGACAGTACCGCCCCAATGCCGTAGGGAGACGCATCACATGCCAGCCTGATTGGCAGTGCTGGGTTGTAGTGAGCCAATACTTCCTTCGAAGTGATTAAGTCCTTACTCTTCTGAAAAGCATGTTTACAATCATCGCTCCATTTCCATGCTACCCCCGTTCGTAGCAGGGCGTTCATTGGATGCAGAATTGTCAACAAATTCGGCAAAAACTTATGATAGTAATTCACTAACCCAAGGAATGACCTCAGTTGCGACACATTTTCAGGCGCTGGGGCCTTAACAACTGCTTCAATTTTGTCAGGGGACTTATGTAACCCCTCTTCATCAATCACGTGGCCACAATACGATATCTGTTTCTTAAAAAATTCGCACTTGGGGCGGTTGGCTCGCAGCCCATGTTCCCGTAGTCTAGTGAGCAACTGTTCTAGGTTGTTAAGGTGTTCACTGTCATCCTCACCTGTTACAAGGATGTCGTCCAAGTAACACTGAGTCCCCGGAATCCCTTGCAGGACTTGTTCCATTGCTCTTTGCCATATCGCCGGAGCCGATGCTACTCCGAATACCAATCGATGATATTGGTAAAGACCTTTGTGAGTGTTTATCGCGAGATACTTCCTAGAGGACTCTTCAACCTCCATCTGCAAATATGCTTGTGCTAGGTCAATTTTTGTAAAACGCTTCCCTCTAGACAGTGAGGCGAAGATGTCTTCTATCCTTGGAAGAGGATATTGTACTGTGTGAAGGACAGGGTTCACCGTCACCTTGAAATCCCCACAGATGCGAATCTTCCTTGGCTCTCCGGACTTATTGCTTAACGTTTCTTTCATGACAGGAACGATGGGTGTCGCCCACTCGCTCCAGTCAACCTTAGCCAACACGCCCGCCTTCTCCAGATTCTCCAGCTCTGCCTCGACGGCTGGGCGAATCGCATATGGTACCGGTCTCGCTTTGAAAAACTTGGGAACTGCATTCTCTTCTATTTTTAACGAGGCGGTTACGCCTTTAAGCGTGCCCAGTTCTTGTTGAAGTACCTCTTTGGCATTAGCTAAGATTGTTGACAATCGTCCAGGAGTGATGTCTTCATCTTTTTTACCGTCCACCGTCATTGCATGAATGGAATGCCAATCTAAGTTTATCTTCCTGATCCATTCCCGTCCCAATAACGGTGGTCCACCATTTGGCAGTATGTAGAGATACAATTTCCGTATTTTCTTGCCATTGTATTCGACAGGCACCCTTATTTTTCCTCTGGGGTATACTTTTTGCCCCGTATACGTCGTCAAGATGATGGATGTCTCTCTCAAGGGTATGTGTGAAAATAGCCGCTCATAGTCTCGTCGATTCATGACGGTTAGCGCTGATCCTGTATCCAATTCCATTTTAACTTGGGACCCTGCTATCATGAGGATGACCCAAATGGTTCGGTGATCCTCTTTTGCGATTACATTGTGAAGTTTGAGACAGCTTAATCTCCTGTTCTCGGATTCACTATCGCTCATCTGGTCTTCGGAACTACTGTCCGTCATCTTTTGTACTTTCTTGTACGGTTCCTTAGTAGACTTTTTGTTGTCGCTGGTCTTCTTCCCAGACCTACAAACTCGTGCAATGTGTCCAATCTTCCCGCATTGTCTGCATATTTTGTCTTTGGACCAGCAGTCCTTCTGGTCATGGTTAGTTCTGCCGCAGCGATAACATTTTGCAAATCCCCGTGTCATTTCGTGGGTGCCGTATTCCTGTGGTTTTTGTTGAATTTCTGCAGCTCCCCTGGCTGCTGCTTCATACGATACTGCCACGCTGAAAGCCTTATCTAGCGTCAGCTCTTTTTCTGCGAGTAACTTCTTCTGTGTTCCTTCACTCAGGAGTCCACAGACAAATTTGTCCCGTAGGGTATCTGCCAGTCCTGCTCCGAACTGGCAGTGCTTTGATAGCTTGCGTAGTTCCGTAAGATACTCAGCATTGCTCTCATCTTTGTGCTGATTTCTCCTGTGGAATTTTAATCTTTCTGCTATCAACAGCGGTGCAGGGTTTAAGTGCTCCTGTAGAACAGCAACAATTTCATTAAAACTCTTCGCCTTCGGTTTGGCTGGAGTAATCAGATCCCGCAATAGGCCGTACGTTCTAGCGCCCATTACGTTTAGCAATATTGATGCCTTTTTCCCCTCCACTATTTCATTTGCCTCAAAATATACCTCGGCTCTTTCCACATACATGGTCCAGTCTCTAATATATTATCAAAAGCAGTGATACAGCCAGTCTTCGGCATCTTGCAAATCTAAAATGGCGCCTCCCGCGCTTTGCCTTCTTCTCTGATTTAACAAAATGGCACCTCCCGCGCTTTTCCTTCTTCCCCGCTGTTGTTAGCGCTGCTTTCCACGGTTTCTTGCACGTATTCTTTTTCTTTTATTATTTTCCCGTCGTGGAGCGGACCCTCTGGAACACTTTCCTCCCTCTTCTGAGGTGCGAACGCTGCCCAGCTTCGAAACACCGGCCGCGCCCTGTATGCTCCACCCTCTCTCTCTCTCCTTGCTTCCCGACTCGCTGCCCGGCCCCGTTGCAGCCCAGGAAGGATCAGAGCACTACCTGCCACCAGCCCGATTAGCTGGGAAACCACGGACCGAGGAAACCAGCCTGGCTCTGGAACGTTGCTCCTGCAAAGCCTTGAACCCGATGATTGACGGTCGACGCCCGTTCCTCGAGTTTCAATGGACTCTATTTTTTTTTTTCTTCCGACCTTCAACGTCGTTGGAGCTGCTGCTGAGTTGCAGGTAAGTTCTTTCTAACTCGTCGCCAGTGTAAAGTCCATGAATGATTGAGACACGCACTAGCAGGAGAGAAACAAACAAGCCTTTACTGGTGAAAGGCATAAACGATACTAACCAACAGAGGCTCTCTAGCGCCTTTTATACAGGGGTGGTCACTGCCGGTATTGCAGTCTGAGACCAGTTATTCTCTTAAAGGTACAGACACAACACATGGGGAGAGGAGAAAGTGTTCCATGGGGAGAGGAGAAAGTGTTCCATGGGGAGAGGAGCAAGTGTTCCATGGGGAGAGGAGAAAGTGTTCCATGGGGAGAGGAGAAAGAGTTCCATGGGGAGAGGAGAAAGTGTTACATGGGGAGAGGAGAAAGTGTTCCATGGGGAGACGAGAAAGTGTTCCATGGGGAGAGGAGAAAGTGTTCCATGGGGAGAGGAGAAAGTGTTCCATGGGGAGAGGAGAAAGAGTTCCATGGGGAGAGGAGAAAGAGTTCCATAGGGAGAGGAGAAAGAGTTCCATGGGGATAGGAGAAAGTGTTCCATGGGGAGAGGAGAAAGTGCTCCATGGAAATGGAGAAAGTGTTCCATGGGGAGAGGAGAAAGTGTTCCATGGGGAATGGAGAAAGTGTTCCATGGGGAGAGGAGAAAGTGTTCCATGGGGAGAGGAGAAAGTGTTCCATGGGGAGAGGAGAAAGTGTTCCATGGGGAGAGGAGAAAGAGTTCCATGGGGAGAGGAGAAAGTGTTACATGGGGAGAGGAGAAAGTGTTCCATGGGGAGACGAGAAAGTGTTCCATGGGGAGAGGAGAAAGTGTTCCATGGGGAGAGGAGAAAGTGTTCCATGGGGAGAGGAGAAAGAGTTCCATGGGGAGAGGAGAAAGAGTTCCATAGGGAGAGGAGAAAGAGTTCCATGGGGATAGGAGAAAGTGTTCCATGGGGAGAGGAGAAAGTGCTCCATGGAAATGGAGAAAGTGTTCCATGGGGAGAGGAGAAAGTGTTCCATGGGGAATGGAGAAAGTGTTCCATGGGGAGAGGAGAAAGTGTTCCATGGGGAGAGGAGAAAGTGTTCCATGGGGAGAGGAGGAAGAGCTCCATGGGGAGAGGAGAAAGTGTTCCAAGGGGAATGGAGAAAGTGTACCATGGGGAGAGGAGAAAGTGTTCCATGGGGAGAGGAGAAAGTGGTCCATGGGGAGAGGAGAAAGTGTTCCATGCGGAATGGAGAAAGTGTTCCATGGGGAGAGGAGAAAGTGTTCCATGGGGAATGGAGAAAGTGTTCCATGGGGATAGGAGAAAGTGTTCCATGGGGAGAGGAGGAAGGGGTCCATGGGGAGAGGAGAAAGTGTTCCATGGGGAGAGGAGAAAGTGTTCCATGGGGAGAGGAGAAAGTGTTCCATGGGGAGAGGAGAAATAGTTCCATGGGGAGAGGAGAAAGTGTTCCATGGGGAGAGGAGAAATAGTTCCATGGGGAGAGGAGAAAGTGTTGCATGGGGAGAGGAGAAAGTGTTCCATGGGGAGAGGAGAAATTGTGCAATGGGGAGAGGAGAAAATATTCCATGGAGAGAGGAGAAAGTGCTCCATGGGGAGAGGAGAAAGTGTTCCATGGGGAGAGGAGAAAGTGTTCCATGGGGAGAGGAGAAAGTGTTCCATGGGGAGAGGAGAAAGTGTTCCATGGGGAGAGGAGAAAGCGTTCCATGGGGAATGGAGAAAGTTTTCCATGGGGAGAGGAGAAAGTCTTCCATGGGGAGAGGAGAAAGTGTTCGATGGGGAGAGGAGAAAGAGTTCCATTGGGAGAGGAGGAAGTGTTCCATGGGGAATGGTGAAAGTGTTCCATGGGTAATGGAGAAAGTGTTGCATGGGAAATGGAGGAAGTGTTCCATGGGGAGAAGAGAAAGTGTTCCATGGGGAGAGGGGAAAGCGTTCCATGGGGAGAGGAGAAAGAGTTCCATGGGGAGAGGAGAAAGTGTTCCATGGGGAGAGGAGAAAGTGTTCCATGGGGAGAGGAGAAAGAGTTACATGGGGAGAGGAGAAAGTGTTCCATGGGGAGAGGATAAAGTGTTCCATGGGGAGAGGAGAAAGTGTTCCATGGGGAGAGGAGAAAGTGTTCCATGGGGAGAGGAGGGAGTGTTCCATGGGAAAGGAGAAAGTGTTCCATGGGGAGAGGAGAAGGAGTTCCATGGGGAGAGGAGAAGGTGTTCCATGGGGAGAGGATTAAGTGTACCATGGGGAGAGGAGAAAGTGTTCCATGGGGAGAGGAGAAAGGGTTCCATGGGGAGAGGAGGAAGTGTTCCATGGGGAAAGGAGAAAGTGTTCCATGGGGAGAGGAGAAAATGTTCCATGGGGAATGGAGAAAGTGTTCCATGGGGAGAGGAGAAAGTGTTCCATGGGGAAAGGAGAAAGTGTTCCATGGGGAGCAGAGAAAGTGTTACATAGGAAGAAGAGAAGGTGTTCCATGGGGAGAGGAGAAGGTGTTCCATGGGGAGAGGAGAAAGTGTTCCATGGGGAATGGAGAAAGTGTTCCATGGGGAGAGGAGAAAGTGTTCCATGGGGAGAAGAGAAAGTGTTCCATGGGGAGAGGAGAAATTGTTCCATGGGGAATGGAGAATGTGTTCCATGGGGAGAGGAGAGAGTTTTCCATGGGGAATGGAGAAAGCGTTCCATGGGGAGAGGAGAAAGTGTTCCATGGGGAGAGGAGAAAGTGTTCCATGTGAAATGGAGAAAGTGTACATGGGGAGAGGAGAAAGTGTTCCATGGGGAGAGGAGAAAGTGTTCCATGGGGAGAGGAGAAAGTGTTCCATGGGGAGAGGAGAAAATGTCCCATGGGGACTGGGGAAAGAGTTCCATGGGGAGAGGAGTAAGTGTTCCATGGGGAGAGGAGAAAGTGTTCCATGGGGAGAGGAGAAAGAGTTCCATGGGGAGAGGAGAAAGTGTTCCATGGGGAGAGGAGAAAGTGTTCCATGGGGAGAGGAGCAAGTGTTCCATGGGGAGAGGAGAAAGTGTTCCATGGGGATAGGAGAAAGAGTTCCATGGGGAGAGGAGAAAGTGCTCCATGGGGAGAGGAGAAAGTGTTCCATGGGGAGAGGAGAAATAGTTCCATGGGGAGAGGAGAAAGTGTTCCATGGGGAGAGGAGAAAGAGTTCCATGGGGAGAGGAGCAAGTGTTCCATGGGGAGAGGAGAAAGTGTTACATGGGGAGAGGAGGAAGAGGTCCATGGGGAGAGGAGAAAGTGTTACATGGGGAGAGGAGGAAGAGGTCCATGGGGAGAGGAGAAAGTGTTCCATGGGGAATGGAGAAAGTGTTCCATGGGGAGAGGAGAAAGTGTTCCATGGGGAGAGGAGAAAGTGTTCCATGGGGAGAGGAGAAAGTGTTCCATAGAAACATAGAAACATAGAGATAGGAACAGGAGTAGGCCATTCGGCCCTTCGAGCCTGCTCCGCCATTCAATGAGATCATGGCTGATCTTCGTCTGAGATCATAGCTGATCTTACCAGTTCAGTACCCCGTCCCCGCCTTTTCTCCATAACCCTTAATCCCCTTAGCCTTCAGAAATATATCCAATTCTCTCTTGAAAATATTTATTGAATTAGCCTTCACAGCCCTCTGTGGCAGGGAATTCCACAGGCTCACCACTCTTTGAGTGAAGAAATTCTTCCTCATCTCTGTTTTAAATGATTTGCCCGCTATTTTTAGACTGTGGCCCCTGGTTCTGTGCTCCCCTGCCATTGGAAACATTCTCTCTGAATTCAGCCTGTCCAGGCCTGCCATAATTTTATATGTTTCGATGAGATCCCCTCTCAATCTTCTGAACTCCAGTGAGTACAAGCCCAAACCAGTGTTCCATGTGGATAGGAGAAAGTGTTCCATGTGGATAGGAGAAAGTGTTCCATGGGGAGAGGAGAAAGCGTTCCATGGGGAATGGAGAAAGTGTTCCATGGGGAGAGGAGAAAGTCTTCCATGGGGAGAGGAGAAAGTGTTCGATGGGGAGAGGAGAAAGAGTTCCATGGGGAGAGGAGGAAGTGTTCCATGGGGAATGGTGAAAGTGTTCCATGGGAAATGGAGAAAGTGTTCCATGGGGAGAAGAGAAAGTGTTCCATGGGGAGAGGGGAAAGCGTTCCATGGGGAGAGGAGAAAGAGTTCCATGGGGAGAGGAGAAAGTGTTCCATGGGGAGAGGAGAAAGTGTTCCATGGGGAGAGGAGAAAGAGTTCCATGGGGAGAGGAGAAAGTGTTCCATGGGGAGAGGAGAAAGTGTTCCATGGGGAGAGGAGAAAGTGTTCCATGGGGAGAGGAGAAAGTGTTCCATGGGGAGAGGAGAAAGAGTTCCATGGGGAGAGGAGAAAGTGTTCCATGGGGAGAGGAGAAAGTGTTCCATGGGGAGAGGAGAAAGTGTTCCATGGGGAGAGGAGAAAGTGTTCCATGGGGAGAGGAGAAAGAGTTCCATGGGGAGAGGAGAAAGTGTTCCATGGGAAGGGGAGAAAGTGTTCCATGGGGAGAGGAGAAAGTGTTCCATGGGGAGAGGAGGAAGTTTTCCATGGGGAGAGGAGAAAGAGTTCCATGGGGAGAGGAGAAAGTGTTCCATGGGGAGAGGAGAAAGTGTTCCATGGGGAGAGGAGAAAGTGTTCCATGGGGAGAGGAGAAAGTGTTCCATGGGGAGAGGAGAAAGTGTTCCATGGGGAGAGGAGAAAGTGTTTCATGGGGAGAGGAGGAAGTGTTCCATGAGGAATGGAGAAAGTGATCCATGGGGAGAGGAGAAAGTATTCCATGGGGAGAGGAGAAAGTGTTCCATAGGGAGAGGACAAAGTGTTCCATGGGGAGAGGAGAAAGTGTTTCATGGGGAGAGGAGAAAGTGTTCCATGGGGAGAGGAGCAAGTGTTCCATGGGGAGAGGAGTAAGTGTTCCATGGGGAGAGGAGGAAGTGTTCCATGAGGAATGGAGAAAGTGATCCATGGGGAGAGGAGAAAGAATTCCATGGGGAGAGGAGAAAGTGTTCCATGGGGAGAGGAGAAAGTGTTTCATGGGGAGAGGAGAAAGTGTTCCATGGGGAGAGGAGAAAGTGTTCCATGGGGAGAGGAGAAATTGTTCCATGGGGAGAGGAGAAAGAGTTCCATGGGGAATGGAGAAAGTGTTCCATGGGGAGAGGAGAAAGTGTTCCATGGGGAGAGGAGAAAGTGTTCCATGGGGAGAGGAGAAAGTGTTCCATGGGGAGAGGAGAAATTGTTCCATGGGGAGAGGAGAAAGAGTTCCATGGGGAATGGAGAAAGTGTTCCATGGGGAGAGGAGATAGAGTTCCATGGGGAGAGGAGAAAGTGTTCCATGGGGAGAGGAGAAAGAGTTCCATGGGGAATGGAGAAATTGTTCCATGGGGAGAGGAGAAAGTGTTCCATGCAGAGAGGAGAAAGTGTTCCATGGGGAGAGGAGAAAGTGTTCGATGGGGAGAGGAGCAAGTGTTCCATGGGGAGAGGAGAGAGTGTTCCATGGGGAGAGGAGAAAGTGTTCCATGGGGAGAGGAGAAAGTTTTCCATGGGGAGAGGAGAAAGTGTTCCATGGGGAATGGAGAAAGTGTTCCATGGGGAATGGAGAAAGTGCTCCATGGGGAATGGAGAAAGTGTTCCATGGGGAGAGGAGAAAGAGTTCCATGGGGAGAGGAGAAAGTGTTCCATGGGGAATGGAGAAATTGTTCCATGGGGAGAGGAGATAGTGTTCCATGCGAAATGGAGAAAGTGTTCCATGGGGAGAGGAGAAAGTGTTCCATGGGGAGAGGAGAAAGTGTTCCATGGGAATGGAGAAAGAGTTCCATGGGGAGAGGAGTAAGTGTTCCATGGGGAGAGGAGAAAGAGTTCCATGGGGAGAGGAGAAAGTGTTCCATGGGGAGAGGAGAAAGTGTTCCATGGGGTGAGGAGCAAGTGTTCCATGGGGAGAGGAGAAAGTGTTCCATGGGGAGAGGAGAAAGAGTTCCATGGGGAGAGGAGAAAGTGTTCCATGGGGAGAGGAGAAAGTGTTCCATGGGGAGAGGAGAAATAGTTCCATGGGGAGAGGAGAAAGTGTTCCATGGGGAGAGGAGCAAGTGTTCCATGGGGAGAGGAGTAAGTGTTCCATGGGGAGAGGAGGAAGTGTTCCATGAGGAATGGAGAAAGTGATCCATGGGGAGAGGAGAAAGAATTCCATGGGGAGAGGAGAAAGTGTTCCATGGGGAGAGGAGAAAGTGTTTCATGGGGAGAGGAGAAAGTGTTCCATGGGGAGAGGAGAAAGTGTTCCATGGGGAGAGGAGAAATTGTTCCATGGGGAGAGGAGAAAGAGTTCCATGAGGAATGGAGAAAGTGTTCCATGGGGAGAGGAGAAAGTGTTCCATGGGGAGAGGAGAAAGTGTTCCATGGGGAGAGGAGAAAGTGTTCCATGGGGAGAGGAGAAATTGTTCCATGGGGAGAGGAGAAAGAGTTCCATGGGGAATGGAGAAAGTGTTCCATGGGGAGAGGAGATAGAGTTCCATGGGGAGAGGAGAAAGTGTTCCATGGGGAGAGGAGAAAGAGTTCCATGGGGAATGGAGAAATTGTTCCATGGGGAGAGGAGAAAGTGTTCCATGCAGAGAGGAGAAAGTGTTCCATGGGGAGAGGAGAAAGTGTTCGATGGGGAGAGGAGCAAGTGTTCCATGGGGAGAGGAGAGAGTGTTCCATGGGGAGAGGAGAAAGTGTTCCATGGGGAGAGGAGAAAGTTTTCCATGGGGAGAGGAGAAAGTGTTCCATGGGGAATGGAGAAAGTGTTCCATGGGGAATGGAGAAAGTGCTCCATGGGGAATGGAGAAAGTGTTCCATGGGGAGAGGAGAAAGAGTTCCATCGGGAGAGGAGAAAGTGTTCCATGGGGAATGGAGAAATTGTTCCATGGGGAGAGGAGATAGTGTTCCATGCGAAATGGAGAAAGTGTTCCATGGGGAGAGGAGAAAATGTTCCATGGGGAGAGGAGAAAGTGTTCCATGGGGAATGGAGAAAGAGTTCCATGGGGAGAGGAGTAAGTGTTCCATGGGGAGAGGAGAAAGAGTTCCATGGGGAGAGGAGAAAGTGTTCCATGGGGAGAGGAGAAAGTGTTCCATGGGGTGAGGAGCAAGTGTTCCATGGGGAGAGGAGAAAGTGTTCCATGGGGAGAGGAGAAAGAGTTCCATGGGGAGAGGAGAAAGTGTTCCATGGGGAGAGGAGAAAGTGTTCCATGGGGAGAGGAGAAATAGTTCCATGGGGAGAGGAGAAAGTGTTCCATGGGGAGAGGAGAATGAGTTCCATGGGGAGAGGAGCAAGTATTCCATGGGGAGAGGAGAAAGTGTTACATGGGGAGAGGAGGAAGAGGTCCATGGGGAGAGGAGAAAGTGTTCCATGGGGAATGGAGAAATTGTGCCATGGGGAGAGGAGAAAGTGTTCCATGGGGAGAGGGGAAAGTGTTCCATGGGGAATGGAGAAAGTGTTCCATGTGGATAGGAGAAAGTGTTCCATGGGGAGAGGAGGAAGAGGTCCATGGGGAGAGGAAAAAGTGTTCCATGGGGAGAGGAGAAAGTGTTCCATGGGGAGAGCAGGAAGAGTTCCATGGGGAGAGGAGAAACTGTTCTCTGGGGAGAGGAGAATGTGTTCCATGGGGAGAGGAGAAAGTGTTCCATGGGGAGAGGAGAAAGTGTTCCATGGGGAGAGGACAAAGTGTTCCATGGGGAATGGAGAAAGCATTCCATGGAAAGAGGAGAAAGTGTTCCATGGGGAGAGGAGAAAGTGTTCCATGGGGAGAGGAGAAAGTGTTCCATGGGGAGAGGAGAAAGTGTTCCACGGGGAGAGGAGAAAGAGTTCCATGGGGAGAGGAGATAGTGCTCCATGGGGAGAGGAGAAAGTGTTCCATGGGGAATGGAGAAAGTGTTCCATGGGGAGAGTAGAAAGTGTTCCATGCGAAATGGAGAAAGTGTTCCATGGGGAGAGGAGAAAGGGTTCCATGGGGAGAGGAGAAAGTGTTCCATGGGGAGAGGAGAAAGAGTTCGATGGGGAGAGGAGAAAGTGTTCCACGGGGAGAGGAGAAAGTGTTCCATGGGGAATGGAGAAAGTGTTCCATGGGGAATGGAGAATGTGTTCCATGGGGAGAGGAGAAAGTGTTCCACGGGGAGAGGAGAAAGATTTCCATGTGTAGAGGAGAAAGTGTTCCATGGGGAGAGGAGAAAGTGTTCCATGGGGAGAGGAGAAAGTGTTCCATGGGGAGAAGAGAAAGAGTTCCATGGGGAGAGGAGAAAGTGTTCCATGGGGAGAGGACAAAGTGTTCCATGGGGAATGGAGAAAGTGTTCCATGGGCAGAGGAGAAAGTGTTCCATGCGAAATGGAGAAAGTGTTCCATGGGGAGAGGAGAAAGTGTTCCACGGGGAGAGGAGAAAGAGTTTCATGGGGAGAGGACAAAGTGTTCCATGGGGAGAGGAGAAAGTGTTCCATGGCGAGAGGAGAAAGTGTTCCATGGGGAGAGGAGAAAGTGTTCCATGGGGAGAGGAGAAAGTGTTCCATCGGGAGAGGAGAAAGTGTTCCATGGGGAGAGGAGAAAGAGTTCCATAGGGAGAGGAGAAAGTGTTCCATGGGGAGAGGAGAAAGTGTTCCATGGGGAATGGAGAAAGTGTTCCATGGGCAGAGGAGAAAGTGTTCCATGCGAAATGGAGAAAGTGTTCCATGGGGAGAGGAGAAAGTGTTCCATGGGGAGAGGAGAAAGTGTTCCATGGAGAGAGGAGAAAAAGTTCCATGGGGAGAGGAGAAAGTGTTCCATGGGGAGAGGAGAAAGTGTTCCATGGGGAGAGGAGAAAGAGTTCCATGGGGAGAGGAGATAGTGTTCCATGGGGAGAGGAGAAAGTGTTCCATGGGGAATGGAGAAAGTGTTCCATGGGGAGAGTAGAAAGTGTTCCATGCGAAATGGAGAAAGTGTTCCATGGGGAGAGGAGAAAGGGTTCCATGGGGAGAGGAGAAAGTGTTCCACGGGGAGAGGAGAAAGAGTTCCATGGGGAGAGGAGAAAGTGTTCCACGGGGAGAGGAGAAATTGTTCCATGGGGAATGGAGAAAGTGTTCCATGGGGAATGGAGAATGTGTTCCATGGGGAGAGGAGAAAGTGTTCCATGGGGAGAGGAGAAAGTGTTCCATGGGGAGAGGAGAAAGTGTTCCATGGGTAGAGGAGAAAGTGTTCCATGGGGAGAGGAGAAAGTGTTCCATGGGGAGAGGAGAGAGTGTTCCATGGGGAGAGGAGAAAGTGTTCCATGGGGAGAGGAGAAAGTGTTCCATGGGGAGAGGAGAAAGTGTTCCATGGGGAGAGGAGAAAGTGTTCCATGGGGAGAGGAGAAAGAGTTCCATGGGGACAGGAGAAAGTGTTCCATGGGGAGAGGACAAAGTGTTCCATGGGGAATGGGGAGAGTGTTCCATGGGCAGAGGAGAAAGTTTTCCATGTGAAATGGAGAAAGTGTTCCATGGGGAGAGGAGAAAGTGTTCCACGGGAAGAGGAGAAAGCGTTCCATGGGGAGAGGAGAAAGTGTTCCATGGGGAGAGGAGATAGTGTTCCATGGGGAGAGGAGAAAGTGTTCCATGGGTAGAGGAGAAAGTGTTCAATGGGGAGAGGAGAAAGTGTTCCATGGGGAGAGGAGAATGTGTTCCATGGGGAGAGGAGAGAGTGTTCCGTGGGGAGAGGAGAAAGTGTTCCATGCGGAGAGGAGAAAGTGTTCCATGGGGAGAGGAGAAAGTGTTCCATGGGGAGAGGAGAAAGTGTTCCATGGGGAGAGGAGAATGTGTTCCATCGGGAGAGGAGAAAGTGTTCCATGGGGAGAGGTGAAAGAATTCCATAGGGAGAGGAGATAGTGTTCCATGGGGAGAGGAGAAAGTGTTCCATGGGGAATGGAGAAAGTGTTCCATGGACAGAGGAGAAAGTGTTCCATGCGAAATGGAGAAAGTGCTCCATGGGGAGAGGAGAAAGTGTTCCATGGGGAGAGGAGAAAGTGTTCCATGGGGAGAGGAGAAAGAGTTCCATGGGGAGAGGAGAAAGTGTTCCATGGGGAGAGGAGAAAATGTTCCATGGGGAATGGAGAAAGAGTCCCATGGGGAATGGAGAATGTGTTCCATGGGGAGAGGAGAAAGTGTTCCACGGGGAGAGGAGAAAGTGTTTCACGGGGAGAGGAGAAAGAGTTCCATGGGGAGAGGAGAAAGTGTTCCATGGGGAGAGGAGAAAGTGTTCCATGGGGAGAGGAGAAAGTGTTCCATGGGGAATGGAGAAAGTGTTCCATGGGGAGAGGAGAAAGTGTTCCATGGGGAGAGGAGAAAGTGTTTCATGGGGAGAGGAGAAAGTGTTCCATGGGGAGAAGAGAATGTGTTCCATGGGGAGGGGAGGAAGTGTTCCATGGGGAGAGGAGAAAGTGTTCCATGGGGAGAGGAGAAAGTGTTCCATGGGGAGAGAAGAAAGTGTTCCATGGGGAGAGGAGAAAGTGTTCCATGGGGAGAGGACAAAGTGTTCCATGGGGAATGGGGAGAGTCTTCCATGGGGAGAGGAGAAAGTGTTCCACGGAGAGTGGAGAAAGTGTTCCCTGGGGAGAGGAGAAAGTGTTCCATGGGGAGAGGAGAAAGTGTTCCATGGGGAATGGAGAAAGTGTTCCATGTGGAGAGGAGAAAGTCTTCCATGGGGAGAGGAGAAAGAGTTCCATGGGGAGAGGAGAAAGAGTTCCAAGGGGAGAGGAGAAAGAGTTCCATGGGGAGAGGAGAAAGTTTTCCATGGGGAGAGGAGAAAGTGTTCCATGGGGAGAGGAGAAAGTGTTCCATGCGAAATGGAGAAAGTGTTCCATGGGGAGAGGAGAAAGTGTTCCATGGGGAGAGGAGAAAGTGTTCCATGGGGAGAGGAGAATGTCTTCCATGGGGAGAGGAGAAAGTGTTCAATGCGGAGAGGAGAAAGTATTCCATGAGTAGAGGAGAAAGTGTTCCATGGGGAGAGGAGAAAGTGTTCCATGGGGAGAGGAGAAAGTGTTCCATGGGGAGAGGAGAGAGTGTTCCATGGGTTATGGAGAAAGTGTTCCATGCGGAGAGGAGTAAGTGTTCCATGGGGAGAGGAGAAAGTGTTCCATGGGGAGAGGAGAAAGTGTTCCATGGGGAGAGCAGAAAGTGTTCCATGGGGAGAGGATAAAGTGTTCCATGGGGAGAGGAGAAAGTGTTCCATGGGGAGAGGAGAAAGTGTTCCATGGGGAGAGGAGACAGTGTTCCATGCGAAATGGAGAAAGTGTTCCATGGGGAGATGAGAAAGTGTTCCATGGGGAGAGGAGAAAGTGTTCCATGGGGAGAGGAGAAAATGTTCCATGGGGAGAGGAGAAAGTGTTCCATGGGGAATGGAGAAAGTGTTCCATGGGGAATGGAGAATGTGTTCCATGGGGAGAATAGAAAGTGTTCCACGGGGAGAGGAGAAAGAGTTCAATGGGGAGAGGAGAAAGTGTTCCATGGGGAGAGGAGAAAGTGTTCCATGGGGAGCGGAGAAAGTGTTCCATGGGGAGAGGAGAAAGTGATCCATGGGGAATGGAGAAAGTGTTCCATGGGCCGAGGAGAAAGTGTTCCATGCGAAATGGAGAAAGTGTTCCATGGGGAGATGAGAAACTGTTCCATGGGGAGAGGAGAAAGTGTTCCATGCGGAGAGGAGAAAGTGTTCCATGGGGAGAGGAGAAAGTGTTCCATGGGGAGAGGAGAAAGTGTTCCATGGGGAGAGGAGAAAGTGTTCCATGGGGAGAGGAGATAGAGATCCATGGGGAGAGGAGAAAGTATTCCATGGGTGAGGAGAAAGTGTTCCATGGGGAATGGAGAAAGTGTTCCATAGGCGGAGGAGAAAGTGTTCCATGCGAAATGGAGAAAGTGTTCCATGGGGAGATGAGAAAGTGTTCCATGGGGAGAGGAGAAAGTGTTCCATGGGGAGAGGAGAAAGAGTTCCATGGGGAGAGGAGAAAGTGTTCCATGGGGAGAGGAGAAAGTGTTCCATGGGGAGAGGAGAAAGTGTTCCACGGGGAGAGGAGAAAGTGTTCCACGGGGAGAGGAGAGAGTGTTCCATGGGGAGAGGAGAAAGTGTTACATGGGGAGAGGAGAAAGTGTTCCATGGGGAGAGGAGAAAGTGTTCCATGGGGAGAGGAGAAAGTGTTCCATCGGGAGAGGAGAAAGTGTTCCATGGGGAGAGGAGAAAGAGTTCCATAGGGGGAGGAGAAAGTGTTCCATGGGGAGAGGAGAAAGTGTTCCATGGGGAATGGAGAAAGTGTTCCATGGGCAGAGGAGAAAGTGTTCCATGCGAAATGGAGAAAGTGTTCCATGGGGAGAGGAGAAAGTGTTCCATGGGGAGAGGAGAAAGTGTTCCATGGAGAGAGGAGAAAGAGTTCCATGGGGAGAGGAGAAAGTGTTCCATGGGGAGAGGAGAAAGTGTTCCACGGGGAGAGGAGAAAGAATTCCATGGGGAGAGGAGATAGTGTTCCATGGGGAGAGGAGAAAGTGTTCCATGGGGAATGGAGAAAGTGTTCCATGGGGAGAGTAGAAAGTGTTCCATGCGAAATGGAGAAAGTGTTCCATGGGGAGAGGAGAAAGGGTTCCTTGGGGAGAGGAGAAAGTGTTCCACGGGGAGAGGAGAAAGAGTTCCATGGGGAGAGGAGAAAGTGTTCCACGGGGAGAGGAGAAAGTGTTCCATGGGGAGAGGAGAAAGTGTTCCATGGGGAATGGAGAAAGTGTTCCATGGGGAATGGAGAATGTGTTCCATGGGGAGAGGAGAAAGTGTTCCACGGGGAGAGGAGAAAGAGTTCCATGGGGAGAGGAGAAAGTGTTCCATGGGGAGAGGAGAAAGTGTTCCATGGGGAGAGGAGAAAGTGTTCCATGGGTAGAGGAGAAAGTGTTCCATGGGGAGAGGAGAGAGTGTTCCATGGGTTATGGAGAAAGTGTTCCATGCGGAGAGGAGTAAGTGTTCCATGGGGAGAGGAGAAAGTGTTCCATGGGGAGAGGAGAAAGTGTTCCATGGGGAGAGGAGAGAGTGTTCCATGGGTTATGGAGAAAGTGTTCCATGCGGAGAGGAGTAAGTGTTCCATGGGGAGAGGAGAAAGTGTTCCATGGGGAGAGGAGAAAGTGTTCCATGGGGAGAGCAGAAAGTGTTCCATGGGGAGAGGAGAAAGTGTTCCATGGGGAGAGGAGAAAGAGTTCCATGGGGAGAGGAGAAAGTGTTCCATGGGGAGAGGAGACAGTGTTCCATGCGAAATGGAGAAAGTGTTCCATGGGGAGATGAGAAAGTGTTCCATGGGGAGAGGAGAAAGTGTTCCATGGGGAGAGGAGAAAATGTTCCATGGGGAGAGGAGAAAGTGTTCCATGGGGAATGGAGAAAGTGTTCCATGGGGAATGGAGAATGTGTTCCATGGGGAGAATAGAAAGTGTTCCACGGGGAGAGGAGAAAGAGTTCAATGGGGAGAGGAGAAAGTGTTCCATGGGGAGAGGAGAAAGTGTTCCATGGGGAGCGGAGAAAGTGTTCCATGGGGAGAGGAGAAAGTGATCCATGGGGAATGGAGAAAGTGTTCCATGGGCCGAGGAGAAAGTGTTCCATGCGAAATGGAGAAAGTGTTCCATGGGGAGATGAGAAACTGTTCCATGGGGAGAGGAGAAAGTGTTCCATGCGGAGAGGAGAAAGTGTTCCATGGGGAGAGGAGAAAGTGTTCCATGGGGAGAGGAGAAAGTGTTCCATGGGGAGAGGAGAAAGTGTTCCATGGGGAGAGGAGATAGAGATCCATGGGGAGAGGAGAAAGTATTCCATGGGTGAGGAGAAAGTGTTCCATGGGGAATGGAGAAAGTGTTCCATAGGCGGAGGAGAAAGTGTTCCATGCGAAATGGAGAAAGTGTTCCATGGGGAGATGAGAAAGTGTTCCATGGGGAGAGGAGAAAGTGTTTCATGGGGAGAGGAGAAAGAGTTCCATGGGGAGAGGAGAAAGTGTTCCATGGGGAGAGGAGAAAGTGTTCCATGGGGAGAGGAGAAAGTGTTCCACGGGGAGAGGAGAAAGTGTTCCACGGGGAGAGGAGAGAGTGTTCCATGGGGAGAGGAGAAAGTGTTACATGGGGAGAGGAGAAAGTGTTCCATGGGGAGAGGAGAAAGTGTTCCATGGGGAGAGGAGAAAGTGTTCCATCGGGAGAGGAGAAAGTGTTCCATGGGGAGAGGAGAAAGAGTTCCATATGGGGAGGAGAAAGTGTTCCATGGGGAGAGGAGAAAGTGTTCCATGGGGAATGGAGAAAGTGTTCCATGGGCAGAGGAGAAAGTGTTCCATGCGAAATGGAGAAAGTGTTCCATGGGGAGAGGAGAAAGTGTTCCATGGGGAGAGGAGAAAGTGTTCCATGGAGAGAGGAGAAAGAGTTCCATGGGGAGAGGAGAAAGTGTTCCATGGGGAGAGGAGAAAGTGTTCCACGGGGAGAGGAGAAAGAATTCCATGGGGAGAGGAGATAGTGTTCCATGGGGAGAGGAGAAAGTGTTCCATGGGGAATGGAGAAAGTGTTCCATGGGGAGAGTAGAAAGTGTTCCATGCGAAATGGAGAAAGTGTTCCATGGGGAGAGGAGAAAGGGTTCCTTGGGGAGAGGAGAAAGTGTTGCACGGGGAGAGGAGAAAGAGTTCCATGGGGAGAGGAGAAAGTGTTCCACGGGGAGAGGAGAAAGTGTTCCATGGGGAGAGGAGAAAGTGTTCCATGGGGAATGGAGAAAGTGTTCCATGGGGAATGGAGAATGTGTTCCATGGGGAGAGGAGAAAGTGTTCCACGGGGAGAGGAGAAAGAGTTCCATGGGGAGAGGAGAAAGTGTTCCATGGGGAGAGGAGAAAGTGTTCCATGGGGAGAGGAGAAAGTGTTCCATGGGTAGAGGAGAAAGTGCTCCATGGGGAGAGGAGAAAGTGTCCCATGGGGAGAGGAGAGAGTGTTCCATGGGGAGAGGAGAAAGTGTTCCATGGGGAGAGGGGAAAGTGTTCCATGGGGAGATGAGAAAGTGTTCCATGTGGAGAGGAGAAAGTGTTCCATGGGGAGAGGAGAATGTGTTCCATGGGGAGAGGAGAAAGTGTTGCATGGGGAGAGGAGAAAGTGTTCCATGGGGAGAGGAGAAAGTGTTCCATGGGGAGAGGAGAAAGAGTTCCATGGGGACAGGAGAAAGTGTTCCATGGGGAGAGGACAAAGTGTTCCATGGGGAATGGAGAGAGTGTTCCATGGGCAGAGGAAAAATTTTTCCATGTGAAATGGAGAAAGTTTTCCATGGGGAGAGGAGAAAGTGTTCCACGGGGAGAGGAGAAAGAGTTCCATGGGGAGAGGAGAAAGTGTTCCATGGGGAGAGGAGAAAGTGTTCCATGGGGAGAGGAGAAAGTGTTCCATGGGTAGAGGAGCAAGTGTTCCATGGGGAGAGGAGAAAGTGTTCCATGGGGAGAGGAGAACGTGTTCCATGGGGAGAGGAGAGACTGTTCCATGGGGAGAGGAGAATGTGTTCCATGGGGAGAGGTGAAAGTGTTCCATGGGGAGAGGAGAAAGTGTTCCATGGGGAGAGGAGAAAGTGTTCCATGGGGAGAGGAGAAAGTGTTCCATCGGGTGAGGAGAAAGTGTTCCATGGGGAGAGGAGAAAGAATTCCATAGGGAGAGGAGATAGTGTTCCATGGGGAATGGAGAAAGTGTTCCATGGGCAGAGGAGAAAGTGTTCAATGCGAAATGGAGAACGTGTTCCATGGGGAGAGGAGAAAGCGTTCCATGGGGAGAGGAGAAAGTGTTCCATGGGGAGAGGAGAGAGAGTTCCATGGGGAGAGGAGAAAGTGTTCCATGGGGAGAGGAGAAAGTGTTCCATGGGGAATGGAGAAAGAGTCCCATGGGGAATGGAGAATGTGTTCCATGGGGAGAGGAGAAAGTGTTCCACGGGGAGAGGAGAAAGTGTTTCACGGGGAGAGGAGAAAGAGTTCCATGGGGAGAGGAGAAAGTGTTCCATGGGGAGAGGAGAAAGTGTTCCATGGGGAGAGGAGAAAGTGTTCCATGGGGAATGGAGAAAGTGTTCCATGGGGAGAGGAGAAAGTGATCCATGGGGAGAGGAGAAAGTGTTCCATGGGGAGAGGAGAAAGTGTTCCATGGGGAGAGGAGAAAGTGTTCCACGGGGAGAGGAGAAAGTGTTCCACGGGGAGAGGAGAGAGTGTTCCATGGGGAGAGGAGAAAGTGTTACATGGGGAGAGGAGAAAGTGTTCCATGGGGAGAGGAGAAAGTGTTCCATGGGGAGAGGAGAAAGTGTTCCATCGGGAGAGGAGAAAGTGTTCCATGGGGAGAGGAGAAAGAGTTCCATAGGGGGAGGAGAAAGTGTTCCATGGGGAGAGGAGAAAGTGTTCCATGGGGAATGGAGAAAGTGTTCCATGGGCAGAGGAGAAAGTGTTCCATGCGAAATGGAGAAAGTGTTCCATGGGGAGAGGAGAAAGTGTTCCATGGGGAGAGGAGAAAGTGTTCCATGGAGAGAGGAGAAAGAGTTCCATGGGGAGAGGAGAAAGTGTTCCATGGGGAGAGGAGAAAGTGTTCCACGGGGAGAGGAGAAAGAATTCCATGGGGAGAGGAGATAGTGTTCCATGGGGAGAGGAGAAAGTGTTCCATGGGGAATGGAGAAAGTGTTCCATGGGGAGAGTAGAAAGTGTTCCATGCGAAATGGAGAAAGTGTTCCATGGGGAGAGGAGAAAGGGTTCCTTGGGGAGAGGAGAAAGTGTTCCACGGGGAGAGGAGAAAGAGTTCCATGGGGAGAGGAGAAAGTGTTCCACGGGGAGAGGAGAAAGTGTTCCATGGGGAGAGGAGAAAGTGTTCCATGGGGAATGGAGAAAGTGTTCCATGGGGAATGGAGAATGTGTTCCATGGGGAGAGGAGAAAGTGTTCCACGGGGAGAGGAGAAAGAGTTCCATGGGGAGAGGAGAAAGTGTTCCATGGGGAGAGGAGAAAGTGTTCCATGGGGAGAGGAGAAAGTGTTCCATGGGTAGAGGAGAAAGTGCTCCATGGGGAGAGGAGAAAGTGTCCCATGGGGAGAGGAGAGAGTGTTCCATGGGGAGAGGAGAAAGTGTTCCATGGGGAGAGGGGAAAATGTTCCATGGGGAGAGGAGAAAGTGTTCCATGGGGAGAGGAGAAAGTGTTCCATGGGGAGAGGAGAATGTGTTCCATGGGGAGAGGAGAAAGTGTTGCATGGGGAGAGGAGAAAGTGTTCCATGGGGAGAGGAGAAAGTGTTCCATGGGGAGAGGAGAAAGAGTTCCATGGGGACAGGAGAAAGTGTTCCATGGGGAGAGGACAAAGTGTTCCATGGGGAATGGAGAGAGTGTTCCATGGGCAGAGGAAAAAGTTTTCCATGTGAAATGGAGAAAGTGTTCCATGGGGAGAGGAGAAAGTGTTCCACGGGGAGAGGAGAAAGAGTTCCATGGGGAGAGGAGAAAGTGTTCCATGGGGAGAGGAGAAAGTGTTCCATGGGGAGAGGAGAAAGTGTTCCATGGGTAGAGGAGCAAGTGTTCCATGGGGAGAGGAGAAAGTGTTCCATGGGGAGAGGAGAACGTGTTCCATGGGGAGAGGAGAGACTGTTCCATGGGGAGAGGAGAATGTGTTCCATGGGGAGAGGTGAAAGTGTTCCATGGGGAGAGGAGAAAGTGTTCCATGGGGAGAGGAGAAAGTGTTCCATGGGGAGAGGAGAAAGTGTTCCATCGGGAGAGGAGAAAGTGTTCCATGGGGAGAGGAGAAAGAATTCCATAGGGAGAGGAGATAGTGTTCCATGGGGAATGGAGAAAGTGTTCCATGGGCAGAGGAGAAAGTGTTCAATGCGAAATGGAGAACGTGTTCCATGGGGAGAGGAGAAAGCGTTCCATGGGGAGAGGAGAAAGTGTTCCATGGGGAGAGGAGAGAGAGTTCCATGGGGAGAGGAGAAAGTGTTCCATGGGGAGAGGAGAAAGTGTTCCATGGGGAATGGAGAAAGAGTCCCATGGGGAATGGAGAATGTGTTCCATGGGGAGAGGAGAAAGTGTTCCACGGGGAGAGGAGAAAGTGTTTCACGGGGAGAGGAGAAAGAGTTCCATGGGGAGAGGAGAAAGTGTTCCATGGGGAGAGGAGAAAGTGTTCCATGGGGAGAGGAGAAAGTGTTCCATGGGGAATGGAGAAAGTGTTCCATGGGGAGAGGAGAAAGTGATCCATGGGGAGAGGAGAAAGTCTTCCATGGGGAGAGGAGAAAGTGTTCCATGGGGAGAGGAGAAAGTGTTCCATGGAGAGAGGAGAAAGTGTTCCATGGGGAGAAGAGAATGTGTTCCATGGGGAGGGGAGAAAGTGTTCCATCGGGAGAGGAGAAAGTGTTCCATGGGGAGAGGAGAAAGTGTTCCATGGGGAGAGGAGAAAGTCTTCCATGGGGAGAGGAGAAAGTGTTCCATGGGGCGAGGTGAAAGAGTTCCATGGGGAATCGAGAATTTGTTCCATGGGGAGAGGAGAAAGTGTTCCATGGGGAGAGGAGAAAGTGTTCCATGGGGAGACGAGAAAGAGTACCATGGGAATCGAGAAAATGTTCCATGGGGAGAGGAGAAAGTGTTCCATGGGGAGAGGAGAAAGTGTTCCATGGGGAGAGGAGAAAGTGTTCCTTGGGGAGAGGAGAAAGAGTTCCATGGGGAGAGGAGAAAGTGTTCCATGGGGAGAGGAGAAAGTGTTCCATGGGGAGAGGAGAAAGTGTTCCATGGGGAGAGGAGAAAGTGTTCCGTGGGGAGAGGAGAAAATGTTCCATGGGGAGAGGAGAAAGTGTTCCGTGGGGAGAGGAGAAAGTGTTCCATGGGGAGAGAAGAATGTGTTCCATGGGGAGAGAAGAAAGTGTTCCATGGGGAGAGGAGAAATAGTTCCATGCCGAGAGGAGAAAGTGTTCCATGCGGAGAGGAGAAAGTGTTCCATGGGGAGAGGAGAAAGTGTTCCATGGGGGGAGGAGAAAGTGTTCCATGGGGAATGGAGAAAGTGATCCATGGGGAGAGAAGAAAGTGTTCCATGTGGAGAGGAGAAAGTGCTCCATGGGGAGAGGAGAAAGTGTTCCATGGGGAGAGGAGGAGGAGTTCCATGGGGAGAGGAGGAAGTGTTCCATGGGGAGAGGAGAAAGTGTTCCATGGGGAATGGAGAAAGTGTTCCATGGGGAGAGGAGAAAGTGCTCCATGGGGAGAGGAGAAAGTGTTCCATGGGGAGAGGAGAAATAGTTCCATGTGGAGAGGAGAAAGTGTTTCATGGGGATTGGAGAAAGTGTTCCATGGGGAGAGGAGAAAGTGTTCCATGGGGAGCAGAGAATGTGTGCCATGGGGAGAGGAGAAAGTGTTCCATGGGGAGAGGAGAAAGTGTTCCATGGGGAGAGGAGAAAGTGTTCCATGGGGAATGGAGAAAGTGTTCCATGGGGAGAGGAGACAGTGTTCCTTGGGGAGAGGAGAAAGAGTTCCATGGGGAGATGAGAAAGTGTTCCTTGGGGAGAGGAGAAATTGTTCCATGTGGAATGGAGAAAGAGTTCCATGGGGAATGGAGAAAGTGTTCCAAGGGGAGAGGAGAAAGTGTTCCTTGGGGAGAGGAGAAAGTGTTCCATGGGGAGAGGAGAAAGTCTTCCATGGGGAGAGGAGAAAGTCTTCCATGGGGAGAGGAGAAAGTCTTCCATGGGGAGAGGAGAAAGTGTTCCATGGGGAGAGGAGAAAGTCTTCCATGGGGAGAGGAGAAAGTGTTCCATGGGGAGAGGAGAAAGTAATCCATGGGGAGAGGAGGAAGTGTTCCATGGGGAGAGGAGAATGTGTTCCATGGGGAATGGAGAATGAGTTCCATGGGGAGAGGAGAAAGTGTTCCATGGGGAGAGGAGAAAGTGTTCCATGGGGAATGGAGAAAGTGTTCCATGGGGAGAGGAGAAAGTGTTCCATGGGGAGAGGAGAAAGTGTTCCATGGGGAGAGGAGAAAGTGTTCCATGGGGAGAGGAGAAAGTGTTCCATGGGGAGAGGAGAAAGTGTTCCATGGGGAGAGGAGAAAGTGTTCTCTGGGGAGAGGAGAAAGTGTTCCATGGGGAGAGGAGAAAGTGTTCCATGGGGAATGGAGAAAGTGTTCCATGTGGAGAGGAGAAAGTCTTCCATGGGGAGAGGAGAAAGAGTTCCATGGGGAGAGGAGAAAGAGTTCCATGGGGAGAGGAGAAAGAGTTCCATGGGGAGAGGAGAAAGTGTTCCATGGGGAGAGGAGAAAGTGTTCCATGGGGAGAGGAGAAAGTGTTCCATGGGGAGAGGAGAAAGTGTTCCATGGGGAGAGGAGAAAGTGTTCCATGCGAAATGGAGAAAGTGTTCCATGGGGAGAGGAGAAAGTGTTCCATGGGGAGAGGAGAAAGTGTTCCATGGGGAGAGGAGAAAGTGTTCCATGGGGAGAGGAGAAAGTGTTCAATGCGGAGAGGAGAAAGTATTCCATGAGTAGAGGAGAAAGTGTTCCATGGGGAGAGGAGAAAGTGTCCCATGGGGAGAGGAGAGAGTGTTCCATGGGTTATGGAGAAAGTGTTCCATGCGGAGATGAGAAAGTGTTCCATGGGGAGAGGAGAAAGTGTTCCATGGGGAGAGGAGATAGAGTTCCATGGGGAGAGGAGAAAGTGTTCCATGGGGAGAGGAGAAAGTGTTCCATGGGGAATGGAGAAAGTGTTCCATGGGGAATGGAGAATGTGTTCCATGGGGAGAGGAGAAAGTGTTGCACGGGTAGAGGAGAAAGAGTTCCATGGGGAGAGGAGAAAGTGTTCCATGGGGAGAGGAGAAAGTGTTCCATGGGGAGAGGAGAAAGTGTTCCATGGGGAGAGGAGAAAATGTTCCATGGGGAGAGGAGAAAGAGTTCCATGGGGAGAGGAGAAAGTGTTCCATGGGGAGAGGAGAAAGTGATCCATGGGGAATGGAGAAAGTGTTCCATGGGCCGAGGAGAAATTGTTCCATGCGAAATGGAGAAAGTGTTCCATGGGGAGATGAGAAAGTGTTCCATGGGGAGAGGGGAAAGTGTTCCATGCGGAGAGGAGAAAGTGATCCATGGGGAGAGGAGAAAGTGTTCCATGGGGAGAGGAGTAAGTGTTCCATGGGGAGAGGAGAAAGTGTTCCATGGGGAGAGGAGAAAGTGTTCCATGGGGAGAGGAGATAGAGATCCATGGGGAGAGGAGAAAGTATTCCATGGGTGAGGAGAAAGTGTTCCATGGGGAGAGGAGAAAGTGTTCCATGCGACATGGAGAAAGTGTTCCATGGGGAGATGAGAAAGTGTTCCATGGGGAGAGGAGAAAGTGTTCCATGGGGAGAGGAGAAAGAGTTCCATGGGGAGAGGAGAACGTGTTCCATGGGGAGAGGAGAAAGTGTTCCATGGGGAATGGAGAAAGTGTTCCATGGGGAATAGAGAATGTGTTCCATGGGGAGAGGAGAAAGTGTTCCATGGGGAGAGGAGAAACTGTTCCATGGGGAGAGGAGAAAGTGTTCCATGGGGAGAGGAGAAAGTGTTCCATGGGGAGAGGAGAAAATGTTCCATGGGGAGAGGAGAAAGTGTTCCATGGGGAGAAGAGAAAGTGTTCCATGGGGAGAGGAGAAAGTGTTCCATGGGGAGAGGAGAAAGTGTTCCATGGGGAGAGGAGAAAGAGTTCCATGGGGAATCGAGAAATTGTTCCATGGGGAGAGGAGAAAGTGTTCCATGGGGAGAGGAGAAAGTGTTCCATGGGGAGAGGACAAAGAGTTCCTTGGGGAATCGAGAAATTGTTCCATGGGGAGAGGAGAAAGTGTTCCATGGGGAGAGGAGAAAGTGTTCCATGGGGAGAGGAGAAAGTGTTCCATGGGGAGAGGAGAAAGAGTTCCATGGGGAGAGGAGAAATTGTTCCATGGGGAGAGGATAAAGTGTTCCATGGGGAGAGGAGAACGTGTTCCACGGGGAGAGGAGAAAGTGTTCCGTGGGGAGAGGAGAAAATGTTCCATGGGGAGAGGAGTAAGTGTTCCGTGTGGAGAGGAGAAAGTGATCCATGGGGAGAGAAGAATGTGTTCCATGGGGAGAGGAGAAAGTGTTCCATGGGGAGAGGAGAAATAGTTCCATGGCGAGAGGAGAAAGTGTTCCATGAGGAGAGGAGACAGTGTTCCATGGGTAGAAGAGGAAGAGGTCCATGGGGAGAGGAGAAAGTGTTCCATGGGGAGAGGAGAAATTGTTCCATGGGGAGAGGAGAAAGTGTTCCATGGGGAATGGAGAAAGTGATCCATGGGGAGAGGAGAAAGTGTTCCATGGGGAGAGGAGAAAGTGTTCCAAGGGGAGAGGAGAAAGTGTTCCATGGGGAGAGGAGGAGGAGTTCCATGGGGAGAGGAGGAAGTGTTCCATGGGGAGAGGAGAAAGTGTTCCATGGGGAGAGGAGAAAGTGTTCCATGGGGAATGGAGAAAGTGTTCCATGTGGAGAGGAGAATGAGCTCCATGGGGAGAGGAGAAAGTGTTCCATGGGGAGAGGAGAAATAGTTCCATGTGGAGAGGAGAAAGTGCTCCATGGGGATTGGAGAAAGTGTTCCATGGGGAGAGGAGAAAGTGTTCCATGGGGAGTAGATAAAGTGTTCCATGGGGAGAGGAGAAAGTGTTCCATGGGGAGAAGAGAAGGTGTTCCATGGGGAGAGGAGAAAGTGTTCCATGGGGAGAGGAGAAAGTGTTCCATGGGGAATCGAGAAATTGTTCCATGGGGAGAGGAGAAAGTGTTCCATGGGGAGAGGAGAAAGTGTTCCATGGGGAGAGGAGAAAGAGTTCCATGGGGAATCGAGAAATTGTTCCATGGGGAGAGGAGAAAATGTTCCATGGGGAGAGGAGAAAGTGTTCCATGGGGAGAGGAGAAAGTGTTCCATGGGGAGAGGAGAAAGAGTTCCATGGGGAGAGGAGAAAGTGTTCCATGGGGAGAGGATAATGTGTTCCATGGGGAGAGGAGAAAGTGTTCCGTGGGGAGAGGAGAAAATGTTCCATGGGGAGAGGAGAAAGTGTTCCGTGGGGAGAGGAGAAAGTGTTCCATGGGGAGAGGAGAAACTGTTCCATGGGGAGAGGAGAAAGTGATCCATGGGGAGAGAAGAATGTGTTCCATGGGGAGAGGAGAAAGAGTTCCATGGGGAGAGGAGACAGTGTTCCATGGGTAGAAGAGGAAGAGGTCCATGGGGAGAGGAGAAAGTGTTCCATGGGGAGAGGAGAAATTGTTCCATGGGGAGAGGAGAAAGTGTTCCATGGGGAATGGAGAAAGTGATCCATGGGGAGAGGAGAAAGTGTTCCATGGGGAGAGGAGAAAGTGTTCCAAGGGGAGAGGAGAAAGTGTTCCATGGGGAGAGGAGGAGGAGATCCATGGGGAGAGGAGGAAGTGTTCCATGGGGAGAGGAGAAAGTGTTCCATGGGGAGAGGAGAAAGTGTTCCAAGGGGAATGGAGAAAGTGTTCCATGGGGAGAGGAGAAAGAGCTCCATGGGGAGAGGAGAAAGGGTTCCATGGGGAGAGGAGAAATAGTTCCATGTGGAGAGGAGAAAGTGTTCCATGGGGATTGGAGAAAGTGTTCCATGGGGAGAGGAGAAAGTGTTCCATGGGGAGCAGAGAAAGTGTTCCATGGGGAGAGGAGAAAGTGTTCCATGGGGAGAGGAGAAAGTGTTCCATGGGGAGAGGAGAAAGTATTCCATGGGGAATGGAGAAAGTGTTCCATGGGGAGAGGAGAAAGTGTTCCTTGGGGAGAGGAGAAAGAGTTCCATGGGTAGAGGAGAAAGTGTTCCTTGGGGAGAGGAGAAAGTGTTCCATGGGGAATGGAGAAAGTATTCCATGGGGAATTGAGAAAGTGTTCCATGGGGAGAGGAGAAAGTGTTCCTTGGGGAGAGGAGAAAGTGTTCCATGGGGAGAGGAGAAGGTCTTCCATGGGGAGAGGAGAAAGTGTTGCATGGGGAGAGCAGAAAGTGTTCCATGGGGAGAGGAGAAAGTGTTCCATGGGGAGAGGAGAAAGTGTTCCATGGGGAATGGAGAATGAGTTCCATGGGGAGAGGAGAAAGTGTTCCATGGGGAGAGGAGAAAGTGTTCCATGGGGAATGGAGAAAGTGTTCCATGGGGAGAGGAGAAAGTGTTCCATGGGGAGAGGAGAAAGTGTTCCATGGGGAGAGGAGAAAGTGTTCCATGAGGAGAGGAGAAAGTGTTCCATGGGGAGAGGAGAAAGTGTTCCCTGGGGAGAGGAGAAAGTGTTCCATGGGGAGATGAGAAAGTGTTCCATGGGGAATGGAGATAGTGTACCATGGGGAGAGGAGATAGAGTTCCATGGGGAGAGGAGAAAGAGTTCCATGGGGAGAGGAGACAGAGTTCCATGGGGAGAGGAGAAAATGTTCCATGGGGAGAGGAGAAAGTGTTCCATGGGGAATGGAGAAAGTGTTCCATGGGGAGAGGAGAAAGTGTTCCATGGGGAGAGGAGAAAGTGTTCCATGGGGAGAGGAGAAAGTGGTCCATGGGGAGAGGAGAAAGTGTTCCATGGGGAACGGAGAAAGTGTTCCATGGGGAGAGGAGAAAGTGTTCCATGGGGAATGGAGAAAGTGTTCCATGGGGAGAGGAGAAAGTCTTCCATGGGGAGAGGAGAAAGAATTCCATGGGGAGAGGAGAAAGAGTTCCATGGGGAGAGGAGATAGAGTTCCATGGGGAGAGGAGAAAGTGTTCCATGGGGAGAGGAGAAAGTGTTCCATGGGGAGAGGAGAAAGTGTTCCATGGTGGGAGGAGAAAGTGTTCCATGCGAAATGGAGAAAATCTTCCATGGGGAGAGGAGAATGTGTTCCATGGGGAGAGGAGAAAGTGTTCCATGGGGAGAGGAGAACGAGTTACATGGGGAGAGGAGAAAGTGTTCCATGGGGAGAGGAGAAAGTGTTCCATGGGGAATGGAGAAAGTGTTCCATGGGGAATGGAAAATGGGTTCCATGGGGAGAGGAGAAAGTGTTCCACGGGGAGAGGAGAAAGAGTTCAATGGGGAGAGGAGAAAGTGTTCAATGGGGAGAGGAGAAAGTGTTCCATGAGTAGAGGAGAAATTGTTCCATGGGGAGAGGAGAAAGTGTTCCATGGGGAGAGGAGAATGTGTTCCATGGGGAGAGGAGAGAGTGTTCCATGGGGAGAGGAGAAAGTGTTCCATGGGGAGAGGAGAAAGTGTTCCATGGGGAGAGGAGATAGTGTTCCATGGGGAGAGGAGAAAGTGTTCCATGGGGAGAGGAGGAAGTGTTCCATGGGGAGAGGAGAAAGTGTTCCATGGGGAGAGGAGAAAGAGTTCCATGGGGAGAGGAGACAGTGTTCCATGGGGAGAGGAGAAAGTGTTCCATGTGGAATGGAGAAAGTGTTCCATGGGCAGAGGAGAAAGTGTTCCATGCGAAATGGAGAAAGTATTCCATGGGGAGAGGAGAAAGTGTTCCATGGGGAGAGAAGAAAGTGTTCCATGGGGAGAGGAGAAAGAGTTCCATGGGGAGAGGAGAAAGTGTTCCATGGGGTGAGGAGAAAGTGTTCCATGGGGAATGGAGAAAGTGTTCCATGGAGAATGGAGAATGTGTTCCATGGGGAGAGGAGAAAGTGTTCCACGGGGAGAGGTGAAAGAGTTCCATGGGGAGAGGAGAAAGTGTTCCATGGGGAGAGGAGAAAGTGTTCCATGGGGAGAGGAGAAAGTGTTCTATGGTGAATGGAGAAAGTGTTCCATGGGGAGAGGAGAAAGTGTTCCATGGGGAGAGGAGAAACTGTTCCATGGGGAGAGGAGAAAGTGTTCCATGGGGAGAGGAGAAAGTGTTCCATGGGGAGAGGAGAAAGTGTTCCATGGGGAGAGGAGAAAGTGTTCCATGGGGAGAAGAGAATGTGTTCCATGGGGAGGGGAGAAAGTGTTCCATGGGGAGAGGAGAAATTGTTCCATGGGGAGAGGAGAAAGTGCTCCATGGGGAGAGGAGAAAGTGTTCCATGGGGAGAGGAGAAAGTGTTCCATGGGGAGAGGAGAAAGAGTTCCATGGGGAGAGGAGAAAGCGTTCCATGGGGAGAGGAGAAAGTGTTCCATGGGGAGAGGAGAAAGTGTTCCATGGGGAGAGGAGAAAGTGTTCCATGGGGAGAGGAGAAAGTGTTCCATGGGGAGAGGAGAAAGTGTTCCATGGGGAGAGGAGAAAATGTTCCATAGGGAGAGGAGAGAGTGTTCCGTGGGGAGAGGAGAAAGTGTTCCATGGGGAGAGAAGAATGTGTTCCATGGGGAGGGGAGAAAGTGTTCCATGGGGAGAGGAGAAATAGTTCCATGGCGAGAGGAGAAAGTGTTCCATGCGGAGAGGAGAAAGTGTTCCATGGGGAGAGGAGAAAGTGTTCCATGTGGAGAGGAGAAATTGTTCCATGGGGAGAGGAGAAAGTGTTCCATGGGGAATGGAGAAAGTGATCCATGGGGAGAGGAGAAAGTGTTCCATGGGGAGAGGAGAAAGTGTTCCATGGGGAGAGGAGAAAGTGTTCCATGGGGAGAGGAGGAGGAGTTCCATGGGGACAGGAGGAAGTGTTCCATGGGGAGAGGAGAAAGTGTTCCATGGGGAGAGGAGAAAGTGTTCCATGGGGAATGGAGAAAGTGTTCCATGGGGAGAGGAGAAAGTGCTCCATGGGGAGAGGAGAAAGTGTTCCATGGGGAGAGGAGAAATAGTTCCATGTGGAGAGGAGAAAGAGTTCCATGGGGATTGGAGAAAGTGTTCCATGGGGAGAGGAGAAAGTGTTCCATGGGGAGAGGAGAAAGTGTTCCATGGGGAGAGGAGAAAGTGTTCCATGGGGAATGGAGAAAGTGTTCCATGGGGAGAGGAGAAAGTGTTCCTTGGGGAGAGGAGAAAGAGTTCCATGGGGAATGGAGAAAGTGTTCCATGGGGAGAGGAGAAAGTGTTCCATGGGGAGAGGAGAAAGTGTTCCATGGGGAGAGGAGAAAGTGGTCCATGGGGAGAGGAGAAAGTGTTCCATGGGGAACGGAGAAAGTGTTCCATGGGGAGAGGAGAAAGTGTTCCATGGGGAATGGAGAAAGATTTCCATGGGGAGAGGAGAAAGTCTTCCATGGGGAGAGGAGAAAGAATTCCATGTGGAGAGGAGAAAGAGTTCCATGGGGAGAGGAGATAGAGTTCCATGGGGAGAGGAGAAAGTGTTCCATGGGGAGAGGAGAAAGTGTTCCATGGGGAGAGGAGAAAGTGTTCCATGGTGGGAGGAGAAAGTGTTCCATGCGAAATGGAGAAAATGTTCCATGGGGAGAGGAGAATGTGTTCCATGGGGAGAGGAGAAAGTGTTCCATGGGGAGAGGAGAACGAGTTACATGGGGAGAGGAGAAAGTGTTCCATGGGGAGAGGAGAAAGTGTTCCATGGGGAATGGAGAAAGTGTTCCATGGGGAATGGAGAATGTGTTCCATGGGGAGAGGAGAAAGTGTTCCACGGGGAGAGGAGAAAGAGTTCAATGGGGAGAGGAGAAAGTGTTCAATGGGGAGAGGAGAAAGTGTTCCATGAGTAGAGGAGAAATTGTTCCATGGGGAGAGGAGAAAGTGTTCCATGGGGAGAGGAGAATGTGTTCCATGGGGAGAGGAGAGAGTGTTCCATGGGGAGAGGAGAAAGTGTTCCATGGGGAGAGGAGAAAGTGTTCCATGGGGAGAGGAGATAGTGTTCCATGGGGAGAGGAGAAAGTGTTCCATGGGGAGAGGAGGAAGTGTTCCATGGGGAGAGGAGAAAGTGTTCCATGGGGAGAGGAGAAAGAGTTCCATGGGGAGAGGAGACAGTGTTCCATGGGGAGAGGAGAAAGTGTTCCATGTGGAATGGAGAAAGTGTTCCATGGGCAGAGGAGAAAGTGTTCCATGCGAAATGGAGAAAGTATTCCATGGGGAGAGGAGAAAGTGTTCCATGGGGAGAGAAGAAAGTGTTCCATGGGGAGAGGAGAAAGAGTTCCATGGGGAGAGGAGAAAGTGTTCCATGGGGTGAGGAGAAAGTGTTCCATGGGGAATGGAGAAAGTGTTCCATGGAGAATGGAGAATGTGTTCCATGGGGAGAGGAGAAAGTGTTCCATGGGGAGAGGTGAAAGAGTTCCATGGGGAGAGGAGAAAGTGTTCCATGGGGAGAGGAGAAAGTGTTCCATGGGGAGAGGAGAAAGTGTTCTATGGTGAATGGAGAAAGTGTTCCATGGGGAGAGGAGAAAGTGTTCCATGGGGAGAGGAGAAACTGTTCCATGGGGAGAGGAGAAAGTGTTCCATGGGGAGAGGAGAAAGTGTTCCATGGGGAGAGGAGAAAGTGTTCCATGGGGAGAGGAGAAAGTGTTCCATGGGGAGAAGAGAATGTGTTCCATGGGGAGGTGAGAAAGTGTTCCATGGGGAGAGGAGAAATTGTTCCATGGGGAGAGGAGAAAGTGCTCCATGGGGAGAGGAGAAAGTGTTCCATGGGGAGAGGAGAAAGTGTTCCATGGGGAGAGGAGAAAGAGTTCCATGGGGAGAGGAGAAAGCGTTCCATGGGGAGAGGAGAAAGTGTTCCATGGGGAGAGGAGAAAGTGTTCCATGGGGAGAGGAGAAAGTGTTCCATGGGGAGAGGAGAAAGTGTTCCATGGGGAGAGGAGAAAGTGTTCCATGGGGAGAGGAGAAAATGTTCCATAGGGAGAGGAGAGAGTGTTCCGTGGGGAGAGGAGAAAGTGTTCCATGGGGAGAGAAGAATGTGTTCCATGGGGAGGGGAGAAAGTGTTCCATGGGGAGAGGAGAAATAGTTCCATGGCGAGAGGAGAAAGTGTTCCATGCGGAGAGGAGAAAGTGTTCCATGGGGAGAGGAGAAAGTGTTCCATGTGGAGAGGAGAAATTGTTCCATGGGGAGAGGAGAAAGTGTTCCATGGGGAATGGAGAAAGTGATCCATGGGGAGAGGAGAAAGTGTTCCATGGGGAGAGGAGAAAGTGTTCCATGGGGAGAGGAGAAAGTGTTCCATGGGGAGAGGAGGAGGAGTTCCATGGGGACAGGAGGAAGTGTTCCATGGGGAGAGGAGAAAGTGTTCCATGGGGAGAGGAGAAAGTGTTCCATGGGGAATGGAGAAATTGTTCCATGGGGAGAGGAGAAAGTGCTCCATGGGGAGAGGAGAAAGTGTTCCATGGGGAGAGGAGAAATAGTTCCATGTGGAGAGGAGAAAGTGTTCCATGGGGATTGGAGAAAGTGTTCCATGGGGAGAGGAGAAAGTGTTCCATGGGGAGAGGAGAAAGTGTTCCATGGGGAGAGGAGAAAGTGTTCCATGGGGAATGGAGAAAGTGTTCCATGGGGAGAGGAGAAAGTGTTCCTTGGGGAGAGGAGAAAGAGTTCCATGGGGAGAGGAGAAAGTGTTCCTTGGGGAGAGGAGAAAGTGTTCCATGGGGAATGGAGAAAGTGTTCCTTGGGGAGAGGAGAAAGTGTTCCATGGGGAGAGGAGAAAGTGTTCCATGGGGAGAGGAGAAAGTGTTCCATGGGGAGAGGAGGAAGTGTTCCATGGGGAGAGGAGAATGTGTTCCATGGGGAATGGAGAATGAGTTCCATGGCGAGAGGAGAAAGTGTTCCATGGGGAATGGAGAAAGTGTTCCATGGGGAGAGGAGAAAGTGTTCCAATTGGAGAGGAGAAAGTGTTCCATGGGGAGAGGAGAAAGTGTTCCATGGGGAGAGGAGAAAGTGTTCCATGGGGAGAGGAGAAAGTGTTCCATGGGGAGAGGAGAAAGTGTTCCATGGGGAATGGAGAAAGTGTTCCATGGGGAGAGGAGAAAGTGTTCCATGGGGAGAGGAGAAAGTGTTCCATGGGGAGAGGAGAAAGTGTTCCATGAGGAGAGGAGAAAGTGTTCCATGGGGAGAGGAGAAAGTGTTCCCTGGGGAGAGGAGAAAGTGTTCCATGGGGAGATGAGAAAGTGTTCCATGGGGAATGGAGATAGTGTACCATGGGGAGAGGAGATAGAGTTCCATGGGGAGAGGAGAAAGAGTTCCATGGGGAGAGGAGACAGAGTTCCATGGGGAGAGGAGAAAATGTTCCATGGGGAGAGGAGAAAGTGTTCCATGGGGAATGGAGAAAGTGTTCCATGGGGAGAGGAGAAAGTGTTCCATGGGGAGAGGAGAAAGTGTTCCATGGGGAGAGGAGAAAGTGGTCAATGGGGAGAGGAGAAAGTGTTCCATGGGGAACGGAGAAAGTGTTCCATGGGGAGAGGAGAAAGTGTTCCATGGGGAATGGAGAAAGTGTTCCATGGGGAGAGGAGAAAGTCTTCCATGGGGAGAGGAGAAAGAATTCCATGGGGAGAGGAGAAAGAGTTCCATGGGGAGAGGAGATAGAGTTCCATGGGGAGAGGAGAAAGTGTTCCATGGGGAGAGGAGAAAGTGTTCCATGGGGAGAGGAGAAAGTGTTCCATGGTGGGAGGAGAAAGTGTTCCATGCGAAATGGAGAAAATCTTCCATGGGGAGAGGAGAATGTGTTCCATGGGGAGAGGAGAAAGTGTTCCATGGGGAGAGGAGAACGAGTTACATGGGGAGAGGAGAAAGTGTTCCATGGGGAGAGGAGAAAGTGTTCCATGGGGAATGGAGAAAGTGTTCCATGGGGAATGGAGAATGTGTTCCATGGGGAGAGGAGAAAGTGTTCCACGGGGAGAGGAGAAAGAGTTCAATGGGGAGAGGAGAAAGTGTTCAATGGGGAGAGGAGAAAGTGTTCCATGAGTAGAGGAGAAATTGTTCCATGGGGAGAGGAGAAAGTGTTCCATGGGGAGAGGAGAATGTGTTCCATGGGGAGAGGAGAGAGTGTTCCATGGGGAGAGGAGAAAGTGTTCCATGGGGAGAGGAGAAAGTGTTCCATGGGGAGAGGAGATAGTGTTCCATGGGGAGAGGAGAAAGTGTTCCATGGGGAGAGGAGGAAGTGTTCCATGGGGAGAGGAGAAAGTGTTCCATGGGGAGAGGAGAAAGAGTTCCATGGGGAGAGGAGACAGTGTTCCATGGGGTGAGGAGAAAGTGTTCCATGTGGAATGGAGAAAGTGTTCCATGGGCAGAGGAGAAAGTGTTCCATGCGAAATGGAGAAAGTATTCCATGGGGAGAGGAGAAAGTGTTCCATGGGGAGAGAAGAAAGTGTTCCATGGGGAGAGGAGAAAGAGTTCCATGGGGAGAGGAGAAAGTGTTCCATGGGGTGAGGAGAAAGTGTTCCATGGGGAATGGAGAAAGTGTTCCATGGAGAATGGAGAAAGTGTTCCATGGGGAGAGGAGAAAGTGTTCCACGGGGAGAGGTGAAAGAGTTCCATGGGGAGAGGAGAAAGTGTTCCATGGGGAGAGGAGAAAGTGTTCCATGGGGAGAGGAGAAAGTGTTCTATGGTGAATGGAGAAAGTGTTCCATGGGGAGAGGAGAAAGTGTTCCATGGGGAGAGGAGAAACTGTTCCATGGGGAGAGGAGAAAGTGTTCCATGGGGAGAGGAGAAAGTGTTCCATGGGGAGAGGAGAAAGTGTTCCATGGGGAGAGGAGAAAGTGTTCCATGGGGAGAAGAGAATGTGTTCCATGGGGAGGGGAGAAAGTGTTCCATGGGGAGAGGAGAAATTGTTCCATGGGGAGAGGAGAAAGTGCTCCATGGGGAGAGGAGAAAGTGTTCCATGGGGAGAGGAGAAAGTTTTCCATGGGGAGAGGAGAAAGAGTTCCATGGGGAGAGGAGAAAGCGTTCCATGGGGAGAGGAGAAAGTGTTCCATGGGGAGAGGAGAAAGTGTTCCATGGGGAGAGGAGAAAGTGTTCCATGGGGAGAGGAGAAAGTGTTCCATGGGGAGAGGAGAAAGTGTTCCATGGGGAGAGGAGAAAATGTTCCATAGGGAGAGGAGAGAGTGTTCCGTGGGGAGAGGAGAAAGTGTTCCATGGGGAGAGAAGAATGTGTTCCATGGGGAGGGGAGAAAGTGTTCCATGGGGAGAGGAGAAATAGTTCCATGGCGAGAGGAGAAAGTGTTCCATGCGGAGAGGAGAAAGTGTTCCATGGGGAGAGGAGAAAGTGTTCCATGTGGAGAGGAGAAATTGTTCCATGGGGAGAGGAGAAAGTGTTCCATGGGGAATGGAGAAAGTGATCCATGGGGAGAGGAGAAAGTGTTCCATGGGGAGAGGAGAAAGTGTTCCATGGGGAGAGGAGAAAGTGTTCCATGGGGAGAGGAGGAGGAGTTCCATGGGGACAGGAGGAAGTGTTCCATGGGGAGAGGAGAAAGTGTTCCATGGGGAGAGGAGAAAGTGTTCCATGGGGAATGGAGAAAGTGTTCCATGGGGAGAGGAGAAAGTGCTCCATGGGGAGAGGAGAAAGTGTTCCATGGGGAGAGGAGAAATAGTTCCATGTGGAGAGGAGAAAGTGTTCCATGGGGATTGGAGAAAGTGTTCCATGGGGAGAGGAGAAATGTTCCATGGGGAGAGGAGAAAGTGTTCCATGGGGAGAGGAGAAAGTGTTCCATGGGGAATGGAGAAAGTGTTCCATGGGGAGAGGAGAAAGTGTTCCTTGGGGAGAGGAGAAAGAGTTCCATGGGGAATGGAGAAAGTGTTCCATGGGGAGAGGAGAAAGTGTTCCATGGGGAGAGGAGAAAGTGTTCCATGGGGAGAGGAGAAAGTGGTCCATGGGGAGAGGAGAAAGTGTTCCATGGGGAACGGAGAAAGTGTTCCATGGGGAGAGGAGAAAGTGTTCCATGGGGAATGGAGAAAGTGTTCCATGGGGAGAGGAGAAAGTCTTCCATGGGGAGAGGAGAAAGAATTCCATGTGGAGAGGAGAAAGAGTTCCATGGGGAGAGGAGATAGAGTTCCATGGGGAGAGGAGAAAGTGTTCCATGGGGAGAGGAGAAAGTGTTCCATGGGGAGAGGAGAATGTGTTCCATGGTGGGAGGAGAAAGTGTTCCATGCGAAATGGAGAAAATGTTCCATGGGGAGAGGAGAATGTGTTCCATGGGGAGAGGAGAAAGTGTTCCATGGGGAGAGGAGAACGAGTTACATGGGGAGAGGAGAAAGTGTTCCATGGGGAGAGGAGAAAGTGTTCCATGGGGAATGGAGAAAGTGTTCCATGGGGAATGGAGAATGTGTTCCATGGGGAGAGGAGAAAGTGTTCCACGGGGAGAGGAGAAAGAGTTCAATGGGGAGAGGAGAAAGTGTTCAATGGGGAGAGGAGAAAGTGTTCCATGAGTAGAGGAGAAATTGTTCCATGGGGAGAGGAGAAAGTGTTCCATGGGGAGAGGAGAATGTGTTCCATGGGGAGAGGAGAGAGTGTTCCATGGGGAGAGGAGAAAGTGTTCCATGGGGAGAGGAGAAAGTGTTCTATGGGGAGAGGAGAATGTGTTCCATGGGGAGAGGAGAGAGTGTTCCGTGGGGAGAGGAGAAAGTGTTCCATGGGGAGAGAAGAATGTGTTCCATGGGGAGGGGAGAAAGTGTTCCATGGGGAGAGGAGAAATAGTTCCATGGCGAGAGGAGAAAGTGTTCCATGCGGAGAGGAGAAAGTGTTCCATGGGGAGAGGAGAAAGTGTTCCATGTGGAGAGGAGAAATTGTTCCATGGGGAGAGGAGAAAGTGTTCCATGGGGAATGGAGCAAGTGATCCATGGGGAGAGGAGAAAGTGTTCCATGGGGAGAGGAGAAAGTGTTCCATGGGGAGAGGAGAAAGTGTTCCATGGGGAGAGGAGGAGGAGTTCCATGGGGACAGGAGGAAGTGTTCCATGGGGAGAGGAGAAAGTGTTCCATGGGGAGAGGAGAAAGTGTTCCATGGGGAATGGAGAAAGTGTTCCATGGGGAGAGGAGAAAGTGCTCCATGGGGAGAGGAGAAAGTGTTCCATGGGGAGAGGAGAAATAGTTCCATGTGGAGAGGAGAAAGTGTTCCATGGGGATTGGAGAAAGTGTTCCATGGGGAGAGGAGAAAGTGTTCCATGGGGAGAGGAGAAAGTGTTCCATGGGGAGAGGAGAAAGTGTTCCATGGGGAATGGAGAAAGTGTTCCATGGGGAGAGGAGAAAGTGTTCCTTGGGGAGAGGAGAAAGAGTTCCATGGGGAATGGAGAAAGTGTTCCATGGGGAGAGGAGAAAGTGTTCCATGGGGAGAGGAGAAAGTGTTCCATGGGGAGAGGAGAAAGTGGTCCATGGGGAGAGGAGAAAGTGTTCCATGGGGAACGGAGAAAGTGTTCCATGGGGAGAGGAGAAAGTGTTCCATGGGGAATGGAGAAAGTGTTCCATGGGGAGAGGAGAAAGTCTTCCATGGGGAGAGGAGAAAGAATTCCATGTGGAGAGGAGAAAGAGTTCCATGGGGAGAGGAGATAGAGTTCCATGGGGAGAGGAGAAAGTGTTCCATGGGGAGAGGAGAAAGTGTTCCATGGGGAGAGGAGAAAGTGTTCCATGGTGGGAGGAGAAAGTGTTCCATGCGAAATGGAGAAAATGTTCCATGGGGAGAGGAGAATGTGTTCCATGGGGAGAGGAGAAAGTGTTCCATGGGGAGAGGAGAACGAGTTACATGGGGAGAGGAGAAAGTGTTCCATGGGGAGAGGAGAAAGTGTTCCATGGGGAATGGAGAAAGTGTTCCATGGGGAATGGAGAATGTGTTCCATGGGGAGAGGAGAAAGTGTTCCACGGGGAGAGGAGAAAGAGTTCAATGGGGAGAGGAGAAAGTGTTCAATGGGGAGAGGAGAAAGTGTTCCATGAGTAGAGGAGAAATTGTTCCATGGGGAGAGGAGAAAGTGTTCCATGGGGAGAGGAGAATGTGTTCCATGGGGAGAGGAGAGAGTGTTCCATGGGGAGAGGAGAAAGTGTTCCATGGGGAGAGGAGAAAGTGTTCCATGGGGAGAGGAGATAGTGTTCCATGGGGAGAGGAGAAAGTGTTCCATGGGGAGAGGAGGAAGTGTTCCATGGGGAGAGGAGAAAGTGTTCCATGGGGAGAGGAGAAAGAGTTCCATGGGGAGAGGAGACAGTGTTCCATGGGGAGAGGAGAAAGTGTTCCATGTGGAATGGAGAAAGTGTTCCATGGGCAGAGGAGAAAGTGTTCCATGCGAAATGGAGAAAGTATTCCATGGGGAGAGGAGAAAGTGTTCCATGGGGAGAGAAGAAAGTGTTCCATGGGGAGAGGAGAAAGAGTTCCATGGGGAGAGGAGAAAGTGTTCCATGGGGTGAGGAGAAAGTGTTCCATGGGGAATGGAGAAAGTGTTCCATGGAGAATGGAGAATGTGTTCCATGGGGAGAGGAGAAAGTGTTCCACGGGGAGAGGTGAAAGAGTTCCATGGGGAGAGGAGAAAGTGTTCCATGGGGAGAGGAGAAAGTGTTCCATGGGGAGAGGAGAAAGTGTTCTATGGTGAATGGAGAAAGTGTTCCATGGGGAGAGGAGAAAGTGTTCCATGGGGAGAGGAGAAACTGTTCCATGGGGAGAGGAGAAAGTGTTCCATGGGGAGAGGAGAAAGTGTTCCATGGGGAGAGGAGAAAGTGTTCCATGGGGAGAGGAGAAAGTGTTCCATGGGGAGAAGAGAATGTGTTCCATGGGGAGGGGAGAAAGTGTTCCATGGGGAGAGGAGAAATTGTTCCATGGGGAGAGGAGAAGGTGCTCCATGGGGAGAGGAGAAAGTGTTCCATGGGGAGAGGAGAAAGTGTTCCATGGGGAGAGGAGAAAGAGTTCCATGGGGAGAGGAGAAAGCGTTCCATGGGGAGAGGAGAAAGTGTTCCATGGGGAGAGGAGAAAGTGTTCCATGGGGAGAGGAGAAAGTGTTCCATGGGGAGAGGAGAAAGTGTTCCATGGGGAGAGGAGAAAGTGTTCCATGGGGAGAGGAGAAAATGTTCCATAGGGAGAGGAGAGAGTGTTCCGTGGGGAGAGGAGAAAGTGTTCCATGGGGAGAGAAGAATGTGTTCCATGGGGAGGGGAGAAAGTGTTCCATGGGGAGAGGAGAAATAGTTCCATGGCGAGAGGAGAAAGTGTTCCATGCGGAGAGGAGAAAGTGTTCCATGGGGAGAGGAGAAAGTGTTCCATGTGGAGAGGAGAAATTGTTCCATGGGGAGAGGAGAAAGTGTTCCATGGGGAATGGAGAAAGTGATCCATGGGGAGAGGAGAAAGTGTTCCATGGGGAGAGGAGAAAGTGTTCCATGGGGAGAGGAGAAAGTGTTCCATGGGGAGAGGAGGAGGAGTTCCATGGGGACAGGAGGAAGTGTTCCATGGGGAGAGGAGAAAGTGTTCCATGGGGAGAGGAGAAAGTGTTCCATGGGGAATGGAGAAAGTGTTCCATGGGGAGAGGAGAAAGTGCTCCATGGGGAGAGGAGAAAGTGTTCCATGGGGAGAGGAGAAATAGTTCCATGTGGAGAGGAGAAAGTGTTCCATGGGGATTGGAGAAAGTGTTCCATGGGGAGAGGAGAAAGTGTTCCATGGGGAGAGGAGAAAGTGTTCCATGGGGAGAGGAGAAAGTGTTCCATGGGGAATGGAGAAAGTGTTCCATGGGGAGAGGAGAAAGTGTTCCTTGGGGAGAGGAGAAAGGGTTCCATGGGGAGAGGAGAAAGTGTTCCTTGGGGAGAGGAGAAAGTGTTCCATGGGGAATGGAGAAAGTGTTCCATGGGGAATGGAGAAAGTGTTCCATGGGGAGAGGAGAAAGTGTTCCTTGGGGAGAGGAGAAGGTGCTCCATGGGGAGAGGAGAAAGTGTTCCATGGGGAGAGGAGAAAGTGTTCCATGGGGAGAGGAGAAAGAGTTCCATGGGGAGAGGAGAAAGCGTTCCATGGGGAGAGGAGAAAGTGTTCCATGGGGAGAGGAGAAAGTGTTCCATGGGGAGAGGAGAAAGTGTTCCATGGGGAGAGGAGAAAGTGTTCCATGGGGAGAGGAGAAAGTGTTCCATGGGGAGAGGAGAAAATGTTCCATAGGGAGAGGAGAGAGTGTTCCGTGGGGAGAGGAGAAAGTGTTCCATGGGGAGAGAAGAATGTGTTCCATGGGGAGGGGAGAAAGTGTTCCATGGGGAGAGGAGAAATAGTTCCATGGCGAGAGGAGAAAGTGTTCCATGCGGAGAGGAGAAAGTGTTCCATGGGGAGAGGAGAAAGTGTTCCATGTGGAGAGGAGAAATTGTTCCATGGGGAGAGGAGAAAGTGTTCCATGGGGAATGGAGAAAGTGATCCATGGGGAGAGGAGAAAGTGTTCCATGGGGAGAGGAGAAAGTGTTCCATGGGGAGAGGAGAAAGTGTTCCATGGGGAGAGGAGGAGGAGTTCCATGGGGACAGGAGGAAGTGTTCCATGGGGAGAGGAGAAAGTGTTCCATGGGGAGAGGAGAAAGTGTTCCATGGGGAATGGAGAAAGTGTTCCATGGGGAGAGGAGAAAGTGCTCCATGGGGAGAGGAGAAAGTGTTCCATGGGGAGAGGAGAAATAGTTCCATGTGGAGAGGAGAAAGTGTTCCATGGGGATTGGAGAAAGTGTTCCATGGGGAGAGGAGAAAGTGTTCCATGGGGAGAGGAGAAAGTGTTCCATGGGGAGAGGAGAAAGTGTTCCATGGGGAATGGAGAAAGTGTTCCATGGGGAGAGGAGAAAGTGTTCCTTGGGGAGAGGAGAAAGGGTTCCATGGGGAGAGGAGAAAGTGTTCCTTGGGGAGAGGAGAAAGTGTTCCATGGGGAATGGAGAAAGTGTTCCATGGGGAATGGAGAAAGTGTTCCATGGGGAGAGGAGAAAGTGTTCCTTGGGGAGAGGAGAAAGTGTTCCATGGGGAGAGGAGAAAGTGTTCCATGGGGAGAGGAGAAAGTGTTCCATGGGGAGAGGAGGAAGTGTTCCATGGGGAGAGGAGAATGTGTTCCATGGGGAATGGAGAATGAGTTCCATGGCGAGAGGAGAAAGTGTTCCATGGGGAATGGAGAAAGTGTTCCATGGGGAGAGGAGAAAGTGTTCCAATTGGAGAGGAGAAAGTGTTCCATGGGGAGAGGAGAAAGTGTTCCATGGGGAGAGGAGAAAGTGTTCCATGGGGAGAGGAGAAAGTGTTCCATGGGGAATGGAGAAAGTGTTCCATGGGTAGAGGAGAAAGCCTTCCATGGGGAGAGGATAAAGAGTTCCATGGGGAGAGGAGAAATAGTTCCATGGGGAGAGGAGAAAGAGTTCCATGGGGAGAGGAGAAAGTGTTCCATTGGGAGAGGAGAAAGTGTTCCATGGGGAGAGGAGAAAGTGTTCCATGGGGAGAGGAGAAAGTGTTCCATGGGGAGAGGAGAAAGTGTTCCATGGGGAGAGGAGGAAATGTTCCATGGGGAGAGGAGAAAGTGTTCCATGGGGAGAGGAGAAATAGTTCCATGGGGAGAGGGGAAAGTGTTCCATGGGGAGAGGAGAAAGTGTTCCATGGGGAGAGGAGAAAGTGTTCCATGGGGAATGGAGAATGTGTTCCATGGGGAGAGGAGAAAGTGTTCCATGGGGAGAGGAGAAAGTGTTCCCTGGGGAGAGGAGAAAGTGTTCCATGGGGAGAGGAGAAAGTGTTCCATGGGGAGAGGAGAAAGAGTTCCATGGGGAGAGGAGAAAGAGTTCCATGGGGAGAGGAGAAAGAGTTCCATGGGGAGAGGAGAAAGTGTTCCATGGGGAGAGGAGAAAGTGTTCCATGGGGAATGGAGAAAGTGTTCCATGGGGAGAGGAGAAAGTGTTCCATGGGGAGTGGAGAAAGTGTTCCATGGGGAGAGGAGAAAGAGTTCCATGGGGAGAGGAGAAAGTGTTCCATGGGGAGAGGAGAAGGAGTTCCATGGGGAAAGGAGACAGTGTTCCATGGGGAGAGGAGAAAGTGTTCCATGGGGAGAGGAGAAAGTGTTCCATGGGGAGAGGAGAAAGTGTTCCATGGGGAGAGGAGAAATAGATCCATGGGGAATGGAGAAAGAGTTCCATGGGGAGAGGAGAAAGAGTTCCATGGGGAGAGGAGAAAGAGTTCCATGGGGAATGGAGAAAGTGTTCCATGGGGAGAGGAGAAATTGTTCCATGGGGAGAGGAGAAAGTGTTCCATGGGGAGAGGAGAAAGTGTTCCATGGGGAGAGGAGAAAGTGTTCCATGGGGAGAGGAGAAAGTGTTCCATAGGGAGAGGAGAAAAAGTTCCATGGGGAGAGGAGAAAGAGTTCCATGGGGAATGGAGAAAGTGTTCCATGGGGAGAGGAGAAATTGTTCCATGGGGAGAGGAGGAAGTGTTCCATGGGTCTTGCTCACACTCAATTCTGAATGTCGTGCTTCATCTAGCAATAGCAGCATTGGTCATGTTGGGAAAGGTGACATTTGATTCCTTTTGTTGAGGGTGGCATGTTTCAATGTAACATCCACACGAGGTATTTAAAGCTGGATCCTGACCATTCAAAGGGGTAGAGTTCCCATATTTATGTGGCATGTCCCATATGACAGATACGCCCTCTGTTTTAGAGTAGTTGAGTTGGTCCCTGGATAATTAGCCAAACTCTTTGATGCTTTGAAAGAGGCTGGATAGTGAGGGGGTTAAGTTAATCATGTATGCCATCCGTATATTTATTTATTCGGTTCTCCTACATGCACTCAGTGGATGCCTAGGTTCACTCTGACACATATCACTCGCGGTTACTGCTGAGTATTTCCAGGATTTTCTGTTTTTATCACGAGAGATGCTGTTGCCTGGGCAAGCAGGAAGGGTGATAAACGCATTCCTATCCGGTCTCTTGGTGGAATGTGAATGCAAAGGACCTGAGTCCATTGGTGTACACTGTAGATGTGGGTTATGAGGGCAGGATTTTAATCCACTTCCATGTGTCGCCAAAGGCTATTCTCTTGAGTGCGGTGAGGAGGAATTTCCACTCCAGAAGATCGAATTCCCTTGCTGCATCCAGGAAGGGTACCAGGTCAGGCATCATGGTGTCATTACAATGGTGTACCACAATAAATAGCTGCCTGGTGTTGTCCTTCAGGTAGCAGGCCCTTATGAGGTTTGTTTGGTCTGGTGAACCAGCCCAGGCATGGCTGCATCTTGTCTGAAGACTGAGAATTTGGTCAATATTTTATCGTCAGGAAGGAGAAAGGAATAGAAGGCTATGTTGTCAGCCGTAGCATCTCACCTTTGAGTCAGAAGGTTGTGGGTTCAAGTCCCATTCCAGAGGTCTGAGCACATAAAGCAAGGCAAAATATATAATTAAGAAGGAGATAGATAGATTTCTAGACACAAAAGGCATCAAGGGGTATGGGGAGAGAGCGGGAATATGATATTGAGATACAGGATCAGCCATGATCATATTGAATGGCGGAGCAGGCTCGAAGGGCCGAATGGCCTACTCCTGCTCCTATGTTTCTATGTTTCTGACACTCCAGTGCAGTACTGAGGGAGTGCTGCACTGTTGGAGGTGCCATCTTTTGGATGAGACATTAAACTACGGCCCCATCTGCTCCCTCAGGTGGACGTAAAAGATCCCAAGGCACTATTTCAAAGAAGAGCAGGGGCATACTCCTGGCCAATATTCATCCTTCAACCAACAGCGCTGAAACAGATTATCTGGTCATCATCACATTGCTGTTTGTGGGATCTTGCTGTGTGCAAGTTGGTCTTCCGGTCAAATCCATGAATGGAGATTCCCTTCTCTGATTGGCTCCCCATGGCCCACGTGATCCCAGGGACGCAGCGAACCGCCTGCGCCTCTGGAATACGTGGGCCCTGCGCACCGGCAGTTTGGGGAGGCAACGGAACTCTGCGCCTCCCGGGAGCCCTCCGGTCCAGGTGCAGATTTTTCCAGATTGCGGGAAGCCTGCCAACGGAATTTCTGGAATGTGTGTCTTATGTTCTTACCAACTGCGGGGATTAATTGCCTGATTTATTCGCTTCATAAGTTCTAGCCAATTCCTTCTAATTTGGACGGTGCAAGCCAAATATTTAACTGGAAATAGTTGCTGCAGCTTCATAATTGTGAATAACTGTCAGATCTTCAGGACCTGCCAGTCACGCATGGAACTGAACGAGTTTCACAGTTACTTGTGTTTGAAACGTACAGGCTGGATTCTACCATCAAGACAACAGCTTCTGAGATACTGAATTGTCTTCACAACATTCATATAGGCTAAAGACTGAGGACATGATTCTGTGACTTCCTCCAGCCTTGTAAGCCTCCGGGTTGCTGCGCTCCTCCAATTCTGGCCTGTTGCGCATCCCAGATTTTCATCGCTCTACCATTGGCGGCCGTGCCTTCTGCTGTCTGGGTCCTAAGCGCAGGAATTCCTTCCCTAAGCCTTTCTGTTTCTCCACCTCTCTCTCCTCCTTTAGGATCATAGAAATTTACGGCACAGAAGGAGGCCATTCGGCCCATCGTGTCCGCGCCGGCCGACAAAGAGTTATCCAGTCTTATCCCACTTTCCAGCTCTTGGTCCGTAGCCTTGCAGGTTACGGCACTTCAAGGGCATATCCAAGTACTTTTTAAATGTGATGAGGGTTTCTGCCTCTACCACCCTTTCAGGCAGTGAGTTCCAGACCCCCACCACCCTCTGGGTGAAGAAAGTTTTCCTCAACTCCCCTCTAATCCTTCGACCAATTACTTTAAATCTATGCCCCCTGGTTATTGACCTTGATGCAAAGGGAAATAAGTCCTTCCTATCCACTCTATCTAGGCCCCTCATAATTTTATACCCCTCAATCAAGTCTCCCCTCAGCCTCCTCTCTTCCGAAGAAAACAACTCCAGCCTATCCAATCTTTCCTCATAGATAAAATCCTCCAGTCCTGGCAACAGCCTTGTAAATCTCCTCTGTACCCTGAGATGCTGCTTAAAAACCTACCCCTTTGACCAAGCATTTGGCCACATGTCCTGCTATCTCCTTCTGTGACTCAGTGTCAAATTGTGTTTGATAATCGCTCCTGTGAAGCGTTAAAGGTGCTATATAAATGTTAGTTGCTGTTGTTGTTGTTGAACGGAGCTGGTTTTTAAACCTCTTAAGTGTTGCGGCTGAATTAAAGAAACTGTTACCAAGTTAAAGCTAAATAAAAATGATTCAGTTTTGACACAAGTTGTCTCAAAGTGGAAGTCTGCAGAAACTGGTGTGGAGACCAAGGGAAAATGGGAAGAAAATAACCTGGGAATGAAATAGGAAAGCAAAATGGGGTGCAACGAAGGTTCACCAGACTGATTCCTGGGATGGGGGGATTGTCCTATGAGGAGAGATTGAGTAGACTAGGCCTATAGTCTCTGGAGTTTAGAAGAATGAGAGGTGATCTCATTGAAACATATAAAATTCTTAAAGGGCTTGACAGGGTAGATGTTGAGAGGTTGTTTCCCCGGCTGGAGAGTCTAGAACCAGGGGTCACAGTCTCAGGATAAGGAGTCGGCCATTTAGGACTGAGATGAGGAGAATTTCTTCACTCAGAGGGTGGTGAATCTTTGGAATTCTCTACCCCAGAGGGCTGTGGATGCTTAGGCATTGAGTGTAATCAAGACTGAGATTGATAGACTTATGGGCACTGAGAGAATCAAAGGATATGTGGATAGAGCGGGAAAGTGGAGTTGCGGTCGAAGATCAGCCATGATCTTATTGAATGGCGGAACAGGCTCGAGGGCCGAATGGCCGACTCATGCTCCTAATTCTTACGTTCTTAAAATGCACAGCCGATGGCCTGAAAGTTGAAGGGGTTGGACTGAGACTCGTGTGGAGGTTTGCAAATCCTGCCAATTTTCAGAAGGTAAACTGAAACTCAGCAGCATTTTTTCGAATGCAGCAGGTTTGACAACGGGAAGTTTATCTCAAAGATTAATAGTGTCAACATGTTTTTTAGAACAGCTAAAGTATAATCTGTCGAAAGGTCGTCGACCTGAAACGTTAACTCTGTCTCTCTCTCTCTCTCTATCTCCACAGAGGCTGAGCGTTTTCCAGCATTTTCGGTTTTCATTCCCAATTTCCACCATCTGCAGTAATATGCTTTTGTTGAAGAACAATCTGGCTGCTCTCAAGTAATACAGCTTGGCATTTTTTATATATTTAAAACACGTTGAAGACTGGGCATCATTCAACTACTTTTAAAAAGCCATCATAGCCTCTAAAGTGGCTCGCTAATAGTGCAGTCAGAGATGCACACGTGTTTGTTATACCAAAATTCTAACGTGCTCTCGTTTGAGTCGAACAGCCCACAGTGATAGAACTCATTCGAAGTGTCAGTTAGTACAAGGGCTTAAAACATCTCCCTTGGAGGAATGCTTTCAAGGTGTAAAATTTAAATGACAGCAATTTGCTTTCATGCATTAATAATGCTTTCTGTAGTGTTCCAGACAGGTACGCTCAGAAGAGTTACCTCTTCCTTCATCAAAAGGAAATATATATGAAGAACTGTGAAGCTTCATTTTCCTCTGATTAGATGACTCACCTGCTGAGCAATGGAGGACCTGCAATCAGATGACAACTCTTAGCATGATGCCTATGTGGTAAATCACTTTTATCGTTCACTATCGTTACACTATGGTTATCACTGTTTATATCGTTACACTATGGTTATCACTGTTTAGACTGTTGTATCACTACACAAGGTCACCTCTTGTCACGCTGTTATACCTGGGCTGACCACAGCTGACTCCGCCCCATGGCTCCGCCTGCTTGCCCAGGTATAAAGGTGGTCGACTGGCTGGTATTCCTCCTTGTTGGATCCGATCACCCACGAGGGTGGGCTCTGTTATTTAGCCAATAAAAACCTATAGTTACTAACTTAACTCGTCGCTTTTCATGAACTGAATTGATAGGTATATCAATTTTATTGGCTAAATTTTGAAATGTCTTCAACGGAGCAGCCAAACGACCAGTCAGACATACAGCCTCAGCCAAACGGCCATCTACAACAGCCACAGCAGCCGACCTGGCTGCGAGCCCTCCGACCGCCGTACCTGGATCTAAACCCACAGGCAGCGAACTCAGCCCTCGACTTCGAACACTGGCTGAGCTGTTTCGAATCCTACCTGGGAGAATCCGGCGTGCCTCCGGGATCCAAACTAAGAGTTCTGACCGCCCAGGTGAGCCCTAAAGTATTTGCATTCAGCCGGGACCTTGCTACATACGAGGACGCCATCAACCTGCTGAAAGAGCAGTACCGGTGCCCTGTAAATTCTATGTATGCCAGACATCTCCTAAGTTCCCGCTCGCAACAGCCAGGAGAGTCTGTAGATGAATTTTTACGGGCGCTACAAACACTCGGCAGGGACTGTGACTTTAAAGCTGTAACGGCTGCAGAAAATACTGAAGGGAATATCCGCGATGCCTTCGTGAAAGGCCTTCGGTCCGACTACTCACGGCAAAGACTGCTCGAATCAAAGGACCTCGACCTGAATACAACTGCAGCCCTCGCTCGCTCTCTGGAAGTGGCCCATCGGGACCTCGAGGCGTACTCCAGGTACTGTGCTGCGCGACCCTGGGACTCGGGCCCGACCCCGGCCGCAATACCCCTCGCACCGCCGCCTCTGGGACCTACCTCAGCGTCGGCGTCCCGGAACCGATCGGGACCGCCACCCCCGGTACCGGCTGCGACATCGGAGCCCCGCGATCGGGCCGCCGGCTGCTTCTTCTGTGGCCAGGCGAAACACCCCAGGGCGCGCTGCCCTGCAAGAAACGCGACCTGCTCTGACTGCCACAAGAAAGGCCACTTCGCGAAGGCCTGCAGGGGGAAAGCCACAGACGCCAGCAGTGCCTCATGCGAGTTGTGGGGGCGGCCATCTTTCATCAAGGCCACAGATGCCAGTATCCCCTCGTGTGAGTCGTGGGGGCGGCCATCTTTGATCAAGGCCACCAACGCTGGCAGTGCCTCATGTGAGTTGTGGGGGCGGCCATCTTCTCCGCCATTTTATTCAACGTCGTGGGCACCGCCATTTTGTTCACCACACTCGACCGCCACCTTGTCTCCAGACCCGACCACCGCCTCACCCGCAGACTACAGCAGCTCGCTCAGCCATACACTAGCCTCCGTCACACTTGACCAAGCTCGCCCGCATCACCTGTCCAAGTCCATGATGGACATCAAAGTAAACGGCCACGCCACGACCTGCCTGTTCGACAGCGGAAGCACGGAGAGTTTCATCCATCCAGACACGGTGAGCCACTACTCCCTCACTGTCCGGCCAACGCGCAACCGGATCTCGATGGCGTCGAGGTCCCATTCTACAGACATCAGCGGCTACTGTGTTGTGACCCTGTCGGTTAGGGGCACGGAGTATAAAAATTTTAAACTTCTCGTCCTGCCCCAGCTCTGCGCTGCCGTCCTACTAGGGCTGGACTTCCAATCCCACCTTCAAAGTGTCACTTTGGCATACGGTGGACCCCTCCCCCCACTCACAGTTGACAACCAGCAGCTTTTAAACCGCCCACCGCGTACCACCTGCGGCCTATCCACCCTCAAGGTCCCGCCCCCCTCCCTGTTCGCCAACCTCACCCGCGACTGTAAACCCGTCGCTACCAAGAGCAGGCGGTACAGCGCCGGGGACAGAGCTTTTATTAGCTCTGAGGTGCAGCGTCTCCTGAAGGAGGGCATCATCGAGAGGAGCAACAGCCCCTGGCGTGCCCAAGTCATAGTCGTTAAGACCGGCGATAAAAACCGCCTGGTCATCGACTACAGCCAAACCATAAACCGGTACACCCAGCTGGACGCATACCCCCTTCCCCGCATATCTGATATGGTCAATCAGATTGCACAGTACCGGGTATTCTCTACCATCGACCTTAAGTCGGCCTACCACCAACTCCCTATCTGCCCTGAGGACCGCCAGTATACCGCCTTCGAGGCGAATGGCCGCCTCTACCACTTCCTTAGGGTTCCCTTCGGTGTCACCAACGGGGTTTCGGTCTTCCAAAGGGAGATGGACCGGATGGTTGACCAGAACGGGCTGCATTCCACGTTCCCTTATCTAGATAACGTCACCATCTGCGGCCGCGACCGGCAGGACCATGATGTTAATCTGGAGAGATTCCTCCGTACGGCCCAACGGCTGAACTCACCTACAATAAGGAGAAATGTGTGTTTAACACCTCGCGTCTTGCCATCCTCGGCTGCGTAGTAGAGAACGGAGTCATCGGCCCCGACCCCGAAAGAATGCGCCCCCTCATGGAGCTTCCCCTCCCCCACTGTCCAAAGGCACTGAAGAGAACCCTGGGGCTCTTCGCCTACTATGCCCAATGGGTGCCCAATTATGCGGACAAAGCCAGACCCCTCATGAAGTCCACCTCCTTCCCCCTGACGGCAGAAGCATGCGCAGCCTTCTCCCTCATAAAGGGAGACATTGCTAAGGCCACAATGCACGCGGTGGATGAGTCTATCCCTTTCCAAGTGGAGAGCGATGCATCCGACTTCGCCCTAGCTGCAACCCTTAACCAGGAGGGGAGACCTGTGGCCTTCTTCTCAAGGACCCTCCAGGGCCCTGAGATCCGACACTCTTCGGTCGAGAAGGAGGCCCAGGCGATCGTGGAGGCAGTACGACGCTGGAGGCATTACCTGGCAGGCAAACGATTTACCCTCCTCACCGACCAGCGTTCGGTCGCTTTTATGTTTAATAACAAGCTGAGGGGCAAAATCAAGAACGACAAGATCTTGAGGTGGAGAATCGAGCTCTCCACCTATGATTATGATATCTTGTACCGGCCTGGTAAACTGAACGAACCCCCAGATGCTCTATCACGAAGTACATGCGCCAACGCGCAAATTGATAGACTGCAGACCCTCCACAATGACCTCTGCCACCCCGGGGTCACCAGACTTTACCACTTCATTAAGGCCTGCAACCTGCCCTACTCCATCGAGGAGGTCAGGACCATGACCAGGAACTGCCAAACCTGTGCCGAATGCAAACCGCATTTCTTTAGGCCGGACAGAGCAAGCCTGATCAAGGCCACCCGCCCCTTCGAGCGCTTGAGCATCGATTTTAAGGGGCCCCTCCCATCCTCTGACCGTAATGTGTACTTCCTCAACATTATTGATGAGTACTCCCGTTTCCCCTTTGCCTTCCCCTGCCCAGACATGACCAGTACCACGGTCATCAAATGCCTGAACGACCTCTTCGCCTTGTTCGGGTTCCCGAACTATATACATAGCGACCGGGGCTCATCCTTCATGAGCGAGGAACTTCGCCAGTTCCTACTAGCGAGAGGTATTGCTGCAAGCAGGACCAGCAGCTACAACCCCCGAGGGAACGGCCAGGTGGAAAGAGAGAACGCGACTGTCTGGAAGGCCGTTCTCTTAGCCTTAAAGTCTAAGGGCCTCCCAACCTCTCACTGGCAGGAAGTCCTCCCGGCAGCACTGCATTCCATCTGGTCACTGCTTTGCACTGCCATTAACGCCACCCCCCATGAACGAATGTTTGTTTTCCCCAGGAAGTCGACTACGGGAACCTCGCTACCAACATGGCTGACTTCTCCGGGGCCCGTCTTGCTGTGAAAGCACGTGAGGGCCCATAAAATGGACCCCCTGGTTGAGAGGGTGGACCTCCTGCACGCCAACCCCCAGTATGCCTATGTGGCATACCCAGACGGGCGGGAGGACACAGTCTCCTTACGAGACCTCGCACCCTCGGGCATCCCTGAGACACCACCGTTACCCCCCACCACCCCCCCAAATCCAGCCCAGGTAGACGGCATGCCGGAACCCCACGAGCCTTCGCCGACCACGCAGACACCAGCATTAACATCGGATACTGCATCACCGCTGCCGCTGCTGCGCCGATCAGAAAGGCTTACGAGGCCCCCAGACAGACTGACATACCCGAACTGGTAGTACACTTCACCCCGCCGGACTCAAATTTAAACAAGGGGTGAATGTGGTAAACCACTTTTATCGTTCACTATCGTTACACTATGGTTATCACTGTTTATATCGTTACACTATGGTTATCACTGTTTACACTGTTGTATCACTGCACAAGGTCACCTCTTGTCACGTTGTTATACCTGGGCTGACCACAGCTGACTCCACCCCATGGCTCCGCCTGCTTGCCCAGGTATAAAGGTGGTCGACTGGCTGGTATTCCTCCTTGTTGGATCCGATCACCCACGAGGGTGGGCTCTGTTATTTAGCCAATAAAAACCTATAGTTACTAACTTAACTCGTCGCTTTTCATGAACTGAATTGATAGGTATATCAGCCTAATAGCTAAACAGTGCTTTATTTTTTGTTAAAAAGGACACTACAGTGCTTAGACACATTGGGGGTAAATTTAACCCCCCATAATCGGGTGGGTTTGGCTCGGGTGGAAAGTTAAAATGTAAAGAATTTCAAAACCAAACCCAACCCGCCACGAAGCCACCCACTTCCAGTTTTAATGGAGGCGGGACAGGTTGACAGGCAACCAACCCGCTCCCAGGAGGTGGGCCCCTCATTTAAATATTCTAATGAGGCTGCACGCCTCAGATTTTTATCTCTCTTCCAGCTTTAACACTGGCCGGCCGGGTTTCCCAGGCCTCGGGAAACCCGGCAGCTGAAGGGAGGCGAGGACTGCTGTGTGGAAGAGGTATGTGCCTTTCCAGCGCTGCTTGTGGGCCAGGAGGAGCAGGAGTGCTTCACCCATCCCCCAGCCCACCAATCAAACCTGTTGTGGTAAACCACGTTCACTATCGTATCACTGTTAGTAGTTAGCACTGTTCACCACTGTTCGTTATAACTGTATCACTGACCACTATTGTATCACGGTACGAGGTCGCCTCTTGCCACACTGCTATACCTGGGATGACCACTGCCGACTCCGCCTTGGCTCCACCCACCAGGCCAGGTATAAAGGTGAGCGACTGGCTGGTATTCCTCCTGCTTGGATCGGATCACCCACGAGAGTGGGCTCTGTTATTTAGTCAATAAAAACCTTTAGTCACCTTCGTAACTCTTCGCCTTTTATTGGAGGAATTGATAGGTATATCAATTTTATTGACTAAATTTAATGATGTCCGACAACGAGTCACAACCGGCGGAGGAGCCACCAGCGCAGCTCCCAGGAGCACAGCCACACCAGCCAGCTTGGCTGCGAGCCCTCAGACCGCCGTACCTGGACCTGAACCCACGAGCAGCAAACTCAGCCGCAGACTTTAAACACTGGCTGGTCTGCTTCGAATCATACCTGAGAGAATCCAGCGTCCCTCAGGCATCCAAACTAAGTGTCCTGCAGGCACAACTGAGCCCGAGAGTATACACTCTCATCGAGGACATGACTACCTACGAGACCGCCATCAACCTGCTGAAACAGAAGTACCGGACCCCGGTAAACTACATGTACGCTAGGCACCTCCTAAGATCACGGCCGCAACAGCCAGGAGAATCAGTAGCTGAATTCTCACAGGCGCTATATGCACTCGCCAGGAACTGTGACTTTAAATCAGTGTCGGCAGCCGAAAATACTGAAGATAATATCCGCGACGCATTCCTGAAAGGCCTACGGTCCGAGTACTCACGGCAAAGACTGCTGGAAGCTAAAGACCTCAGCATGGAAAAAGCTGAAGCCCTCGCTATCTCCCTGGAAGTGGCCCACCAAGATCAGGAAGCATTCACCAGGTACTGCTCGCGACCCTGGGACTCGGGCCCGACCCCTACCACAGCACCCTTCCCAGCGCCGCCCCCGGGACCTACCTCTGCGTCGGCGTCCCGGACCCGACCGGCCCCGCCACCCCCGGCACCGGCCCCGACATCGGGCATCCGCGATCGGGCCGCCGGCTGTTTTTTTTGTGGCCAGGAGAAGCACCCGAGGTCGCGCTGCCCAGCCAAGAACTCCATATGCAAAACCTGCCTGAAGAAAGGCCACTTCTCCAAGGCCTGCAGGAGCGGATCCTCAGAGGCCAGCAGTGCCGCATGCGAACTATGGGGGCGGCCATCTTCGTTTAGGGCAACTGAGGCCAGCATCCCCACACATGAGTCATGGGGGCGGCCATCTTTGTTTAGGGCAACTGAGGCCAGCATCCCCACACATGAGTCATGGGGGCGGCCATCTTTGATTAAGGCAACCGACCCCAATAGTGCCTCATGGGGCCCTACCTCGTGGGAGACGCCATTTTACTCACCACGCCCGACCGCCTCGCCCGCAGATGACAACGACTCGCTCAGCTACACACTAGCTTCCGTCACCCTGGACCAAGCCCACCCGCACCATCTGTCCAAGTCAATGATGGACATCAAAGTGAACGGCCACGCCACGACCTGCCTGTTCGACAGCGGAAGCACGGAGAGCTTCATCCACCCAGACACGGTGAGCCACTACTCCCTCTCTGTCCTACCAACGCGCAGCCGAATCTCGATGGCATCGAGGTCCCACGCCACGGACATCAGCGGCTACTGTGTCGTGACCCTGTCGGTTAAGGGCACGGAGTATAAAAACTTTAAACTCCTCGTCCTCCCCCACCTCTGCGCTGCCGTCCTACTAGGGCTGGACTTCCAATCCCACCTCCAAAGCGTAACCCTAGCATACGGTGGACCCCTCCCCCCACTCACAGTCAACAACCAGCAAACGTTAAACCGCCCACCGCATAACACCTGCAGCCTCTCCACCCTCAAGGTCCCGCCACCCTCTCTGTTTGCTAACCTTACCCCTGACTGCAAACCCGTCGCTACCAAGAGCAGGCGGTATAGCGCCGGGGACAGAGCCTTCATTAGCTCTGAGGTGCGGCACCTCCTGAAAGAGGGCATTATCGAGGGGAGCAGCAGCCCCTGGCGTGCCCAGGTCGTAGTCGTAAAGACCGGCGATAAAAACCGCCTGGTCATCGACTACAGCCAGACCATAAACAGATATACCCAGTTGGACGCATACCCCCTCCCCCGCATATCTGACATGGTCAATCAGATTGCACAGTATAAAGTATTCTCGACCATCGACCTGAAGTCGGCCTACCACCAACTCCCTATCCACCCTGAGGACCGCCAGTATACCGCCTTCGAGGCGAATGGGCGCCTATACCACTTCCTTAGGGTCCCCTTCGGTGTCAGTAATGGGGTCTCGGTCTTTCCAAAGGGAGATGGACCAGATGGTTGACCAGAACGAACTGCAGGCTACATTCCCCTACCTAGATAACGTCACTATCTGCGGCCGCGACCGGCAGGAACATGACGCGAATCTGGAGAAATTCCTCCGTACGGCCCAACGGCTGAACCTCACCTACAATAAGGAGAAATGCGTGTTTAACACCACGCGCCTTGCCATCCTCGGCTGCGTAGTGGAGAACGGAATCATCGGCCCCGACCCAGAAAGAATGCGCCCCCTCATGGAGCTACCCCTCCCCCACTGCCCTAAAGCACTTAGGAGAACCCTGGGGCTTTTCGCCTACTATGCCCAATGGGTACCCAATTACGCGGACAAAGCCAGACCCCTCCTGAAAGCCACTTCCTTCCCCCTCACGGAGGAGGCGTGCGCGGCCTTCTCCCTCATTAAGGGAGACATAGCCAAGGCCACGATGCACGCAGTGGACGAGTCCATCCCCTTTCAGGTGGAGAGCGACGCATCCGACTTCGCCTTAGCCGCCACCCTAAACCAGGAGGGGAGGCCAGTGGCCTTCTTCTCAAGGACCCTACAGGGCCCCGAGATCCGACATTCGTCGGTCGAGAAAGAGGCCCAGGCGGTCGTGGAGGCAGTACAGCGCTGGAGGCACTACCTGGCAGGCAAACGATTTACCCTCCTCACCGACCAGCGTTCGGTGGCTTTCATGTTTAATAACAAGCTGAAGGGCAAAATCAAGAATGACAAGATTTTGAGATGGAGAATCGAGCTCTCCACCTACGATTATGAGATCTTGTACCGGCCAGGCAAGCTGAACGAATCCCCTGATGCCCTTTCACGAATGACATGCGCCAGCGCGCATATCGATAGGCTTCAGACCCTCCACGACCAGCTCTGCCACCCCGGAGTCACCAGACTCTACCATTTCATTAAGGCCCGCAACCTGACCTACTCCATCGAGGCGGTCAGGACCATGACCAGGAACTGCCAGACCTGTGCGGAGTGCAAACCGCACTTCTATAGGCCGGACCGAGCAAGCCTGATCAAGGCCACCCGCCCCTTCGAGCGCCTGAGCATCGACTTTAAGGGGCCCCTCCCGTCCTCTGACCGTAATGTGTACTTCCTCAACATCGTTGATGAGTACTCCTGTTTCCCCTTTGCCTTCCCCTGCCCCGACATGACCAGTAGCACGGTCATTAAGTGCCTGAATGCCCTCTTCGCCTTGTTCGGGTTCCCGAACTATATACACAGCGACCGGGGCTCCTCCTTCATGAGCGAGGAACTCCGGCAATTCCTCCTAGAGAGAGGTATTGCAGCAAGCAGGACCACGAGCTACAACCCCAGAGGTAACGGTCAGGTGGAAAGAGAGAACGCGACGGTATGGAAGGCCGTCCTCTTAGCCTTAAAGTCTAAGGGCCTCCCAACCTCCCGCTGGCAAGAAGTCCTCCCGACAGCGCTGCACTCCATCCGGTCATTACTTTGCACGGCCACTAACACCACCCTCCATGAACGAATGTTCGTTTTCCCCAGGAAGTCGACTACGGGAACCACTCTACCAACCTGGCTGACCGCCCCGGGGCCGGTCTGGCTGCGGAAACACGTGAGGACCCATAAAACGGACCCCCTGGTCGAGAGGGTGAACCTCCTGCACGCCAACCCCCAGTACGCCTACGTGGCGTACCCAGACGGGCGGGAGGACACTGTCTCCCTACGAGACCTCGCACCCTCAGCCGATCCGGAAACACCGCCACCAACCCCCCCAACCTCAGTCCAGGTAGACGGCATGCCGGAACCCCATGAGCCCTCGCCGACCACGCAAACACCAGCATCAACACCGGATAAGGCACCAGCACCGGATAAGGCAACACCACCGCTGCGGCGATCGGAGAGGCTTACGAAGCCTCCGGACAGACTGACCTACCAGAATTGGTAGTACACTTCACCCCGCCGGACTTAATTCTAAACAAGGGGTGAATGTGGTAAACCACGTTCACTATCGTATCACTGTTAGTAGTTAGCACTGTTCACCACTGTTCGTTATAACTGTATCACTGACCACTATTGTATCACGGTACGAGGTCGCCTCTTGCCACACTGCTATACCTGGGATGACCACTGCCGACTCCGCCTTGGCTCCACCCACCAGGCCAGGTATAAAGGTGAGTGACTGGCTGGTATTCCTCCTGCTTGGATCGGATCACCCACGAGAGTGGGCTCTGTTATTTAGTCAATAAAAACCTTTAGTCACCTTCGTAACTCTTCGCCTTTTATTGGAGGAATTGATAGGTATATCACCTGTTAACTGGCCCAGCAATCAGACCACCCCCCCCACCCCAAATCCGATGCCCTCCCGATGCCCTCCATGGCCCATGAGCTCCTCCCTGCCCCCAACCCCGGCCCATGTCCTCCATGCCTCCACCCCGCCAATCTCCTCCAGGGTCTCCCCGTGATCATCTCCTCTCCTCCCCGATCTGTTCAGGCACCCCCCCCCACGATCAATGTCCCCCCCCACTGTCCCCCCGACTCCCAATCTCGCCCTCCCTCCTCTCCACTCCCCGGCTGCGGCCTGGTGCCACAGGTCTACCCGCCCGACAGCCAGCCTCTCAATCTGGTTGGCTGCGGCCAGGAACCGGAGTCCAAAAATGGTAGTCATTTCCTGCCGTTAAATTCGGCAGGAGCTGAGGGACGACCGTTCTTCTGGGTTATGGGTTTCCTGAGCGTTAAACAGCGCGCCCCCCACCCCCCTACTCCACTCCCTCCCCATCTCCCCATAAATATCAGGGCCATTGTTTCAATTGTACACAGAAAAAGTAAAGGAATTATCCATTTTGTTAATATCTTCATGTAAATGTACTGTTCTGGATGCTAACTGTTACAGCAACAGCCTGATTTGCCTCCGTTCTACACTGATTGATTGGTAATGATGCTGTATAGGTTGGAAGCTACCGTTCAATTATAAGGCTACAGGCTTAGTCTTTGTCACATCAGATGACTAAAAAAACAAAATTAACCTACTCACTTAAGCAATATTTTTATTTTACCATTGCATACTCAGGTCTAAATTATCTCCATTACTGTCACTATCCCTGGTCCCCAAGAAAGACCCATGTTAGTCAGCCAAACACTGGGTGGTAGTCCACCTTTCTACAGTGCAGCCTGAATATATTCCTTTCTTTTTGGCAATGGGGCTTTCAGAAATGAATAAAGTTGGGCTTCACAAGCTCCTGACATTAGTTAATTATTGCGGTAACGTGGAGTGAGATTTTGGCCGGAGTACGTTATCAAGGCATAAAATTGTCAGTCTCCCAATTATCACAGGCTGAAAACTGAGGTGGACAATGGTCAGAGCCCAGATTATATTGAGAGTAACGCCTGGGCAAGCACTGCTAGAAGTGAGGTCCCAGTCAAACACCAGCCAAGGACTGAGAGGGAAGGCTGGGCCTGTGTGAAGAAAAGCTTCTGCAGATATTTCCAAAGTAAATAGGTAAAAGGAGAGGGTGCAGAGGTTTACTAGAATGGTACCAGGGGGATGAGAGGCTTCAGTTATATGGAGAGACTGGAGATGTTAGGTATGTTCTCCTTAGAGCAGAGAAGGATAAGGGGAGATTGGATCAGAATGCTACCAGGGATGAGGGACTTCAGTTATATGGAGAGGCTGGAGAAGCTGGGGTTGTTCTCCTTAGAGCAGGGAAAGCTAAGGGGGGAGTTGATAGAGGTGTTCAAAATTATGAGGGGTTTTGATAGGAATTCTCTACCACAGAAGGCTGTGGAGGCCAAGTCACTGAATATATTTAAGGAGGAGATAGATAGATTTCTAGACACAAAAGGCATCAAGGGGTATGGGGAGAGAGCGGGAATATGGTATTGAGATAGCGGATCAGCCATGATCATATTGAATGGTGGAACAGGCTCGAAGGGCCGAATGGCCTACTCCAGCTTCTATTTTTCTATGTTTTTATGTTTCTATTCTAATCAACGAAAAATTGCTTGGAGAGTGCGGGCTGCAGTAGGCAGCAGGCTGGGACTGCGACACCGACCCTGGCCGCCCCGGACCTGTCTCGGTCGCCGAAATTGTGGCCAGTGTTTCCACTTGTGGGGAAGAGCGTAACTAGAGGCCATCACTATAAGATAGTCACCAAGAAATCCAATAGGGAATTCAGAAGGAATTTCTTTACCCAGAGAGTGGTGAGAATGTGGAACTCGCTACCACAGGGAGTGGTTGAAGCGAATACTATAGATGCATTTAAGGGGAGGTTGGACAAGCATATGAGGGAGAAGGGAATAGAGAGTTATACTGATAGAGTTAGATGAGGAAAGACGGGAGGAGGCTCGAGTGGAGCATAAACGCCGGCATGGAATGGTTGGGCCGAATGGCCTGTTTCTGTGCCGTATATCCTATGATCAGCCATGATCTCATTGAATGGCGGAGCAGGCTCGAAGGTCCAAATGGCCTACTCCTGCTCCTATCCTATCTTCTATGATAGAGTAAATAAGGAGAAACTGTTTCCAGTGGCAGGAGGGCCGGTAACCAAAGGACACAGATTTAAGATAATTGGCAAATAATGCAGAAGGGAATTGAGGAAAATATTTTTACACAGCGGGTTGTTACAATCTGGAATGTGCTACTTGAAAGGGCGGTGGAAGCAGATACAATAGTAACTTTCAAAAGGAAATTGGATAAAGACTTGAAAAGGAAAAATCTGCAGGGCTACGGGGAAAGAGCAGCGGAGTGGGACTAATTGGACAGCTCCGTCAAAGAGCCAGCACAGGTATGGTGGGTCGAATGGCCTCCTTCTGTGCTGTATCATTCTATGATTCCAAGTACACAATTAAGTTGCATAGATGCAGAAAGGCGGTGTTGCATGGTGACACGATCTTTTGTACTTAATCATTAGTGTCGGCTGTGGCTCAGTGGGTAGTCACTCTCGCCTTCTGAATCAGAAGGTTGTGGGTTCAGAGTCCCCACTCCAGTGGACCTGAGCACATAATCTAGGCTGACACTCCCAGTGCAGTGGTGAGGGAGTACTGCACTGTCGGAGGTGCCGTCTTTCGGATGAGACGTTAAACCGAGGCCCCGTCTGCCCTCTTGGGTGGACGTAAAAGATCCCACTGCAGTATTTCAAAGAAGAGCAGGGGAAGTTATCCCCGGTGTCCTGGGGCCAATATTTATCCCTCAACCAACATAAAAAAATAACAGATTATCTGGTCATTATCACATTGCTGTTTGTGGGAGCTTGCTGTGCGCAAATTGGCTGCCGCGTTTCCCACATTACAACAGTGGTGACACTCCAAAAAGTACTTCATTGGCTGTAAAGCGCTTTGATACGTCCGGTTGTCGTGAAAGGCGCTATATAAATGCAAGTCTTTCTTTTCTTCCTTGTTAGTGTGATCTTGATCAGATAATTCCTCTCACAGAGGCCATTCCACTGTAAGATTACAATGGCAGCATGTAGTAAGTAACTCAATCCAACTTCGAAATATTGCATTGAGCGGTTATCCTTTAGGGAACTTTTGACTGCTGAAAAATATTCAACTCATTTGACCTTGTGACCTTTCGGAAAATTAAGTGGCAAGTAGATTGTGAAGGTTAGTTTACAAGTTGAACATTTTTTCAAATTTAATGGGTCCAGGAGGAACGGGATATGTATTCATTCAATCAATAATAATTTCACTCTGATTGCTTTGCTAAATATATATAATGATTTTATTTATGTTTTTAGGTGGTGCGCAGCATCCAATAATGTAATAAACGATTGGGTCACATTCTGTGCTACATCCTGAATACTTGTTAGAGGAGAAATCAATTTCCTTGCAGTTGCTCCCATTCTGACACCAGAGCCGGAATTTTGCCGGCGCTCAGGGAGGCGGATTTGGAGGCGTGACATCCAGCAAAATCGCAAAGATTGACAGTGGGCAAGAAACCCGCTGTCAACCCGCCTTCAATCAATCTTCTCAAGTGTTGGCTCCCCAATTTGCACATAGACCCGACACCTAGCGGCGGGAAGAGGATTATAGCCACTTAACTGCCTGTTAACAGGTTGTTAACAGGCTCTTTTGCAATTTTGACAATTTTACTTCGGGCATCCTGACGTCCGGACACTACGCCAGGTAAGTGTGGCTTGTTGTGAGTCTGCTGTAATGTTTCTGCATTGATGACAGCTGCAGAAGTGGTGTGAAGGAACCAATGGTGCACTGGTGAGTTTCAGAGTTAAGAAAATGTTGGGAAATTCATTTTTAATGCATTTAGACTTTTCTGTAGGTAACAAGTTTTGAATTGTATGTGCAGTCCCACCTCATTGGGAGAACCTCTCTCACCAGTGACAGATCGCTTCTGTAACCTCATCTGCAGCTGACATCCATTTATCCTAAGGAGAGAGTCACTGGAGAGCCTGGGTGCAAGGGCTCACCTTTGTACATTGATTGGCAGTGTTTGCAGCATCTCAATGCTGTCATACACGGAAAAATCAGCTAACAAATAAAAAGAGCATGTCCCCTTTAAGAAAACTGGCAGATGACATAGAAACATAGAAAGATAGAAGATAGGAGCAGCAGTAGGCCATTCAGCCCCTTGAGCCTGCTCCGCCATTCAATGAGATCATGGCTGATCATCCAAATTCAGTACCTTGTCCCTGCCTTCTCCCCATATCCCTTGATCCCTTTAGCCTTAAGAAATATATCTGACTCCTTCTTGAATATATTTAATGAATTGGCCTCAGCTGCCTCTGTGGCAGAGAATTCCACAGGTTCACCACTCTCTGGGTGAAGAAATTCCTCCTCATCTCTGTCCTAAATGGCTTACCCCTTATCGTTAGACTGTGACCCCTGGTTCTGGACTCCCCGGCCATCGGGAACATCCTTCCTGCATCTAGTCTGTCCATTCCTATTAGAATTTTATAAGTTTCAATGAGATCCCCTCTCATTCTTCTAAACTCCAGCGAATATAAGCCCAATTGACCCAATCTCTCTTCATACGTCATTCCTGCCATCCCAGGTATCAGTCTGGTGACGCGTCATCAACTGACGTCATCTGACACCGGCTTTCTCTTAATTGGCCGGCAAGCCCGCAGGTGTCGGGTCCATGTGCAAATTGGGGACCCGACACTTGGGAAGATTGATTGGAGGCGGGTTGACAGCGGGTTTCCTGCCCGCTGTCAATCTTAGCGATTTTTGCCAGATGTCCCGCCTCCAAACCCGCCAATTGACGCAAAATAGCGTCTGTGCATCCGCCGTTGTTGGGGGCGGGATCGGAACCTGGAAGGCAGATGACCCGCTTCCAACTCGCACCGAAAGGAAAGATCGCGCCCCAGAACCTTGCTGGGAATATAAGGCAATTTTACGTTGCAGAGTTAAAGCAGGGCCGGAGCAGCTCAGAGGAAATTCCAGGCTGATGGATACATGCGAAAGAAAGAACTTGCGTTTATATAGCACCTTTCACAACCACTGGACGCCCCAGAGCGCTTTACAGCCAATGAAGTACTTTTTGGAGTGTAGCCACTGTTGTAATGTAGGAAACGCGGCAGCCAATTTGCGCACAGCAAGCTCCCACAAACAGCAATAGAAAGAAAGACTTCCATTTATATAAGTGCCTTTCACGACCTCAGGACGTCCCAAAGCGCTTTACAGCCAATGAAGTATTTTTTTGGAGTGTAGTCGCTGTTGTAATGTAGGAAACACGGCAGCCAATTTATGTACAGCAAGCTCCCACAAACAGTAATGTGATAATGATCAGATAATCTATATTTTTTAGTGATGTTGGTGGTGGGATAAATATTGGCCAGGACACCGAGGAGAACTCCTCTGCTCTTTTTCAAAATAGTGTCATGGGATTTTTTATGCCCACGTGAGAGAGAAGACGGGGCCTCGGCTTAACGTCCCGTCCGAAAGACGGCACCTCCTACAGTGCAGCGCTCCCTCAGCCCGGCACTGGGAGCGTCAGCCTAGATTTTATGCTCAAGTCTCTGGAGTGGGGAATGTGAACCCACAACCTTCTGACTCAGAGGCGAGAGTGCTGCCCACTGAACCACAGCTGACACTTAAAAAACAAAGACTCGCCATCAAATAGCAGTAAGTATTCTGTTTACTCTGAACTGCATACTGTGATTTAAAAAAAACTCCCTACCTAAGAATATTCCAGCTGACTGCCTAAATTCTGATTTTATTCTGTGTTTAACTGTTGATATTATCTGGCCACGTTCATACTGTAGCTGAAAATGACTGACTGTGGGGCACAGTTCCTGACAGCCACATAAATATCCTGACTTTATATTTCCAGCCCTTCAATAAAATGTTCAACAACTGGATGATGATCAGGTTTAGTAGCTGTAGGAGATTGGCCTGAACTGTGCAACAGCAGACAGCTATCATTTCAGCAGATATGATTTAGCTAAAGCGTGAGGCTTCAAAAATAAAATTCATGTTAATGGAGAGATGAACTCTCAGTAAAGGTTTAGATGGCACAGTCAGTTCTCGCATCAATGCAGAATAATCTCTTGTTGTCTGGTCTTTTTCCGAGTGGCAGGCAGTGACTAGTGGGGTACCGCAAGGATCGGTCCTAGGACCCCAGCTGTTCACAATATATATTAATGATCTGGACGAGGGAATTGGATGTAATATCTCCAAATTTGCAGACGACACAAAGCTGGGTGGGAGGGTATGCTGTGAGGAGGATGTCGTGAAACTCCAGTACGATTTGGACAGGTTGGGTGATTGGGCAGAAACATGGCAAATGCACTATAATGTGGATAAATGTGAGGTTATCCACTTTGGTGGCAAAAAACAGGAAGGCAGATTATTATTTGAATGGCAATAGATTGGGAGAAGGGGAAGTGCAAAGAGACCTGGGTGTTCTTGTGCACCAGTCGCTGAAGGTAAGCATGCAGGTGCAGCAGGCGGTTAAGAAGGCAAACGGTATGTTGGCCTTCGTAGCAAGAGGGTTCGAGTACAGGAACAAGGATGTCTTGCTACAGTTGTACAGGGCCTTGGTGAGACCACACCTTGAGTATTGTGTGCAGTTTTGGTCGCCTTACCTGAGGAAGGACGTTCTTGCCATGGAAGGAGTGCAGCGAAGATTCACCAGCCTGATACCTGGGATGGCAGGAATGACGTATGAGGAGAGATTGTGTCGATTGGGCTTATACTCACTGGAGTTTAGAAGATTTAGAGGGGATCTCATCGAAACCTATAAAATTTTGTCAGGCCTGGACAGACTAGATGCAGGAAGGATGTTTCTGATGGCTGGGGAGTCCAGAACCAGGGGTCATAGTCTAAGGATAAGGGGTAAGCCATTTAAGACTGAAATGAGGAGGAATTTCTTCACCCAGAGAGTGGTGAACCTGTGGAATTCTCTGCCACAGAGGGCGGTGGAGGCCAGTTCATTAAATATATTCAAGAAAGTGTTGGATATATTTCTTAAGGCTAAAGGGATCAAGGGATATGGGGAGAAGGCAGGGACAGGGTACTGAATTTGGATGATCAGCCATGATCTCATTGAAGGGCGGAGCAGGCTCGAAGGGCCGAATTGCCTACTCCTGCTCCTATCTTCTATGTTTCTATGTCTCTTGGGTAATGGCGAATAGGCTTTTTAACATTGCAGATTGATGCTATCTAACTTTGTAATTTTCAAGATATCATTCCACCAGAAACTTAACTGGACCGGCCACATAAATACTGTCAGGTCAGAGGCTGGGTATTCTGCGGCAAATGTCTCACCTCCTGACTCCCCAAAGCCTTTCCACCATCTACAAGGCACAAGTAAGGAGTGTGATGGAATAGTCTCCACTTGTCTGGATGAGTGCAGCTCCAACAGCACTCAAGAAGCTCGACACCATCCAGGACAAAGCAGCCCGCTTGGTTGGCACCCCATCCACCACCTTAAACATTCACTCCCTCCACCACCGGTGCACCGTGGCTGCAGTGTGTACCATCTACAAGATGCACTGCAGCAACTCGCCAAGGCTTCTTCGGCAGCACCTCCCAAACCCGCAACCTCTTCCACCTAGAAGGACAAGGGCAGCAGGCGCATGGGAACACCACCACCTCCAAGTTCCCCTCCAAGTTACACACCATCCTGACTTAGAAGTATATCGGCCGTTTTTTCATCGTCGCTGGGTCAAAATCCTGGAACTCCCTCCCTAACAGCACTGTGGGAGCACCTTCACCACATGGACTGCAGCGGTTCAGGAAGGAGGCCTTGCCAGTGACGCCCACATCCCATGAACAAATTTTTAAAAAGTTTATTTAACTGTACTTCTCAACAAAATCATGCCTCATCCAGCACCAACCAATTACTTGGGGCGACGCATGGCGTTGAGCGTAGATCTCAGGATGCGGCGAGGGCAGTAGTTCGAGGAACGCTGAATATCCCAGAGATATCTGTAATCCTGGGTGGATCCGAAACACGAAGGGTGGAATTTCAGTTGGAATCCACATGGAATAAGTCAGAACCGGAGACAGTTGCTGAGGAAAGAGATGTGGCTGTGAAAACGAGTCTTGGCAGATACCTGATCAAACATGAGAAGGGAAACAGAAAGCAATGATGATGAACAAGGTTGAAGAGATGAACGGAAATCCCGTGAGAGAGAAGAGCAGGACTTCTTCAAGGTGGGCATTCCTGGAATAGAAGTGGCACTTCTCTTCTGGGAATGCCTACCAATGACTTTGTTGTTTTCTTGTGTGGAGTGACTGTTAAAACTCAGTGAAACTTTTATAGTCATAGACTTATACAGCACAGAAAGAGGCCCTTCGGCCCATCGTGTCCATGCCGGCCATCAAGCCCTGTCTATTCTAATCCCATTTTCCAGCACTTGGTGCGTAGCCTTGTATGCTATGGCGTTTCAAGTGCTCATCTAAATGCTTCTTGAATGTTGTGAGGGTTCCTGCCTCTACCACCCTTTCAGGCAGTGAGTTCCAGATTCCAACCACCCTCTGGGTGAAAAAGTTTTTCCTCAAATCCCCTCTAAAGCTCCTGCCCCTTACCTTGAAACTATGCCCCCTGGTTATTGACCCCTCTACTAAGGGGAAACATCCCTTTCTATCTACCCTATCTATGCCCCTCATAATTCTGTACACCTCAATCAGGTTCCCCCCTCAGCCTTCTCTGCTCTAAGGAAAACAACCCCAGCCTATCCAGTCTCTCTTCATAGCTGAAGCACTCCAGCCCAGGTAACATCCTGGTGAATCTCCTCTGCACCCTCTCCAAAGCAATCACATCCTTCCTATAGTGTGGCGACCAGAACTGCACACAGTATTCCAGCTGTGGCCTAACGAGCATTTTCTACAGCTCCATCATAACCTCCCTGCTCTTATATTCTATGCCTCAGCTAATGAAGGCAAGTATCCCATATGCCTTTTTAACCACTTTATCTACCTGTCCTGCTGCCTTCAGGGATCTATGTACATGTACACCAAGGTCCCGCTGATCCTCTGTCCTTCCTAGGGTCCTACCATTCATTATGTATTCCCTTGCCTTGTTAGTCCTCCCAAAATGCATCACCTCACACTTTTCAGGGTTAAATTCCATTTGCCACTGTTCTGCCCATCCTAACCAACCCATCTATATCGTCCTGCAGCCTGAGGCTTCCCTCCTCACTATTTACCACGCCACCAATTTTCATGTCATCTGCAAACTTACTGATCATACCTCCTACATTCATATCTAAATCATTAATGTACACTACAAACAGCAAAGGACTCAGCACCAATCCCTGCAGTACACCACTGGACACAGACTTCCAGTCACAAAAACAACCTTCGTCCATCACCCTCTGCCTCCTGCCACTAAGCCAATTTTGGATCCAGCGTGCCAAATTGCCCTGGATCCCATGGGCTCTTACCTTCTTGACCAGTCTCCCATGTGGGACTTTGTCAAACACCTTACTGAAGTCCATGTAGACTACATCAACTGCACTACCCTCATCCACACACCTAGTCACCCCCTCGAAAAATTCAATTAATTTGGTCAGACATGATCTCCCCCTGACAAAGCCATGCTGACTATCCTGGATTAATCCTTGCCTCTCCAAGTGGAGACTAATTCTGTCCCTCAGAATTTTTTCCAATAATTTCCCTACCACTGATGTTAGGCTCACTGGCCTGTAATTCCCCGGTTTATCCTTACTACCCTTTTTGAATAATGGTACTATGTTAGCTGTCCTCCGGTCCTCTGGCACCTCCCCTGTGGCCAGAGAGGTTCTGAAAATTTGTGTCAGAGCCCCTGCAATCTCCTCCCTTGCCTCACACAGCAGCCTGGGATACATCTCATCTGGCCCTGGGGATTTATCCACTTTTAAGCCCGCTAAAACTGCTAGTACCTCCTCCCTCTGAATGCTAATTTGTTCAAGTATATCACAATCACCCTGCCTGATTTTTATGCCTACATCGTCCTTCTCCATAGTGAACACAGATGCAAAATATTCATTTAAAACCTCACCTACATCTTCCGGCTCTACACACAGATTGCCACTTTGGTCCCTAATGGGCCCTACTCTTTCCCTAGTTATCCTCTTGCCCTTAATATACTTATAAAACACCTTGGGATTTTCCTTTATTTTGCCCGCCAGTGTTTTTTCGTGCCCCCTCTTCACTCTCCTAATTTCTTTTTTAAGTACCCCCCTCCACATTCTATACTCCTCTAGGGCCTCCACTGTTTTTAGTCCTTTGTATCTGCCAAAAGCCTCCCTTTTTTTCCTAATCCATTCTTGTATATCCCTTGACATCCAGGGTTACCTGGACTTGTTGGTCCCACCCTTGACCTTTACAGGAACATGTTGGCGCTGTACTCTCTCTATTTCCTTTCTAAATGACTCCCACTGCTCTGATGTGGATTTTCCTACAAGTAGCTGATCCCAGTCCACTTTGGCCAGATCCTGCCTTATCATATTAAAATCAACCTTACCCCAATTTAGAACCTTCATTTCCGGTCCATCTTTGTCCTTTTCCATGACTATCTTAAATCTCACCGAATTATGGTCACTGTCACCAAAATGCTCTCCTACTGACACTTCTACCACTTGCCCGGCTACATTCCCTAGAATTAGGTCCAGTACTGCCCCCTCTCTTGTAGGACTTTCTACATGCTGGCTCAGAAAGCTCTCCTGGATGCACTTTAAGAATTCCGCACCCTCTAAACCTTTCACACTCTGACTATCCCAGTTAATATTGGGGAAGTTGAAATGTTCTTCCTTTATGGCAGTCAGTCATACATTGCAAAGACTTGCACCTTAAGAGTATGGCAAAAGTAAATAGATTGACACAAAATAAACTTAGCAAGTGGCACATTTTCTGTCCTCTGATAATTCATCAAAGTTATAATGAACTACTACCTCTACTGGAGAACTGAGGGGTGGAATATTGTGTAAAGCTCCCCCTTGATCTGATTAGATTGAAGTTGAGCTCAGATGATACGAACCGAATATGCCACTCATAATCCTACCCGTCTGACTTATTTTTATTCACTTATGGGTTGTGGGCATCACTGGCAAGGCCAGCATTTATTGCCCATCCCTAATTGCCCGCGAGAAGGTGGTGCTGAGAGCCGCCTTCTTGAACCGCTGCAGTCCGTGTGGTGAAGGTACTCCCACAGTGCTGTTAGGGAGGGAGTTCCAGGATTTTGACCCAGCGACGATGAAGGAACGGCCGATATGCTTCTAAGTCAGGATGGTGTGTGACTTGGAGGGGAACTTGGGAGGTGGTGGTGTTCCCATGCGCCTGCTGCCCTTGTCCTTCTACGTGGAAGAGGTCGTGGGTTTGGGAGGTGCTGCCGAAGAAGCCTTGGCGAGTTGCTGCAGTGCATCTTGTAGATGGTACACACTGCAGCCACGGTGCGCCGGTGGTGGAGGGAGTGAATGTTTAAGGCGGTGGATGGGGTGCCAATCAAGTGGGCTGCTTTGTCCCGGATGGTATCGAGCTTCTTGAGTGTTGTTGGAGCTGCACTCATCCAGACAAGTGGAGAGTATTCCATCACTGACTGACAATATCCACCGCAGCAGAACTTCATGTTAATCAGAAGAAGTTCTATACAAGAAAGGGTAATTTGGCAAGACTCTGTTCCCTACTTGGTATTATGGTAAATGAAGTGCAGAATGTAGTTAGGGTTATGACACTATTGGGTTGAAGCTTTGACCTGCGCACCCATCGAGTGAGACTCCACGCCGGGTGCAGTGCCTCGCAAAATTATCCCTTGTGCAGCTGTTTCCAGACATCAATTTTAAGGCGTGAAATATGGTAACCAGAGTAATATGGCTTCAAAGCATTTGGGATTTAAGAGGTACTATACAGTAATATGTTTCTCTTTTATTGTAATCCTGTTCAAATAATGTGCATTAATTAGATTATCTACATTTAATGAGATCGATGTTGTATCCTATATGAAAGTCATTTTCCACCACAAACAGCCATGAGCGATGGAACTGGTCTGTATTATTTAATATTCTGCATGATCAATGTGCAAGTTTAAGTAATGGGTCTTGTGGAGGAATAGCAGGTTGGTTAACTATGACAGATTATTCTTTTCAATTAAATTGGTACTTTGTCAGGAAAACTATTATGTTTTAACAAATGCATGATACCGTGATGTAATTAGAATTGGGAAGCATCAACATGTATCTGTTCTGAGATGTTATTGCAATGAATATGATGCATGGCTGTGCAGGACTCCTCTTCCCCAGAACAACCGTAATCTCCCGTTGAAATGATGTTAACACCATCGAGTAATTCATCTTTTTTATAATATGTACTGACAGTGTAATTTTTTTGGGGGGGGTGCAATTAGCTATTGCTTATCAGTCAGTAAACACTGATTACAATACAGTTGTTAATCCTTCAGTCTGGATATCAGTGATAGTTTCCTGGGACATTAAATAGGTGAACAAGATTTGTTTTTCTATCACATGTATAAGCAAATTTGCTGCTTCACTTGTAGTTTACACAAGCATCGATCAATGTCATTGAAAAGGCTGTAAGTATTTTTTGATACCAATTGAAGCAGAGTTGAAGAATCTAGCACTAGAATTTTTTGTTGCTGTGTACAAGCATAACATTTTGCTGCAATACAATTAACATTCTATTTAATTCCTCTCTTCTCAATCTTCTCCCTTCCTTTTCTGAAAGTTTGCATCCCACTGGGATACAGTTCTACCAGCACCAGTATAACTTTAGGACCTTATTCAAATGACCATTCTTCCTGCGTGTGAGCCACTGTTTCAGTGTATTACTGAACGAATGCTGCCCTGTAGGTGATGCCACTTTTCGGATAGGACATTAAACTGAGGCTCCATTTGCCCTCTTGGGAGGATGTAAATGATTCCCACGGCACTATTCAAAGAAGAATATGGGAGATCTTCTGGTAACATGGGCATCATTTATCCCTCAACACTAAAAACAGATTAGCTGGTCATTTATCTCATTGCTATCTGTGAGATCTTGCTGTGTGCAAAATGGCTGCTTTTTGGAGAAAAAATCATTCTCGGGATATCGGCATCATTAGCAAGGCCGGCATTTATTGCCCATCCTTAGTTGTCCTTCAGAAGGTGGTGGTGAGCCACCTTCTTGAACCGCTGCAGTCCATGTTGTGAAGGTGCTCCCACAGTGCTGTTAGGGAGGGAGTTCCAGGATTTTGACCCAGCGACAATGAAGGAACAGCGATATATGTCCAAGTCATGTTGGGGTGTAACTTGGAGGGGTACCTGGAGGTGGTGGTGTTCCCATGCGCCTGCTGTCCTTGTCCTTCTAGATGCTGGAGGTCGTGGGTTTGGGAAGTGCTGCCGAAGAAGCCTTGGTGAGTTGCTGCATTGCATCTTGTATATGGTACACACTGCAGCCACGGTACATGGTGGTGGAGGCAGTGTTGGCAAACACAACATCCAGCTTTTGCACAGCAAAATTCCACAGATAGCAATGACATAAATCTGTTTTTGGTGGTGTTCATTGAGGGTTAATACTCCCTCCTCTTCTTAGAATAGTGATATGGCAGCATTTGTGTCTCCCTGAGAGAGCAAACGGGTCTTCAGTTTAACATCTCGTCTGAAAGACATCAGCTCCAACAGTGAAGCACCCCCTCCATTCTAGGATCAGAAGAACAGGAGGAGGCCATTCAGCCCCTCGAACCTGTCCCGCCATTCATTTAGATCAGGTCTGATCTGTATGTTAACTCCATCTCCCTGCCTTGGTTCCATAACCTTTAATACCCTTACCATCAAAAATCTTAGCAATCTCAGTTTTTAAATTTTCAATTGACCCCTGGTCTCAACAGCTTTTTGAGGGAGAAAGTTCCAGATTTCTACTACCGTTTGTGTATTTTCTATTCATTTATGAGATGTGGGCATCGCTGGCAAGGCCAGCATTTATTGCCCATCCCTAATTGCCCTTGAGAAGGTGGTGGTGAGCCACTTTCTTGAACCGCTGCACTCCGCCTGGTGAAGGTACTCCCACAGTGCTGTTAGGTAGCGAGTTCCAGGATTTTGATCCAGTGACGATGAAGGAGCGGCGATATACTTCCAACTCAGGATGGTGTGTGACTTGGAGGGGAATTGGAGGTGGTGGTCTTCCCATGCGCCTGCTGCCCTTGTCCTTCTTGGTGGAAGAGGTCGTGGGTTTGGGAGGTGCTGCCGAAGAAGCCTTGGCGAGTTGCTGCAGTGCATCTTGCAGATGGTACACCCTGCAGCCACGGTACGCCGGTGGCAGAGGGCGTGAATGTTTAAGATGGCAAATGGGGTGCCGATCAAGTGGGCTGCTTTGTCCTGGATGGTGTCAAGGTTCTTGAGTGCTGTTGGAGCTGCACTCATCCGGGCTAGTGGAGAGTATTCCATCCCACTCCTGACTTGTGCCTTGTAGATGGTGGAAAGGTTTTGGGGAGACAGGAGGTGAGACAGTCGCCGCAGAATACCCAGCCTCTGACCTGCTCTTGTTGCCACAGTATTGATGTGGCTGGTCCAGTTAAGTTTCTGGTCAATGGTGACCCCCAGGATATTGATAGTGGGGGGATTCGGTGATTGTAATGCCGTTGCATGTCAAGGGGCAGTGGTTAGATTCTCGCTTGTTGGAGATAGTCATTGCCTGGCACTTGTGTGGCGCGAAGGTGAAGTCGTGCTTCCTGACATCACCCTGAGCTGTACCTTAAACATAGAAACATAGAAGATAGAAGCAGGAATAGGCTATTCGGCCCCTCAAGCCTGTTCTGCCATTTAATGAGATCATGGCTGATCATCCAAATTCAGTACCCTGTCCCTGCTTTCTCCCCATATCCCTTGATCCCTTCAGCCTTAAGAAATATATCTAACTCCTTCTTGAATATGTTTAATGAATTGGCCTCTACTGCCTTCTGTGGTAGAGAATACAATAGGTTCACCACTCTCTGGGTGAAGAAATTCCTCCTCATCTCAGTCCTAAATGGCTTACCCCTTATCCTTAGACTGTGACCCCTGGTTCTGGACTCCCCCGCCATCAGGAACATCCTTCCTGCATCTAGTCTGTCTAGTCCTGTTAGAATTTTAGAAGTTTCAATGAGATCTCCTCTCATTCTTCTAAACTCTAGCAAATATAAGCCTAATCGACCCAAACTCTCTTCATATGTCATTCCTGCCATCCCAGGTATCAGTCTGGTGAATCTTCGCTGCACTCCCTCCATGGCAAGAACATCCTTCCTCAGATAAGGCGACCAAAACTGCACACAATACTCAAGGTGTGGTCTCACCAAGGCCCTGTACAACTGCAGCAAGACATCCTTGCTCCTGTACTCGAATCCACTCGCTATGAAGGCCAACATACCATTTGCCTTCTTAACCGCCTGCTGCACCTGCATGCTTAACTTAAGGACACCAAGGTCTTGTTGCACTTCCCCTTCTCCCAATCTATTGCCATTCAGATAATAATCTGTCTTCCTTTTTTTTTGCCAACAAAGTGGATAACCTCACATTTATCCACATTATACTGCATCTGCCATGCCTCTGCCCAATTACCCAACCTGAGCAAATTATACTGGAGTTTCTCTGCATCCTCCTCACAGCACACACGCCCACCCAGCTTTGTGTCATATGCAAACTTGGAGATATTACATCTAGTTCCCTCGTCTCGATCATTAATATATTTTGTGAATAGATGGGGCCCTAGCACCGATCCCTGCGGTACCCCACTAGTCACTGCCTGCCACTCGGAAAAAGAGCCATTTATTCCAACTTTTTGCTTCATGTCCACCAACCAGTTTTCTATCCAAGTCAGTTCCTTACCCCCAATCCCATGTGCTTTAACTTTGAACACTAATCTCTTACGCGGGACCTTATCGAAAGTCTTCTGAAAGTCCAAATACACCACATCCACTGGTTAACCCTTATCTATTCTACCAGTTACATCCTCAAAAAATTCCAAAAGATTAGTCAAGCATGATTTATCTTTTGTAAATCCATATTGACTTTGTCCGATCCTGTCACTGTTTTCCAAGTGCTCTGCTATTACATCTTAGTATAATGGACTCTAGCATTTTCCCCACTACCGATGTCAGGCTTACCAGTCTATAATTCCCTATTTTCCCTCTACCACCTTTTTTAAATAGTGGGGTTACATTAGCTACCCTCCAATCCGTGGGAACTGTTCCAGAGTCTATAGAATTTTGGAAGATGACCAGCAATGCATCTACTATTTCTAGGGTCACTTCCTTAAGTACCCTAGGATGTAGATTATCAGGCCCTGGGGATTTATTGGCCTTTAATCCCAACAATTTCCCTAACACCATTTCCCTACAAATACTGATTTAATTCAATTCCTCCCTCTCATTAGACCCTATGTTCCTTGACATCTCTGGGAGGTTATTTGTGTCCTCCATTGTGAAGACAGAACCAAAGTATGTATTTAATTGGTCCTTCATTTCTTCGTTCCCCATTATAAATTTCCCCTGATTCTGACTGTAAGAGACCTACGCTTGACGTCACCAATCATTTTCTCTTCACATATCTATAGAAGCTTTTACAGTCAGTTTTTATGTTCCCTGAAAGCTTACTCTCATGTTCTATTTTCCCCCTCTTAATGAATCCCTTTGTCCTCCTTTGTTGAATCCTAAACTGCTCCCAATCCTCAGGTTTGCTGCTTTTTCTGGCCAATTTATATGTCCTCTCCTTGGATCCCTAGTTTCCCTTGTTAGCCACGGTTGAGTCAGCTTTTTTGTTTTATTTTTATGCCAAACAGGGATGAACAAATTCTGTAGTTCATCCATGCGATCGTTAAATGTTTGCCATTGCATATCCACCGTCAACCCTTTAAGTAATGTTCCCCAATCCATCCTAGCCAACTCGCGCCTCATACCATCATAGTTTCCTTTATTTAAATTTAGAACGCTAGTCTCTGAGTCAACTACTTCACTCTCCATCTTAATGAAGAATTCTATCATATTATGATCACTCCTCCCCAAGGGGCCTCGCACAAGATTGCTAATTAATCCTTTCTCATTACATAATACCCAGTCTAAGATGGCCTGATCTCTAGTTGGTTCCTTGACATATTGGTCCAGGAAATCATCCCGTATACACTCTAGGAATTCCTCCTACACAGTATTGTTACTAATTTGGTTAGCCCAATCTATATGTAGATTAAACTCACCCATGATAACTGCTGTGCCCTTTTTGCATGCATTTCTAATTTCCTGCATTACTGTTTGGGGGTCTGTGTACAACTCCCACTAATGTTTTCTGCCCCTTGGTATTACTCAGCTCCTCCCATACAGCTTCCACATCATCAGAGCTAATATCCTTCCTTACTATTGTGTTAATCTCCTCTTTAACCAGCAATGCTACCCAACCTCCTTTTTCTTTTTGCCTGTCCTTCCTGAATATTGAATACCCCTGGATGTTGAATTCCCAGCCTTGGTCACCCTGGAGCCATGTCTCTGTAATCCCAATTATATCATTGTGGCGGCGCCACTAAGGGACTCCAATCAATTGTATATAATTCCCTTTAATAATATGTTGGCTACAGCCTGAGTCTGTATCTTTGTTTTCATTGTTTACATGTACAGAGCGCGATCACTTTAATAGCGCGGGCAAACGCGATGACGTCACGCCGTTTATCACGTGATCCCTCACCAGTGGGAAAAACGTGATGACGTCATGACGTCAACAACGGGACCGCCCTAGCAGTCCTCATGGAGCCTCCGAACTGACTAGACCTATATTCAATGTTCTCCTGTAGTTATCCGTTAAACTCTGTCAGTTTTCATTAAACCTCGTTTATTTGATCGCCTGAGTGGACCTCAGTCTTTTGGATAGGAACTAAACATTCCTACATTGGTGACCCTGACTTTTGCGAATGGTTTTCGCAGAAGTTACTGAACATGGAAACGAACGCCGTTGCTTTGAAGCTACCACATTTCTGGGAGCAACAGCCAGCCGCGTGGTTCATCCAGGCTGAAGCCCAGTTCGCCATCAGGAACATCGTTGCAGATCAGACCCGTTACTATCACGTGGTCTCCGCCCTCGACAGCGCCACAGCCTCACGGATCATCAGCCTGCTTGGTAATCCACCAGAAGATCGCAAGTATGATACGATAAAGGTACGGTTGTTACAGGTCTTCGGGCTCACGAAGTCGGAGCGCGCCCGCTGGCTGCTCAATATGCCCGGCCTCGGGGACTCCAAGCCGTCCGAGCTCATGAGCCAAATGCTCACGCTCCTGGGCTCCGAACCAGAATGCTTCCTCTTCAGGGAGCTATTCCTCAGCCAGCTACTGGAGCAAGTTCAGGCTACCCTAGCCAGGTGGGAAGTCACCGACTGCGCAGAGCTGGCTGCCGATGCGGACAAGATCTTCGTGGTGACACAGCAGTACTGCGCTGCCACGAGGCGGCCATCCCCCACAGATGCCGCTCCAGCCCCTCAACCTGCGGGGTTGTGCTTCTAACACGCCCGTTTTGGCGCGAAAGCAAGATGCTGCCACCCTCCCTGCAGCTTTACGCTCAAAGAAAAAAAACAGCAGCTACCCTGTCGAAAGAGGACCAGTTATAATGAGCGCCCTGCGGCTGCGATGGCAATCGGTAATTCGGGAAAACTCCTCTTCATCAACGACTCCCTATCTGGTCGATGTTTCCTTTGCGACACCGGGGCGCAGTGTAGCATCCTACGCGTGTCAAATCTTGATCTACAAGTTGGGGGGCGCGGCCCCTCCCTCCAGGCTAATGGCGGGGCCATTCGGACCTTTGGAAGCCGGCGGGTCCAGGTGTGCTTCGGTGGCCAGCGGTTTTACTGGGATTTCATCACGGCCAAAGTCTCTCAAGCCATCCTCGGGGCAGATTTTTTGTGCGCCAACGGCCTCCTGGTGGATGTATGGCACCGCCGGTTGATCAATGCGGCCACTTTTCACTCCATCCCGTGCTACCGCGGTAACACCGTGGCGCGCACTGTCTCCTGCGCGTCTCCACCTCCGGATGACTTCACTCGCCTCCTCGGAGATTTCCCAGACCTGACCAGACCCACTTTCTCTTCCATGGCCACGAAACATGGTGTTGAACATCACATCACCACTACTGGCTCCCCGGTCTACGCACGGGCCCGGCGCCTCGAACCTGGCAAGCTCGCGGCTGTGAAAGCGGAGTTCGACATGATGGAGCAGCTAGGGATTATTCACCGGTCGAATAGTCCCTGGTCTTCGCCTCTCCACATTGTTCCGAAATCTGGCGGCGGATGGCGACCTTGCGGCGACTACCGATGCCTGAACGACGCCACTACTCCTGATCGGTACCCGATCCCTCATATTCAGGATTTCTCTGCACATTTGGCGGGAAATACCATTTTTTCAAAAGTTGACCTTGTACGTGGGCTACCACCAGGTCCCCGTACACCCACAAGACGTCCCGAAAACTGCAGTCATCACCCCATTCGGCCTGTTTGAATATCTGCAGATGCCGTTTGGATTAAAGAACGCTGCACAGGCTTTCCAGCGCTTGATGGACTCCGTGCTTCGGGACCTCAAGTTCCTTTTCGTCTACCTCGACGACATCCTCATCGCCAGCCCTAATAAAGAGGAGCACATCTGCCATTTGCGCACCCTCTTTAGACGCCTCAGTCAACACAGCTTGATCATCAACCCGGCCAAGTGCCAGTTCGGCCTGCAGCAGATTGATTTTTTAGGCCATCGCATCACATCAGATGGCGCAATTCCCTGCAAATGAAGGTGGAGGCAGTTACTTCGTTCCCGCGCCCGCCATCCGTCAAGGCCCTGCAGGAGTTCCTCGGGATGGTAAATTTTTATCACCGGTTCGTCCCTAATGCAGCTCTGCTCATGCAGCCCCTGTACGAGGCAAGTCCGGCAAGGATCCGATCAGCTGGACGGTCGACATGGACCGGGCGTTCGTCGACACAAAAGGTGCTTTAGCCGACGCAACCATGCTGGCACACCCGCTGCCAGGTGCCACCATCGCCCTTACCACTGATGCGTCAGACTACGCCATCGGCGCAGTACAGGAACAGTGGGTGCATGGGACGTGGCAACTGCTGGCGTTTTTCAGCCGTCAACTATGGCGAAACGAACAAAAGTACAGCACGTTCGACCGCGAGTTGCTGGCCCTTTTTCTGGCCATCCGCCATTTCCGGTTCTTGCTAGAGGGACGTCCATTCACGGCTTTTGTGGACCATAAGCCACTAACGTTTGCTATGGCCAAGACCGCCGAACCATGGTCGGCTCGGCAACAACGTCAGTTGACGTTTATTTCAGAATTCACCACTAACATTCAGCATGTGCCCGGTAAGGACAACCTGGTGGCGGATTGCCTCTCCCACGCGACCGTTCATGCAGTCCAGCTCGGCATCGACTATGCCCTCATGGCTGCGGATCAAGCCTCTGATCCGGAGGTCCAATCTTACAGAACCAGCCCCTCTAGCCTCCAAGTGGCCAACGTCAAATTCCATGCTGCGGGCACTACGCTACTCTGCGACATCTCCGTAGGAGATCCTCGCCCTATCGTCCCGGTCGCCTGGCGCCGAAAAGTTTTTGACGCCATCCACGGGTTGTCACACCCCGGCATGAAAGCCTCGCAACGGTTGATGTCGTCCAAATTCGTGTGGCGGGGCATGCACATGGATGTTCGCGACTGGGCCAACACCTGCGTGGTCTGCCAAAAGGCCAAGGTGCAGCGTCACGTCAAGGCTCCATTGGCCACTTTCGCTGTTCCGGAACGTAGGTTTGATCATATGCATGTGGACCTGGTGGGGCCACTTCTGCCTTCGCATGGGTTTACTCATTTTCTTACAATGGTGGACCGCACCACTCGATGGCCAGAGGCGGTTCCTCTGTCTTCCACTACATCTGCAGACGTCGACAGGGCATTCATCTCCCCTTGGGTCGCCCGCTTCGGGGTACCGGCGGACATCTCGTCCGATCGTGGGCCGCAGTTTTCTTTGGAGCTCTAGAACGCTGTGGCTCAGGAGCTCGGTGTCAAGCTACATCGCACCACTGCCTACCATCCACAGGCGAATGGCCTGTGCGAACGATTCCACAGGTCGCTCAAGGCCGCACTGCGAGCCAGCCTTCAAGGTGCGGGCTGGGTGGACAGGCTTCCATGGGTCCTTTTGGGTCTTCGTATGGCACCTAAAGGAGATCGTCAATCGTCCTCGGCGGAGCTCGTATATGGCCAGCCGCGATGCGTACCAGGGGATTTCCTTCCGTCTCCAACAGAGCCATGGTCCGCGTCTCAGCAGCTCATCAGCCACCAGGAGGCGGCCAGAAGTTTCGCTCCAGTGCCTATGTCGCATCACGGCTTGCAGAGCTTCCATGTCCCAGCTGAGCTGAAGAACGCCGACTATGTGTTTATCCGCCACGACGCTCATCGGGACCCGCTCAAACCCCCTCACACTGGTCCTTTCCGTGTGATATAGCCGGGAGACAAATCTTTTTCAGTCGATGTCGGAGGTAAACCGGACCACATTTCAGTTGATCGGTTGAAGCCGGCTCACATGGACCTTGACTGCCCGGTCGAGATCGCACAACCGCTGAAACGTGGCCGACCGCCCACAGTCGCCGTGCCAGATCAAACGCAACCGCCCGCCAGCTCGCCCGCCGTCCATCAGCTTGCACTTCAAGGCTACAGAAGTCGATCTGACAGGCTTGTCAGGCCTCCTCGCCGTTTTACTATTGCTATTAAAGACAATTCTGGGGGGGCGCATGTGGCGGAGCCATAAGGGACTCCAATCAATTGTATATAATTCCCTTTAATAATATGTTGGCTACAGCCTGAGTCTGTATCTTTGTTTTCACTGTTCACATGTACAGAGCGCGATCACTTTAATAGCGCGGGCAAACGCGATGACGTCACGCGTTCATCACGTGATCCCCCAGCGGCGGGAAAAACGTGATGACGTCAGCCACGGGACCGCCCTAGCAGTCTTTGTGGAGCCTCCGAACTGACTAGACCTATATTCGATGTTCTCCTGTAGTTATCCGTTAAACTCTGTTAGTTTTCATTAAACCTCATTTATTTGATCGCCTGAGTGGACCTCAGTCTTTTGGATAGGAACTAGACGTTCCTACATCATATCTGTTTACATCTATTTGCGCAGCTAATTCATCCACCTTATTACGAATGCTCCTCGCATTAAGACACAAGTCTTCAGGATTGTTTTTTTAACACTCTTAGTCCTTTTAGAATTATTATTTACTGTAGCCCTGTTTGATTTACACCCTTGATATCTCTGCCTTCCACTTTTGCTTTTCTCCTTCCTGTCTTTTGCTTCTATTCTTGCTATCCTTTCCTCTGTCTCCCTGCACAGGTTCCCAACCCCCTGCCATTTTAGTTTAAACTCTCCCCAACAGCACTAGCAAACACTCCCCCTAGGACATCGGTCCCAGTCCCGCCCAGGTGCAAACCATTCAGTTTGTACTGGTCCCACCTCCCGCAGAACCGATTCCAATGTCCCAGGAATTTGAATCTCTCCCCCTTGCACCATTCCTCTAGCCATGTATTCATTTGAAATATCCTTCTATTTCTACTCTGACTAGCATGTGGCACTGGTAGCAATCCTGAGATTACTACCTTTGAGATCCTATTTTGTAATTTACCTCCTAACTTCCTATATTCAACTTTTAGGACCTCATCCTGTTTATTACCTATATTGTTGGTACCTGTATGCACCACGACAACTGGCTGTTCACCCTCCCCCTTCATTCACCTGCCTTGTTCCGTAACTCTTAATACACTTGCCTAGCAAAAATTTATCCTGCACTGAAGTGTCCGAATGGGCTAGGTGCTCAAACCTCTGGAGTATGGCTTTGAAGCCGCCCCCTTCTGACCCCCAAAGGCAAGTGTGCTACCACTGAGCCAAGTTAATTAAAGGGGGAATAAGACCACCAGTGATTCTCTGCGAGGGATTCAAGCTTTGAGAAACCGAGAGGAAGCATCGATATTATCTAATCATAATCACAATATGGGTGACCTTTGCCTTTCCTACTTATCATTTTCTTAATTGAGACCTTTACTCCCTTGGTTTGTAATAGACGGAACCAACCTTCCTCACCTCTCCTCTCCTTAATTTACCCTTGTACCTCACCCACCCCACCCAACGCCAGATGGAGTTTTGAAGTTGGGACAACAACAACAACTTGCATTTATATAGCACCTTTAAAGTAGTAAAACGTCCCAAGGCACCACACATGACCGTAATCAGACAAGATTTGACACTGAGCCACATCAGGAGACATTAGGACAGGTGACCAAAAGCTTGGCCAAAGAGGTAAGCATCTTAAAGGAAGGGAGAGAGGTGGAGAGGCGGAGAGTTTTAGGGAGGGAATTTGCAACATGTAGAGCCTCGGCAGCTGAAGGCACGTCCGCCAGTGGTGGGGCAAAGGAAGTGGGAGATGAACAAGAGGCCATAACGGGAGGAGCGCAGGGATCTCGGAGGGTTGTAGGGCTGGAGTTGGTTAGAGAGATAGGGAGGGGGTTGAGGCCATGGAGGGGTTTGGAACATGAGGATGAGAATTGTTTTATTTTTCTCTGTTACTCTATTGTGCTTCAGTGCATCTTTCTGGTGCACCTCCCATCTGACCTTTCCCTTATTCCACGTCTGTGAATTCCCTTTGGATTACCAATCCATAATATACAATCTGTGGAAGGATGAAGGAAACTGGAGGAACACATCTGCCTTTACTTCTGATTATTCACTCTGTGCTGATCACATTAAACGTTCTATTTTGGTTACCTGATTATTTACGGTGAAACAATAATTTACTCTGAAATCAATGGAAGCAAAATATATTAGAAGCCCTGCTGTCTGCGCCATATGTGTAAATATGTGAATTAATCAGCCGCAACACATGTATGAATCTAATTAATATATGCAATCAATTAAAGTCACTCGTTTCTGCAGCACTTTTAACAATTTACAATTACTGATTACTTTCTCTGGTATCATGTATCGTTTTCTTTCTCTGACACAAAGCCCTGAATTACATTTGTAAATAAAGCTTTGACAATATAAAATCTAAGATTTTGAACCAAAATGCTAGGTTGAATAAGCCATGCTGTCAATGGTGCGTGAGGCTAGGCACCTCAAAGCATTGGAGAGGTACCACCAATGCTGCCTCCGCAAGATCCTGCAAATCCATTGGCAGGATAGGCGCACCAACGTCAGTGTTCTCGCTCAGGCCAACATCCCCAGCGTCGAAGCCTTGACCACGCTCGATCAGCTGCGATGGACGGGTCACATTGTCCGCATGCCCAATACGAGACCCCAAAACAAGCGCTCTACTCGGAGCTCCGGCACGGCAAGAGAGCCCCAGGTGGGCAGAGGAAATACTTCAAGGACACCCTCAAAGCCTCCTTGGAAAAATTGCAACATCCCTGACATGAATCAGTCATTCAGGAAAGAAAGACTTATGAAATAATACTGAGCAGCCTACGGGTGGCGCTGTCCAGGGAGAGTATAAATACTTGGACACGGGCCCAGCTTGCGCAGGACATTCTTAACAGGAACTAGTGAAGGACACAACTAGACCTCCATGTTGTAAAACAGTTGATTAAAGCTTTGTTTAACGCTTAGACCAAGTGCCTAGTAGTTTTCTTACGTCAATCCCCACCGACACCTGGGAATCCCTGGCCCAAGATCGCACAAAGTGGAGGAGAAACATCCGGGAAGGCGCCGAACACCTCGAGTCTCTTCGCCAGGCGCAAGTGGAAGCCAAGCGCAAACAGCGGAAGGAGCGCACGTCAACCCAAGCGCCCCACCCACCCGCCCCTTCAACCATTGTCTGCCCCACCTGTGACAGAGACTGTAGGTCCCGCATTGGACTCATCAGTCACCTGAGAACTCATCTTTAGTGTGGAAGCAAGTCATCCTCAGTTCCGAGGGACTGCCTAAGAGAGAGAGAGAGAGAGAGAGAGAGGCTAAACTGCAAAGTGTCGCTTACAATGCAATGAAGCATTTCTCCATTATTAAAAAATGCAGGACGCACATCCGCTTCCTTCAGGTACTGATGTTATGACGGAGTCTTGTCACTGTTCAATGATGCTTTCTTTTTTTGGTTACCAGGAAGGAAATACTGTGGGCTGACTCATTGAGCGTACAAATATAAAGCTGAAAATCAAGGATATGTTTCCATTATCAATCTTTACCTTCAGCTTTGGGTTTTGAAACCGGCGGTGTTACAGAACTCGAAAGACATTTGACTAGTGACCGCAGATCATGGGGCTGAAGTTTCTAAATCTATTTAAAATTCTGAGATTGCAAGGATTGGTCTGTGTTGCGACTGCAACAGTTGGATTTTGCCATCATTGTTGAGATTTAGCATGCAATGCAATCATTTTTACACAGAGACTTATTATTAGATGGTCTGATAATAAACTACAAGTATAAATAAATTGCACATCACCTACATTTCCATGCTGACTGGCTATTTTCTTGTTGAGAATTCTCCTGCTCTATGCCACAAATGGAATAGTTGGTGTTCTAAACTACATTAGTGATTCTACGCTGCTTGCTATCATTGATCCAAGAGTGAAATTATGTTAATGTGTTTTTTAAAAATTGACAAGTGATGCTGGATTACATTAGGAATTACAATAGAACTGCTTCTGCTCCATACTGTCGATATCCAAACTGTTCAGCCTCATCTTATAAAATAGAATTCCATAGAATGTACAGCACAGAAACAGGCCATTTGGCCCACCTGGTCCGTGCCGGTGTTTCTGCTCCACTCGAGCCTCCTCCCACCCCTCTTCATCTCACCCCATCAGCATATCCTTCTATTCCTTTCCCCCTCATGTGTTTATTTAGTGCCCCCTTAAATGCATCTGTACTGTTCGCCTCAACCACTCCCTGTGGTAGCGAGTTCCACATTCTCACCACTCTCTGGGTAAAGAAGTTTCTCCTGAATTCCCTATTGGATTTATTAGTGACTGTCTTATATCGATGGCCCCTAGTTTTGGACTCCCACAAGTGGGAACGTCTTCTCTACATCTACCTTAGCAAACCCTTTCATAATCTTAAAGACCTCAATTGCATCATCCCTCAGCTTTCCCTTTTCTAGAGAAAAGAGCCCCAGCTTGTTCAAAATTTCCTGATGTGTCTAACCTCTCAGTCCTGAGATCATTCTTGTAAATCTTTTTTGCACCTTTCCCAGTGCCTCTAAACCCTTTTTGTAATTATGAAGACCAGAACTGAGCACTGCATTCCAAGTGTGGTCCAACCAATTAATAAGGCAAAAGACAATGGCCCAGAAATTCGGGTCCCCACAGGTGAGTACGCGCTGGGTACTCACGCATAGGGCCAACGAAAGTGCCGGTTTTGTGCATGCACTGCGCATGCGTAGGAAACCGGAACTTCCGTTCCCTTGAAGGAAGGGGTTCACAGGTCGAACGCGTGCACCGGAGAGGCAGCGCGTACGCCTGGAACTTCCGTTTTTTTTGCAGGTTTCTCCGGGAGGGTAAGTCTCCAGGAGCTACGCTTTTAAAAAGCAGTCGCAAGGCCTGCTTTTAACAAGGTAAGTGGTGAATTAAGTAAAATTAACACATTTTTTCCACAGGTTTATTATTTTTAAAAAGTTTAAAGAAAGTTAAGTTTATTTTTAGCCCCGTTAAAAACTGTAATTAATTTTTTCAAAAATTTAAATTATTGTTTAAAATAGTCATTTTATGTAATTTATTGTTATTTTAAAAATGTAATTTAAAAAAGAATTTATTTGAAGTTTTAGTTAGGTTTTGGGGCCGAATTCTATTCATAGTTTTGACAGGTCTTCCTGTCAAATCTATGAATAGAGATTCCCTGCTACCATTGGCTCTCCATGGCCCAGGTGATCCCAGGGGACGCTTCGAACTAACTGCGCCCCTGGGATACGCAAGCACTGCGCGCCGGCAGCTGGAGCAGGCCCAGGATTGGAATCCCACGCCGGCCCACAGCACAGCGGCCGGCGCGCTAGTAAGTGCAGGTCGGAGGCTTGCACCCGCGGGAAGCCTCCGACCCGAATTTCTGGCCCAACGTTAATGCTAAAATATTGGACCTGAATTTGCGATCGGAGGCGTCCCGTGGGGAAAGGCCTCCGATCCACAAATAAAATGCCCGGTACCTGGGGCCTCGGGATCCAGGGAGACTGGCGGTCCTGGGACTGTCCGGGTACCCACGGGCAGAGGCCCACGTACCCCAGGGTGCAGGCGGTTCACGAGCGCCCCTGGGATCACGTGGGCCGGACCAATGAATGAAAGAAGGGGGATCCCCATTCACACTTATGGGGATTCCATACCGACAGAAACTCCATGAGTATGAATGGGAATTACCCCCAAAAATACACCTAGACATCAAATACATTTTTAAAAATTACATATTTAAAATGGCATTTAATTAACTATTTAAAACAAAAAATTAATTTTTTGAAAAATGGATTTACATGTTTTAAAGGGGCTAAAAATAAACTTACCTTATTGCACAGGTTTTTAAATGTATAAATTATTGTAAATTTGTTTATTTGAATGTTTTTAAAAACTCTTACGCTGGTAAAAGCAGGCCTTACTCTTGCTTTTACCATCGGTAAGAATTTCGCGGGCATTCGCTGGGCAGAAGTTGAGCAAATAGCCCAACTCTCCGCCCGCGGAGGCCCTTTTTCCCGGGGATGCGGATGATCAGTCAAGAAGATCGCGAGGTCCGGGTTTTAGCGTAGCGCGTGCCTGAACCCAGAACTTGCGCGGCCACTACGGGCGCGTACACACCTCGTACACACCCGTAGGGGCCGCAAATTACGGCCCAAAGTGTTCAGGTCAATGTTCAGTACCTTGCATCTGACTGAATGTTCTTTAATGATTACCCTTCAGTATAAGAGAACTCAGACAGTATTAACTTAGCATATTTTTAAATTAATTTTGATTTCGTTTTCTTTGACTTTCTATAACAATTTGCTACAAAACGAAATGGCGTGTTAACTGAAAGTGAATTCAAGCCAGGGTTATTGTTTTGCGTCTACAGATCACAAACATTAATACAGAGAGAAAGATAAAAATGTAGGTTTCCCATGGCTTTTCACAATTATTATCAGATGTGAATTAATATTTATTCTTTTATTTTATAAATGATAAATGTGTTAAGTGAGTTTTTTGCTCTTGAAAAGTAAAAGATAATCAGATAGGGAAAAGAACAAAAGGAGGAGAACCAAAGGGAGACTTGCATTTCTATAGCGCCTTTCACGACCACTGGATGTCCCAAAGCACTTTACAGCCAATGAAGTACTTTTGAAGCATAGTCACTGTTGTAATGTGGGAAACACGGCAGCCAATTTACACACAGCAAGCTCCCACAAACAGCAATGTGATAATGACCAGGTAATCTGTTTTAGTGATGTTGGTTGAGGGATAAATATTGGCGCAGGTCACCGGGGCGAACTCCCCAGATCTTCTTCGAAAATATGCCGTGGGATCTTTTATGTCCACCTGAGAGGGCAAACAGGGCCTCGGTTTAATATCTCATCCAAAAGATGGCACCTCCGACAGCGCAGCGCTCCATCAGTACAACTCCTCAGACAGTGCAGCACTCCCTCAGTACCGCCCCTCCGACAGTGCAGCGCCCCCTCAGTGCTGCCCCTCCGACAATTCAGCGCTCCCTCAGTACTGCCCCTCCGATAGTGCAGCAATCCTTAGTACTGCCCCTCCGACAGTGCAGCGCTCCCTCAGTACTGCCCCTCCGACAGTGCAGTGCTCCCTCAGTACAACTCCTCCGACAGTGCAGCACTCCCTCAGTACTGCCCCTCCGACAGCGCAGCGCTCCATCAGTACTGCCCCTCCGACAGCACAGCGCTCCATCAGTACAACTCCTCCGACAGTGCAGCACTCCCTCAGTACTGCCCCTCCGACAGTGCAGCGCCCCCTCAGTGCTGCAACTCCGACAGTTCGGCGCTCCCTCAGTACTGCCCCTCCGATAGTGCAGCAATCCTCAGTACTGCCCCTCCGACAGTGCGGCGCTCCCTCAGTACTGCCCCTCCGACAGTGCAATTCTCCCTCAGTACTGCCACTCTGACCGTGCAGCACTCCCTCAGTACTGCCCCTCCGACAGTGCGGCGCTCCCTCAGTACTGCCCCTCCGACAGTGCAGCACTTCCTCAGTACTGACCCTTCGACAGTGCGGCGCTCCCTCAGTACTGACCCTCCGACAGTGCGGTGCTCCCTCAGTACTGACCCTCCGACAGTGCAGCGTTCCCTCAGTACTGCCCCTCCGACAGTGCAGCGCTCCCTCAGTGCTGCCACTCCGACAGTGCAGCACTCCCTCAGTACTGCCCCTCCGACAGTGCAGCATTCCCTCAGTACTGCCCCTCCGACAGTGCAGCGCTCCCTCAGTACTGCCCCTCCGACAGTGCAGCGCTCCCTCAGCACTGCCACTCCGACAGTGCAGCACTCCCTCAGCACTGCACTGTGAGTGTCAGTCGAGATTTTTGTGCTCAAGTCTCTGGAGTGGGATTTGAACCCACAAGCTTCTGACTCAGAGTAGAGGCAAAAATATTAGATAGAAAATATTTATTCTTTAACTTACAAAGGCCGAGGAAGCGCGAATACACTCATCTTCGACTAGGATTTACAAATTTGCAGTTAGAGTACACATGCTAGTGTACAAAGTGCACACTGAATGGCTGTTACACTCGTAATTACTTAATGGGCCATAATTTGCGGCCCCTACAGGTGTGTACAAGGTGCATACGTTACCATAGGGGCCGCGCAAGTTCCGGGTCTCGGCATGCGCTGCGCATGCGCTAAAACCCGGGACTTGCGACCTGGCAAGAATCCTCCTGACGGATCTTAGACATCCCCGGGAAATGGACACCCGCGGGCGGAGAGTCGGGCTATTTGCTCAATGTAGGGTTCTCAAAATTCCCACATTCCCCAGAGGTTATGGATAAAGGGACCCTGTATGGACAAGTTATTAAAAAGGGTACCCAAATTGGCTTCTGAAACCTCGTGACCAAAACCGACAGGGTTTAAAAAAACAAGGCCCTGCAAACAGGCAGGCCCTAAAACGAAACCTAACATGCAGGAATCTGTGAAAAGACTTTGTAAAGCCAGACTGATAAGTAAACATAGAATATGCATTCTTCACCTTGGAACAGATCAAGCCAGGATGTCTCTAATCTGAAAGCCATCAACTGTTCGCATAAATAATCGGTAACAGCTCACAGGTAGCTGACAAGTCAGGAAACCCGATTAAGTTTCATAAATGACAAACAGCCAGGATATCGAAGCTATTATACAAGGAGACAGCCGCTCCAGAAGTCGTTAAAGTAAATGGCTGTAATCATTTTATACGAGCCCGCCAAAAGTTAGACAAAGGACTGACCTGATTTGGCGCGCAGATAAGGGGGTGAAGAACGGGTATAATTGTAGGCCCATCAGTGGTGCTCGCTCTCTTGCTCCTGCCCTCATCTTTTGGCCTTGGCCTCCTGCCTCTCGTTCTCGTGCCCTGGCCTCATGGCGGGCCCTCAACACCAAGGACGCCCATTACACCGGGGCCAGACGCGGGAGGAGAACGAGACCCGAATTCGAAAACACACAGGAAACACAGGCCACAAACAGGCAGACGAGATGAGACGAGGAAAACGGTAAAACCGGTGAAAGCAGGGAAATGCAGCGGGAAGACGCGTTGGGGGAATACGCCTAGTTATAAGCTGGCGTTTTGACGAATAAGTTGGCGTTGCATGCATGAACAATAAAACCCCAGTTTGACGAATAAGCTGGCGTTCAAAGCATGGGTAGCAGCGTCCATGATGAATAAACTGGTGTTCGAAGCATGGATAGTAAAATCAGTTTGACAGTGTAAACCGCCAACTGAGCCCCAACCGTTTTTAAAAAACCGTCGGTGACCAAACCGCCCGAGGAAGAAGAAGAAGACCCATCGCAACTCGACGACGATGTTAGCTGAGGAAAAGGAGCGTGATTCGCATAAACAACTCCATCGCCGCGCCCTGTGACCACGTGACGATGAAGTACCCCAAAGGACAAGAAGGGTGAACCTCAAAACCTCACAACCGGTTAAAGCAACAGGTTTTGAATTGGTGAGCATGAATTCTGGCCCCTCATAGCTTAATCTAGTTAGGTATAGGGGGTGGGATAAGGATAAGGGGATTTTTAATGTATTTGTTTCCCTCGATGTGCCGTGTGTTCCCCATTCCCATATAAGTGCAATTGTTTATGCCTGTAATTATTAGTAATTCTCAGTAAGATTGTGTTTTATTCTGCCTTCAATAAAAATTTTGGTTTTCTTGCACCAAACCACTTTTCTACTCGATTTTCTGTATCGCCGTCTGTACCCAAGTCCGGTGACTAGAACCCAGGGGTGTGGGAGCGATTCGAACCGCTCAGAGACAGTCAGAGGTGAAGCTGACTGGGCACACGCCAACCCCCTACACCACTACTACTGCCCAGCGAATGCCCGTGAAATTCTTACGCCTGGTGAAAGCAGGCTTAGGGCCTGCTTTTACCAGCGTAAGAGTTTTAAAAAATAGAAAAATAATATTTTATCTATCATTTATACATTTAAAAACTTGTTAAATAAGGTAAGTTTATTTTAGCCCCTTTGAAACATGTACAGTATATTTATTTCTCTAAAAATTAATTTTTTGTATTAAATATTTAGTTAAATGCTATTTTAATTAATTTTAAATAAGTTATTTTAAAAAAAAATTATTTGATGTCTAGGTATATTTTTTTACGTGATCCCCATTCATACTTATGGGGTTTCTGTACATACGGAATCCCCATAAACATCAATGGGGATCCCCCTTCTTTCATTGTTTGGGCCAGCCCACGTGAACCCAGGGCATGCTCGTGAACCGCCTGCGCCCCCCTGGGGTACGTGGGCCTCTGCCCGCGGGTACCCGGAGAGCCCCAGGACCGCGAGGCTCCCTGGATCCCGAGGCCCCGAGGTACGCGGGCATTTTATTTTCGGATCGGAGGCCTTTTCCCACGGGAAGCTTCCGACCACCAATTCAGGGCCAATATGTTGACCTCAGCAGTCAATATTCTGTTAGAATTACTTGTTTTGCCAATCATCACCTTCAAACAAAAATTTTAAAAAATTGCACATTCTCCAGCCTACATGGTTTTGCAACTTTTATCGCCTAATTAATTTGCATGCACCGAGAAAATAATTATTTGCAAATGCGCTTTCTGTTAAAAAGCGGTGTCTGTAAATAGCGTGAGACAGAATAACTGAAGTTTAAGTGGGAAATAAAAATGGCACCATTATTCATGCTAGTATTCCAAATGGTCACTTGACAGAACGATACAACCTGTTCATATTATATCCCATGCTGGGTTCTGACATGAATTATAGAGTGTTCCCTCTAGGATAATTAGATTGGCTTTAACAAACCTTGCTAACAGCTTGATTTCTGCAAAAGGTTGGTGGAATAGTGTGAAGTCCCTTGGCGGAGTTTAGCTGCATGGGGCCAGGAATATATCCAGAATATAAAATCATCAAGCACGGTGTCAGTGAAAAGCTGCCTAGGACAAGAATGAACTCAAAATATTTGAAGACATCCAATACATAATCCGGCCGATTCGAATCAATTCCCATTCACCCATCGCCCCTTTGCTCGCTGACCTACACTGGCTCCCAGTTAAGAAATGCCTCGATTTTGAACGTCTCATCCTTGTTTTCAAATGGCCGCACCCCTCCCTATGTCTGTAACCTCCTCCAGCCCCACAACCCACCGAGATATCTGCGCTCCTCCAATTCTGGCCTCTTGAGCATCCTCGATTTCAATCGCTCCACCACTGGCGGCCGTGCCTTCAGCTGCCTGGGCCCTAAGCTCCGGAATTTTGTTTGAAAGGCGGCATAGATTTATGGAAGGCTACATATGAATGGGCTTTACACACAACTGCACTCCCTGTGGACAGCTGACTGTGTTCATAGCTGTGGCAGCATGGGTAGACCTGAAGTAACATCAGTCAATAATAATTGGTCATGTGGGAGTTCGCGATACTGGAAGATGGTCTCCTAAACACTCAGGCAAGCCAGATACAGACATTTCCGGGTAAACTTTAGAATTTGGCAACTGTAGTGGAGCCTCCCCACTTACACCCTCCTTAAACTTGAGCTCGTCCAAACCTCTGCTGCCCGTATCCTGACCCACACCAAGTCCCGCTCGCCCATCACCCCTGTGCTTGCTGAACTACATTGGCTCCCGATTATGCAGCGCCTCGATTTTAACATTTTCATCCCTTGTTTTCAAATCCCTCCACGGCCTCGCCCCCCCCTCCCTATCTCTGTAACCTCCTGCCCTCCTCCAATTCTGCTCTCTATGCAGCCCTGATTTTCTGAAAGTGCACAGAGCTCCTGTCTACAAACAATTTTAAGAGTTTCCGCAGAGCGTCACATCTCAGCAATTCACGTACTGGGGGTGGAGGGGGGAGGCGGGGGGTTCGGGGTGTCTGTGGGCTCCATAGGAATGAATCCTGATGAAAGGTCATTGACCTGAAATGTTAACTCTGTTTCTCTCTCCACAGATGCTGCCCGACCTGCTGAGTGTTTCCAGCGTTTCCTGTTAATATTCCCGATTTTCATCGCTCCACCATTGGCAGTCGTGCCTTCAGCTGCCTGGGCCCTCGGCTCTGGAATTCCCGCCCTAAACCTCTCTGCCGCTCTCTCTCCTCCTTTAAGATGCTCGTTAAAACAGTTAAGACTGCCATTTGCTTTTTAATGGGCAAGACAGGAAAACTGCGTTAAATCCTGTCATTAACGCATGTTTACTCATCTTTAATCTTTCCACCCACGTTTTCTTTTTCATTGCGCCTGCTTTACTGTTTCTTTATATTTGCTCCATTTCTCTTTGTATCTACTTTCTTTTCATTGTCTTCAACTAATAAGCACAACATGAACAGTAAATATGCAAAACGTTGCAGTGGTGAGGAGCATTCTTTTTGAACCTTGTGGTGTCAGCCTTGGCTCAGTTGGCAGCACTCTCACCTTTGAACCCCGCAATGATTGTTGGTTCAAATCCCACTTCATGGAACTTCAACACAAAATCTAGGCTGGCACTCCCAGTGCAGCATTGTGGGAGGGGCAGCACTGAGGGAGTGCCGCACTGTCGGAGGGGCAGTACTGAGGGAGCGCTGCACTGTCGGAGGGGCAGTACTGAGGGAGTGCTGCACTGTCGGAGGGGCAGTACTGAGCGAGTGCTGCACTGTCGGAGGGGCAGTACTGAGGGAGCGCTGCACTGTCGGAGGGGCAGTACTGAGGGAGCGCTGCACTGTCGGAGGGGCAGTACTGAGGGAGTGCTGCACTGTCGGAGGGGCAGTACTGAGGGAGCGCTGCACTGTCGGAGGGGCAGTACTGAGGGAGCGCCGCACTGTCGGAGGGGCAGTACTGAGGGAGCGCCGCACTGTCGGAGGGGCAGTACTGAGGGAGCACCGCACTGTCAGAGGGGCAGTACTGAGGGAGTGCTGCACTGTTGGAGGGGCAGGACTGAGGGAGCGCCGCACTGTCGGAGGGGCAGTACTGAGGGAGCGCCGCACTGTTGGAGCGGCAGCACTGAGGGAGCGCCGCACTGTCAGAGGGGCAGTACTGAGGGAGCACTGCACTGTCGGAGGGGCAGTACTGAGGGAGCACTGCACTGTCGGAGGGGCAGTACTGAGGGAGCGCCGCACTGTCGGAGGGGCAGCACTGAGGGAGCACCGCACTGTCAGAGGGGCAGTACTGAGGGAGTGCTGCACTGTCGGAGGAGCAGTACTGAGGGAGTGCTGCACTGTCGGAGGGGCAGTACTGAGGGAGCGCCGCACTGTCGGAGGGGCAGTACTGAGGGAGCACTGCACTGTCGGAGGGGCAGTACTGAGGGAGCACTACACTGTCGGAGGGGCAGTACTGAGGGAGCGCGGCACTGTCGGAGGGGCAGTATTGAGGGAGCACTGCACTGTCGGAGGGGCAGTACTGAGGGAGCACTGCACTGTCGGAGGGGCAGCACTGAGGGAGCACTGCACTGTCGGAGGGGCAGTACTGAGGGAGCACTGCACTGTCGGAGGGGCAGTACTGAGGGAGCGCGGCACTGTCGGAGGGGCAGTACTGAGGGAGCACTGCACTGTCAGAGGGGCAGCTCTGTGGGAATGCTGCACTGTCGGAGGGGCAGCTGAGGGAGCGCCGCACTGTCAGAGGGGCAGTACTGAGGGAGCACTGCACTGTCGGAGGGGCAGCACTGAGGGAGCGCCGCACTGTCGGAGGGGCAGCACTGAGGGAGCGCCGCACTGTCGGAGGGGCAGTACTGAGGGAGCACTGCACTGTCGGAGGGGCAGTACTGAGGGAGCACTGCACTGTCAGAGGGGCAGTACTAAGGGAGTGCTGCACTGTCAGGGGGGCAGTACTGAGGGAGCACTGCACTGTCGGAGGGGCGGTACTGAGGGAGCATCCCACTGTCGGAGGCGCAGTACTGAGGGAGCGCCGCACTGTCGGAGGGGCAGCACTGAGGGAATGCTGCACTGTTGGAGCGGCAGCACTGAGGGAGCGCTGCACTGTTGGAGGGGCAGCACTGAGGGAGCGCTGCACTGTTGGAGGGGCAGTAGTAAGGGAGTGCTGCACTGTTGGAGGGGCAGTACTAAGGGAGTGCTGCACTGTCAGAGGGGCAGTACTGAGGGAGTGCTGCACTGGACGAGGGGCAGCACTGAGTGAGCACTGCACTGTCGGAGGGGCAGCACTGAGGGAGCGCTGCACTGTCGGAGGGGCAGCACTGAGGGAGTGCTGCACTGTCAGAGGGGCAGTACTGAGGGAGCGCTGCACTGTCGGAGGGGCAGCACTGAGGGAGCGCTGCACTGTCGGAGGGGCAGTACTGAGGGAGTGCCGCACTGTTGGAGGGGCAGCACTGAGGAAGTGCTGCACTGTCGGAGGGCCAGCACTGAGGGCGTGCTGCACTGTTGGAGGGGCATTACTGAGGGAGTGCTGCAATTTTGGAGGAGCAGTGCTGAGGGAGTGCTGCACTGGGGAAGGGGCAGTGCTGAGGGACCACTGAACTGTGGGAGGGGCATTACTGAGGGAGTGCTGCAATTTTGGAGGGGCAGTGCTGAGGGAGTGCTGCACTGTGGGAGGGGCAGTGCTGAGGGAGTGCTGCACTGTCAGAGGGACAGTACTGAGGGAACGCCGCACTGTCAGAGATGCCGCCTTTCAGATGAGATGGTAAACCGTGGCCCTCTCTAACCTCTGGATGGAAGTTAAAAAATCCTATGGTGCTATTTTGAAGAAGAGCAGGGGAGTTATGTTGGATTGAGGGATATATCATTAAAATAAAGTAGCTGGTCATTATCACAGTACTGTTTGTGGGAGCTTAATTGCCGTGTTTCCTACATTACATGAGTGACCACACTTCAAAAGTAGTTCATTGGTAGTAAAACGCTGTGGGATGTCCTGAGGTTGTGAAAGACGCTATAGAAATGCAAGTCTTTTCTTTTTTAACCTTGCCATTTTATTATGAACCAAATTTGTAATTAGTCTCAAATGTTAAGAACTGAGTATATTTAAGGCAGCTGCAATTGATAGGCTTTTAAAATCCTAGCGCGACCATTACATAACCACTGTGGATTTTACTTGATAAAAGCATCTTCTTTCATTCTGTTCAAACCTGGTGTCGTCCTGTATTATCAGACCCAGCCCTTCCCCATGTTTCCTGGAGTAAAACAGAAGATACCATGTGCAGGCTTTATCACTGCCTTTTTCATTCTCCTTCCGTAGATTTCTAAATTCATCTGTCACTTGCAAACACGCACAGATGTAGTAGCACTCATTGCATCATTCTCTGTCTGAAAGACAGACTGTCAACACTGGAACAATCCTCAGTGCGATGTGCTTAGTTTCCAGCTGGCCATGCTTGGCATTCCCTCATGGCGAGATTCCCTCCACGGCCTCACCCCTCCCTATCTCTGAAACCTCCTCCAACGCACAACCCTTTGAGATCTCTGCGCTCCTCCAATTCTGTCCTCTTGCGCATCCCCGATGTTCATCGCTCCACCATTTGCGGCCGTGCCTTCAGCTGCCAAGGCCCCAAGCTCTGGAATTCCCTCCCTAAACCTCTCCGCCTCTCTCTCCTCCTTTAAGACGCTCCTTAAAACCTACCTCTTTGACCAAGCTTTTGGTCATCTGTCCTAATATTTCCTTACGTGGCTCGGTGTCAAATTTTGTTTGATAATCGCTCCTGTGCAGCGCCTTGGGGTGTTTTACTACATTAAGGGCACTGTATAAATGCAGGTTGTTGTTGTTGAGATCTGCCTGTCCTTTGTGCGGATGCCACATGTGGAAGAGAGGTTCTTCCTGGGGGATGTGAGGGAAAACCTTTTTACACAGCGAGTGGTGAGGACCTGGAACTCGCTGCCGACGGAAGTGGGGGAAGTGGAGACACTCGATCTTTTCAAGGGGAGACTGTAGAGAAGTTATGCTGAACCTTTATAAAGCGCTGGTTAAGCCACAACTGGTGTATTGTGTCCAGTTCTGGTCACCACACTTTAGGAAAGATGTGACGGCCCTTGAGAGGGTGCAGAGGAGATTTCCCAGAATGGTTCCGGGGATGGGGAATCTTAGCTACAAGGACAGGTTGGAGAAGCTGGATTTGTTTTCATTAGAGCAAAGGAGGTTGAGGGTTATTTGATAGAGGTGTACAAGATTATGACGGGTTTGGATAGGCTAGACGGGGAATGGCTGTTCCCACCAGTTGATGGTACAAGGACTAGGGGACACAGATTTAAGGTTTTGGGCAAGAGATACAGGAGGGACGTGAGGAAAAACTTTTTTATGCAGCGAGTGGTGAGGACCTGGAACTCGTTGCCGACGGAAGTGGTGGAAGCGGAGACACTCAATGTGTAGTGGCGCTTCTTAGTTTCCAAACAGGCAGCCACTGAGCTGTGGGGCTTTTAACAACGAGTAGACGCGTGTCGAAATAAAACATTCCCAAACGTAGCTTTGTCTTTTAAACTGTTTACTATAACACTTAACAAACGGAATTACAAAGCAAACACGTATAAACGAACACGGTCAAAAACTGTATTGCTCCAAACCTCACAACTTCTGCCTCCTTCAGCCACGTGCAGTTTAAACTGTAAAATGGCTGCACACCATGTGTGGCTTAGGGACTGTACCATTGTGGCAAGAATGAAGGGGGTGTCTCGGACTATACTACTGGAGCAAGAAAATAGGGGGTTTCTTAGTACAATAAGTCGGTCAGGTAAATTAACTGTATTATGCCATTTAACCACTATTTTAAAGTATTTTCTTAAGCTTTCATGGCTCTTACACAATGATTTCAAGGGGAGACTGGATAGGCACTTGAGGGAAATAAACTTGCAGGGCTACGGGAGTAGACTCTATGATTCTTGGGTGCGCCTTCATTCTGAAAGTGAAACTGGCTAGTGGCAGTGACGGTGGTTATTCTTTTTGTAAGTTTTAACCAGATTAGAAAGCTTCCAAACAAAACAGCAGTGTGAAAACGGATGTGAAAGATCAATAAAAGAGCCAAACATACCAATAAACACAGCATTAAGTGAGTAGCACTGCGCTTACACATGTATCTTAATGAATAATCTCCAACTCCCTTAGCTATTCCTCCTTTATTATGCCAGCACAGATATTCTTCTCTAACATTCTTAATGCTCTTGCCCTTAACTTCTCATGTCCCATTATTTTCTGTGTCAAATATTCACCCAGTTAAGAACCAAACTGCTGCCTTGTGAAGTATTTTTCTGCAACTGCATCCTCTTTGCCGGCAGGATCCAACATACGACAACAAAACATCTTGCATTTATATAGCGCTTTTAGCGTGGGAAAATGTCCCAAGGTGCTGTCCAGGAGGGTAATCAGGCAGAATTTGACACCAAGTCATATAAAGACAGGTGATCAAAAGCTTGGTCAAAGAGGTAGGTGTAACGATCAATAACATGTCATTCTATAGTGGACACTAGGTGGAGCCGTAGTGCTGTATATAGCTGTATGTATAAGACTACACTACCCAGCTGTATGATATTAAGACTACATTACCCATGAGGCACTAGGCTACCCACAAGGCAGCAGTCAAGATGGAAGCCACCACAGATACTGTACCTAGTCCACATGTGCTCAATAAAAGGTCTAGCAAAAGCTAGCTGTGTTCATAATAAGAATGTCTAGTTATTAATGAACATAACAGTAGGATTTAAGGAACGACTTAAAGGAGGAAAGAGAGGTAGAGCGGCAAAGAGGTTTAGGGAGGCAATTCCAGAGCTGAGGGCCTCGGCAGCTGAAGGCACGGCCGCCAATGGAGGAGGAGGAGGGCGAAGGAAATCGGGATGAGCAAGAGGCCAGAATTGGAGGAGCACAAGAGGTCTCGGAGGGTTGTAGGGCTGGAGCAGATAGGGAGAGGGGCGAGGCCCCTGGAGACATTTGTAAACAAGAATAAGAATTTTTTTAATCGAGGCATTGCCGGACTGGGAGCCAATGAAGGTCAGCGAAGGGTGAGCGGGACTTGGTGCGAGTCAGGATAGGGGCAGCAGAGTTTATGGAGGGTGGGAGATGGGAGACCAGACAGGGGAGCGTTGGAATAGTCGAGTTTGGTGGTAACAACAGCATGGACGAGGGTTTCCGCAGCAGCCTACATGAGCAAAACTAACAATGAATAATTTACAGCTGCTCCGCGCTGATTAAAAGCAAAAGAAAAAAACCTGAAGGCTTTCACCCCCTTCAGCATTTCCACACGGGTTGCATTTAATTTGCTAGGTTTCATTTGAACTTCCTAACTGCCATCCCCTCTCCGTATCGGATTATCCTATTCAATGCTCTCACTGCTGTGATGACATTTAGAAATGTTTCCAGCCTTTTTAACCACTAATGCCAAGGTTGTCCCCGAGTGAAATATTCGCTTCAAGATTTGGGGCAATGCTACAAAAGTTCCTCACTACCTTAGAAAGTGAAATAAAAAAAGCTTTCATGTACTGTTTATTAGCCCACTTTTAGAAGGATATCAATCTGCAGATTAGTCTTGCGTGTTGCCAGATTGTCTGCTTGTACTTTGTACAATGCACCATCGATCTACTTCTCTCCCCCTCTGCTATTCTGCTGTAATCATTCACAGCTCCTCTGGATCCAGCTTTTGTTTCTTTACTTGGCCCATTGCCACCCCCTGTTGCCTTGCACCATCATCCCTTTTTGTCATTTAATCACTCCTGCCCTCCACCCTATCACAGACCTGTCCCCCTTTGTTCTTTCCCTCCTCCCCTTTTCCCTGGCTCTGTACTTGCTTAAAAGCTGAAAATGCTGGAAAAACTCAGCAAGTCAGGCAACATCCGTGGAGAGAAATTTGAGTTGACGTTTCGGGTTTGACCCTTCTTCAAAACTGGAGAGAAAAGGAACTAGATCGAAGGCAGGGCTGCGATCGGACAAAAGAATAAAAGAACCAAAAGAAGTAAAAGAGATTAGAAGCTAGATGAGATGGTAATAGGCTGTGATTAGGTGTAAAGTGTACTGGCAGGGTAAAAGATAGCTGCCAGGTGTGAGAGAGAAACAAAAGGAAAGGGGGGGGGGAAGGAAAGGAGTGGAAAAATATAAGTGAAAATGAAATAGGGGCCGAGGTTATGATCTGAAATTGTTGAACTCAATATTGAGACCGGAAGGCTGCAGAGTGCCTAATCGGAAGATGAGGTGCTGTTCCTCGAGTTTACGTTGAGCTTCCGTGGAACAGTATAAGAGGCCAAGGACGGTGAGGTCCGAGTGGGAATGGAGCGGTGAATTGAAATGACAGGCGACCGGAAGCTCGGGGTCACCCTTACGGACTGAACGGAGGTGTTCCGCAAAGCGGTCACCCAATCTGCGTTTGGTCTCCCCAATGTAGAGGAGACCGCATCGTGAGCAGCGAATACAGTATACTAGATTGCGAGAAGTACAAGTAAATCGCTGTTTCACCTGGAAGGGGTGTTTGGGGCCCTGGACAGTGGGGAGGGGGGAGGTATAGGGGCAGGTGTTACATCTCCTCCGCTTGCACGGGAAGGTGCCAGGCGAAGGGGAAGGGCTGTTTGGGGTGATAGAGGAGTGGACTAGGGTGTCTCGGAGAGAGCGGTCCCTGCGGAATGCTGAAAGGGGAGGGGAGGGAAAGATACGTTTGGTGGTGGGATCACTTTGGAGGTAGCGGAAATGCCGGAGGATGATCCGTTGAATGTGGAGGCTGGTGGGGTGAAAGGTGAGGACAAGGGGAACCCTATCGTGGTTCCGGGAGGGAGGGGCAGGGGTGAGGGCAGAGGTGCGGGAGATAGAACTGACACGGTCGAGGGCGGTGTCAACCACGGTAGAGGGGAATCCTCTGCCCTCACCCCTGCCCCTCCCTCCCGGAACCACGATAGGGTTCCCCTTGTCCTCACCTTTCACCCCACCAGCCTCCACATTCAACGGATCATCCTCCGGCATTTCCGCTACCTCCAAAGTGATCCCACCACCAAACGTATCTTCCCCTCCCCTCCCCTTTCAGCATTCCGCAGGGACCGCTCTCTCCGAGACACCCTAGTCCACTCCTCTATCACCCCAAACAGCCCTTCCCCTTCGCCTGGCACCTTCCCGTGCAAGCGGAGGAGATGTAACACCTGCCCCTATACCTCCCCCCTCCCCACTGTCCAGGGCCCCAAACACCCCTTCCAGGTGAAACAGCGATTTACTTGTACTTCTCGCAATCTAGTATACTGTATTCGCTGCTCACGATGCGGTCTCCTCTACATTGGGGAGACCAAACGCAGATTGGGTGACCGCTTTGCGGAACACCTCCGTTCAGTCCGTAAGGGTGACCCCGAGCTTCCGGTCGCCTGTCATTTCAATTCACCGCTCCATTCCCACTCGGACCTCACCGTCCTTGGCCTCTTGTACTGTTCCACGGAAGCTCAACGTAAACTCGAGGAACAGCACCTCATCTTCCGATTAGGCACTCTGCAGCCTTCCGGTCTCAATATTGAGTTCAACAATTTCAGATCATAACCTCGGCCCCTATTTCATTTTCACTTATATTTTTCCACTCCTTTCCTTCCCCCCCCCCTTTCCTTTTGTTTCTCTCTCACACCTGGCAGCTATCTTTTACCCTGCCAGTACACTTTACACCTAATCACAGCCTATTACCATCTCGTCTAGCTTCTAATCTCTTTTACTTCTTTTGGTTCTTTTATTCTTTTGTCCGATCGCAGCCCTGCCTTCGATCTAGTTCCTTTTCTCTCCAGTTTTGAAGAAGGGTCAAACCCGAAACGTCAACTCAAATTTCTCTCCACGGATGTTGCCTGACTTGCTGAGTTTTTCCAGCATTTTCTGTTGTTATTTCGGATTTCCAACATCTGCAGTATTTTGCTATCTTGCTTAAAAGCTGTTCATCTCGAACATCTTCCAGTTCTGCCGCGTTTCCTACATTACAACAGGGACAACATTTCTAAAGTACTTCACTGGCTGGAAAGTACTGCCGTGGCTCAGTGGGCAGCACCCTCGCCTCTGAGTCAGAAGGTTGTGGGTTCACAGCCCACTCCAGGGACTTGAGCACATAAAGCTAGGCTGGCACTCCCAGTGCAGTGCTGAGGGAGCGCTGCACTGTCGGAGGTACCGTCTTTCAGATGATTAGCAATTTCTCCAGTCAGCTCTCTCAGGTTGATGTAAAAGATCCCATGGCACTATTTCGAAGAAGAACAAGGGAATTATCCCTGGTGTCCTGGCCAATAGTTGTCCCTCAATCAACATCGCTAAAACAGATTATCTGGTCATTATCACATCGCTGTTTGTGGGCAAATTGGTTGTCATGTTTCCTACATTACAGCAGTGACTGCATTTCAAATAGTACTTCATTGGCTGTAAAGTGTTTTGAGACATCTGGTGGTCATAAAAGGCGCTATAGAAATGCAAGTTTTTCTTTTTCTTTTTAAAGCGCTTTGGACACCCTGAGGTTGTAAAAGGCATCATAGAAATGCTCCCCCCCACCCCCCCACCCCCGGCTATTCTTCAAAATAGTGGCCACAGGTTCTTTTACATCCATCTGAGAGAGCAGACGAGCCCTCGGTTTAATGTCTCATCTGAAAGATGATACTTGCAACAGGGCTGCACTCCCTCAAGCACTGCACTAGAGCGTCAGTGACCTGAAACGTTAACTCTGTTTCTCTCTCCACAGATGCTGCCTGACCTGCTGCATATTTCCAGCATTTTCTGCTTTTGTTTCGGATTCCCAGCATCCGCAGTGTTTTGCTTTTGTATCAATCTATTTAGGTCTGGGTTTCATTTTGTTTAGAATAAAGCCCCAGGAGTTTTCCCTATCGAGTAATTGTAAGGGTCTTCAGCAAGCTACTGGAGAAATTGCTGATCATTAAGAATTCAGACAACTTGAACAAGGCACCAGGCTGAGATTGCACGGGTTCATGATGCATACTTAAAGAAATTAAGCTAGAGGTAGAACAGTAGCACAAAATAATTACAGTTCAGTAGACAGATCAGCGAATTGAAAAAATAATGATTAATTATTCTCTTAAAAATTCTCGCCATGTAACCTCAACATATATAATGGTAAGAATATCGGCTCATTATAAAGAAAGAAAGACTTGCATCTTTGTAGCGCCTTTCACAACCTCAGGACGTCCCAAAGCATTTTACAAACAATGAAGTACTTTTTGAAGTGGAGTCATGTCGTAATGCACACAGCAAGGTCCAACAAACAGCAATGTGATAATGACCAAATAATCTGTTTTAGTGATTTAGTTTGAGGGGTAAATATTGGCCCCAGGACACCGGGGAGAACTCCCCTACTCTTCTTCAAAATAGTGCCGTGGTCCTATACATCAATCTGACGGGCCCTCGCTTTAATGTCTCATCTAAAGGTCGATACTTACAACAGTGCTGCACTCCCTCAAGTACTGCACTAGAATGTCAGCCCAAATATTGCACTCAAGTCCTTGGAGTGGGACTTGAACCCACAAACAGTGCAACCAACTTTTTTATATGGTTGAACATTAAAAACATTTACAACATCGTGATCATTCCACTGTATCATAGAAATCCATTCCGCCACTCTGCACAGCCATTCCTCGACCACATATTAACATCAAAACCTGAAGTTTAATTTGTCTCCCATAACATATACCAATCTATTGCACTTTAAAAATCGATCAGTAATCATGGCTCTGAATAAGGGAAGTGTGCCTGATAATCCCCCATCATTTAATCTCCGGCCCTTCCCTCCTCTCATGCTCCTTCCCAACTTTTCGGGCAGCTGTTGCTTTCTCCTGCAGCCTCCGTCTCTTTTTCACCTCCTGTTTGAACCTTCCCTGCAGTTTCAGCCTCTTCCTTACATTAGGTTTGGGCCGAGGAGCTGCCCCTTCTCCCTACTTCTGCCCCTCACTAACCTTTCCCTTTCCACATGATACCACCCCATCCCTGACTTCCATGCCTCTGTCCCCCTCTGATTTCTCACTCTCGGGCTCCTCTGTAACCTCCCGTCCCTGCTCCCCATCACATACATAATCTCCCTTAGAGAGTCTTCCTGCTATCACGGTTTCTGCAACAGTGCCGCTCCCTTCGGGCTCATCTCCACCGCTGACCCTTGCTCCCTGTTTCTTCTCTCTCTGGGACAATGGCCCATCTGCAGCTATCTTGCTCCCTTCTGGCGTCTTTGTCTCCCCGCTCCCATCCTGCTGCCCCTTTAAGGCTCCTGCCTCTTGCACCATCTGCTTGACTTGCCCCCTCCTGCTCCCCGAGATGTCCGACTCCCCGTCTTTCTTTGGAATACTTACACTTACCCCGCACCCCGTCCCACCTCCTCTCACCCCACGGACACCAGATTCTTTAGGGAGAGCCAAGCCATATTATGGCTCGACTCTGCCCTCGACCCGTGCTGCCCTCTGCTGTCTTTGTCCTTTTCCACCATACTTGGTATGTTTTCCACCATCTCCATCCTGCTCTCTGCTCCGCAATTCTCCGTCTCTTCCTGCGCTCTTTTCTCCTTCCATTCACCAGCTGTGTCCTCCGCCTGCTCCGCTCCTTCAGCCGCTCCACTCACACCTCCTGCTCCTTCTCCCATCTCCTCATCACTCAAGGGGCTTCCTTCTGCCTCACACTCACAGAAGGTGGGGCCTTTGTGACACACCCCACAGCTCTCCACCTTGCAGCTCCGAGCGATGTGTCCAGACTCGCTGCAGTTACAACAGTACAAGTCTGGACAGCTTCTTACAAAATGGTCGTGTCCAAGACAATAATAACAAATCTTCACCTGGTTATCATGCAGTTCCTGAAAGTACTGCACTCCTTCCATTGTCTCAAATTTCATGCTATATGGTAATGACTGCACCCCCTCTGGGAGCCGTACCTTTACATAACAGGTTCCATCTGCTACCCGTGTTCCTGGATAGTAACTTCTCTTTATTGCCAAGCAAATTTTAATGTCCCATGACTCCAACTTTTTTATTCGCGCATCATCCTCAATATAAACCGGCAGGTTTAAGAATGAGGCCACCACCTCTTCTTATCACTAACCTTCAAACTCAGTAAAAGACTTTCCACCTCCTCTCGGCCACTGACCGTCACCTTGAACTCAACATTCGGCTTTGGTTGGCAGGCAAAGCAGGTTCCCTCGCTGCAGTCCTCATGTACCGCCGGGATAATATCCCAAGCTCATATCTCCTTATCCTCGCACTGAACCACCACCGTGTTTTCTTTTCCAAATCTCCTGGGGTCCCGGCCCAAATCTTTGGGCCTTTTTTCCTCCCTTCCCCCAACATTTTCTCCCCCTGATAAAATTCATCCTGGGGCCATTGCCCTCTGAGGGGGCTGGCACTCCCGCCCCCTCGGCAATCATCTGGCTGCTGTTTAAGGACCAAAAAGGCCCTGAAACCTGAAAAAAAAAATCAACTTTTTACAAACTCACCCAAACTCGCTGAAGTAATCAAGCACCCAGCAGCACCTGCTCACTCCTAGACCCTCCCACCTAGACAGTGCTACCCACTGAGCCACAGCTGCGCAACTATTGGTCTGGAAGAACATGAAGTGCACTTAATCAAATTAATGGTGGTCCTCTTTTTATTGAACCCAATTAAATGTAAATTAACTGAAAATTAACAGAACTTTAAATAAAACTTATCAAATTAAATTATAATTACATTACCCGGGGTGACGGTGCACTCCAGTCCCCGCGGCACCCACCTGTCTCGGAAGGCCTCAAGTGTGCCAGCGGACATCGCGTGCTCCATCTCCAGGGCCACCCGGGCGCGAACATAGCCGCGGAAGAGAGGCAGGCAATCGGGCCGGATGACCCCCTCGACCGCCCGCTGCCTGGACCTGCTAATGGCCACTTTGGCCCAGGAGCAGTCCTACAAGGAGGTCCTCCGACCCGCCCACTCCCCTCTGCACCGGGTGACTGAAGATCAGGAGCGTGGGACTGAAGTGCAGCCAAAAATCGAGGAGCACCCCTTCAAATAATGGAGATTAATGGTGGTGATTCCAGGCCAATGTGCATTTTTGAAATGAGGGGTGGGTGCATGTCTAATAAATGTATTAGAATTATTTGAGTATGCAACAGATTTGGTGGATGATAGTATTATGGTTGAAGTATTTGATAAGATCCTTTGTAATAGCTCCTGGGATCCATGAAGAAGCAGTAAATTTGATAATGGATTGATTAACTAACAATAAATAAAGGACAGTGATCAACCCATATCGTTCAAATTAGGCATCTGAGACCAACATAGGACCCAAGAGAAAAGACCTATGACCCTGCTATTGATGCTATTTGCAAATGACCTTAATGTCAAAAACCAGCTATTTGGATTTTAAATACCAAGTTATATAGAAATTAAAGATCTACAGATGGGCTTATAAGAACATAAGAACATAAGAAATAGGAGCAGGAGTCGGTCATTTGGCCCCTCGAGCCCGCTCCGCCATTTAATGAGATCATGGCTGATCTGATCTTGGCCTCAGCTCCATTTCCCTGCCCGCTCCCCACAACCCATCACTCCTTTATTGTTCCAAAATCTATCTCCACCTTAAACATATTCAATGACCCAGCCTCCACAGCTCTCTGGGGCAGAGAATTCCACAGATTTACGACCCTCTGAGAGAAGAAATTCCTTCTCATCTCAGTTTTAAATGGACGACCCCTTTTAGTATTTGAGGAATGTAAGCTAATTCACAGTCTGGTAAAATATAATTCCAAACTGGTGTGTATAACATTAGTTGAGATCAATAATGAATAATCTGTTGTAAAAGTTCACATTATAGGCTAGAGATTAATGTTGGAAATTACTGTTGGTGCTTTTGTATGACATACCTCTGCCTTGTCACTTAAATGGAAGCATTATCTCATTTAAAATAATTAGGTTAATATCGCCATTAAAATAGCAGAGGAATGTCAAATGGAAATAGAATAGAATCATAGAAACCTACAGCGCAGAAGGAGGCCATTCGGCCCATCGTGCCTGTGCTGGCTCTTTGAAAGATCAGTCGTGCTCAGTCTCACACCCCCCGCTTTTTGTCCGTAACCCTGTGAGTTCCTCATCCTGAAGAACCCATCCAACTCCCTTTAAAATTATTGATGGAATCAGCTTCCACTGTGGCAGAGCCACCAAGGGGACTCTGATCATATGTACATAATTATCTTTAACTAATTGTTAGCTACAGAATGAATCTGTATCTCTGTTCATATTATCACATGAACATAGCGCGGTCCCTTTAAGACTGAGACCCAACGCGATGACGTCATCACGTTGATCACGTGATCCTCCAGCGGCGGGAAAACGTGATGACATCATGACGTCCGACCAGGGAGGGGCTCTAGTCAGTCCTCGTGGAGCTAGCAACCAGTACAGACCTGTTATCCAGCTTTCCATTGTTTTAGTGTTAAACTCTGTTTATTAGTATTAAACATCATTTGTTTAATAGACTGACTTGATCTCAGTCCTTTAGTTAGGAATCTAGCCGTTCCTACACCACCACCTTTTCAGGTCGAGCGTTCCCGATCCCGACAACACTCCGAGTGAAAAAAATTCTCCTCATCTCCTCTCCAGTCCTTTTTCCAATGATTTTGAATCTATGAGCTCTAGTTATTGACCCACTCACCGGAGGGAATTCTTTTTCCATATTTACTCTATCAAAACCGCTCATCATCTTGAAAACCCCTGTTAGGTCATCTCCTAACCTTCCCTGTCCCAAGGAGAACAGTCCTAACTTTTCCAACCTCTCCTCATAAGCGAATTTCCTCAATCCAATTTAACATCCTGGTAAACATAACATTAAGTATTTGTCTGTTGTCGATAACAGTAATTCCTAGCTTTATTTTCCAAATCTAGACAGTACAAACAAAGCGTTTTGAAGTGCAGGTAGACCTTTCATGGCATTGTTTATGGTGAGTCAAAGGTCAAGCTGCATTACGATCTCCTGGAATATTAGACACAGAAGCGAGCTAGGCATGGTTTAAAAAGCTGCTTTATTTGGTTATGAGGTGGTTTAAATAGAACAGCTTATCACCCGCTAGCTACAATATCAAATTGGTAAAAAGTAACAGCTATTATATAAAAATCTATATTCATCTGATTGCGTTACACAAACCAATGTGCGTAACCCACATCACAGCACCCTATTTCAGCAACAGTTTCCCTAAACGCAGCTTTGAAACATGAATATTTGTCTTACAATTCTTTCTATGTTTCTTTCAGTTGAAAAGCAATGTTTGAAGTGAAAAATAATATGGGCCCAGAAATTTGGGTCTCCACGGGTGAGTACGCATGGGGTACTCACCCGTAGGCCCAATGGAAGTGCCGGTTTCGTGCTAACCTCTGACACAATACTTACTGCCACTAAAGGTTTCTGACTAAATGAAAATATGCTTAAATCCAGGACTTTTATGCTGAACCTCCCCCTAAACTCTAAGCATAGTGCAGTCCTTCCAGAAGTTACAATTCTATCTGAGGAAGAAATAATAAAACGAAATGCAGCTGTTTGAATCATATTAGAATACGATGCAAAATATATCAAAAGTAAACAACGTCAAGATTTCAAAGTGCAAAATTTCACTTGTCACACTTTTAACATTTGTTAAATTTAAATAAAAACACTTGAATATAATGACTTACATCAATATCCTGTGAAAATCCTGCCAAGCCTTTATTTGCTTGTACATCTCTTTGACAGTCTGATAATCATTTCAACAATTCCACAGAGAGTTCGCACCGAAATAAAAGCAGAAATTGCTGAAAGCACTCAGCTGATTGGGCAACAACAACTTGCATTATATAGTGCCTTTAACATAGTAAACGTTCCAAGGCTCTGCACAGGAGTATTTTAAGATGAAAAAAATTTGACACCGATCCACATAAGGATTTATTAAGGCAGGTGACCAAAAGCTTGGTCAAAGAGATAGGTTTTAAGGAGCGTCTTAAAGGAGGAAAGAGAGGTAGCAAGGCGGAGAGGTTTAGGCAGGGAATGCCAGAGCTTAGGGCCTAGGAAACAGAAGGCACAGCCACCAAAGTTTGAGTGATTACAATCAGGGATCATCAAGAGGGCAGAATTAGAGGAGCGCAGATATCTCGGGGGGTTGTGGGGTTGGAGGAGATTACAGAGATAGGGAGGGGCGAGGCCATGGAGGGATTTGAAAACAAGGACTACCCGCCTTGGCTCTGTAATGATCAGTAACCTGTCATTCTAGAATGGTACACTAGGTGGAGCTGTATGTTGCTGTATGTTTAGCTGTATATATAAGAGTGGGCTACCCACAATGCACTAGGCTACCCAGAAGGCAGTAGTCAAGATGGATGCTGTAGAGAAGTACACATGGCATGAATAAAGTGACTAGCTCAAGCTAGCTGTTCATAATGAAAAAGTCTAGTTATTAATGAACATAACATGGTACCAGGATTGGTAAAATCTGCTGAATATTGTGAAACGCGACATGGAGACTTTGAAGCCACCGGAGGGTTTGAAACTCACGGGGAATGTCGACTGCAATTGGCAGACTTTCAAACAACAATTCAAACTCTACATTGCTGCCATCGGGTTCGGTACGATGCCAGACGCAAGGAAAATAGCATTGCTGCTCACGGTTGCAGGCCCGCAGGTGATAGACGTATTTAATACATTTGTATTTGATCAAGAGGAGAACAGAGAAAAATTGGAAGATGTGCTAAAGAAATTTGATACACATTGTTCCCCCAAAAAGAACGAAACCTATGAGAGGTACGTGCTCCATTCACGGACACAGCAGCAAAATGAGACTTTTGATAGCTTTGTGACCAATCTGAAACTGAAAGCACAGACATGTAATTTCTCTGAGCTGCAATCATCCATGTTTCGTGACCAGATTGTGTTTGGTATTCATGATAAAAAGGTCAGGGAACTTCTGTTGAGAGAAACCGAACTAACATTGGAGAATGCTGTGGAAATATGCCAAGCCAGTGAGCTAGCTCAAAAGCACGTGAAGACTTTCAGTGAAATTAATAATAATGCGATTGTAGTAAGTGATAGTGCTGCTGTCGATGCTGTGTCCTACAATGGAAAGAAACATGGGCAGAACAGAAATGAAAAGCAATCAGAGGAAGGAATTTTTAATTGTAAACGCTGTGGTTACAAATACCAATTAAAACAATGCCCAGCATTTGGGAAAATGTGCACAAAATGTCATGGAAAGAATCACTTTGCCAAACAATGCTTTCCAAAAGTAAAAACTAAGAAAGGGCAACGAGCTAATGTGATTGAGGACACTGATTTAAGTGAGACATTTTCTGTAGGAATGGTGTCATGTGACAATATCAAAAAGGATACAGAAAATGTGCAGCCCTCAGGAATGGACAATGCTGAACATAAAGTTAATGCAGTAAAAGAGGACAAATGGATAATGTCACTGCAGGTAAATGGAGCATTAGTTACATTGAAATTAGACACTGGGGCAAAAGCAAACTTAATCAGTATGAGTGACATTAAAAATATGAAAGAAAAGCCCAAAATACAGAAAAAGTCAGTACTACTGAAGAACTATAATGGACAGAAAATAGATAGCTTAGGTGTATGCAGACTTAAAGTGACAGTCAAAGACAAAGTGCATCATCTCATGTTTTCTGTTGTGGCTGGAGGACTTGATTCACTACTAGGTGACAAAGCTTGTGAGGACTTAGAACTGGTCAAGAGAGTCTACCGTATAAACTGTGCCATAAGCAGACCAGATGACTCGGTGGATTCTGTAGTGAGTAATTTCCAGGATGTGTTCAAAGGATTTGGAGTTCTACCATTCACTTACAAGATCCAGCTAAAGGAGAATGCTCAGCCAGTGGTAGATGCTCCACGGAGAGTTCCAGCACCCCTGCGTGACCGGCTCAAGAAAGAACTGGACAGAATGACCACGCTAGGAGTCATCAGGAAAGTCGAAGAGCCAACAGACTGGGTTAACTCCATGGTATGTGTAAAGAAAAAGAACAATGATCTAAGAGTTTGCATGGATCCAAAGGACTTAAATGCAAACATAAAACATGAACACTACCAGATTCCCAAGCGAGAAGAAATCACCAGTGAAATGTCAGGTGCCAGATACTTCACAAAGCTCGATGCCTCACAAGGATTTTGGCAACTAAAACTGGATGAAGAGAGCACCAAATACTGTACCTTCAACACACCATTTGGCAGGTATTGTTTCCTCAGAATGCCTTTCGGAATAATATCTGCATCTGAAATCTTTCATAGAGCGATGGAACAAATAATTGAAGGTCTGGAAGGAGTTCAAGTCTATGTTGATGACATCATCATCTGGGGCTCCACACTGAAAGAACACAATGAGAGACTGACTAAAGTGCTACAGAGCATACGCCGGAATGGACTGAAGCTCAACAAAGCCAAGTGTCAGTTTGGAGACCAGGAAGTCACTTTCCTAGGAGGTAATCTATCTGGTAAAGGAATAGAGCCAGATATGGAAAAAGTAAACGCCATACTCAACATGCCCCGACCCACTGACAAAAAAAGAGTGCTATGCATCATGGGGATTATAAACTTCATTGGAAAGTTCATTCCTAACTTGTCAGCCAAGACAGCCTGTCTATGAGACCTGCTACATAACACAAATGAGTTTGCATGGACAGAAAGACATGAACATGAGTGGATGAACCTCAAAACAGTGCTGACAACCACACCTGTACTCACCTTCTTTGACCCAACAAAGAGAATCAAGGTGTCAACGGATGCATCAAAAGATGGCCTAGGCGCGGTCTTGCTACAAGCAGAGGGTGAAGATTGGAAGCCTGTTGCCTATGCCTCCAGGTCTATGACTGATTCTGAGTGTCGATACGCCCAGATTGAAAAGGAATGTCTAGGCTTGGTAGTTGGACTAGAAAAGTTCCATGGCTACATATATGGACTTTCCACCTTCACAGTTGAGACAGACCACAGCCCACTGGTTGCCATCATTAAAAAAAATCTGAATGAGATGTCTCCAAAGGTTCAACAACTCATGATGAAGCTGCAAAGATATGACTTTAAACTGATCTAAACACCAGGCAAATACATAGTGTTAGCAGATGCACTATCCCGAGCACCCACAATGAGTCATGTGAGCTCTACTGAAGAAGACGTGGATGTTCATGTGAGTATGGTCACTGCTGCGCTGCCCATGTCAGACACAGAATCAAAGCAAATAGCAGAAGAAACAGTAAAAGATACAGTGTTACAAACAGTAATAGAGAACATTCACAATGGTTGGCCAAAAGGTTCCTGTCCAAAATATTTTCACATAAGGTCAGAATTGAGTGTCGCAAGTGGACTATTACTAAAACAGAACAGAATAGTCATTCCACAGGCTCTACGTCAAGACATGCTCAAAAGGATTCATGAGGGACACCTCGGAATTGAAAAATGCAAAAGGAGAGCAAGAGACACTGTTTATTGGCCTGGCATTAATAAGGACATTGAGAACATGATAGGCAAATGTGAGACATGTCAGAAACACCAAAATAAACAAACAAAGGAACCAATGATAGTAGCTGACTTACCAACAGCACCATGGCAAAAGGTTGGTATGGATCTTTTTCATTTGAATGGTAAAGAATATCTAATAGTGATTGACTACTATTCTAACTATCCTGAGATGGCACTGCTCTCAAGCACCACAGCAAGCAGTGTCATAATGCATGTGAAATCCATCTTTGCTAGACATGGAATTCCCAGGATTGCCGTTAGCGACAATGGTCCGTGCTTCAACTGTAAGGAGTGGCAACAGTTTGCAGCACATTATGACTTTCAGCACATCACATCGAGTCCTTTGTATGCTCAGTCGAATGGTAAGGCAGAGAAAGGTGTTCAAGTTCTCAAACAGCTACTGAAGAAAGCAACAGAAAGCAAGTCTGATCCTTATCTCGCACTGCTGAGCTACCGAGCCTCACCTTTAGACTCTGGTTCTTCACCTGCTGAACTCCTAATGGGTCGCAAGTTGCGCACCACGCTACCCTGCTGTGCAAAAGGAAAGCAGAGTAAGGAACTGAGACAGAGACTTCAACTGTTAAAGCTGAAACAGAAATCATACTATGACAAGTCATCCAAAACTCTAAAACCATTGACAAGGGATGATGTTGTCAGGATTGAGGATCCAGATGCATGGAACAGGAAAGCTACAGTTCTTGAGGAAGTAGGACCAAGGTCATACACTGTTAGAACTGAGGAAGGACAGATTCTCAGGAGGAACTGCCGTTCCCTCCTAAAAACACAAGAAACTATCCAAGAGCAAATCGATGACAATGCCGCAACTGAATCTTGCCACTCACCACCAGAACAATCTAACACGAACACACATACAGGCTCTCATGAAAACACATCAGACTTACCTGTGCTGAGAAGATCCACACGTGAAGTAAAAAAGCCTGATAGACTTAATCTTTGAGTATAAAGTAAAGCTTTGAAAATGTGTTGACTGTTGTGAAAATGTTTATGTTTATAGAGCACTAACAGAAGTGTACTGATATCATCTTTATCGTTTTTTTTGAAAGTTGATTGATATTGATTTTGTTTAACCTCAAAGAAAGGGGGATGTAATGATCAGTAACCTGTCATTCTAGAATGGTACACTAGGTGGAGCTGTATGTTGCTGTATGTTTAGCTGTATATATAAGAGTGGGCTACCCATGATGCATGAGGCTACCCAGAAGGCAGTAGTTAAAATGGATGCTGTACAGAAGTCCACATGGCATGAATAAAGTGACTAGCTCAAGCTAGCTGTTCATAATGAAAGTGTCTAGTTATTAATGAACATAACAGGCTCCATATCCTTTTATGCTCTTGGCTAGCAAAGGGGGGGGGACAGGGAAAAATGTGACCATATATACAAGAAAAGAGAAAAAGAAAGAACTGTGAAGTGAGAAGGTGGGGAACAGGAGATGGTTAAATGGCAGAATTGATAGTGCAAAATAAAAGGAGGCATGATGAGAGAAATTAGAGAAATAGTAGATATATGAGTCCCAGAGCATGTGCGAATGGTTAAAGCAGAATAGCAGAGGGAGAGCGAAGTAAGCTCCAGAGACCTTGGGGTTTGATGGAAGGAAAGGGCAGGTAGACACCAGGGGTGCAGACCATCCCCACTGGCCGTGTACCGATAGGGGACCTCCATCCCGAGCACCAACGCATAACCTCCCCCACCTCCAGATGCGCTGGTTCACCCCATCCTACATTACCAGCACTCGGCCGCCAGAGAGAAAACGGGAGCTACCGTTAAGGTTGGAAGTTGTTAAGTTCAATGTTAAGGCCAGATGGCACAAAGCGCGGGGTGGAAAGATGAGCAGTTGGTCCCCGAGCTTGTACGGAGCTTTATTGGAACAGTGCAGAGGGCCAAGGGCAGAGAGGTCAGAGTGGAAGTGCTGAGGTGGCAAATGGCAAGGAATTCAGAGTCACACTTGTGGACAGACAGACCGACAGAGGTGTCACACTGAGTTATGCCCCTAATTCAAATGCACAAGAACTCTCAGTCTGAACTGCTGGCAGTTTTCATCAAACTTCTTGCTTCAGCAACCTGGCCAGCACATCCTCACCCTCTGCAAAAGCCTTACCGTCCAGGTGTGTACAGCTGGTTGCTGCGTTGTCAATAATTTAGACATTGCTCTTCAAACTTTGGATGGTGAGGTTATGATTCTGGGAGCAAGTTGGTTGCACCTGTCTTGCGTATCCTTAATGAGAGACAGACAAGTAAAGCACTCTGGCCAAGTAAAGGTACTTGTTCATTGAGAGAGTCGCACGTTTATTATGGTGGGCACTTTCTACTGTGGAGCTGCTGAAAATCTGTCGGGGGTACTGAGGGATGGGGGAGAATAATTTGAATATATTTTTGGAGACTTCTTTGCAAACCTCATTTTCCAAGGCTCATTGGAAAAGATTAATTCCATAAAAAATAATGAACTTGTTTGCACAGTGCTTTTAATTTCATCATATATGTGACATGTTTGACATGCGTGTTTATGCATTTGGTAATCACGTTATACACTACTGTTGACAGTGCTGAACTAAAAAGTTCTCCTAGTAGATCAGTGAAAGTATAAATTATTGACCACAAGCAAAAGAACAAAGCACTGTTAGGAGCAGGACAAGTCACAGTCCGAGAAGCTGATCCTTTTTAGTTTGAGTTGAAACACACCTTTGCACCATCGAAACAGCTTTCGCATGAGAAGTTAAACCAAAGGCCCTCTCAGGTGAATGGAAAAGAGTCCATGGCACTATTGGAAGAAAAGCATGGGGGTTCTCCCGGGTGTCCTGGGGCCAATATTTAACTCACAACCAACATCACTAAAACAAATTGTCTGGTTATTATCATGTGTCAGCTGTGGCTCAGTTGGTAACACACTCGCCTCTCAAGTCAGAAGGTTGTGGGTTCAAGTCCTATGCCAGGGACTTGAGCACAGAAAGCTAGGCTGATACTCCAGTGCAGTGCTAAGGGAGTACTGCACTTTCAGACGAGACGTTAAACCGATTGTCTGGTCATTATCACATTGCTGTGTGCAAATTGGCTGTCATGTTTCCCCCTTACAACAGTGACTGTACTTCATTGGCTGTAAAGTGCTTTGAAACACCCAGTGGTCATGAAAGGAGTTATATAAATGCAAGTATTGCTGTTTGTGGGAGCTTGCTGTGTGCAGATTGGCTGCCGTGTTTCCTACATTACAACAGTGACTACACTTCAAAAGTAAAGTGCTTTGGGAGGTTGTGAAAGGTGCTATGGAAATGCAAGTCTTTCTTTTATTAGTGACAGCCTTGGCACAGTGGTAGCACTCTCAGCTCTGAGGAAGAATGTTGTTGGCTTAAGCCGCAATCCAGAGACTTGAGTACATAATCTAGGCCGACACTTCAGTGCAATACTAGATGAGACATAAAACCAAAGGACTGTTTGCGCTCTCAGGTGGGTGTAAAATATCCCATATCACTATTTTAAAATGAGCTGGGAAGTTCACCCGCATATCCTGGCCAACATTTAACCCTCAGTCAAAACAGATTATCTGGTCATTATCACATTGCTGTTTGTGGGAGCTTGTTGTGCATAGATTGGCTGCTGTGTTTCCTACATTACAACAGTGGCTACACTTCAAAGGTACTTCATTGGTTATAAAGCGCTTTGGGATATCCTGAGGTTGTGCAAGGTGCTATATAAATGCAAGTTCGTTCTTTCTCCTTTGATCTCTCGTGAGTCTTTCTTCCTTCAGAAACATGCGTGAACCCATTTCTATTTGTTTCAATGATCTGCTCGGCTAAATAATTCAGTATATTTCTTGGCGGGGTCTCCTACGGCCGTGTACACAATGAGGTGGAGGTTGTGCTGTTGTGGGAAGAGGGTGTGGGAAATTGTGGAGGATGGCCACTGAGAGGATTTGGAAAGAAGTTTGTGAGATGTGCAGTTGGCCAGTGAAGTAAAGGTTTTGTGATTGATTCCTGGAAAATAACTAAATTAGTGTTCTGCTTACTCGCTGCAGGCAAATATGAAGAAATGAAATTGTTCCCCTCACACCACAGTTACATAAATAAATAAGTCCATTCATGTGTCTCTAGGGAGAAGGCACACCAACATTTCCACAATAAAATCTGGCATTTGGCTTTCCATAAAAGACACTATACATTGTTATTCTTGGAGCCATTTTATTATCGTTTTTAGTATCTAAGCCTAGGTCTCCATCGCTCGGTCACACACACAATTGGGCAGGTAAATCATCCCGGTGTGGTTAAAACAACCACTTGTATTCAGCTGCAGGGGCAATTTTAACCTTACTCGCTCAGTAGAAACCTGGCGGGCGGGCAGTTAAAATCGCCCCTGGCTCTCCCCTATCCGAAAGCCGCCATGATGATCGCAACATCTGCAACTTTAACCTGCTCTCCTGAGCGGGCGGCAAGGACAGGCGCCCGGAGCCAACGGGGTCCTTCTTTACATCTGCGCATTGCAGCCTGATGACATCATTGAGACCCGACTGTAATTTTAACTTAAGCCTGAGTGGGGGGAATCCACCTGCAAACAAATACGTCCAGCTTGAATATGAAATGGGCAGACCCTTTTGGTTTCCTGAGAAATGGCTTATTTTCTAAAAGTTGCAGGCATTACAATATTAAAAATCTATATTTTATCTAACCTATATTAAATAACTTAAAGCTCACAAATCAGGCTACAGCTCCCCATGTATTAACCAACAGTTTTTTCTACAATTTTAAATAGAACTTTATATATTAATATTAATATTAATATTTTGCCTTATAATTAGAGTCCAACTGTGGTACATTTTTTTGCATGTTAATTGTGATGCCTTAGGGGTCGCACCACAGATGCAATGAACACATAAGCAAGCTTTATGCCAGTTTTTTATACAGATAAACAGATTAAATAGATTTGCCCAAATTCTGATTTATGCCTCCTAATTTTGAAATTATTTCTTGTGGCTTCCTCAGTATCAACATATTCTCTGGACCATCTTTCATAATTCTCCACGAACTGTGACTAGCTGGGGGTGGGGGTAAATATACTGTAAAAATATCAAGTAATATTCTTTGAATACAATATGAAATCTCAGATTCTAAACTAAGCAGTTAAAAATTCCTTCAGGTTTGTCCAGAGTAATTTGTACACGGATAATCATTAGACTGGTGATAGTAATTATTGTCTGTCTTTGTACATAGTGAAAAATTCTGAAAGTGAAAACATTGCAAGGACTATCACATTTATGTATCCTTGTTGAAAAATATTCGATTAACAACATGCATTTATATAGCACCTTTAATGTAGTAAAATGTCCCAAGGCACTTCCCAGGAGTCCAATCAGACATAATTTGACATCGAGCCACATCAGGAGATATTAGGGCAGGTGACCAAAAGCTTGGTCAAAGAGGTAGGTTTTAAGGAGCATCTTAAAGGAGGAGAGTGAGGTAGAGAGATGGAGAGGGTTAGGCAGGGAATTCCTGGGCCGAGGCAATAGAAGGCATGGCCACCAATGGTGAAGCAATGAAAATCGGGGATGTGCAAGAGGTCAGAATTGGAGGAGCACCGAGACCTCAGGGGGCCCATCACCCCTGTGCTCGCTGACCTACATTGGCTCTTGATTAAGCAACGCCTCGATTTCAAAATTCTCATCCTTGCTTTCAAATCCCTCCATGGCCTCGCCCCTCCCTATCTCTGTAATCTCCTTCAGCTCCACAACCCCCCCCCCGAGATATCTGCGCTCCTCTAATTCTGCCCTCTTGAGCATCCCTGATTATAATCGCTCAAGCATTGGTGGCCGTGCCTTCTGTTGCCTGGACCTTAAGCTCTGGAATTCCCTGCCTAAACCTGTCCGCCTCGCGACATCTCTTTCCTCCTTCAAGACGCTCCTTAAAACCTAAAATAACAACAAAAAATGCTGGAAATACTCAGCAGGCCAGGCAGCATCCGTGGAGAGAGAAACAGAGTTAACGTTTCAGGTCTGGGGCCCTTCATCAGAGACCCTTAAAACCTACCTCTTTGACCAAGCTTTTGGTCATCTGCCCTAATTTATCCTTATGTGGATCGGTGTCAATTTTTAATTTTGTCTTAAAATACTCCTGTGCAGCGCCTTGGGACGTTTTACTATGTTAAAGGTGCTATATAAATACAAGTTGTTGTTGTGTTATTGTTGTTGGTTTTGGGGAGAAGTCTACAGAGATAGGGAAGGGCGAGACTATGCAAGGATTTGGAAACAAGGATGTGAATATTAAAACCGAGGCATTACCAGACCGTGAGCTAATGTAGGTCAGCGGGCACAGGTGGGTGATGGGTTAACGGGACTTGGTGCTAGTTAGGATACGGGCAGCAGAGCTCAATCTACTGCCTGATGGCCGTATGTAGCAAATGATGAAGAAAGTACTAATGAAAAGGGTATAGGAAAACTAGGGTTACAATATTAAATGATAGCAAAATACTGCAGATGCTGGAAATCCGAAATAACAACAGAAAATGCTGGAAAAACTCAGCAGGCCAGGCAACATCCGTGGAGAGAAAATAGAGTCAACGTTTCGGATCAAACCCTTTGTCAAGACTGTTGACTCTATTTTCTCTCCAAGGATGTTGCCTGGCCTGCTGAGTTTTTCCAGCATTTTCTGTTGTTATTTACAATATTAAATTTACAATATTAAATGTTGGACCATCAATTTAAAGAAACTATAACCAAATATCCTGAGGATATTTGGTTTCCTTTATGCAAAGACATAAACAAGCGAGCGGGTTGGCGCTCCTCGTCGCCGGGGCTATTATCGATGTCACTGTCAACTCCCCGGGCGCGGAGGTCATTATCGCAGCTGTCACTGAATTAAATGAAATCCATCCAGCAACATCTGGCTCTCACGGGGAGAGAATTGGAATGAATTCAGCCGCCTTTCCTCTCCCTCTCTGCCGCACTCTAATGATGATGTAATGGAAGACACCAGCATGAGGTGGGTTCGGTGATTAACCTGAGTGCAGTTCAGAAATACGCCTTGCAAGACAAACAAGGCATTCACAGCTCAATCAGTTCTCTTGTTAAAGCCCCGCCGCCACCCCACAACACAACGGTGACCTTGAGGTGGTCAACAATGTGAGTTGCACTTTATTTGAAGATTTGGTGACCAGTTTGGAAGAGGGGCGGGAATGCAAGATGCACTATGTCATTCATTTTGATGCAAAGAACCAAAGAAAAAAAAGAAAAGAAGCAGTTTTGTGGCTAGGCTTTTAAAAAAACAAGAACCGAGTGGGGTTTTTTTTTAGGCTCACCGGCTGGAAAAAGTGAGCAAGTAATTTACAATAAGCCCACTGCCAGAAGCTGTACTTGAAAAGAACCATTTGTGTGAATTAAGCTGATGTTCACAGTGGGTATAAATGCAGCTGGCTACAGTCGGATAACAGCCACACGTCTGTGGTGAGGCTAATAAATGTTGCCATTTCGTTATTACAAGCATTATTTATCAAGCAGAGAAAAAAAAACCCCACTGCTGTTTTGCCCATTACGAGACCAATTAAACCTGGGCGCGATCCCAAATTGCCATCCACGCATTGACACAATTCCTACACATTGAATTTAATCCCACAAAAACGTTGCCGGGGCATGAACAATTGTTTTTAGTTATTCAGTTTCGAATTCCAGCAGTCTGCTGGCGCTATCTTACAGATTCGGAATCGCAAGCATTTAAATTCTGACCGGGCCCTCCACAATAAAAGATGTCATTTCTTCCGCTCTCAACTGAAGCAGAAAATATACGGATAATTTCATTTTAAGTGAGATGCGGAAGGCAGAGTCGCTGGAGAGTATTGGATCACTTTATTAAATGAACTCTGATATTTGCCAGAAAAATCCCATCACACTGCACATTATTAGTGGTCGTATGGAACTGATTTCTTACATTGGCAACTTCATACCATCCAAGAGCACCAGAAGAAACTAATATTTGTACAGGACCTATCCAGCTAATATTCTCGGAGGAAAAAAAATATGTTTGTACTTAATGAGTAAAAAAACCTCACCTCATCAGGAAACATAAAAGTGTATATAATTTCTTATCACATCTGGCAAATCCTTCCATGGCCTCCTCCCTCCCTGGCTCTGTAACCTCTTCCAGCCCTACAACCCTCCAAGATCTCCACACTCCTCCAATTCTGGCCTCTTGCACATTCCCCGATTTCCTTCGCTCCACCATTGGCGGCCGCGCCTTCACTTGCCTGGGCCTTAAGCTCTGGATTTCCCTCCCTAACCCTCTCCACCTCTCTCTCTCCTCCTTTAAGACGCTCCTTACAACCTACCTATTTGACCAAGCTTTTGGTCATCTGCCCTAATATCTCCCTTTGCGGCTGGGTGTCAAACTGGGACTTTTTACGACATTAAAGGCACTGAATAAATGCAAGCCATTGTTGTTGCACATTATGCAGCTACTGTCGCTGTCTGGGAAATAAAACACAGCAAGATCCCAAAAATGGCAATGAGATGAATGGCCTTCTGTTAATGGGGTCGATTTTTATTGACCCATGGAGTCGGGATTGGAGGCGTGCATGGGGTTAAAGTCCCGAATTCGGCGGTCCCGACAACATCCCGCCCCCAACCCACCTCCATGTAAGTTTCAAAGGAGGCGGGTACCCGCCCTGCACTGGGACCCGCCTACCCGAGGCGGGAAGGGATTAGTGCCAATTAACTCCCTGTTAACAGGTAGTTAACAGGCAGTTTTTAGCCTAATCCCTATTTTAAAGCTTGAAGTGTGGGATTCCTGATGGCTCCAAACCACGCCAAGTTAGAGGAGTCGGGCTGTCGGGTTGAAGGACTTGGAGGGTTCGAGATGTCGGTGTTCAGGTGAGTGATGGGTGCATGAGTGCAAAGGTAAGTGTGTTTGGTGTGTCTAAAGTGTGTAAAGAAGTTTAAATTACCTGTACTTACCTTTCAGCCTTCCTTCCTCTAGGTTTCGGGAGTCCATCATCTAATCAGCACAGAAAGCAGAATGGTTGCGAACTGTCAAAAGTGACAGCCTGCAGCTTTCTGTGCCGGTGAGATTTCTAACTGAGTCTGTGTAGAAGGACTCAGGTTAGAAGTAAGACTGTCAGTGTTTGACAGCTTCAAACAGCTGTGAAACACTGATATTTCATCTGTCAAAACGTCCTGACAGATGAAATTTCAGTCTGTGATGTCACCTGTTGCCAGGTGGCCCTTAATTGGCCTGCTGAGCCCGCTGGGTGGGCTCAACAAGGTCAATCAAGTTAAAATCACGTGGATTGGCCGCATCTCGATGGAGGCGGGACTACAGCCCCGAAAGTTGTAGTCCCGTCTCCTTCCCGACTTCTGAATGAAAATCACCCCCAATGTGTTTTTAAAAAACAAAATGATAAAATTTCACATTGGGTTTGAGAGTGAAATACTTCAGCCAGAAACAAGTCTTAAACTTAAATAAAGCCAATTACATAGGTATGAGGTGCGAGTTAGCTAAGGTAGATTGGAAAATTAGATTAAGAGGTATGATGGTAAACAGGCAGTGACAACCATTTAAAGAAATATTCCAAAATTCTCAACAGATATACATTCCATTGGAAAATAAAAACTCCACTGGAAAAGTGATTCATCAGTGGCTAACCAAAGAAGTTAAGAGTAGTATTAGATTAAAAGAAGAGGCTGATAATGTTGTGAAGGGTAGTAGTAAGCCTGAGAATTGGGAGAGCTTTAGAAACCAGCGAAAGATGAACAAAATAGAATATGAGAGAAAACTAGCAAGAAATATAAAAACAGATTGTAAGAGCTTCTACAAGTATGTAAAAAGGAAGAGAGTAGCAAAAGTAAGCATTGGTCCCTTAAAGGCTGAGACAGGTGAAATTATAATGGGGAATAAGGAAATGGCTGAGACTTTAAACAAATATTTTGGCCGGAATTTTCAGGGGGTCAACGGGTGGGATCGGTGGCGGGTTGGGTGGGAAAGTATTTTTTTTCAGGGCGGGTCGCAGCTCCGCTGTCAACCCACTGTCACATGCCTTTCCCAATGCTGGGTCTGTCAGCACTGAATAGACCCGACAGGCAGCGGCGGGGGACCCAATTAAGCTGATTATTGCCTTGTTGAGAGATCATTAAAAATACATTTGACCTTACCTTTTCACTTTAACTGCTTGCCCACAGGGTCCATGCTGCTTGGGGAATCACGTCTGTTAAGTTGAGGCGGGAGTTGAATAGCCATTGTATCAGCTGATTATTTGACAGCTTGAAATGTGCTATAAAAGCTCCCACCTCTCAGATCTTCACTTTCCTCTGCCACAAGTTGTTTCTAAGTCCATTTCCAGCACAGATTCTGCAGGCTATCCACTTTCCACTCTCCATCCAGTATCACCTCTTTGGAAGAACTCTCTGACCATTGACAGAATGCTTCTGTCATCTCTACTTCACCTGCCATATATTTCATCAACATGGGTGCCCTTTATACTGTCTCACCTTGGTCCTCAGAATCCGACCACGATCAGCCCCAACACCAGCAGCACCAGGCACACCAGCAGCACCAACAACAACACCAACCTTCTCTGCAATCACCTGATGCTGCACAGGACACAGGGCATCAGCACCCAAGCACATTGCTGGCCGGGAGGCCAGGGATGGCCTCACCATGGCCAGATTTACTTCACTTGATGCTGTAAACCTTGGCTGCCACATGATGTGCCAGGTTGGCACCACCCCACACCAACACAATAAAGCATCCCTACAATGTCCAAGCCATTCCTTTCACACTCATCACCATTGCGGGGGGTACCGTTTTGTCTCACCATTCACTGCAACTCACTAAGCCACTTCCAAAGGTGCACACAAATCTGTCCAAGAACGGAAAGTGTTGAAAATAAAGATCTCAATGTTTGACACCACATTAACAGAAACTTTACATGAACATTGCATAAAAAACCCAAGTGGCTCCCCTTGTGTGTTGTTAGTTGGTATATGTTGTGTTTATACCGCTATACACAACTACATCAAATAATAAAGCAGCAGAGACTGAGAGTAACTTCAAGTGATCTTTACTGGGTAACTGGAACTTCGGCACTGACTATACAAATCGATACGCGTCTGTTATATACGCTCGCAACTAAGGATGTACACCCGCAAAACAAAGTAGCCCCTTCAATGTTGTATAGATTACACTTCCTCCCCCTTTAGTTTAATAGTATATTAACGCAAAATTTCTATAATTAACATACAGAGCCTGTCTTTACAGTAACCTTTTTGTTTTCTTAAAAGTAACAAAATTCAAATTCCAACATAACATTTTATTTTGTCAACAGCCCTTTTACAAGTCAAGTCTCTGGGGAGGCCTCCTCTGCCTCTCTGGGTAATGTCTCTCCAGACTCTTTTGCTTTGGGGAATGAGACTGTACAGGTAAAGGTGCATCAGGTGAGCTATCAGCACAGGTAGAGCTCTCAGCTGTGGATGAGGCTGGTGCTGATGCTGATGAATCAGGAGTGTCTGTTTCCATGTCAGGTGAGTCTGGGCGAGGTATAGGGGTGTTTTCCACCTGAACATCCAGAATTTGGTCCACATGACATCTCAAAACGTTCTCTCCCACATCCACAGTATACATCAGTGGTCCCTCTCTTGTGGATATTGTCCCTGGTTGCCACTTTTCCGTCCGGAAATCACGAGCAAGAACTGACTGTCCCACACTGAAGCTTCTTGTTGGCTTAGCATTCAAATGTTTGAACTGTTTGTTCTCTACATCACGACGTACATTCGGTTTAAGAAGGTCCATGTGAGATCTCAGGTTCCTGTTCAGAAACATCATCGCTGGAGTCTGATTAGTGGCTGTGTGTACTGTGTTCCGATAAGCAAAGAGGAAATTGTCTATCTTGTGTTGCAGTGGTAGATTCTCGCTGTACATTGCTTTGATGGCCTTCTTGAAAGTCTGTACGAATCTTTCTGCCAAGCCATTTGTAGCTGGATGGTACGGGGCAGATGTGTAGTGCTTGATTCCATTTTTCCTCATGAAACCTTGGAATTCGTCAGAGACAAATTGTCGTCCATTGTCTGTGCAGATTTGTTCTAGTAGGCCATTTCTAGCGAACATGGTCCTCAGAACTGAAATGGTCTTTTCAGATGTGGTTAATTTCATTTTAATGACCTTGGGCCATTTGGAATGTGCATCGACTGCAATCAAGAACATGGAGTCCATGAACAGTCCAGCAAAGTCAATGTGCACACGTTGCCATGGTGATGAGGGCCATTCCCATGGATGGAGAGGGGCTTGTGGTGGTGCGTTCTGGACCTTTTGACATCCTGAGCAGCTCTTTGTCAGGTCCTCGATCTGTTTGTCAATTCCCGGCCACCACACGTAACCACGGGCAAGACTTTTCATCTTTACCGTACCTAAGTGGCCTTCATGCAGTTCATCTAGCACTCGGTTACGAAGCTTGGGAGGAATCACAACTCGTGAGCCGCACATCAGTGTTCCCCGACACACTAATAACTGCTCCCTCCAAGCTGAGAATGCTGGAAACAATGAGTCACCATGCGCTGACCATCCCTTCACAGTGATTTCATAAACTTTTGACAATGTAGGGTCATTGCGTGTTTCTCTTTCAATGAGGGAGTTTGTCACTGGTAGCTGCTCAACTATTGTTGTGTGAAATACCTCTGCTGAGTCAACTGTTGTAGTTTCCTCTGAGGTCAGCAGTGGTAAATGTGACAAACCATCGGCGTTGCCATGTTGCTTGGTCCCCTTGTATTCAATGTCATACAGGTGAGCCCCTAGGAAGAGTGACCATCACTGTAGCCGTTGTGCCATCATCACTGGAACGCCCTTCCTTGGGTTGAAGATTGAAATGAGAGGCTGGTGGTCAGTTAACAGTGTAAACTGTTGACCATACAAGTAGTGGTTGAATTTCTTGACTCCCCACACAAGGCTGAGGGCCTCTCGGTCAATCTGTGCATAATTGCGTTCAGCTGTAGTCAATGATCTTGACGCAAAGGCTATTGGTCTTTCTGAGCCGTCTGGGAACTTATGTGACAACACGGCACCAATGCCATGGGGTGAAGCATCACATGCCAGTCGAATAGGTAAGGATGGGTCAAAGTGAGCAAGCACCTCTTCTGAAGTAATGAGTCTTTTACTCTCTTGAAAAGCTTGTTCACATCTGTCACTCCACTTCCATTGTGACCCTGTCTGTAGCAGTGCATTTAGTGGATGGAACACTGTGGATAGGTTGGGCAAGAACTTGTGATAGTAGTTAACCAGTCCAAGATATGATCTCAACTGAGACACATTTTCAGGTGTTGGTGCATTAATCACAGCTTCAATCTTGTCTGGAGACTTGTGTAAACCGTCCTTGTCAATCACATGTCCACAGTATGAGATTTCCTTTTTTGAAAAACTCACACTTGTCTCGGTTTGCTCGGAGCCCATACTCCCGTAACCTGATGAGCACCTGTTTGAGGTTGGAAAGGTGGTCGTTGTCATTCTTGCCAGTAATGACGATGTCATCAAGATAACACTGAGTACCTGGGATCCCCTGCAGGACTTGGTCCATTGCCCTTTGCCAGATTGCAGGAGCTGATGCTATTCCGAATACCAGCTGATTGTACTGGCAAAGGCCTTTGTGTGTATTTATTGTCAGGTACTTCTTTGATGCATCATCAATTTCTATTTGGAGATAGGCCTGGGCCAAGTCAATCTTTGTGAAGCGTTCCCCTCTTGACAGGGAAGCAAAGATGTCCTCAATGCGAGGCAATGGGTACTGTACTGTGTGGAGGACTGGGTTAACAGTCACTTTAAAGTCTCCACAGATGCGCACTTTTCTTGGCTTTCCTGGTTTTGTGCTGGAGGTTTTCTTCATCACTGGAACTATAGGTGTGGCCCATTCACTCCAATCCACCTTGGACAGGACCCCTAACTGCTCCAAGTTCTCCAGCTCTGCTTCTATTGAAGGGCGAATTGCATAAGGCACTGGTCTGGTCTTGTGGAACTTTGGATTTGCGTTTTCCTCAATCTTAATTTTTGCTTTCATGCCCTTAAGTGTTCCTATTCCCTTCTTGAACACTTCCTGAGAGGCAGAGAGTATTTGTGACAGTCTCTCAGGAGTGGCGTTGCTGTCCTCCTTTGCTGACACAAACAGTGCTTGGATGGTATGCCAATCCAACTGTATTTTCCTGAGCCATTCGTGTCCCAGCAATGGTGGTCCTCCATTTTCCACTACATAGAGGTTCAATTGCGGTATTTTTTTTCTTTGTATGTCACGGTCACTTTTATTTTACCTTTGGGGCACACTCTTTTTCCTGTGTATGTCTTTAACAGTACTTTAGTTGGCCTTAGCAGTATGTTTGAAAACAGTCGTTTGTAGTCATGTACAGAGATCACTGTTAAAGCTGAGCCTGTGTCCAACCCCATTTTCAGCCTAACTCCTGCCACTTCTGGAGTAACCCATATTATTCTGTGATCCTCTGTTTCTTTCACACTGTGTAGTTTTAGACAAGCCAGATCCTCTTCCTCTGAGTCGGTGTCACTTTTTCCTTTATCTGAACTGTCTCCAGTCACGTGGTGTACCTTCTTGTATCTATCTTTGAAAGGTTTCTCGTTTTCAGTCACTTGGTGTGCCTTTGTATCAGTTTTCTGCTTCTTTGCTTTGCAGACCCTTTCAATGTGCCCTCGTTTGCCACATTGTCTGCAATCTTTGTCTTTAAACCAACAGTCATTGTGGTCATGTGACATTTTACCACAGCGACAGCACTTCTTTTCTTGTTTCAGTGACATTTTGTTAGTGGAATATTCCAGGGATTTTTGTTGAATTTCTAAAGCGCCATGTGCTGCTGCTTCCATTGAGATTGCAGTACTCAGAGCCTTCTCCAAGGTGAGATCTTTTTCAGACAAGAGCTTCTTTTGTGTGCTTTCACTTTGCATGCCACACACAAATCTGTCCCTCAATGCGTCTGATAAGCCCACTCCAAATTGGCAATGTTCTGATAATTTGCGCAACTTTGCCAAATATTCAGAAATGCTTTCATTTTTGCTCTGGTTCCGTTTATGGAATTTAAATCTTTCGGCTATGAGCAGTGGTTTGGGGCTTAAATGGTCTTGGAGTGTGTCCACTATTTGTTTGAATGTTTTGTTTGCTGGCTTTTCAGGGGTTAATAAACTACGTAGCAGCCCGTATGTCTTTGCGCCCATAACACTCAGCAAAACAATGGCTTTCTTTACTACCTCCACTCCGTTAGCCTCACAGTACAACTCCACTCTTTCAATGTAAGTTGCCCAGTCTTCAATGCTGCTATCAAATGCTGCAATCGTGCCAATCATCGCCATTTTTTTTTCCAAATCCGTTTTTCTTTCTTTACTAGTTAGCTAGCGTCATGCAAGTCCTGTGCACTTTTCACTTGACTTACGTATCCCCTGCCTAGCTTAGCAAGCGTGCTCCGTTTTCTCTACCTTCTCGCTCCTTTCTTCCAAGTTTCGGTGTCCTCTGGATGCGATGCCAGAATAGGAAGACGTAGGTTCATAATTCTCATCGCCAATTTGTTGTGTTTGTACCGCTATACACAACTACATAAAATAATAAAGCAGCAGAGACTGAGAGTAACTTCAAGTGATCTTTACTGGGTAACTGGAACTTCGGCACTGACTGTACAAATCGATACGCGTCTGTTATATACGCTCGCAACTAAGGATGTACATCCGCAAAACAAAGTAGTCCCTTCAACGTTGTATACATTACAGCTATGATTGCACTAGGATGAGGGTGAGTGTGAGGGGTGGCTAGTGAGATGGGGATGTGATAATGTAGATAGAGAGAGAGGGATGGGTGACGGTGCAAGATCAGTTGGTGTGAGTAAGGATGTGCAAGAGTAGGGTAGGGAAGGCAGAGTGATGGGGGTGTGATGAGAGGCACAGCAGGAAGAAGGTAACTGTGGCTTTGTGCTAACGCTTAGTGATCTAATGAGATTATTGAAATGTTTGCACCACTGCACCCAGGTCCTCCTGACGACACCCCTACTTGTGCCCTCCTGTGCAATGTGTAACCAGGCTGTGTTGGTCTCCTGGTGAGGTCTCTTCCGCCAATCGGAAGGGAAGAGGACATCCCTGCATGCTGTGACTCCCTCCATAAGCATAAGTCATCGGAGAGCCTGGGTGCGGCCCTCTGCCTCTGTGCAGTCATTGACAGTGTTTGCAGCACTTCAATGCTGTAGGACACTGACAGCACAAACCTCAAAATTAATTTGGCCATGGTCCCTTTAAGGAAATTGGCTGATGACATATCGTGAAATGACATCACCAGACCCACTTCCTCTAATTGGCTGGGAAATGTGCTGGGCAGGCTTAACAAGTCCAATCAATGGAAAGTAATTTCGCAGAGTGGGATGGAGCCAGCAGCTGGGTTGGGATCCGCCACCGACATCACCTGCCACAGACCCACCGAGGTAAGTAAAATCATGACCTTAGTATCTGTCTTCACAGTAGAAGACACAAAAAACATGCCAAACATAGTGGGGAACCAAGGGGCTAATAAGAGTGAGGAACGTAAAGTAATTAATATAAGTAGAGAAAAAGTACTTGGGAAACTAATGGGACTAAGAGCCAACAAATCCCCTGGACCTGATGGCCTGCATCCTAGGGTTCTAAAAGAGGTGGCTGCAGAGATAGTGGAAGCATTGGTTTTGATCTTCCAAAATTCCCTAGATTCTAGAATGGTCCCAGCGGATTGGAAAGTAGCAAATGTAACCCTACTATTCAAGAAAGGAGGGAAGAGAGAAAATAGGGAACTACAGGCCAGTTAGCCTGACATCAGTTGTCAGGAAAATGCTGGAATCCATTATTAAGGAAGTGGCAACAAGGCACTTAGAAAATTATAATATGATTAGTTAGAGTCAACATGGTTTTAGGAAAGGGAAGTCATGTTTAACAAATTTAGTAGAGTTTTTTGAGGATATAACTAGTAGGGTAGATAAAGGGGAACCAGAGGATGAGTATATTTGGATTTCCAAAAGGCATTTGATAAGGTGCCACATAAAAGATTGCTACTCAAGATAAGGACTCATAGGGTTGGGGTAATATATTAGCATGGATAGAGGATTGGTTAAACGACAGAAAACAGAGAATAGGGATAAACGGATCTTTTTCAGGTTGGCAGGCTGTAACTAGTGGGGTGCCCAAAGGATCAGTGTTGGGGCCTCAGCTATTTACAGTCTATATTAATGACTTAGATGAAGGGACCGAGTGCAATGTATCCAAGTTTGCTGATGATACAAAGCTAGGTGGGAAAGTAAGCTGTGAGGAGGATGCAAAAGGATAAGTGAGTGGGCATTATGGTGGCAGATGGAGTATAATGTGAGGAAATGTGAGGTTATTCACTTTGGTAGGAAGAATAGAAAAACATGATGGGGGAAAAATTCAGTATCGCCCCGTTTGGGGCGCCATTATCGGCCGTGCGCAAAGTTTAGCACCTGGCACTAATTATCGCCTCCAACGGCAAACTTGGCTTTTATCGCCCCTGGAGGTGATTGGAGCGCTAAATCAGGCGCTTCACACCTGTCTTAAGGTGCAAAGGCCGAGGAGCGAGGCGCTACCTCAGAGCGCTGGCAAAGCAAGGAAGAGCAAATCAATATGAACCTGCAAAGTGCTGCTCAGTACCCAAAACTCCTTCACACAGCGTTGAATCTCTTCAGAAGTCTCTCTCTCCCTCTCTCTCTCAGAATGCGTGGTGCAAAAATGTCACCGACAAAATAAGGCAGGAAGCGGTCGCCTTTAAATAGCGCTCCCCCAGTCCCTTTCTGACAGCAAAACGCTCCCCTCAACCTGTCATTGCTAGCGGCAGGCGGTAAGGCAGGGGGCGCCTATCAATATCCGGTCTGGGGCGCTAACAGGGCGTTGCACACTCGACTGACGTCACGATCTGCCGGCGCAGGAGATCGTGGCGGTCGTGTTTAGCGCCGCCACAAAATGTCTAGTTAATTTCGCGAGTGGCGCAAACATCACCGTGCCCGGGTGCTAGTTGCTTTGCGCCCCAATTAGCACTCTCTTAAGGTGCTAACGGGAGGCGCAAACAACTGAATTTTTCCCCCGATATTTTTTAAATGGTGAGAAACTATTAAATGTTGGTGTTCAGGGAGATTTGGGTGTCCTCGTACAGGAAACACAGAAAGTTAGCATGCAGGTACAGCAAGCAATTAGGAAGGCAAATGGCATATTGGCCTTTGTTGCAGGGGGGTTGGAGTACAAGAGGAAGGAAGCCTTACTACAATTGTACAGGGCTTTGGTTTCCCCTGGCTGGAGAGTCTAGAACTAAAGAGCATAGTCTCAGGATAATGGGTCGGCCATTTAGGACTGAGATGAGGAGGAATTTCTTCACTCAGAGGGTTGTGAATCTTTGGAATTCTCTACCCCAAAGGGCTGTGAATGCTGAGTCATTGAGTATATTCAAGACAGAGATCGATAGATTTTTGGGCAACTAAGTTCAGCCATGATCTTGTTGAATGGCGGAGCAGGCGCGAGGGGCCATATGGCCAACTCCTGCTCCTAATTCTTATGTTCTTATGTTTCCCCGCTAGTGTTGTTTATGGGAGGAATGTTGGCCAGAAGACTTGGCCACATCCCTGCTCCCCTACAGATAATGTGCACTGAGATCTTCAATGCTCACCCAAACGAGCAGAAGAGCCTCAGTTTCGCAACGCATTCAAATGACTGCACTTTGTAGAATGCAGTATTCCCTCAGTAGTGAAGAGTCAGACTGGAATATGTGCTTAAGTCTTCAGGGTGGGGTTGGAGCCACAATCTTTTAGCTCAGAGGCAAGTTTGATATTCCCTGAGCGAAATTACACATTGTAGCAGAAAATAGCACCTTAACGATATTTTTAACAACTAATGCACAAACTATATTCAAGTTGTACCTTCTACAGTATCTATTATTAATGAAAATTGTAATGGTAATTTTTACTGTTATTTTAGCATTGATTGGAAAATGACAGATTTGGCAGAGAAGTGTTTATATGAGTTATTGATATCCAATTATAAGAATATGAGATTCTATAACACAAGATGAAATTACTAAGCACTTGGAGAAGCTTGAATTAACCATGACAGGTTGTGCTTGACCATGTTGTCAGCAGTCTTGGGAAGTAATGATAATGAGGGCTGATAATGGAGGTGGTTCATGTGGGTTTTCAAAACACATTTAATAAGGTGGCACATAAGGGGCTCAAGGCAGCAATAATGGCACATGGAATTAGGGGGTTGCAGAAAGTAAAGGGGTAATGGGAACTTGCTCAGAATCAAAAGGCACAATCAGTGGTTTTCCACAGGGGCCAATGTTAAGACTAGTCTTATTTATATTATATTCATAATTGACCTGAACACAGGAGTTGAGAGAACACTATCAAAACAGACTCATGAAAAAAAAGGGACAAAGACTGTGAAAGACTGCAGGAGGATGGGCAGAGAGGTGGCAGGTGCAGTTCAAATGAGAGAAAAGTCTAGGTATACATTTGAGAACGTACGAAGGGAATGCAGCTTAAGTGGCAAGATTATAACTATTGTAGAGGAACAGAGGGGCTCTGGTGTGTAGATATACAGGTCATTTAAAGATAGATTATTTCCATTGACTGAAAGATAGTTACGAGAGGGCACCAATTTAAAACAATCTCAGAAACAATTCAAGGGAAGGGTAGAATGATTGTCTGCACAGAGGGTGATTACAACATGGAATTCTCTGCCACAAGCCAACATTGAAAGAGAATCGGTAATTTTTTTTAATGGAATTAAATGGTTGCTTGAAAAAGAGGAATCGAATGATGTGTGAGCAGGAAAGTGAGATTAGATGAGGTGTGAAAAATATATATACTGGCACAGACTTGATGGGCCGAATGGCCTGTTTTTGTACGCCAACACTCCTTGATTTTAAGTTGTCTGCTTCTGATACTAGTTTGATCAGTGTCAGATAGGTTACACCATTACGATAGCAAAATACTGCGGATGCTGGAAATCCGAAATAACAACAGAAAATGCTGGAAAAACTCAGCAGGCCAGGCAACATCCGTGGAGAGTGAAATAGAGTCAATGTTTCAGGTCGAAACCCTTCGTCAGAACTGAGAAAGAAAGGCAGGAAATGAAACAAAAGGCAGTTTGGGGGGCTGGGAAATGGGGGAGGGGATGAAAGAAGAGACATTAAGAGATATTCAAGGTGAGACGAGATAGTAATAGGATAGGGAAAGAAACAAACAATGGCTCTAAATGAAGTGTGAAATGCGCTGGCAGAGTGAGAGACAGCTGCCATGTGGGAGAGAGAAAAAAAAGGAAAAGTCACAAACCAAAAGTGTGGATAAAAAATATAAAAATGTAATAGGGGCCGAGGTTATGATCTGAAGTTGTTGAACTCGATATTGAGTCCGGAAGGCTGTAAAGTGCCTAATCGGAAGATGAGGTGCTGTTCCTCGAGTTTACGGTGAGCTTCCGTGGAACAATGTAAGAGGCCACAGACAGGTTACACCATTGGATGGGAGCTGGAAACATAAACAACTTCGGTAACATTGGCCCGTATTTTCCGATGCCTACGGGTCTGTACGAGCTGTGTACACACCAGAAGGGACGTCGGAAATGCCGGTTTCAGGCAGGCCAAGCGCATGCGCTGAAAACCGGCATTCCTGATCTGTCAAGAATCCGCTTGACAGATCCTCCGGCTGCCCTGGAGAAGGGTCTCTGCGGGGGCGGGGTGGAGGAGGGGAGAGTTCCGCTTCCTGCAGAACCTCCGCCCGCTGAAATCACTTTTAAATCATATGCCTGGCAAAAGCAGGGGTAAGGCCTGCTTTTACCAGCATAAGAGTATAAAAAAGTTTAAAAAAAAAAATGTTTTCACTCATTTATAATTTAAAAGTACTTTTTAAAAAAAAGGTAAGTTTATTTTTAGCCCTGTAAAAAACTTTAATTATTTTTTTCAAAAAATTACATTTTTGTTTAAAATATTTAATTTAATGTAACTTTAACTAATTTAAAAAATGTGACTTAAATTTTTTTTTATTGTTTTAGTGTCTTTTTTCAGTGATCCCCATTCATATATTTGACAGGTCTATCTGTCAAAAGTATGAAGGGAGATTCCCTTCTTCTATTGGTTGGCCTGGCCCATGTCTCTCTCTTAGATGCCAGGGATGCTTGCAAACCGCCTGCGCCCCTGGGATACATGGTGTTGTGTCTGTGTATAATAAGACACAGACTGCAGGAGAACAGTACAACAGGTGTTTACTCAATGTGGCTCACACTGGAACTGACCTGTACAGATTACTACTCAGTACTATATACAGGTGTGGTCCCTGCCAGTACTGCATTATACATGAGCTGTAAAAGATAGTTCCCCCCTTAAAGGTACATACATTACAATTCCTCCCCTTTTAGATTAACAGTACCATAACACTCATTTAACAATTAAATATCAAACTAATTACAATTAACACTTTTAACATGCAACATTAGCTGAAAATAGTCTATTTATATATTCAGTCTTTGGGGAGGCTTCCTGATCCTTTCTGGATAGCGCCTTTCCCGAGTGTCTTGCTCTTGGTGCGGAGGCGATTTTGGCCCCCTGTCGTCAGTTGGTTCATCAGCTTCCGATGCTACTGTTTCTGGGGTAGATGCGACCTGTACGTCGGGTTCATCACCAGGTACGTATGGGCGAGGCATGGGGTTGACTTGTTCCTGTGACTCTAGGATCTGGTCAGCATGGCGTCTCACGATGCTCTCCCCAACGTCCACTGTGTACATAAGTGGGCCCTGCCGTGTGCATATCGTTCCTGGCTGCCATTTTTCTGTTCGGTAGTCGCGGGCCAAGACTGGTTGCCCTACATTGAAGGTCCTTGTTGGCTTCTCATGGATGTGCTGGAATTGCTTGCTCTCAACATCTCTTCGTACGTTTGGTCTGAGCAAATCCAGGCGAGATCTTAACCTTCGGTTAAAGATCATCACGGCTGGGGCCTGGTTGGTGACTGCATGTGTCGCATTCCGGTAGGTGAACAGGAAATTGTCCACCTTGTGCTGCAGCGGAATGTTGTCATTGTACATAGCCTTTATTGCCTTCTTAAAGGTTTGTACGAACCTCTCAGCCAATCCATTTGTGGCTGGATGATACGGGGCGGATGTGTAATGCCTTACCCCATTCTTTTTCAAGAACCTCCGGAACTCTTCGGACACAAACTGTGGTCCGTTGTCGGAGCAAATCTGTTCTGGCAAGCCATTTCTGACAAAAATGGTCCGTAGGACTGCAATAGTTTTCTCCGTGGTGGTGGAGGACATTTTGATGACCTCAGGCCATTTCGAGTGCGCATCCACGGCTATTAAAAACATTGGCCTAGATTTTCAGTATAGACAGTTTTGGGGCGCTAACCTTAGCGCCCGCCCGAAGTTAGCGCCCGCCCCAAAGTAGCGCCCCGTTGCCGGAAATTCAGTGGCTTCGCCCTAAGAGGTTGGTGGAGCGCTAAAAGAGGCGTTCCACTACTATCTTTAGGCACTAAGCCGGCGGTGCAGAACGCAGCGCCCGAGCTCGGGCACAGCACACGGCAGACACTCTGGTGCCAGTGAGCTCTTAAAGGGGAAGGGTGCATGTGTTTATTTGCAAAGGCAGAGTCTGGGGGGGAAAAGACGGAGGAGGAGGAGGAGGAGGAGGAGGAGGAGGAGGAGGAGGAGCGGAAACATAAAATACACCATTCACAACACACTGGTTCCATTATAGTGCAGGAGGAGGGCCCTTTAATTTGCGCTCCCCAGGGTGTGTTGCGTTCCATTTTACAAACGCACTGGACGCCAGCCGCACAATCGGGCGGTCCGACTGAAGTTTGGATTCGGGGCGGCCAAAGGGCGTTGCACGAGGATGTGACGTCATTTTCTGCGCGCGCATCCGGGCGGCCGCTAAACTTTGCGCCGGCGCTAACGGGCAACTTAATTTGGGGCGGGGCGCAAACTGCGCTGCGCCCAGGCGCTACACGCATAGCGCCCGAAAATCACTTCTCTTAAGGCGCTAACTGCTGGCGCAAGCAACTGAAAATCTAGCCCATAGAGTCCATGAATGGACCAGCAAAATCAATATGCACCCGTTGCCATGGAGATGAGGGCCACTCCCATGGGTGTAGAGGGGCCTGTGGTGGTGCATTTTGGACTTTCTGGCATCCTGAGCAGCTCTTGGTCAGGTCCTCGATTTGTTTATCGATTCCCGGCCACCACACATAAGCCCTGGCTAGGCTTTTCATTTTTACCCCTCCCAGATGACCCTCATGAAGCTCATTGAGCACTCTATCCCTTAACTTGGGTGGAATTACCACTCGGGATCCACACATCAAGGTCCCCCGGCACACTGACAGCTGTTCTCTCCTTGTCGAGAATGCTGGCAACAGTGAGTCGCCATGTGCTGGCCATCCCTTCACCGTCAAATCATATACCCGAGACAGTGTCGGGTGATTTCGGGTTTCCTTTTCGATACAAGTGTTAGTTACCCGTAGGTATTCAACTATAGTCGAATGGAATATTTCGACAGGGTCCACTGCTGGTGCTTCCTCCGCAGTAGGCAGTGGCAGGCGTGATAGCCCATCAGCATTTCCATGCTGTTTCGTGCCCTTATATTCAATCTCATAGTGGTGCGCCCCTAGAAAAAGTGACCATCTTTGTAGTCGTTGCGCATTCATCACCGGAACCCCCTTCTTCAGATTAAAAATGGAGACAAGAGGCTGGTGATCAGTCAGCAAGGTGAATTTCTGCCCGTGCAGATAGTGATTGAACTTTTTCACTCCCCACACTAGGCTGAGGGCCTCCCTGTCAATCTGGGCGTAGTTACGCTTGGCTGAGGTTAGTGATCGTGACGCAAAGGCTATTGGCCTCTCTGAGCCGTTCGAGAATTTGTGCGACAGCACCGCTCCAATGCCGTAGGGTGACGCATCACATGCCAACCGAATTGGTAATGCCGGGTTGTAATGGGCTAATACCTCTTTCGATGTGATTAGTGTTTTGCTCTTCTGGAAAGCTCATCTACATTCGTCACTCCACTTCCATGGCACCCTAGTTTGCAGTAGGGTGTTTAGTGGGTGTAGTATTGTAGACAAATTTGGCAAGAACTTATGGTATTAGTTTACCAGCCCGAGGAACGACCTCAGTTGTGACACATTTGCCGGTGCTGGAGCCTTGACTACTGCCTCAACTTTCTCTGGGGACTTATGTAACCCCTCTTTATCGATAACGTGGCCACAATACGAGATCTGTTTTCTAAAAAACTCGCATTTGGGGCGGTTAGCTCGGAGCCCATATTCCTGCAATCTAGTGAGCACCTGCTCCAGGTTGGCAAGGTGATCACTGTCATTTTCGCCCGTGACCAGGATGTCGTCCAAATAACACTGGGTCCCTGGGATCCCTTGCAGGACTTGTTCCATTGCCCTCTGCCAAATAGCCGGAGCTGATGCTACCTCGAATACCAGCCGGTTGTATTGGTAGAGACCTTTATGGGTGTTGATTGTGAGGTATTTTTTTTATGCTTCTTCTACCTCCATTTGCAGATACGCCTGGGCCAGATCAATCTTAGTGAAGCGTTTCCCTCCAGATAGCGAGGCGAAAATATCTTCAATCCGCGGAAGTGGATATTGTACGGTGTGAAGGAGCGGGTTCACTGTTACCTTAAAGTCCCCACAGATGCGAACCATCCTTGGTTCCCCAGGCATGCTGCTCAATGACTTTTTCATCACAGGGACGATGGGTGTAGCCCACTCACTCCAGTCTACCTTGGACAGTACACCTGAATGTTTCAGACTCTCCAGCTCTGCTTCGACGGCTGGGCGGATCGCATAAGGTACCGGTCTGGCCTTAAAAAATTTTGGGCTTGCGTTTTCTTCAATTTTAATCATCGCTGTCATGCCTTTTAGTGTTCCGAGTCCTTGCTGGAACACTTCTTTCGCGTCAATTAGGATCTTTGACAGTCGCCCAGGCGTGACGTCATCATCCTTTTTGTCAGGCAGTCAGTGCCTGTATGGAATGCCAATCCAGTTGTATTTTCCGGATCCATTCATGTCCCAGTAATGGTGGTCCTCCATCTTGCAATACATACAGGTCTAGTTTTGGTGTTTCCTTACCGTTATATATAACGGTCACCCTTATTTTTCCTTTGGGGTAGACTTTTTGCCCCGTGTACATCTTCAAAATAATTTTTCTGTCTCTCAAGGGTATGTGTGAGAATAGCCGCTCGTAGTCCCGTCGGTTTATGACTGTTAGGGCTGATCCTGTGTCCAATTCCATCTTTACCTGGACTCCTGCTATCTTGAGAGTGACCCAAATGGTTCGGTGATCCTCCGTTGTGATCACATTATGTAGTTTCAGACAACTCAGTTCCCTGCTTTCGGAGTCGTTATCACTCTTTTGTTCATCTGAACTATTCTCCGTCATCTTATGTACCTTCTTGTACTTTTCTTTGGTAGGTTTCTTATTGCTGGTTTTCTTTCCCGACCTGCAGACTCATGTTATATGTCCTACTTTTCCACACTGTCTGCACACTTTGGCCTAGATTTTCAGTATAGACAGTTTTGGGGCGCTAACCTTAGCGCCCGCCCGAAGTTAGCGCCCGCCCCAAAGTAGCGCCCCGTTGCCGGAAATTCAGTGGCTTCGCCCTAAGAGGTTGGTGGAGCGCTAAAAGAGGCGTTCCACTACTATCTTTAGGCGCTAAGCCGGCGGTGCAGAGCGCTGCGCACGGCAGACACTCTGGTGCCAGTGAGCTCTTAAAGGGGAAGGGTGCATGTGTTTTTTGCAAAGGCAGAGTCTGGGGGGGAAACGAGGAGGAGGAGGAGGAGGAGGGAAACATAAATACACCATTCACAACACACTGGTTCCTTCCATTATAGTGCAGGAGGAGGGCCCTTTAATTTGCGCTCCCCAGGGTGTGTTGCGTTCCATTTTACAAACGCACTGGACGCCAGCCGCACAATCGGGCGGTCCGACTGAAGTTTGGATTCGGGGCGGCCAAAGGGCGTTGCACGAGGATGTGACGTCATTTTCTGCGCGCGCATCCGGGCGGCCGCTAAACTTTGCGCCGGCGCTAACGGGCAACTTAATTTGGGGCGGGGCGCAAACTGCGCTGCGCCCGGGCGCTACACGCATAGTGCCCGAAAATCACTTCTCTTAAGGCGCTAACTGCTGGCGCAAGCAACTGAAAATCTAGCCCTTTGTCTTTGAACTGGCAATCATTCTGGTCATGTGTTGTTCTGCCGCAGCGATAGCACTTCTCTGTTCTATATGACAATTTGTTTGTGCCATATTCTTGCGGTCTCTGTTGTATCTCTGCAGCGCCCCGTGCTGCTGCTTCATATGATACTGCAATGCTGAAAGCCTTTTCCAGCGTAAGGTCCTTTTCAGATAAAAGCCGTTTCTGGGTTCCTTCACTTTGAAGCCCACACACAAACTTGTCCCTTAAGGCATCTGCCAGCCCCGCTCCAAACTGGCAGTGTTTCGATAGTTTGTGCAGTTCTGTTAAATAATCAGCATTGCTTTCATCCTTATGCTGGTTCCGTTTGTGAAACTTGAATCTTTCTGCTATCAGCAGTGGTGTGGGGTTTAAATGTTCCTGTAGTATCGTTACTATGTCTTCAAAACTCTTTTCCATTGGCTTCGTTGGGGTTACTAGATTTCGTAATAAACCATACGTCTTTGCACCCATTAAATTTAACAATACCGACGCTTTCTTGTCATCTGACACCTCATTTGCCTTGCAGTATACCTCTATTCGTTCGACATATGTAGTCCAATCTTCGACTTCATTGTCAAATGCGGTGATACTGCCACTCTTCAGCATTTTGGGTGTGGTTTAAAATGGCATCTCCCAATGGCTTAAAATGGCGTCTCCCGCGCTTTCCTTCCTCCCCCGCTGCTGCCAACGCCGCTCCCGGCGGTTCTCGTGGCAATGGCGGCGCCCTGTAGGTTTCGCGCGCTTCTCCTGCGCTGCTGCCAACGCCATTCTCGGCAGTCCTCGTGGCAATGGCGGCGCCTCGCGGGTTGCTGCGCGTCTCTCTCTCCCTCTCTTCGACGCTGCTCGGCCCCTGAACACCAGCTGTGCCCTGTGCGCTCTGCCCTCTCTCTCTCTCCCCCGTCGACGCTGCTCGGCCCTTTGCTGTGCCGCTCGGTCGGGCTCTAACCCGCCGCTGTCCGGGAAGGGTCTGCGCACTACCTGTTGCCAGCCCGTTTCGCTGGACCACCTCGACTGGAAAGCCAAGCCTGGCTCTCGACAGCCTCCCCCGCAATTCTCGAGTCTCTGCTGGATGACTGGGCGGTTGCCCGTGGTCGACGCCCGAGTCTCTGGCCTTGACCTCCAATCCACTGATCTCCAGGAACGAATCCCCGGGAGGTGATGCAGAGTTGCAGGTAGGTTCGAACTTGCCTTGTCGCCAATGTTGTGTCTGTGTATAATAAGACACAGACTGCAGGAGAACGGTACAACAGGTGTTTACTCAACGTGGCTCACACTGGAACTGATCTGTACAGATTACTACTCAGTACTATATACAGGTGTGGTCACTGCCGGTACTGCAGTATACATGAGCTGTAAAAGATAGTTCCCCCCTTAAAGGTATATACATTACACATGGGCCCTGTGCATTTCGACTGTGAAGAGGCCCAGGATCGGATGTGTCCGGACCTCGGGAGCTCTCGGGTATAGGCGTAGCTTTATTCCCGATAGGAGGCATCTGCACGCAGGAAGCCTCCTATCGAAAATTACGGGCTGATAATTTTGAATGTTACGAAAGTTTGCTTACACTTATTCAGCTAAGATAAGGGTTTAATAGCCCTTTGGGATTCAACTGAATTCAGATCGTGGCTTTTTTTTAAGCAGTGGCCAAAGCATTTCCCATGTACAATCACTGAGCCACACTGTAGCTGTTTGTAGCACAGCTTGAAATTATTTCACAAATCACAATAAGCATATTGTAAACTTAGACAATTTTAGCATTTTGCGACACAATAACTACAAAAATATGCTAGGCTACTATGCCATCCCTCCGTAAACTTGAGGTCATCCAAAACTCTCCTGCCCGTATCCTAACTCATCCCAAGTCCCGTTAACCCATCACCCCCTGTGCTCGCTGACCTACATTGGCTCCCGGTCCAGCAAGGCCTTCAATTTATAATTCCCATCCTTGAGTTCAAATCCCTCCATGGCCTTGCCCCCTCCCTATCTCTGTAACCTCCTCCAGCCCTACAACCCTCTGGGATCTCTGCACTCCTCCAATTCTGGTCTCTTGCACATCCCCCGATTTCCTTCACCCCACCATTGGCAGCCGTGGCTTCAGCTGTCTGAGCCTTAGGGTCTGGAATTCCCTCCCTAAATTTTCCCGCCTCTCTCTCTCCACCTTTATAACCCACCTCTTTGACCAAGCTTTTGGTCACCTGTCCTAATACCTCATATGACTCGGTGTCAAACTTTGTTTGAAAGCACTCCTGTGAAGCGCCTTGGGAGGTTTTACTATGTTAAAGGCGCTATATAAATACAAGATGTTGCTATTGCTTTCTTATTTTAATGTAACAAATAAGATATAATGTACAGGAGCAAGGATGTCTTGCTGCAGTTGTACAGGGCCTTGGTGAGACCACACCTTGAGTATTGTATGCAGTTTTGGTCGCCTTATCTGAGGAAGGATGCTCTTGCCATGGAGGGAGTGCAGCGAAGAATCACCAGACTGATACCTGGGATGGCAGGAATGACGAATGAAGAGAGATTGGGTCGATTAGGCTTATATTCGCTGGAGTTTAGAAGAATGAGAGGGGATCTCATTGAAACTTATAAAATTCTAACAGGACTAGACAGACTAGATGCAGGAAGGATGTTCCCGATGGTCGGGGAGTCCAGAACCAGGGGTCACAGTCTAAGGATAGGGGTAGGCCATTTAGGACAGAGATGAGGAGGAATTTCTTCACCCAGAGAGTGGTGAACCTGTGGAATTCTCTGCCACACAGGGCAGTTGAGGCCAATTCATTAAATATATTCAAGAAGGAGTTAGATATATTTCTTAAGGCTAAAGGGATCAAGGGATATGGGGAGAAGGCAGGGATAGGGTACTGAATTTGGATGATCAGCCATGATCTCATTAAATGGTGGAACAGGCTCGAGGGGCCGAATGGCCTACTCCTGCTCCTACCTTCTATGTTTCTATGTTATTTGTTTCATAAAATCAAATATTTTCCTCCCCTTTGATCTGTATTCTTACTTTAATCAGCATGAAATGAAGTGAGAGGTAAGAGGATAACATGGACTGTGCTTCATTATTACTGCAGGCATTCCGCATCTCACGCTACCATTTTCTTTTCAGCTGTTCATTTCTATTTAATTATAGCTTAATTAAAGGTATCTTCAGACATGTAAAGGACATTTCGCCATGTTTAATTTGGAGAGTTGTTGGCATTGGAGTTTCAGCTTAAGGTACAGCTGAGGACATCACCAGCTCCAGTGAACAAAGTAACTTGGACTTCGACACTTTCGCAAATAACAATTGATCATTCAGCGAGTTCCAGGCCTACTGCTCGGTCTGCTTCAACTCCTGCAATTAGAGGTACATTAAAATTCTCTCTTCAAAAGCTGTCTTTCTTTTTTTAATTGATTCTTCATTGGTTGTTAAGAATGGTTTATAAAAAACACATTCTACAGAACACAAACTGTTAGCGAAGTCCTCGCCAAATTCCACAAGGGAACAGCAAAATTATGCAGTAGCTGAAAAGCAGAAAGAAAAGCAAAAAAAAAAAAAATGATGGAGAGGCACACACAGCGCCTGTGGCACCCCATCCACCACCTTAAACATTCACTCCCTCCACCACCGGCGTACCGTGGCTGCAGTGTGTACCATCTACAAGATGCACTGCAGCAACTCGCCAAGGCTTCTTCGGCAGCACCTCCCAAACCCGCGACCTCTTCCACCTAGAAGGACATGGGCAGCAGGCGTATGGGAACACCACCACCTGCAAGGCTTAGAAGTATATCGACGATCCTTCATCGTCGCTGGGTCAAAATCTTGGAACTCCCTACCTCACAGCACTGTGGGAGTACCTTCACCACACGGACTGCAGCGGTTCAAGAAGGTGGCTCAAGGGCGATTCGGGATGGGCAATAAATGCTGGCCTTGCCAGCGATGCCCACATCCCATAAGCAAATGAAAAAAAAAGACGAGTTGCTATCTCGGGTGGACCCTTCAGAACTAAAACACAAGAGGCAAACATGCATATTAATACAGGGAGCAAAGGGAAGAGGCAAATATATATATAATAGAGAGAGGAATAATGGGTGGAATAGTGTGACTGATCATCTCGGTCAATTCATAGAACCATTATGACATTAAAGAGACAAAGGGTGTGTAGAAAGCTAAGGAAGTGGGAGGGCTGGGAGATTTGAGAATGCCACTTTAATGATTCTCTGGCTCTTCCCTTTCACTGTGGATGTTCAGTTCCTCTTCACCTTGACAGCCCGTGAGCCCTTCACGTGTTCCTTGTACAGTGGGCCAACCCATCCCCGTTCACCACCACATTTCTCTGCCTGCCTGAACTTGTTCTCGTCCTCAACAGCTGGTCTCCACTCCCGTGCTCCAGATATAAAGAGATCGTTATGGGAATTGGCATGTGGCACAGCTATGCCTGTCTTCTTCTGAGGTATTGTTGGACACTCTTTGTTATAATCCTGCTTAGCACTCCTCTCAGTCCTCTTGTTCTGTTACATGGATAACTGCGTGGGTACTGCTTCTTGCTCTAATAAGAATTTTATTAACTATGCTTCCAACTTCCACTCACAACTTACTCTGACTTCACCCTTCTCCTTTTGGTCTTCCCTCTCAATTCAATTCAATTCAATTCAATTCAATTCAATTCAAATCACTTTATTGGCATGACAAGTTGCATCTTATGTTGCCAAAGCATTGAAAAACATTCATGTTTGTGCACAAAAATACAGATCTATCCATACAGTGTATAAACAGATATATCCCTGAGTGTATAAATATACTTTCATATAATTTATATATACTCCTTTCTTATATTTAGTGGTTGTCCCTCTGTTTATGGCAAGCTGTAACATAGTGTGCCGCTAGTGTTACACAATTTCTCTCTTCCCCTAGTAGGTATGGGAGTTTTTGGTCGTCCTTCAAATTTCTGAATTCCGGGTATATTTTTGTGAATTTTGGGTAGAAATTCTCCCTTATGCCCTGATATTTTCTACAAGCTGTGAGGAAGTGCATCTCTGTCTCCACCACTCCCTGACTGCAGTGAGAGCATATCCTGTCCTCTCTTGGTAGCCGGGTCTGCCTGTGTCTACCTTTTTCGATTGCCAGGCTATGTTCACTAAGTCTGTACATTGTCAAGGTTTTTCTCAGTTTGCTATCCTTTCTCTCTCTCTCTCTCAATCTCCAGTGCTGGCCTTTGCTCTGACATTATTATAAGCCCACCGATCCCCATAATTACTTGGAGACTGCCTTCTTCCCACCTGCAATTTGGGAAGACCCCATCCCGTTATCCCAACTTCTCTGTCTCCATTGAATTTTGGAGTAACTGCATTCATTTCTGGGCACTGTACCTCAGGAAGGACCTATTGGCCTTGGAAGGGGTGCAGCACAGATTCACCAGAAAATGATACGGGGGCTTACAGGGTTAAATCATGAGGGCAGGTTGCATGAAATAGGCCTGTATTCCTTTGAGTATAGAAGATTAAGCGGTGGTCTAATTGAGGTGTTTAAGATGATTAAAGGAGTTGACAGGGTAGATCGAGAGATACTATTTCCTCTGGAGGTGGTCGTCCAGAACAAAGGGGACACAACCTTAAAAGTAGAGCTAGCCTGTTCAGGGGGGATGTCAGGAAGCACCTCTTCACACAAAGGATGGTGGAAATCTGGAACACTCTCTCCCAAAAATCTGCTGAGGTTGGAGGTCAATTGGAAATTTCAAAACTGAGATTGCTAGATGCTTGTTAGGTGAGGGTATTAAGGGTTATGGAGCCAAAGCGGGGAGATGGAATTGAGGTACAGATCAGACACGATCTAATTGAATGACAGAACAGGCTCGAGGGGCTGAATGGCCAAATCCTGTTCCCTTGTCCCTATGAATCTGCTTCAAACTATCTTTTCTCTTGGAAATAGAAGGCTGAGGGGTGATGTGATTGAGGTCTTTAAGATTATGAAAGGGTTTGATAAAGTAGATGTAGAGAAGATGTTTCCACTTGTGGGAGTCCAAAACTAGAGGCCATCAATATAAGATAGTCACCAAGAAATCCAATAGGGAATTCAGAAGAAACTTCTTTACCCAAAGAGTGGTGAGAATGTGGAACTCGCTACCACAGGGAGTGGTTGAAGTGAATAGTCAGCAGAACCTCATTCTTAGTTCCACCTATGTCGTTGGTTCCTATATGGACCACGACAACTGGATCCTCCCCATCTCATTCCAAGTTCTTCTCCAGCCGTGAGGATATATCCTTAACCCTGGCACCGGGCCGGCAACACAGCTTTCGGGACTCTCTTTCGCGGCTGCTTCACAGGAGCAGTTATTAAACTAAATTTGACACCGAGCCACATAAGGAGATATTAGGACAGGTGACCAAAAGCTTGGTCAAAGAGGTAGGTTGTAAGAAGCATCTTAAAGGAGGAGAGAGAGGCAGAGGGATAGAGAGGTTTAGGGAGGGAATTGTAGAGCCTCGGCGGCTGAAGGCACGGCCACCAATGGTGGAGCGAAGAAAATCGGGGATGTGCAAGAGGCCAGAATTGGAGCAGCACATCTTCCCCTCCCCTGCCCGCTTTTCGGAGAGACCATTCGCTCCGTGACACATTGCCTCACTCAGCCACCACCCCTATTTCCAGCTGCCATGCCCTGGACCTTCCATGGAAATGCAACACCTGCCCATTCATCTTCTCCTCCGCAGTGGTGTCATCAGAATTCCTCGAAGCGTTAAGAGATATGCAAGATTACATTTTTCATGGTGAGCAACTGATTCTTAAGAGCATCCTGAATGCAATTTCACGAGGGCTACCTAAGAACTGATCTACCATCAGCAACACGTACCTTATTCAAGAATTTATGGTTATGCATTTGTCCCTTTCCATTAGAGGTGCTATTTTAGGTGAAATACTCTTTTTATGTTTAAAGGGTACAGCATCTATTCGGTTTTGCTAACAGTTTACACAATGGTCTACACTCAGTACATGAAGCAGACTATTTCTTTTAAGGGCAAACACCCAAGACTTATTTATTTCCAGGACATGAGATACTCATACATCTCCCACGCATTATATTAGTAATTTAATCTCAAAACTCGCCACCAATTTCAAAAAAGATAATACAACCTCGTTTGCAATCAATGAACTTCATTATTTAACAGAACTGATGTAATGAGAATTGATTGTAATAATGTTGAAATTAGAAGCTGAATCGATCAGATACATACAGAAAATGGCAGCTCTTTTCAATTAAAAAAGGGCAGGTGCCTCCTATCACAAGGACATGAGAGCGACTGCAATTATTCTAACCTCATTCAAACACTATTTAAATTAAAGAGCTCCAAACTACTATGGATCCTGCACCAAAGAATGTTTTAAAAAATTACTTATCAGTGTTATTCTTAATGTAATCGTTTCCCTTTAAATGTCTGCAAGAAAAAACCTTTCTACATAGTCAAATCTTAGGCATCAGTTCTTGTGTGTTTACACATTGCGTTAAATATTGGGCCAGATCTTGCTGAAGAGGGGCATCTCTCTGATTGCCCTGTTAGATAGACGTTTTTCTACATTCTTCAGCTCAAAAACAATTTGCACCGTAACTTGCTGGGAGTGCGAGCTGATAACTGCGTGGCGAGGGCATCGGGGACCTCAATGAACGACGGGACCAACAGTCTATCTCCTTAACCCATGAGAGTACAGGATTGAGAAAGAGACAGAGGAATGACGGAGAAGGAAACAGAGTGAATTAGAGTCAAGTCAGGTACAGAAGGAGAAATAAAGAGAGGGAAAGTAAGATTGGATTAAGAAAGAGAGAGACAGAAAGGAAAGGTAAGAAAACAAAGTAAATTTGCCATTTTTAAAATCACTAAGAACAATATACTACCTGAAGAAATGAGACTCCGCAGTTTAAATTATTCAATTTCTGGGCTGGAGAGGTTGGTTGGCTTTGCAATAGCAATCATCGTGTCATTAAAAAGATATATATGCTATTAATGACCAGACTTCTCTTCCTGCTGCGAGTTTAATGGACAATTAGTCTGCAAATTCAGCAAGTACTGAAGTAACAGGGAGGTTGAGAGCGAGATGCCATTTTGAGAAGCAAAGGGCGGAGCGGCATAAATCGACCAACAAGTTCTGGAGATTCGCATCTCACTCTCCATCCCCTGAACTTTCTGGCCGATTTGCAAATCAATGTGCGTCATTAACACACCATTATTTTTTGAGCTAGCTCTGGCCCAATATATTGGGACAACGGTTGCACCTTCAGTTTATTAACCCAGAACATTTTGAGGTAATCGTCCAGTGCGCTGCCCTGAGATATGTTGATTTTCACTGTACCTAGTTAATAACAAGGGAATCATTCATCAGATTATTGAGATAAACAATTTTTTGCCTACTGTATTGTCTCTTTAATATTATTACAGAGTAAGATGATAAATTTGTTGTCAAGTCTACTTTGTGGTTAATCATTTTGCTGTTATTAATGTACTGTTTTAACAGATGAGCTAAAGAAAATCAGTGTAAAATGATGCGTATGATAGGATGCATCCTAAGCAGTATAATCAATCACACAGAAACTAAAACAAAATGCTGTATTTACGAACTCCATTCACCCAGAGCTCTGTTCTTGATCTTCTACTACAGGAGAACATAAGAATTAGGAGCAGGAGTCAGCCATACGGCCCTTCGAGCCTGTTCCGCCTTTCAATAAGATCATGGCTGATCATCGACCACAACTCTACTTTCCCGCCTGATCCACATATCACTTGATTCCACTAGAGACCAAAAATCTATCTATCTCAGCCTTGAATATGCTCAATGACTCAACATCCACAGCCCTTTGGGGCAGAGAATTCCAAAGATTCACAACCCTCTGAGTGAATAAATTCCTCCTAATCTCAGTCTTAAATGGCCGACCCCTTATCCTGAGACTGTGACCCCGAGTTCTAAACTCTCCAGCCAGGGGGAAACAACCTCTCAGCATCTACCCTGTCAATTCCCCTCAGAATCTTATATGTTTCAATGAGATCACCTCTCATTCTTCTAAATTCCAGAGAGTATCGGCCCATTCTACACAATCTCTCCTCATAGGACAGCCCTCTCATCCCAGGAATCAGTCTAGTGAATCTTCATTGCACCGCCTCCAAGGCAAGTATATCCTTTCTCAGATATTGGGGCAGAAATTCGGGTCGGGGGCTTGCCGCGCGTGCAAGCCCCCGATCTGCACTTACCCGACGCGCCTGCCGTTCACCTCCAGGGACGCCTGGAATTCCTGTTTGAAAGAGAAGAATCCCGGGCAGCGTCTGACATCACGCCGCCCAGGAGTGCAGCCAGCGCGAAGCCTGGAGCGCGCAGTGCAAGTGAGACACGCCCCTTGAGGTCTCAGTTTAATAGGACACGCCCCCAATGTTTCTCACAAGCTGAAAAGCATTTTTACATGCAGAGCAGCATTTGAAAT